>NC_057834.1:41510536-42209673 GCF_910594005.1 Cervus elaphus
GCTTCTATATTTAGATGTCAAGAGAAGGAAAAGAACATGGAGGTCCTTAAAAATTCTCTTTTTTTTTTTTCTGTACGTTCAAAGGTCTTCACCATTTATTATCTCACTTGGTCTACCACCCTCATCCCCAGGAAGGAGGGAGGAAGCAGGAGTCATTATCCTAATTTCATAGACAGACACCCAGGGCCCAGAGACTTTGACTCACCTAAGGTCATAGAGAAGACTAATGTCTGAGCTGGGCCCACAAAAGGGACTCTCCACAGCTCCCAATTTACCATGCAAGCAGCCAGAATCTACCTAAAAATTAACTTTTCCTAAAGAAGACACTGGGGTTTCCCCAGTGGCTCAAGGGTAAAGAATCCACCTGCAATGTAGAAGATTCAGGAGATGAGGGTTCGACCCCGGGGTTGGGAAGATCCCCTGGAGAAGGGCATGGCAACCCACTCCAGTATTCTTGCAGAGAAAATCCCATGGACAGAGGAGCCTGACAGGCTACGGTCCATGGAGTCACAAGGAATCAGATACGACTAACGTAAACGAGCACAAAGATAACACATTCTTACACCCTGACACTACTACGTACCAAAAAGATACAAAGGCACAGTTCTGGAAAAAATTTGGTGGAGATAATGAGGCCTTTCTTAGTATGCTAAAAAATTATTGGTATAAATGATTTTAAGATATTGCTCATAATATCTACTTGATACAATCTACTTGATCTATGCTCCCAAGACCTCTATAGTAACTATCATCCGAACACATAACCTATAATCAAAACTCCCTTATCACATTACAGGTGGCATAATGACCAGGACCAAAAAGAAAAGTTCAGTTCAGAAAATGTCTGGTTCATTTCCTGGTCTTGGATACAAGCTCATGGCTAGAAAGCTTATGCATTAAGGAAGATAGTTCACCTGTTCCCATGAGAATTCTGAAGGGAGCATTTCCTCTCCTCCCATAACTCCGCAGGACAAAATGAACCCCCATGAAGAGCCACATAAAGAAGGAAGGGGATGTTGTGCTGCCTGTCTGAATGGAATATGCTGGAGAATCTCTCAGCTCGAGTTTCCTCAGGGATAGTCTTTGGTATGTCACTGCCAGAAGGATAGGTCAAGGGGAAAAATTGGAGTTGACGACCCATGAGTTTCAGATACAGTTACAATGGGGTCCACCTTTGGAAACTTACAATACACATGAGGCTTTGAGAAGCACTGATGTATGAGAATAATAAATAAATAACTTCTTTCAATTTGCTTAACCCCTGGTTCCTAAGTTTAGTTAATGATAGCACCTCAAGTACCCGAATACTTGAATCCAGTACTTTGACTAATCAAAAGGTATCATAATGCCATATCCAAGCAAAAGACAGCTATCTTAAGCTTTCCATGTGGGCAGTAATCAGCATGATCTTAACAACCTACCACCTGGACCCTTCTCTAAGCGCCTGGAACTTGGAATCACGCATTTAAGACTAACTTCTTCTCATGAAGAACAAAAGAAAAATTAACACATTGAAAAAAGGGAGAACCTCAGAAGGGGAATAGGAATGACTGAGCTCTTCTACTTTTGATTCATCAAATTCTGGCCACTAAAACCAAAATACACACTGGAGACAAACCAAATTTCAAAGAATATATCCTACTATCAATACTTTCCAGATCCCCAATGTATTATTATTTCATTAGCTCTAAATTTCCATGGTTCCCACACCAACATATTGACCCAAAGGAGCAGACCACATCTGGCCAAACCAGCAAGTTGAAAGCCCAGCTCAGTCACTGAGTGACGTCTGGCAGAGAACTTAACCTCGCCATGGCCCTGTTTCTATATCTGAAAAGTGGAGACAGCAGCCCTTTAATCAGGATAGGCTGGATGGGGGACACCTCATAAAAAGAAGATTGTAAAACCCTTTGCAATACATTCAGTGTCCTATAAAATCTTAATAATTATAATCAAGCTGTGTCTAGAAGTCTGCAAGGTCCGCACATGACAAGTAGTAGTCACTGCTCTGGTATCTGATAACAGGACATTCTCACCCCCAGGGCCTCCTTTAGCTGCACAAACCGGTCTCGACCAAGTCTGGCTTCTTCACACCAAGTTGTCAAGTGAAAAACATGGCTGAAGCCAAGTCATCTTGGTCTAATCAGCATCACGTTTCGCTGGAGACAAGATTTTCCCAGCCTCCTCTCAAAGATTATGAACTTCTGTATAACTATGGCTGAGGAGACCACCTGCATGAAAACTGACCACCACTTCAGAGGACTGTCCCACTGTACAGCTTGTGTTGGGCCTAATCACATCACAGGGGACAAAGCATCAGCTGAACTATGATGGAGGTGGTAAGGAGATCTTTTAACTGGCACTTTCCATATCAAAGTACTGTCGCCTCCACACTGGCAGCAAAGGACTAAAGGAATAGTACTGGTGGTACAGAGTATGGGTATCCACACAGAATCCAGATAGATTGGATTCAAAGTCCAGTTCTGCCACTTGCCAACTTCTTTGACCTCAGGTAAGTCACCTAACATCTCAAAGTCTCAGTTTCCCCAACTATAAAATGAAAATAATCATGCTTACTACACAGGATTGGTTAAGAACTAAATAACAGTCAGCAGTTACTATCACATATGGTTTCCAGTGATGGTGACGGTGATGATGGTGATGATCACAAAAACGAAAACAGACTCTCACCATTCTGTCACTGCCTCCACTAAATTCCCTCCACTCAATTGGAGATGTAGGACAGAGGTATCACTACTTCATGTTTGTGTTCTCAGTACCTGGACCATGCTTAATAAATTTGATTTAAACTTTTGTTTTTATTTTCATGATTCTTGGAGGTGGATCAAAAAAGATCTTACTACTATTTATGTCCAAGAGTGATCTGCCTATGTTTTCCTCTACAAGTGTTATAGTATTACATTTGGGCCTTACATTTAGGTTTTTAATCCCATTTTGAGTTTATTTTTGTGTCTGGTGTTACGGAGTGTTCTAATTTCATTCTTTTACATGTAACTCTATAATGGCATGGGGCTTCCCTTGTGGCTCAGCTGGTAAAGAATCTGCCTGCTATGCAGGGCACCTGGGTTGGGAAGATCCCCTGGAGAAGGGAAAGGCTACCCATTCCAGTATTCGGGCCTGGAGAATTCCAAGGACTATACAGTCCATGGGGTCTCAAAGAGTCGGACACAACTGAGAGACTTTCCCTCACTACTCTATAATGGCATACATGGGGGAAAAAACCTAAAGGAGAGTGGATATATGTATATGTAAAACTGATTCACTTTGCTGTACATCTGAAACTAACACAACATTGTAAATCAACTGTACTACAATAAAAAAAATTGCTTTAAATTTTGATTAGACTGATTTGATTATATGATGCTGAATGCAGAAGATTAGGCTAAAAGATGACAGATGCTTGGATTACAAAGATGAGAATTCCTTCAGGAATTATTGTCTACATATGGGCAAAACCAGTCCACTTAGCCTGCCTAGGCTGGTGCCCCAGGGAGTTTTCCTCACTGAAGCAAATTCTGCTTGCTCAAATCTTTGTTTGAATAATAATAGCAAAGGAAGCTCAAAGTCATTCAGGTGGTGCTCTTGGAATTCCTTTTAAGATATAAATATGAAACCAGTCCTTTGGCAAAAATAATTTCTTTTTCACAACTTTTGGTTTTAATCTTCAAAAGAAAGTGCTGACCAGCCCAAGGTAGGAAGAAATAGGATCTTCATTTTAACATCACTACTCTTGCCCTCCTCATCCTTACTCCCACCACTTGTGTCCTGACAATCCAGCCACCTATTCCATACACAGAGCAAGGTTTAAAAAATAATAAAATTGTGTCCTTTCTCCTATCAATGGTCCACTGCGACTTCTCTCACATACTCCCTTTCTACCCACCCTCTTCTTCCTAATCTGCCATCAAAAAGTGACTTCTTCTGGACTCTTATAGGATTATTTTCTGATCATGGAGCTTTTATATTGTCTTATGTATAACACATAAATGTAATTTATTCATTATTTCAATCAACAAATACTTCCTGAGTACTTGCTTCATATAAAGCACTGGGAATACAGCAGCACACAAAACAGACATGTAGGTTCATGGAACCTACATCCTACTCAACTCCTTCCTCAATGAATTGATGGATGGATGGTTAAAACATATGTCTCTCTGTAAGGTCACTCCTTGAACGGACCAAGGAGACACAGCCCTTTATCTCCACCATAGTGGAGAGTAATAAACTCTCCACTATAGTCTGACAGGTCAGCCATCTTTTCTTAAAATATACTTTGCCCATTCCTATTCCCCAGCTTTCCTCACACTGCCTGTAATGCCTCCCCCTTGACCTGCCTGATATCCACTCAACTTACACTGAATAAGCCCCATCTCCTCCTAGAACCCCTCTCAAACTGATTCTTTAGCCAGCAGTGGTACCTTCCTTCTTTAACCTGTAGAACGCTTATGTATTATAACCAGAATTTACAATTACTTCATATTCTCTGAATGCCCAGGATGGTATCTTTGCCAGTGCTATAATGCTCCCTTTAACCTAGTGTAGTACCTTCCATTTAACAGAAAGTTTAGTGAAAGTTTTGATTAGCTGGATAGTAAGAGACTGTGGGGGGCTTTCTAGGTGGCATTAGTGGAAAGAACCTGCCTGCCAATGCAGGAAACATAAGTGACGTGGGTTCCAACAGATCCCCTGGAAGAGCACATGGCAACCCACTCCAGTATTACTGCCTGGAGAATCCCATGGCAGAGGAGCCTGACAGGCTATGGTCCTTATTCACAAAGAGTTGGACCTGACTGAAGCTACTTAGCACGCATGCACACAAAACACTGTGGCTATTTATGGGACAGGCTGGGGTATATAAATCACAACCACTATTCCAGGACTTGTAGTCAGAGACATTCAAAAATTTATGCACCCTGGAATGCACAAAAGGGACCCCAAGATCTAATTTTGAAATATACTGGCAATGAAAGAGGAGATTATATTAATGTCAGAAAAACTAACCTGTGCCCTATGAGAAGTTGTAACCATTCCACATCTGTAAAACCTATAGAGGAAGATCACTGCAGATGGTGACTGCAGCCATGAAATTAAAAGACAATTGTTCCTTGGAAGAAAAGCTATGACCAACCTAAACAGCATATTAAAAAGCAGAGACATTACTTTGCCAACAAAGGTCCATCTAGTCAAAGCTATGGTTTTTCCAGTAATCATATATGGATGTGAGAGTTGAACTATAAAGAACGCTGAGCACAGAAGAACTGATGCTTTTGAACTGTGGTGTTGGAGAAGACTCTCGAGAGTCCCTTGGACTGCAAGGAGATCCAACCAGTCCATCCTGAAGGAAATCAGTCCTGAATATCCATTGGAAAAGACTGATGCTGAAGCTGAAGCTCCAATACTTTGGCCACCTGATGTGAAAAGCTGACTCATTGGAAAAGACCGTGATGTTGAGAAGGATGGAGGACAGGAGGAGAAGGGAACAACAGAGGATGAGACAGCTGGATGGTATCACCAAGTTAATGGACATGAGTTTGAGCAAGCTCTGGGAGTTGGGAATGGACAGGGAAGCTTGGTATGCTGCAGTTCCATGAGGTCTCAAAGAGTCGGACACAACTGAGCAACTGATAGAGGAAGTGGTTCACTTCAAAGACACAAGTTGTGCTGCCAGAGCACTTTTCTTGTAATTTGGGAAATGCTCTCAAACAATGTGGTTATAGATGAAACTTTATTGAAGAACCTCAGCTGAAGGCTGACAGCAAGTCAGCTGAGCCCAGGGGTAGATAGATGGAGCTTAGTCAGTCACACAGAGAAGCAGCATCCACTCTCCACCTGCAGATAAGGAAAAGCCTCAAAGAAAAATATTTGAAAATTTCCAATTACATTTGACAGAATAGCTAGAAAGCTTACGTACAATCACTTTAGTGAGTTTTAAGGCTTTAAAATTTCATTTAGCTTCACTGCACTTAAAAAAAAATCTCTGAATATTCTGTGAGGTGGGCTTCCCTGGTGGCTTAGACGATAAAGAATCCACCTGCAATGTAGAAGGCCCAGGTTCGATCCCTGGGTTAGGAAGATCCCCTGGAGAAGGGAATGGCTACCCACTCCAGTATACTTGCCTGAGAACCCCATGAACAGAGGAGCCTGGTGGGCTACAGCCCATGGGGTCACAAACAGTCCGACACGACTAAGCAATAAGCATGCATGCATTCTGTCAGGTACAATATAAAATGAGCAAAGAAAATATACTCTTGTTTCTAGAAACACTGACTCCTAGAAGTTCTCCTATGTCTTCTCTTTTTTTATCTTAGAATAAACTTTTAAATCTCTGATATTATTCTGCTATTTATCTTCTCTGTGTTTCTTCTCTTTTCTCTTGGAATTAAACTTTTGTTTTTCTTTTTAATGTATTTACATTTTAAATAGGTAACACATTCACATGGCTCAAATATCAAAAAGTATAAGAAAATACACAGTAAAAAGACACTTCCCCACCTCTCTCCCTACAGGTAACCACTGGTTTTTGTGGGTTTTTGTTTTTTTTTTGTATGTCCTTTGGAGAAAAATTTTTAGCATACAGTAGCAAATACAAGCATATATTGCCTCATCTTTGGAATTAAACCTTTCTTATCACAATATGTCCCACTCCATCGGGGCAAGGTTGGAGTACCTTCTGGTAGGAAGTGCCTTGCACCATGCCTGGCATAGAATAAGGATGCTATTATATAGGAAGCACTCAGTAAATGCTTGTGGACCTAAAGAGGCTACTTCAGGAAGAACGGAGAAATGCATACACAGCCTAACTTCTGTTCCTCTACTAATGCTATGAACTCACTCAGATTCTCACTTGAAGCAAAGGGACAAGGACCTTACCTTGTGCCCACCTCCCAAAGTCCCTTCAACCTGATCCTATTTCTCCACCAGAGTGGTTTTGAGGATGGGATGGAGAAAATGAATTTTTTAAAGGAGAAGACACAAATAAATGAGGAAAGGAAAGCAACTAAAAGAAGGATGCAGGAGAGGAAGGGGAAGGTGGAATCCAGAGAAGCATGAGCCCCTTTGAAAGGGAAGGGTCAGATGAAAGACACTAAAAATTCTGATCATTACTTGAACCCCATTCCATCCCCATTCCATCGCCGTCCTTCTGTCAGACATAAGGTGTGACTCAGGACACTGAAACACTCGAGATTAGGACTCAATAAATTTATCATGACACAAGTGATTACTGAACACCAGCGCCTGGAGAAAACATTCCAAGCCAGACTGGCACATGCCTGCCTGTGCTGACAGTGCTCTTTTCCACATTTGAGAGGCCATGACTTTTAGTCCCACAACCCAAAACATCTGTTGAGTATGAAGCCTCAGCTCCTAATCTCCTTTATGTTATGCTTTGCTGTCAGAAACAAAACCTCTCTCTCAAAATAATTTTTTAAGTTCTCTAGATTTATCCTCTTATCTCATCCCAAAGAGCGACTTACCATTCTATTAGAAACAGATCTAAGTCCCAGTGTAGAGAATGTCACATAGTACCTCTACCTTTGAGGAACTATGGCCCTTCTTTCACATAGTAGCTGTGAACGTTTTTATAACAGATACCAGAAAGTCTCCACAGTCCGATCAAAAACATCTGCTTCCTTCATGCAGAATATGTTCACCATATTACAAAAATTAAGTTTGTATTTCCCATTCAGTGTGTCTTTTGACAAATTCCAGATCTCTGTCCTGCTGGTTAAGACAAAGATGCAATTACAGAACAGAGAGAACAAATCACTTGCAATCTACGGCCAGCATGATGACAAAGAGAGCCAGGAACCCTCCGCTCCTCTGGGTGCCATCAGGAGTGGACCCAAGGTGGAAGTGCTCTCTCTGGGCACTCATGCCCCATCACCATGTAAGGCATGATGTAAGATGAAAGCATCTGCTGACTCTCAGAGGTATAATTATCACCAGGGTGGGGGTATAATTAAAGTACGGATAATTTACCTTGAAGAAGATAAAAATTAAGAATTATTAATGATCATAATTAGCCCTGTTATATCTAAGAATCACAAAATGCTTTACAAGCTGTAATTATCACAGCTCCCCCTCTGAGGAAGGGATTCATATCAGCTCCTTGTTTAACAGAGAGGTGAAGTGATGGGCACAGGGGGAAGGCCGAAAGGGGTGGAGTAATGCTTCTCTGTCATCTGTCCTGTAAAGTGGCGAAACCAGAGAGAGGCCCCAGAAGGGCTGACTCCCATTATGGTATATGCCCTCATCCCCAAGCCACCACCCCAACTGCCAGAACTCCATCTCAAATCAAGCCACTCATCTCATTCTGACTTGTTGGCCATTTAAACTGCTGTAATGCAATAAAACTGTTCCATATCAGCAAGGATTTTACTAAACACTTAGAAGAAATAATAGATACAGCATTGCCTTCAAGGAACTTAAACCTAATGAAGAAGACAAAACAAGCACCCATTAAATTAGAGAAAAGTATGAAAATTACACATTAACTAGTGCTAGGTTATACGATGCTTAGTCAGCATGCTCTGGAAAAAATTTTCAATTGTAAGATCATTATGTATAAAGGTCAAGCAAGGTTTTGGGAGTAGATGGAACTTGTGTGGGGCCTCAGAGAAAATATGTTAGGTTTTGGACTGGCAGGGGTTCCAGGGGATAAGTCATTGAATAAAAAGAAACAACAGGAAATTTTGAAAGGTTTAACATATAATTTTAAAGAAAAAGTCTTCACTGAAGAAATGTTTAGAGAACTTACCAATGAAACTTACTTTCTTTAAAGCCATCTAAAATCATCCTACTTAGATATTTCCCCAGAATCCACATCATGGCTCACGCTGGGTTTTGAAGAAGCCCATTAGGCTGAGGGTGACAGTGGAATTTTCACTGCTTTATCTAAATTTTCATTTTGGTGGTTTTTCCAATAAGGCCAAGACAGACCCTGGTTCTGCTAGAATGCCACAGAATGTCAAATATATCATCTACTTTTTCTGGGTTCTGAGAAGAGAAAATGGGTTCTGTGGTCTCTCTGGAAAAACCTAAGACCATCTCAATTCTCTGTCTGTTACTCCAACAGAGCTCCACACCCAAAGATTTTAACACAGATGAGGCTTCATGATTGATCTAATAATTACAAAGCATCTGAGTGATATAAAGTTTATAATCTCTTTTCAATTCCTCTTAAAGAGTTCAAATCTCAAAGCCAAGAAACAGTACAACACTGCAGCTGTGCTCTGAACTTACCATCATTAACCCTTGATAAAGAGGAACATTTTTGCAGAATTGAGCACAGGTACTTGGATCATTCTTGGGCCAGTCAGTGACATTCTCTGACCTCTCAGTCTCCAGTCTATAAAATAAATAGAAAGAGACTTTTTGTCTACAAAGAATATAGAGATCTTCAGGTGATTTAAAAAAAAAATTTCTTAATGAACCACAATGAGCAACACTGCCACATTTCAAGGATTCCAAGTTGGTCTTTAAAAAAAAAAAAAGGAATGAATAAGTTAGGAATTGATAATTTTCTACATTCTCTGACATTTACCAACCTTTTAAGGAATGAGAAAGCAAAGAAAATCATTTCCTATCTAAGCATTATGTGAGGAGGTCCTTTTAAAATAATATTGTAAACTAATGACACTGTTAAATACAAGAACATTATATAACAATGAGGATCACTTCATTAGGAGAATATCAAATCTGATTTTACAATTTAGCATTTGAACCTGCTTACAGTGTTTCTGATAATGGACCGAGAACAGCAAGGAAGAGAGGCTAGTTCTCTTAGGTTTGTTCAGGTTTTTAAATATTTTCTCTCACATTGTACTGACTTTAAACAACGTGGGTAAGAGAGCCACTGAACTGAGAAGGGAATGGCAATCCACTCCAGTATGCTTTCCTGGAGAATTCCATGGACAGAGGAGCCTGGTGGGCTATAGTCCATGGGGTAGCAAAGAGTCGGACATGACAGAGCGACTGAACTGAACTGAAGAGAGCCACCACTGAATTTAAGATTTAGATTCATTCAGAGTGGTGAAGGGTTTTTTCTGTTACTGTGACTGCAATAGAAGCAACTTTCTCAAGGATGTTCAGAAGCATCTTCCTTTTGGGTTTGCTTCTATATTTGTTTCTGCTTGTTCAACTATTTTAGATGATTGATGTGCATGTGTTAGTTGCTCAGTCATGTCCGACTCTTTGCAACCCCACAGACTAATAGCCCACCAGGCTCCTCTGTCTATGGGATTCTCCAGGCAAGAATGCTGGAGTGGATTGCCATTCCCTTCTCCAGAGGATCTTCCTGACCCAGGGATCAAACCCGGGTCTCTTGCATTGCAAGCAGATTCTTTACCATCTGAGTTACAGGGAAGAGCCAGTAGATGATTAGTATTTTCCCCTTATTCTCTTAGAACCTAATGAATGTCCAGTCCTTTTTTGAGTGTATTGACTATAGAAGTGTAATGACATCATACAAATGCATCCCACCACCTGGGCTGAGGTCCCGTAACAGATCACACAGGCAGATAAAAATAGAATCAGACATAAGGCAAGGTTTGTCGAGGGAATTCCTTGAAAGACACCCATAAAAGGGCTATTACCCTCTGTGAGATACAGAGGTTCTGTGATGTTTTGTGGTTACAGTATATATAGTGCTCATGATGATTCCATCTTAGAATTCAAAGATTAAGCGAACTCTCTAAAACCCTAAATAGAAGGCAAAAAGAGAAATCTTCATTCTTCACTAAGGAGCTGCTACATCAAGTTTGCTGAGTCGAAGAAATGGTGACAGTTCTAAGAGAACCCTTAGATCACAGACATTGAGGCTGAAGTCCTTAAGGATGAAGAATTGAGCCAGGCTTACAACTGTCTTCCTATTGCCAATCAATTCCACTTTCCTCTTCACCCCACTTCCAGGATAGCAACAAGGGAAGGGACGAATAGAATTCAAGATCACCATCATTCACACCAACTTGAACATTAAAATACAGCCATCAGGACTTAGGTCCCAAATCTTCGTATTCCACTGGAGGATCCTACAGAGTCTCATCAAAATTCAAAAAACCTATACTTGCCTCTGTTGGACAAAGGAAGAGAGATAAATGCCAAAAACCACTGAATCATTTAATAGTCTCCATAAACATATTACAAATCAAAGTTTCATACTGGCTGAAATGTAAGGGGGAGAGTCAACCAGGGATAAAATCCAGGTCCTTACAATAAAACAATGCTGATATTTGCAAATGATCGCCAGAGTTGAGAAAGCCCTGACAAACATAATGGGTCAGAATGACTGATTACCTTAATGTGCTTCCACGAGAACCAGACTCAAGTGTTTAGGTGTCATAATTATCAGTAACTGGGGCTGAACAAGATGATTATATCTACAATAATGCATTACACCAGCTCTTTTCCTCCAGGGGCATCAATATGCTAATGAGAAAAGAAATGAGCAAATTTCATTTAGATAGAATATCACTAATAATGAAATTTCACAGATGTCAAGTTCTTTTATGAACAATTTGATGAAAACATATTTTTAAGTACCCTTCAAAATTATTTTCTAAGGACATGATCTCCAATCTGTAGGAAAATCATAAGACCAAAGAATATAGATGCAAATGTTTTCCCACCAGCATTTTTAGAGAAGAAATTAAAATGAGTTCCTTACAAACTCTTGTTGACCTAGAATGGCCTCAGGCAGTTCCCCATGGACTGTCATATCCCAGAAAGAAATCATCTGGGTCTCATTAATTTATGACAAAATTTCTGTTTAACCTCAGCCTAGAATTTATCTTTTATAAAGTAAATGGTTTACAGGTCACTACATTGTAATGAAATTGCAATTAACTAAGATTCTGAAAATGAGTTTCTTTATTTAATTTTAACAATTAAGGAAAATTAGAGATTCTGCCAAATATTCTATCCTTTCATGTTAGGTGGAGACAGGACTCTGTCAGGGGGAAAGGTCTGTGAACCTCGTGCCAAAGAGCTAAGTGAGCAAATAGCAAGATAAACAAGTCATTCGTGGAGACAGAGGTGGAGCTGGGCTTGGTTAGGAATGAATCAGGCCATCCCACAGAGTGGGTGTCTCCTTTCTAAGTTGCTCTTCAGGGCACAATTAAAACCTCTATAAAAGGCCCAGCTCCCAGCTGTTCAGTACACCTGCCAGCAGTGTCAGCGAGCACTTGACCTCTTCCTCTGGTGAAGTGGGTAAGTCCCATTCGGTGGGATCCTGTTCTTTCTGTATGATTTGTCATTTTCCAGCTGTTGTAGATGTTGGGGGGTTGAGGAGGGTCTATGTGACAGATGGCACCAGTATCTTACAGATATACCTAATTCCTACTAACTCCATGCCATCTTTCTACGGAGCACTTAACTCTGTAAGTTTGTTTGCACATCAGGGGTTGGAGGATGGTCATATATGACTTATGTTGCTCATCTTCCTAAAAACTGCTCTCTCAAAAGTTTGCCAGCCCTCAGTTCTCTTTTTTATATTGCTTCTACCCAATATGGACTATGTTCATGTGGTCATGGCACCTGAAGTATTGAAGTTGAGAAGAAACTAAAGAAGCCAGATTTCCAGGTTCAGTTTGACTCAGAATCTGGCAGCCAGTCAGAAAGCACCTAACAGAAACTTACAATGATTGAATACTTGTAATACGTAGGAATTAAGGCTAATAACATGAACTTTGTTTTCTGCATTAATATATCTAAATATTACAATACCACCTTTGGCTAGGAAGTAGTACTTAAGAGCTGGTGACTTATGAATTATACTTCTAGATCTCTAAAGGACTATATAAAGTTAGGAAATAATCCACATTCCCTTTTTATTGTTCCAGTTACCACCAAATGTTTTGCTGCTACAATTAGGTTTACTTATTCATTTTAAGATCCTTCACCTTTTGGGTTTTACCTAGCCTCATTGCTCAATTTTAGAGGAAAATTCTTGAGTAGCAACATATCAAATCTAAATACCTACAATCTTCACTGTCTGATTTGAAAAATACTAGGGAATAGGAAGAAAGAGAAAGGATATGGATAATACAAACTGGGTAGAAAATCAAGCGCTAACTACAGAATAGCCTGAGATGCGTCCCTGGCTTGAAATTTTTCAGGATCTCTCTTTCCTTTTATAAGCACTACATGAGAGTGAAAATCAGTCACACAGTCGTGTCCAAAGCCTTGTGATCCCATGGACTGTAGCCTGCCCGGCTCGTTTGTCCATGTAATTCTCCAGGCAAGAGTACTGGAATGGGTTGTCATTTCCTTCTCCAGGGGATCTTCCCCACCCAGGGATCAAACCGGTGGGTAAGGGTCTCCTGTGAACACAGGGTCTCCTGTGTTGCAGGCAGATTCTTTACCAACTGAGCCATATTCGAAGATGAAATGCTTTGAAAGTCCCAGTTGAAAATACTTTGGTAAAGTCAAATTATTTAGGGATCTGCCTGAAACTGTGGAGAAAGCCTCCCCAAGATCAGAAACAGAGTTTGATTCTGAATCCAATTTTATTGTTCTAGGTTTACTTGAACTTGAAGGAAGAAAAAAAAATGTCTCCACTTCTGAGAAGCATCTTTAATATCACTAAAATTTTCAATCAATATGCCTCACATGATTGTGATGGGACAACACTAAGCAAGAAAGACCTGAAGAATCTGCTTGAGAGGGAATTTGGAGATATCCTTCGGGTAAGAAATAACAAGAAAAGGAAATTTCTCTACTGATTTAGAGCTATGAAATTTCTTCTCAGGAGAGACCAGAGCAAGGAATAGTGACTTTATATTCATTTATTGCCATGACAGTTCTACACCATATTCCCCATTCATTTCTGAGTCTGAAGGTAATTAATTAGTTAATTATTTAATCAGGCTCTTCTCTAGTAAAATGGTTATTTCTGCAAATGTTTGGTTCTGTTTTCAAACATGGGATAAAAATCAAATTGGCATACTGGCTATTTCAGACAGAAATGGCTGCTGCAAATCTTCATAAATTTCCACTGCTTTGCCTCTTGAGGATGAATTCATTCTTATTTACCCAGCTATAACTTGTGTTCTTTTGATCAGCATTAAATTATAAGATGCAAAAATTTCCAACAAATGTATGCTTTAAAATTAGGTTGTTCACATTTTACATGCGGACAAGACTCCATATACACTGAGTGTTTTTCTAATTGTTCTTAATGTCTTTTGAGTACCAGCATATTATAAAATATAGTGTGGGGGGGGGTGGGTTTACTACCTGTAAATAGTACATTGTAAAAGTTTTGATTTCTTTTTCAGAGACCACACGACCCAGAAACGGTAGACCTGGTCCTGGAACTTCAGGATCGCGACCGTGACGGGCTAATCGATTTCCATGAATTCCTCGCGATCGTTTTCAAAGTGGCTGCAGCTTGTTATTACGCTCTCGGCCAGGCCTCGGGGCTAAATGAGAAGGAAGCCAAGTGTGAGGGAAAAGGAAACCCGTTACAAGATCGCAGGAGGGAAGACCAAAGGAGATTCGAGCCCCAGGACAGACAACTAGAAGAACGCAGGCTGAAGAGGCAGGAACTGGAGGAGCTCGCTGAGGAAGAGGAGCTGAGGGAGAAGCAAGAAAGACTTGAGCAGAGGCTGCAAAGGCGAGAACAAGAAGAGTGTGGTGAGGAAGAGCTGCAGCAAAGGCCCAAGGGTCGGGAGCCGGAGGAGCTTCTGAACCGAGAGCAAAGGCTCGAGAGGCAGGAGCAACGGGAGCGACAGCGCCTCCAAGTGGAACAGCAACAGCGGCAAAGAGGAGAGCTGCGCGAGCGCCAGGAAGAAGAGCAGCTCCAAAGGCGGGAGACTCAGGAGCTCAAGAGGGAGCGTCTGGAGGAAGAGCTGCAGCTGCAAAGGCAGAGGCGCGGGCGCGAGGAGAGGCTCTTGGAGCTGGAGAGGCGGGAGCAGGAGCTGCGGCGCAAGGAGCAGCAGCTAAGGCGCGAGCAGGAGGAGGCGACGCAGGAAGAGATCAGTGAGCGGGGCGAGAGCCGCACCTCGAGGTGTCAGTGGCAGCTAGAAAGTGAGGCCGACGCCCGTCAGTGCAAAGTCTACTCCAGGCCCCGCAGGCAAGAGCAGCAGAGGCGCCGCCAGGAGCAGGAGCTGCTCGAGAGGCAGCAGGAGCAGCAAGCCCGCGAGGAGGTGCAGAGCCTTCAAGAAGACCAGGAGAGGCAACGACGCAAGGAAGAGCAGCACTACGACCAAAACTGGAGGTGGCAACTAGAGGAGGAAAGCCAGAGACGCCGCTACACACTGTACGCCAAGCCAGCTCAACGGGAGCAGGTGAGCGAGGAAGGGCAGCTGCGGCTTGAAGAGGAGCAGCTGCAGCGGGAGAAGAGGCGCCAGGAGCGAGAAAGGCAGTATCGGGAAGTGGAGCTGCAGCGGGAGGAAGAGCGACAACAGCGCGAGGAGGAGCAGCTGCAGAGACAGGAACGCGAGAAGAGGCGCCAGGAGAGCGAGAAGCAATATCTAGAGAAGGTGGAGCTGCAGAGAGAAGAGCAGCTTCAGAGAGAGGAACGGGAGAAGAGGCGCCAGGAGCGCGAGAAGCAATATCTAGAGAAAGTGGAGCTGCAGAGAGAGGAGCAGCTTCAGAGAGAGGAACGGGAAAAGAGGCGCCAGGAGCGCGAGAAACAATATCTAGAGAAAGTGGAGCTGCAGAGAGAGGAGCAGCTTCAGAGAGAGGAACGGGAGAAGAGGCGCCAGGAGCGCGAGAAGCAATATCTAGAGAAAGTGGAGCTGCAGAGAAAGGAGCAGCTTCAGAGAGAGGAACGGGAGAAGAGGCGCCAGGAGAGCGAGAAGCAATATCTAGAGAAAGTGGAGCTGCAGAGAGAGGAGCAGTTTCAGAAAGAGGAACGCGAGAAGAGGCGCCAGGAGCGCGAGAAGCAATATCTAGAGAAAGTGGAGCTGCGGGAGGAGGAGCAGCTGCAGAGAGAGGAGCCGCTGCAGAGGGAGGAACGCGAGAAGAGGCGCCAGGAGCGCGAGAGGCAGTATCTCGAGAAGGAGGAGCTGCAGCGGCAGGAAGAGCGACTGCAGAGAGAGGAACGCGAGAAGAGGCTTCAGGGGCGCGAGCGACAGTATCTAGAGAAGGTGCAGCTGCAGAGGGAAGAGGAGCAGCTGCAGAGAGAGAAGAGGCGCCAAGAGCGGGAAAGACAATACCGGGAAGAGGAGCTGCTGCGGGAGGAGGAGCGACTGCAGAGAGAGGAGCAGCAGCTGCAGAGAGAGGAATGTGAGAAGAGGAGGCGCCAGGAGCTCGAGAGACAGCTAGAGAAGGAGGAGCTGCAGCGCCTGGACAGGAAGAGGCAATTGCTGGATGAGGATCTGCTCCAAAATGAAGGTCGTGATAACAGGGTTTACTTCAAACACCGAGAGAACAAAGAAAAGAGCCGGCAACTGGATGATTCCTGGGTGCGGGAGAGTCAATTCCAGCAGGATCGGCGGCCCCTGCAGGAAGAACAAGAAGAGAAAAGAGAACGCGAGCAAGAGAGGAGCCGGCAAAAGCGTGACAGGCAATTCCCAGCTGAACAACTGCTGGAGCGAAAGCAGCAAAAGGAAACCGAAAGGCGAGATACGAAATTCCGAGAGGAAGAGCAGCTGCTGAAAGGGGAAAGAGAGGAGAAAATACGCTATCCGGAAGAAGACAGAAAGTTCCGCGAAGAGGAACAGCAGCTGCGCCGCCTGGAACAAGATAGTAAATTCCGCGAAGAACAACAACTGAGCCGCCAGGAAAGAGACAGAAAATTCCGTGAGGAAGAGCAGCTCCTGCAAGAAAGGGAAGAACAGCTGCGCCGCCAGGAACGCGACAGAAAGTTCCGCGAAGAGGAACAGCAGCTGCGCCGCCTGGAACAAGATAGTAAATTCCGCGAAGAACAACAACTGAGCCGCCAGGAAAGAGACAGAAAATTCCGTGAGGAAGAGCAGCTCCTGCAAGAAAGGGAAGAACAGCTGCGCCGCCAGGAACGCGACAGAAAGTTCCGCGAAGAGGAACAGCAGCTGCGCCGCCTGGAACGCGAGCAACAGCTACGCCAGGAACGAAATAGAAAATTCCGCGAAGAACAGCTCCTGCGAGAAAGGGAAGAACAGCTGCTCCTCCAGGAGCGGGAGCCGCAGCTTCGCCAGGAGCGCGACAGAAAGTTCCACGAGGAGGAACAGCTCCTGCAGGAAAGGGAAGAACAGCTGCGCCGCCAGGAACGCGACAGAAAGTTCCGTGAGGAGGAACAGCTCCTGCAGCAAAGAGAAGAACTGCAGCGCCGCCAGGACCGCGAGCCACAGCTTCGCCAGGAACGCGACAGAAAGTTCCGTGAGGAGGAACAGCTTCTGAAAGAAAGGGAAGAACAGCTGCGCCGCCAGGAACGCGACAGAAAGTTCCGTGAGGAGGAACAGCTCCTGCAGGAAAGGGAAGAACAGCTGCGCCGCCAGGAACGCGACAGAAAGTTCCGTGAGGAGGAACAGCTTCTGAGAGAAAGGGAAGAACAGCTGCGCCGCCAGGAACGCGACAGAAAGTTCCGTGAGGAGGAACAGCTCCTGCAGGAAAGGGAAGAACAGCTGCGCCGCCAGGAACGCGACAGAAAGTTCCGTGAGGAGGAACAGCTCCTGAGAGAAAGGGAAGAACAGCTGCGCCGCCAGGAAAGCGACAGAAAGTTCCGTGAGGAGGAACAGCTCCTGCGGCAAAGAGAAGAACTGCGCCGCCAGGAGCGCGAGCCACAACTTCGCCAGGAACGCGACAGAAAGTTCCGTGAGGAGGAACAGCTTCTGAAAGAAAGGGAAGAACAGCTGCGCCGCCAGGAGCGCGACAGGAAGTTCCGTGAGGAAGAAGACCTCCTGCGAGAAAGGGAGGAACAGCTGCGCCGCCAGGAGCGGGACAGAAAGTTCCGAGAAGAGGAACAGCTCCTCCGAGAAAGGGAAGAACAGCAGCTGCGCCGTCAGGAACTCGAGGGGGTCTTCTCCCAGGAGGAACAACTGAGGCGCGCCGAGCAAGAGGAAGAACAGAGACGTCAGAGGCAGAGAGACAGGAAGTTCCTTGAGGAAGAGCAGAGCCTCCAGCGCCAGCGAGAGGAAGAAAAGCGCCGCGTCCAGGAGCAGGACAGGAAGTTCCTCGAGCAAGAAGAGCAGCTGCACCGCGAGGAGCAGGAAGAGCTGAGGCGCAGGCAGCAGCTAGACCAGCAGTACCGGGCAGAGGAGCAGTTTGCTAAGGAGGAGAAGAGGCGTCGTCAGGAACAAGAATTGAGGCAAGAAGAGCAGAGACGCCGCCAGGAGCGGGAGAGGAAATTCCGGGAAGAACAGCTCCGCCGCCAGCAGCAGGAGGAGCAGAGGCGTCGCCAGGAGCGCGACGTGCAGCAGAGCCCCCGCCAAGTGTGGGAGGAAGACAAGGGCCGCCGGCAGGTCCTGGAGGCTGGCAAGCGGCAGTTTGCCAGTGCCCCGGTGCGCTCCAGCCCGCTCTACGAGTACATCCAAGAGCAGAGATCTCAGTACCGCCCTTAAGAGATGCTGCCAAATCCCGACACCTGCTGAAGCTTCAAGCAAAGGAAAATGAGAATCACTGAGTACCAAATGACTCTGGTTGTGGGAAAACTTTGGTGTTAGAATAACTCTTTTTTACAAAATCTTAAACTATACTTTTTCGTGTGCTTTGTACTTCTGCCTTTTATTCTTCCTTAAATAGTTCTTTAGGATGTCTTTGCTCTTTGGTGCAGATGTGGTGTGCATTTTTTAAAAACATAAAAGCCATTTAATTTGTTTAAGGAATTTTGTTTGGGGAACACGTTCATTCATTGCTTTCAGAAGTAACAAAAATATTATGTACATTTGAGATTCAAAAGAATGGGTCAGGTTTTTATTTGTTGACCCATCCTGTAGAGAGCTCAGATATTTTTTATGTTCAAGTTGATATTTCTTCCTGGCCTAAATTATGTTAATATATATCTCCAAATAGCCTCCCACTTTTTGTGGAATAATTAGCACAGATTCTGCAAGGGGACTGAATTTTTCTAAGAACCCCTGAATAGTGCAGGAGCAGGAGGAATGGCTTCTCTAGAAAAAGTCACTGTGAATTCAGCCCATACTTGGAAGAAATGTCTATAAGACTTGGAATCAGAATTAATTTCTTTTACACTTAACTCCATAAATATTTAAAATATGAAGCAAAAGCAAGGTGTTTCTCAAACAACTCCAGAGCTCAAACTTTAAAACCATGTCTGCTGTAGCCTGTAGCATTCCGTTCCTTTCCCCCAGTCTTGGATGAGCTTGAGAATATTACTGCCTTTGTTAATTTTAGCTGAGAAGGGACTTGCTCAGGATCCTGTAAACATCTGTCTTGCTCTAGAGCCAACAAGAGATCACAGAGCATTTGGGGGTGGGGAAAAGGGAAGTTTTGTGGACAGAGGGGCAAGCCCCTAGAGGCCCTTTGACAAGCCCTGTCAACCCACAATCCTTTGAGGCCTACTGATACTACCTTAGAGACATGTTAAAATAATTGGACTGTGTAAAAAATTAATAATAAATATTTTGGCAATTATTTTTGTCTGTTTTAACTGTGCATCAAACCGTAACTCAAGATTTAATGGTCTGGGAACTGACATAACTTTCCAGTCATTTAAGGGTATTTGGTTACTATCATTGATGTCTGATAGTGGGAAAAAAAAAAAAAAAAACTCCATTCTCCACAACCATTTTTTGTCTATTAGAGTGAATGCTATATTATTTCCACCCCCAAGTTAGGATTCTTTTTCCAAGTATTTTTATTCTTGACTCTGCAACTCTTTGTCTTTCTGAAATGGAACAGGGCTCTATGGCCCTTCCCCCCATGTCCTACTTTTTGTCTGTGGAAAACTTTAGTCAAGTTTAATCAGAGAAATGAGAACACATAGAAACAAAGGACAACAGTCAAAGGAGACCAAATAAACATAAGGTAGTCATTAGGTCAGTTTCATTCCAATCCCAAAGAGAGGCAATGCCAAAGAATGTTCAGACTACCGCACAATTGCACTCATCTCACATGCCAACAAAGTAATGCTCAAAATCCTCCAAGTCAGGTTTCAACAGTACGTAAACCAAGAACTTCCAGATGTTCAAGCTGGGCTTACAAAAGGCAAAGGAACCAGAGATCAAATTGCCAACATTCATTGGAGCATAGAAAAAGCAAGAGAGTTCCAGAAAAACACCTACTTCTGCTTTACTGACTATGTCAAAGCCTTTCACTGTGTGGATCACAACGAACTGTGGAAAATTCTTAAAAAGATGGGAATACCAGGCCACCTGACCTGCCTCCTGAGAAATCTGTACAGAGGTCAAGAAGCAACAGTTAGAACTGGACATGGAACAACAGACTGGTTCCAAATCCAGAAAGGACTATGTCAAGGCTGTGTATTGTCACCCTGCTTATTTAAGTTGATGCAGAGTACATTCTGAGAAACACTGGGCTGGATGAAGCACAAGCTGGAATCAAGGTTGCCAGGAGAAATATCAATAACCTCAGATATGCAGATGACACCACCCTTATGGCAGAAAGCAAAGAAGAACTAAAGAGCCTCTTGATGAAAGTGAAAGAGGAGAATAAAAAAGTTGGCTTAAAACTCAACATTCAGAAAACTACGATCATGGCATCTGGTCAATCACTTCATGGCAAATAGATGAGGAAACAATGAAAATAGTAAAAGACTATTTTCTTGGGCTCCAAAATCACTGCAGGTGGTGACTGCAGCCATGAAAGTAAAAGATGCTTGCTCCTTGGAAGAAAAACTATGAACAACCTAGACAGCATATTACAAAGCAGAGACATTACTTTGCCAACAAAGGTCCATCTAGTCAAAGCTTTGGTTTTTCCAGTAGTCATGTATGGATGTGAGAGTTGGACTATAAAGAAAACTGAGAGCCAAAGAATTAATGCTTTTGAACTCTGGTGTTGAAAAAGACTCTTGAGAGTCCCTTGGACTGCAGGGAGATCAAACCAGTCCATCCTAAAGGAAACCAGTCCTGAATATTCATTGGAACGACTGACTGATGCTGAAGCTGAAGCTCTAATACTTTGGCCACTTGATATGAAGAACTGACTAACTGGAAAAGACCCTGATGCTGGAGAAGACTGAAGGCGGGAGGAAAAGGGTACAACAGAGGATGAGATAGTTGGATGGTATCACTCACTTGATGATCATAAGTTTGAGTAACCTCTGGGAGTTGGTGATGGGCAGAGAAGCCTGCTACAGTCCATGGGGTCACAAAGAGACACGACTGAGTGACTGAACTGAAGCCTAGTCAAGGACTTTTAATTCCTTCTCAAGTGCTTTAGATAATATTCTGAGCCATATCCTGTGAGCTGTCTTATAGATACCAAAATCCCCACCAGGTGGAGAGGTTAACTACATAAGCTGCCACAATAAGAAATGGAAAGAAACGGATACTGGAATTGAAGATAACTATATCTAAAACAACCAGCATGATGCTGGTCAGACCATCAATGCCAATTTGAAGATGACTGTCAGAGATGACTGTGATGTTCTGCATATACTCCCCTCACCCCCTACTTCTGTCTAAAAAGCTCTTGCCCCAGTGGTTGCCAGTGGGGGCAGTCGGCCTTTGGACAGACGTCCACCACCCCCATCCCCAGTTGCCAGAATCTGGAAAAAAGCAAACTTTGCTTTCTACCAACCTGGCCTATTTATTGGCTTTTAAGCAGCAAGCGGCCAGATCTCACATACCTTTTAGTAACACTCTCTGGCAGTGACTCACTGCTCATGACAAATAATGGTGCATCCAGTATTTGTTAATATTTCCTTCTAAGAACACAGCAGCTTCTTGGTCTCTGATGTCTGATGAGCCAATAGAAGAAAATGGCCTGAAACTTCAGCTTGCAATACAAAAATTAAATGACCTCTTTTCTTTGGAAATTGGCTCTTTCCTCATCTTTTGAAGTGCTGCAAGAAGTGTGAAGGACTTTGATTATTTTTTATCATGGTTATTATGTTGAACTGTCACTTAGATGATGAGTGTGTATTTCAGAAGCATCCTGGGATTGGGATTTATAAGGAGGCTCTGGAATGAGTGTCTACTGAGAGGACCCTGGGGAAAGCCAGTGAGGCTCTTTCCAGGGTTTCTGTGAAGATTCTTAGTAAGTAAAAGCATACACTTAAGAGGAAAGTACTTTCGCAGTGAGAAATCATTTGAAAGAGATGGAGCTCCAAGATAGTACCAGGGGAGTCCCAAGATTTGTCTTTAGTGGGCATCTGCTATTTGTGTTAAAATGAGAGAGAAGCTCCTGCTCCTTTTTTTTTTTTTTTTTTTCCTCTCCTGCTCCTTGAAAAAAGTGCCACCTTGCTCTATCAGAATGATACTCAGGAGCCATAGGCTTAGCTTTCTTGTCTCCACCATTGACCAAAATGTTGTGTCTATCTTAGGAAATCTTCTCAACCTTGACCCTCAAAATTAGAAATGATACTATCTGACATCAGGGCCTTCTTGGATTTATTCCTAGTTATCAAGGTGTGAATATTAAATATAGATTCCAGCAGGTGGAACAGGGGTGTTCGGATCTTTAGATGATAGTCTGATGCTTTTGGCCTGATTATTATTAAGCACCTTCTGACTAAGTCACCTCATGGATTGTGTTGCTTAAATCAAAAGAAGAAAGTATTGCTTCATCACAATTATAATAACAGGTACTTTTAAAAAAATCAGCCAGCCTATGCCCTATGGCTCTTATTTTAGCATGCTGGCAGGAGAACATGCTGGCAGGCAACCCTCCTGCTCCACCAGGATAATGTACATGCATGGGAAGAACCTTGAGGCTTTTGGGAAATTGGCTACTTAACTGATAGCTTAGGGTGAACAGCTTCGGATTCGTGAACTCTGAAGAAGATTTAACTTCAGGACCAGGGACCAGGCTTGATCACTCAAGAGCTTTTGTATAGCAAAGTTTTATTAAAGTATAAAAAGGGACAGAGAAAGCTTCTGACATAGACATCAGAAGGGGGACAGAGAATGCCCCCCTCACTAGTGTTAGCCAAGGGAGTTATATACTTTTTAATTAGTTATTACAGTAAATCAAAAGAATGTCTCAAGGTTGTAAAGATTTTACTAGACCCACTTCCATAATTTACATTTTAAGATAACAAGATTAGCCAGAAGGTTTCCAGGAAGGAGAAACTGTCCTCAAGCAGGATACATTGTTTTTACATAATCCTTAGTACAGAGTTTAAACTGAGTTGTTTGTTGTGTAATCATCAGTTCCTGGCTTAAAGAAAAAAAAATGTTTTATGTGACTAAGACTAAGGAATGTAGAGAAAAAAAGATGTTTGTCCTTTCCTCCTCCTTGAGAATTCCAGACCCCTATCTCCACTTCGAGAGCCCCAGACCCCTTTCTCCTCCTTGGGGACCCCGGACTTCTTATCAACCTGCCTAGGAATTAACTCTTTTATTAACTATAAACTGGGAGCTCTATTAACATCACCTTGGCTGATGCTGGCAAATGGGGTTGAGGGTTTATTATGCTGTGTGATGGAAAAGTTGGTCTCCATGTGTTATGAATTATGTCCCCCCACAAAGGTTCTAATGATGAAGTCCTAAGCTTCAGTGCCTTGGAATGTAACCATATTTGGATATATAGTATTTAAATGGCAATCAAATTAAAATGAGGTCAATAGGTGGGGCCTTAACCCAATATGAATATTGAGTGTCCTTATAAGAAGGGGGGCAATGGACTGTAGACAAAGGGAAAATGATGTAAAGACATAGGAAGAAGATAGCCATCTACAAGTCAAGGATAGAAGCAAGGAACAGATCCTTTCTTATGGCTCTCAGAAGAAATCAACTTGACTAACACGTTAACTTTTTACATCTAGCCTCCATAACTTTGAGAAAATAAATTTCTGTTGGTTAAACTACCCAGTCTTTGGCATTTTGTGATAATAGCCCTAGAAAACTAACATACCATGGAAAGTGAGATTATGTTTCTAGGGAAATCTACCTATATTGTGATAATCTTTATCCTTTGACATTGTACAGGTACAACCAGGTCCTGGTTGCTCAAAGACACTTTTTTAATTAAATCTCCCATAGTTTTTATGGTACAATGGAACAACTGCTACAAGGAATCAGAAGCCTGGGGTTCATTCAGTTATTCATTGGACAAATATTTAGTGAGCATTTCCTACGTGTCAGGCATCCTAAGCAATATGCATACAGTGGTGAAGTAGTCATTCTGGTCTGTCTTTTCACTTTACTACCCATGTGTTCTCTTGCAAGCCACTTAAGTTGTCTGGGCCTCCACTGTTTCATATTCCAAATTATGAGACTGAAATAGCCACCACCAAGGTTATCTCAGGACTAAAACAATTACTTTTATTCTAACATTTGGCTTATTCTCAAAGCAACTCAAATAAGCCCTCAACCCGACAACTACCTTTAGCTAACAGAAAACAAGGAAAAGAATTAACTGATGAAGGTGATCATCAGACCCTAATTTCAGCATCAAAGGTCTTTTCTTTCTAGCCAGTCAGAACTGATCTTTCATTTGTTTCCCATATTCCTCCAGAGCACCTTCTTATCATCCCAGGTTTATTCAATGAGGGAGAAGACTCTAAATCTACCCTCATTTTCTGTGACCCTCAGTTCAGTTCAGTTGAGTCGCTCAGTCATGTCCGACTCTGTGACCCCATTAATCACAGTACGCCAGGCCTCCCTGTCCTTCACCCACTCCTGGAGTCTACTCAAACTCATGTCCATCGAGTCAGTGATGCCATCCAACCATCTCATCCTCTGTTGTCCCCTTCTCCTCCTGCCCCCAATCCCTTCCACCATCAGGGTCTTTTCCGATGAGTCAACTCTTCCCATGAGGTGGCCAAAGTATTGGAGTTTCAGCTTCAGCATCAGTCCTTCCAATGAACACCCAGGACTCATCTCCTTTAGGATGGACTGGTTGGATCTCCTTGCAGTCCAAGAGACTCTCAAGAGTCTTCTCTAACACCACAGTTCAAAAGCATCAATTCTTCAGTGCTCAGCTTTCTTCACAGTCCAACTCTCACATCCATACATGACCACTGGACTACCCAAAATTATTGCCCCTCTCATTTATGAAATTTACATACGCATTTAATTAATAACACTCTTTTCTGAGCAAACAAAGTCCTGGAACTTGGTTCCACTCAAACTAAAAGTCAGTGGCCATTAGTTAATTATAAACCCATCTGTGCTCCATCTTTTGCACTAACTACACATTGCTAATATTTTCATTCAGTCATATTAATTAAGAGTTTGTTCAGCAAGTGTACTGGGACTGTAATCTGCTGAGATTGTGATCTATGTAATATGTAATAAGCACTTGCTTACTTGTTAGTAAAAGAGCTGACAGTCACATGCAATAATCTGGAACTAAGTCAAGAGGTAGATTTCTGAGTAGGTTATCATTTTCTGAACCATCAGGAAAGCACTCAAATCACCAAAATTTTTAAAAGTCTGATTTCCGTTTGTCATCACTCCCCTTTTTAAAAAAACATCAGTGTTTTCTGAAAGATAAAGTCTGAGGTCTTCAGCTTGACCTTAAGGCTCTCCACATTCTAGAGATAAGCCACCTTTTATACTCTGACCCCCACAACACTCCAAGAGCTAACCATGTGTTAAACCAGACTAGACTATTTGTCATAATTAGGACATCCTATATGAAATTAAAAGACACTTACTCCTTGGAAGGAAAGTTATGACCAACCTAGACAGCATATTAAAAAGCAGAGACATTACTTTGCCAACAAAGGTCCGTCTGGTCAAGGCTGTGGTTTTTCCAGTGGTCATGTATGGATGTAAGAGTTGGACTGTGAAGAAAGCTGAGCACTGAAGAATTGATGCTTTTGAACTGTGGTGTTGGAGATGACTCTTGAGAGTCCCTTGGACTGCAAGGAGATCCAACCAGTCCATCCTAAAGGAGATGAGTCCTGGGTGTTCATTGGAAGGACTGATGCTGAAGCTGAAACTCCAGTACTTTGGCCACCTCATGCGAAGAGTTGACTCATTGGAAAAGACCCTGATGGTGGAAGGGATTGGGGGCAGGAGGAGAAGGGGGCAACAGAGGATGAGATGGCTGGATGGCATCACCGACTCGATGGACATGGGTTTGAGTAGACTCCGGGAGTGGGTGATGGACAGAGAGGCCTGGCGTGCTGCAATTCATGGAGTCACAAAGAGTCAGACACGACTGAGCGACTGAACTGAACCGAGCTGATAACTGTCCTTACTTTAGAGACTTATTAGCATAATTTTATCTGTTTGGAATGCCTGTCTCCTTTCTGTCTACCTGGATAATTTCTACTTGGTTTAAAATAATTTAAGATAATTTCTACTCAGGTTTAGTCCCACCATTTCCCTAAATCTTTCCTCATCTCCCCAACATACATGATCTCTCTTCATTGATTATAAGACTTTTTATATTTACACATTTATTGATTATAATATTCTACCTTAGTAGGTTTTATACTTGCTTCATCTGCCAAATTGAAAATATCTTGAAAACAGAGACTACAACTTGAAATTCTTTATTTTGTATATTCTTTCCATAACAAACAAAGAGCGATAGAGTTCTATGATATGCTGATGAAATATGTGGACTGTCTTGCTAGAAAAATAAACACTCTCAAAATTTTGCCTAGAATTTCAAAAGTTCCTGGGGCCTATGATGAAGCCTTCTGAACTGCATGCAAAGAAACCTGGTTCAAGGAGCTGTGAGAACTAGATGTATAATGTAGGCGTTCAATAACTATTTGGTAAATGAATGAATTCATATAACCCTAATAGCTCTTTTTGTCTGAGGCCTCTCATCCCCATCTAACATGCCATCTCTCCCCTCTGAACACTGAAGCCCTAAGTCCTTTCTTATATATTGAAAATTCTTCAATGTCGGGCATTATAGAATTTCATGATTCTTCCCCCTCAATTTTTTCTGATTTTGTTTAGTAACTGGAATAAGCTATAGTTTTAGTATCTGTCAGTGACCCTAGTGGGGTAAGAAGGCATGGGTAGGTCAAGGGAAAGGCGGATTGTGGTCGCATGGTGCTGGGGGTGGGGTAGGGAGATGTAGTGAGAAGCAGTGGTGAGATTCCCATTCCAGGCTGTGGCTGGTTTTCTCATAAGCATTTGAATTCAAATACAATTCATCAGCATGAGGATTATTTTCATTTTGAAAGCCTCCTTCTCTGGTATATGAATCAACTTTATTCCTCCTATTACCATTACTTTGAATCTATTTCTTATCAAATAATAACCCTGACCTTATTATGCTGAGTGCCTGTACCTCCCTTTTTCCCTGGAGCACCTTACAAAATGTCCTCACATTAGCTTTCTTTAGTTGGTCATGACCAAGCCAATCCCCAGATTTCATTTCTGACCATGGGTGAGGAGAGAGGATGGTTAGAAGTGGGAGAAGGAAACAAGTGTAAGACATTCTGCTCTAAGTGCTAAGGTCAGAAAAACGCAGTTTATGAGAACAGCAATATCTTCTTACTCTGTTTAGCAGGATCAAGAAAAGCTTTCCCAAGGGAACTGATGTTTAAGCTGGAACTTGAGAATAGTTAGGAATCTATCACACAAAGATGAAAAGAAATAGCTTTCCAGATAGATTGAAATTCTTATTCAAAGACTGGAGGCAAGAGAGAGTACTATGGGTTCAAGGAAGTCAAATTAAATCTGACTAGAACTTAGAATATCAGGGATAAATGGTAAGAGATAAGGCTAGAAAGGTTACAAGGGCTTGGTAAGCCATATTATATTTATCTTGAGAAAAACAAAATATTATCGTCTTCTTAAACAGGGGAATGATGAACCCGATTGACAGTTTATAAGGATCATTCTGGCTCACATCTTTTTAACCCCAGTCCCATTCCTCAGAGAAAAAAGTCTCTTAAATATATTTTTAAGATTTTCCTGGCAGTAACCTGTTGCATAAAATTTATCAGTTTTAAATGATATTTCCACTATGAGAGGTGAAGATTTAAATGATTTGCACTACCTTTCTTCTTCTCTCCCTTTGTCATTATTTAATATTTTCATTATTCCAATTCCTGTTACCTTTCCAATAAAAGTATGTTTCTTTTTCTAGCAACTTTTGACAGTATCACTTACACTTTTACATTTCTGGTGTTGGTGGTGTTAGTTGCTCAGTCATGTCCAACTCTTTGAGACCCCATGTACTATAGCCCACCAGACTTCTCTGTCCATGGGATTCTCTAGGCAAGAATGCTGGAGTGGGTTGCCATTTCCTTCTCCAGGAGAATCTTCTGGACCCAAGGATCAAACTCGGGTCTCCTGCATTGCAGGCAGATTTTTTACCATCTGAGCCACCAGGGAAGCCCGCCCTTAACAATAACTGGGTCTGCTAACCACAGCCAAATATATCATGCTTTCTACATGCACAGACTCTAACACTTGGAGATGTCTACATTGTTATGTTAAGCACACAGGCATAGTAGCAAGTTTGCCTGAAAGCAAAAACTGGGTTTACCACTTACTAGCTTCGTGGCCTTGGGCAAGATACTGGACCTTTCTTTTCCTCCTCCTTGGTGTTCTAAAATTTCCAAGGATATATGTAGATGAATATTTTGTGGCTCTTTTAAAATCTGAAGTCTCTACAAAGTCTATTCATTCCTTAATCTTTTTTTATGTCTTATCTTTCTGAGGTTCCTATTAGTTGATAGTGGGATCTCCTGAGTTGATTATGTATATTTCTTTTCTTCCACTGTTTACATTTCTTTTTTATTTCCATGCTTTATATTCTAAAACTGTATTGTCCAATATGGTAGTCATGAGCCAAACGTGACCATTTGTGTTTAAATTTAAAATTATGAAATAAAATCTAAAATTTAGTTTCCTAGTCACACTAGTCACATTTTGAGCTACATATAACTTAGTGGCTATCAGATTGGACAGTGCAAATATCTAAAGCTCTGTTAGACAATGCTATTCTAGAAGTTTTTGAAAACTTGGGTTGTTTTTTTTTTTTTTTTTTTTTGGTTCTTTTTTTAATTCTATTGCTTTTTGTTCATCTAAAGAGTTATAATTAGTTCTTTGGCCCATTTTTTGATTGGGTCATTTATTTTTCTGGAATTGAGCTGCAGGAGTTGCTTGTATATTTTTGAGATTAATCCTTTGTTTCTTCATTTGCTATTGTGAAGTAAGCCAGAAAGATAAAGAACATTACAGCATACTAACACATATATATGGAACTTAGAAAGATGGTAACGATAACCCTATATGCAAAACAGAAAAAGAGACACAGAAATACAGAACAGACTTTTGAACTCTGTGGGAGAATGTGAGGGTGGGATATTTCAAAAGAACAGCATGTATACTGTCTATGGTGAAACAGATCACCAGCCCAGGTGGGATGCATGAGACAAGTGCTCGGGCCTGGTGCACTGGGAAGACCCAGAGGAATCGGGTGGAGAGGGAGGGGGGAGGGGGGATCGGGATGGGGAATACGTGTAAATCTATGGCTGAGTCATGTCAATGTATGACAAAACCCACTGAAATGTTGTGAAGTAATTAGCTTCCAACTAATAAAAAAAAAAAATTTTTTTTTAAATAAATAAAATAAATAAATAAATAAAAATAAAGTGATCATAAAAAGAAAAAAAATAAAATAAAATAAAATATTCACACACAAAAAAAAAGAGTTATAATTAATCTAAAATACTTTTTATTCTCTTAGTTTTGTTTTCTAATTGGTATTCAGAACATCCTAATCTTGTTTCATTTAATCTCTTAGGAGATATTAATCAGCATTTTTAACTTCTCTTTCACTTCCTAAATTGTTACCTATTTCCTCTGGGGTCAGTTTGTCTGTTTATTTCCTTCTTTCTCTTTTGTGCTACTGATTTATTCATGGCTTCCCTTGTAGCTCAGCTGGTAAAGAATCCACCTACAATGTGGGATACCTGGGTTCAATCCCTGGGTTGGGAAGATCCTCTGGGAAAGGTAATAGGATTTATTCATATGCCTAAATATTCTTACTTACCCCTTTATATCAATAAAATCTGATTTGCCTAAGTAGGTCTGTTTACACACCAGCTCTCTTCCTTGAATGGAAATTTATGGCAGGATAGAGGAGAAGCCTATCAATTTGCAAGTAAATGGCCATCAGGCTGCACTCACTCCCACCCCTCAATACAAATGACAAGGTTTTCCTGGAGCATTAGCTTTAGCTTTCAGTCTATTGAGTCAACAGATACCGACAAAGCATCTACTGTAGTCCAGATACTCTTACATCTTCTAGAGATAAAGTGGAAAAGTAGGTATAGAGTCCTGTCCTCAAGGAGTCTACATTTATGGAAGTTTGTTCAGTTTCTTTAGAGACCAGTCATGTAGGGTTTTGCTAGGAAGATAAGGCAGTATATGACCAAATGTCTATGCTCTATGTTCTAAATTGGAGGAAGGGTATGGGAATGACTGCTGAGACATAAGTTCCTTATGTAAACATTCAATTGCTTTCCTGTTTAAAGCCCTACTTCTTACCCTCACCTCCTTTATTCCTACTAATTCCGAGTACAGAGCTTCCCCAGGTTCGGACAGTCAGATTTGCCTTCACCTCCATCACTGCTTCAAAACACATTCTGGGGAAGAACAGTGGCCAAGATGGTGGAATAGGAAGACCCTGAGCTCACCTCACTGGCACACCAAAATTGCAACTATTTACAGAACAATTATTGATGAGAATGACAAGGGTAGGCAACCGACAAACAGGAGGATAATCAGAACTGCAGAGGTTCTCTCCAAGGAGCAAATGGTCTCAGCCCCATGTCAGGCTTCCTAGCCCCAGGGTCCTGAACCAGGAAAATGAGCCCCCAGAGCACAGGGCTTTGAGACTAACAGGGCTTACTTTCAGGAGAGCCAGACAACTGAGAAATAGATAATTCACTGCTAATAACCACATCCCAAATTTCACATGCTCCAGGATCCACAGCAGAAGCAGTAATTTGAAATGACCCTTGATCAGACCCTCCTGCTGGTCTTAGAGAGCCTCCCAGAGAGGCAGGAGGCAACTGGAGCACAGCCTGGGGACATAGACACTGGCAGCAGCCATTTTGGGGAGCTTGTCCTAACACAGAGACACTGGTGCTGAGAAGCACTATCTTGGAATCCTCCCTCTAGCTTATTAGCTCTGAGATCCAGACCCACTCACCAGTGTTGGCACCGGTGCTGGGACCCCTTGGCCAGCCTCACGTGTCAGTGGGCCAGCACTAGCTCTGAAACATCTTGACCCAGCAGCCAGGATGGTTTCAGGAACCAGCTCCACTCACCAGCAAGCTGCTGACACTGGATCTAGGAACCTTGGCCCCACAACTACCCACTTCAGAAGCTGGCTCTACCAACCAGTGGGTTCTATAGCCAGCTGCCTCATGACACACTTCCAACCAGCTTATGGCAGCCTTCACACAAGGCAGGGCCAACCAGACGAAGGACCTGCCACAGCTACCAGACCACCCACAGCAGTCAGCCTGTCACACCAGTAGGGTCCATGCAGCCCACATAGGGACACCCCCGAGCACATAGCTCTGATGACCAGAGGGGAGTGTGCCTCTGGACACATAGGACATTTCCTACAAAAAGCTGCTTCTCCAACATCAGGAAACATAACCAACCTACCAAACACGTAGAGACAAAAACAACACTTAGACAAGATGAGGCAACAGAAGAATATATTTCCAATGAAGGAACAAGATAAAACCTTAGAAGAAGAACTAAGTGAAGTAGAGATACAGAGTTCAAGTAATGATCAGGAAGATGTTCAAAGAACTTGGGAGAGGACTAGATGAGCACAGGGAGAAGTTAGAGGTTTTTAACAAAGAGTTAAAAAATATAAAGAAGAACAAGGATGAAGAATACAATAACTGATCATTTCCGTTTGCATCCACATTGTTGCAAATGGCATTATTTTGTTCTTATCAACTATACTTCAACAAAAAAATTTAAATTCAATAACTAAAATAAACATTATACTAGAAGGATTCAACAGTAGATTAAGTGATACAGAAGAACAGATGAGTAAACTGGAAGACAGAGCACTGAAAATCACTGAACAGAAGGAAAGAATAAAAAGTAAAAAGAAATGAGGACAGTTTAAGAGACCTCAGGGACATCAAGTATACTAACATTCAAATGTAGGGATCCCAGAAGGAAAAGAGAGAGAAAGGGGCAAAAAAATTATTTGAAGACAAAATAGCTGAAACTTTCCTAACTTGAGAAAATAAAAATAGACATCCATGTCCAAGGAAGCACAGAGAGTCCCAGACACAATCAACCCAAAGAGGACAACACCAAGACAAGGCAGATCCAACCTTGATTTTCTAAATAGAAACTGTAACCTAAAACCATAGACATTTAGAGTTGGAAGAGTTCTGTGCCCTTCACTGTAAGCCACTTCAGCCTCACCTCTTCCTTTGGCAGGATTTCTCCTAAAACTTGGTCAGTAGATTATATAATACCTCTATTTAAATAGGTCTAGTGACAGTGGATGCCAAAGAATTGATGCTTTTGAACTGTGGTGTTGGATAAGACTCTTGAGAGTCCCTTGGACTGCAAGGAGATCCAACCAGTCCATCCTAAAGGAAATCAGTCCTGGGTGTTCTTTGGAAGGACTGATGCTGAAGCTGAAACTCCAATACTTTGGCCACCTCATGCGAAGTGTTGACTCATTGGAAAAGACCCTGATGCTGGGAGGGATTGGGGGCAGGAGGAGAAGGGGACGACAGAGGATGAGATGGCTGGATGGCATCACCGACTCAGTAGACATGGGTTTGAGTAAACTCCGGGAGTGGGTGATGGACAGGGAGGCCTGGCGTGCTGCGATTCACGGGGTCACAAAGAGTCAGACATGACTGAGCGACTGAGCTGAACTGAACTGAGTGACAGTGATCTCATTACTTTATAGGCAGCCGACACCATCGTCAGACAACTACCCCTTAAAAAGTTCTTAAGAATTAAGTCTGCTTTTTTTTAATGTTATTTTATATTGGAGTATAGTTGATTAGGGGCTTTCCTGGTGGCGCAGTGCTAAAGAATCTGCCTGCTATTCAGGAGACCTGGGTTTGATCCCTGGGTCAGAAAGATCCCCTGGAGGAGGGCATGGCAACCCGCTCCAGAATTCTTGCCTAGGGAATCCCATGGACAGAAGAGCCTGGTGGGCTGTAGTCCACAGGGTCACACAGAGTCCAACACAACTGAAGCGACTAAGCAGCAGGAGCAGCACAGTGGATTAACAATGTTGTGTTCAGTTATACATATACATGTATTTATTCTTTCTCAAATTCTTTTCCATTTAGGTTACTTCAGATTATTAAGCAGATTTCCCTGTCCTATACAGTAGGTCTTTGTCGGCTATCCATTTAAAATATAGCAGTGTGTACATGTCAATAAAGTCTGCCTTGTAGAAAGTTTCAACCACTGATTCTAGTTCTATTCCCTGGCATTACATAGAATAAGGAACTCAAGATAATGGAGACAGCACAGGCTCAGAGAAATTTAGTCTAGAAGGGCTTCAACTCTGATTCAGGCTTTGCAATTTACTTGGTACGTGACCATATGCAAATTACTTAACAACTAAGAGTTTAACTTCCTTATCTGTTAAAAGAGGATAATGACTATCCAAAAAGACAATGAGGATTACTTAAGACAGCCCATGTAAGCATCTGACAGGTCATAAGTGTTCAGTGAACATTAGTTCCTTTCGTCCCTCCCCATTCCTCATCCCTATGGAAATTCTTCAAATATTTCAAAGCAGTTATCCTTCCTCCCCCAAGTCTTCAATCCAGCCTTGAACATACTCAGTTTCCTTGAATCCTTTCTCATGAGGCTGGCTCCTGAACTCCAGGACAGGGAGATAAAACTTACTCAACTTAAAATACCCCAGTGGCTGGCATAGTGTCTGAGAAACAGTTGGTACTCAGGGGATGTTGACTGATCAGAATTAAGATGACCTTTGCATGATATTCCAGTTCTCAGTAGAATTCTTCTCCCTTTTAGGGGAGAATGCTAAGAAATACTTTTTATAGGTAGAAACTATCAGCGTGGATTTTTTTCACTCCAACATTCTTGCCTTGTTTATCTTGTTTGCCATGTTTATGTTTAACATTCTCCCTTGTACTTGCCTTGTTTATCAAGAAAATCAGAACAAGGTTTTGCTCAATATCAATGCTTGCCTTAGCCTCAATCTTCTCTCATAATTATCTCTATCCCTACCTTTCCATTATCTTGGTCTTTGTCCTTTACACTTGTTTACATGAATCTATTCCTAAAATCCTTTTGCAAGCAGAAAAGAATGCTTTAAAACATCCTCTATTCTCTTTTTAAGTATCAAAAAAGCTGAACCCAATTCTCCTGTTAATTAAGTATTCTCCACTAAGAGGGATGCAGATCTAGGAGGTAATCCCAAATTGCCAGCTTAGCATCTTAGGCTCTCTCCTACCTGTCCTCAGCTTGATGGTTTCCGTCTCCCTTTCCCTTTAACAGAAAGAACACAGTAATATGGATGCTCATTTCTAAGTTCCTTGGATTGTAAAAGTGCCTTTAAAGAGTAGATATCAATCACACTTTTAAAATAGCGCATCTTAGGTAAGCAAAATTCTGCACACTCAGATTTTTTTCTAATGCTGCCTTTGGGCAAGGAGAGCAGAACATCAAAACATCTGATTCAACTGGTATCTCTACTTTTGTCATATGGCGAACTGGAGCCTCTATTTTTAAACACATGATTGACACTCCTATGTCCAGGCTAGGTCAAATACAGTCTATCCTGTGGGCAGAAAGAGGAATCATGACTTCTGAGGTCCCTGCCAGCCCTGTGATTTGTCAAACAGAAATGTAATTGTGTCTTTAGGTTAAGAAAAATAGCCAACAACCACCCCAAAGAGTCCCCAAAACTATAACCTGCAAAAGTCAATAAATGAAACAAGATAATACCCTTTCCCCTTCCTTCAGATGAGTCTAAAACCATTACTTAACTGAAGGTGCCTAAAGAAGAAAATAAAAATAAAACAAGCCGAGAGTAGAGAAGGAGGGGAGACTGGGTTTGGTGGTGATGAATCAGGGCTTTAGACCCGGAGGGTGTCCCCTTCCTAACTGTGCAATTAGAGACTCAATAAAAGGTTTGAGCACCTCCTGTCAGCTCACAGTCGCTGCCCCACATTCCACTTGCTCTCACTCGAGAACAAGGTAAGTCTCACAGACTATCTGCTTGACCGTATTTAGAATCTCAGTTGCTATTCTTGTATGAGATTGTATGAGAATGTATGAGAATTTCAGAAGGAATACACTCTTAACTCTAGGTTGACAATTATTAATAATAAACTGAGAGCTCCAGACACCCAAATGCTTTCCTTGCCTCGGGAACTTCATAGATCATTTTCATTTTAAAAAACTATAAACTCTTTGTATGACATAGGTATGAATACAATTTAATAAGACACAGGACTCAGATCTATATTAAAATGAAAATATAGGGTCATTTAAATGATGGGTAATGACTAAGGGGTCGAGACTCTGTTTTACCAGTGAGTTCATGGAGCCACATCTTCTTGGTAAAAATATGTTGCTTGGCCTGCATAAATGGAGGCTGATTTTCTGTGTTACTTCTCTTTCCTCTGGAAGTTTTTCCTAACTTAAAAGTTATACTTTCCTACAATGAGGAGCTAGATTGAGCCAAGGTGGGAGGAAAACAGGTGGCCAGTCTCAGATGATGCTGAAATGATTAGTACCACTCTGTTGGCTTCATTTGTACATTTTAGTACTTACATTTGAGTTCTGTTTCTACTCTCCATTTACAATAAAGCTTTCTCTGAACACGTGAGTGTCTCTATTTTCTGCAGGGTAGGGAGAAGTATCTCTTCTAATATTTATCTGTGCAAAAATCCTATCTCACCACATTATCTGGTACAAATTTTAAGAAAAAGAATAGAACAGGCAATGTCAGTGGAGCTGGGGGAGGGACAGAAGGAAGGGTTATCTGGTATCTCCTTCCTAAAGGACTTATCCTAGGAAGTGAGTTTTGTTTGTTCTTTCTCACAGTCTCCTGAGTTTGTAAAGATGCCTCAGCTCCTGAGAGACATCCTCTGTGTAATTGAGACATTCCACAAGTACGCCAGGGAGGATGGTGATGCAGCGACACTGACCTGCAGAGAGCTGAAACAGCTCATCCAGAGCGAATTTGAGGACATTTTTCAGGTGAAGTGCTCATGGAGCTATGGAAATTCTTCTCCACTTGCCATTTCTCCAAAATACAAGCAAGATGGGCCTAAGTGATCCCTCCCCATTTTACATTTGGTTACCAGCTCTCAGTACTCATTGACTTTTGAACAAATTTTTTTTCAATCTCATTTCCCTACTCCGTGCAATTGCTTGGTCATTAATTCTAGGGGGAAATGAGGTTTTCATCAATGGGACTATTGCTTCTGTAAAGTAGGCATCTGAGAGGAGTCATGAGCTTAGATGCATCTAAATGCAACTCACAATTGATATGAATGCTCCTTCTTAATGATAGTTCTCTGATCAAAAATGGTAACCAGAATCAACAAATTCTTACTGTTTGTGGAGGGTCTTCCCAGGTGGTGCTAGAGGTAAAGAATCCACCTGCCAATGCAGGAGACACGAGGGATGTGGTTTCGATCCCTGGGTAAGAAAGATCCCCTGGAGTAGGAAATGGCACCTCACTCCAGTATTCTTGTCTGGAAAATTCCAAAGGAGCCTGGCTACAGTCCATGGCATTACAAAGAATCAGACATGACTGAGCACACACACACACGCATTTGGAAGAAATTTCCCAAGTTCATGAGGAATAGAATCAAAAAAAGAGGGTTCTTAGAAAACATGCAGATACTCAGGACACTTAACCACATATAAATAGACTGATTTTTCACTGTGTTTTCATGCAGCCATGTGCCATCCATGCTGTGGAGAGAAACTTGAATCTTCTGAATGTTGACAGTAATGGCGCCATCAGCTTTGATGAATTTGTTCTTGCAATCTTCAGCTTTTTGAATTTCTGTTACCTTGACATACAGTCATTACAAAACTCAGAACCAAGACAAGGATCTAAACCAGAGGAGATGCCACATGATATGGGTCTTCAGGTGATGAATGGAACTGACCAGTGGACAGAAGGAACTTCACAAACTCAAGACAAAGTGGTGCTTCCTTTAGGAACAGCATCATCAACTCATCTCAGCCTTAAAGAAGAGAGAGCAGTTGAACACAATAGGGTGGACCTACAGGGACATGCCACAGCTCACAAACTACCAGTAGAAACGTCTGAATGCAGCGACTCTAAGAACCAACAAATGAAAGGAGATGAACAGTGCCAGAAAGTGGCCCAAGATGTATCAGCAACAGATGACAGTAGAACCCAACCAGAGACAAGTAAGCCAATGGCAGGATCAGAACAGATCAGCAGTCTCACAAAGGGGGAGGGACAGGATAAGGAGATTCTCCAGAAGGGAGATACACTAGCCAAAAAACAAAGTGGCACTAAGGCAGGAGAATGGTTTGGAGAACAGGAAGGGAGCTTGGGAACCCTAAGTTCTCCACTGGAAGAAACCACACAGAGGCCATCTGAGGATCAAGAAGTTGCAGGAGAGAAGGGTGTTAAGGAACACCCTAAAGCACAAAAACCATCAGTACAGGGAAAAGATGAGCTGAGTTCAGAACATGTTGACCTGCCAAAACAAGCTGCTACTCAGAAACCATTTCAGACACAGATATCAGCTGCTCCTGAGGATGACAGTAGAACAGCTGAGACTTCAGAACCACCCATACAAGAAAAAGAATATGAAACAAGGGACTTGTCAGTCCAAGGTGATAACAGAAATGTTTCAGAAACACCCATGGTTAGAGTTGAAAGGAAGGATGTAAGAGGTCCAGAGGTTCACCAAACCCCAGGGCAGAAACAAATTGAGGAAAAAACTCAGCCACCAGCTCTGGAAGAGCCAAAAGAAGATAAGAAGTATCATGAACTCCAGGAATCATCGAAAGAAAAGAATGCTGGAGAAGACTCTGAGACACATGAGTTAAACTCAGAAGGAGGAGAACAGAAAGATTCTGAAATTGAAGGAGCCATCAGCCCAGGAGAAGAGGCAAGACATGCTGAGGAAGGTATAGCAGAAGCACTTGTGAACAGTAAAAATGCCCCTGAAGCAGAAGGGACGCCAGGAACAAGAGAAAGAACATGGGAGTTGACACCATCTGAGAACCAATCTGGAGAAAAAACTAAGATGATCACCAAGATTCATGACAAGCTGGTCAAGGAAGATGATGGCTACCAGGGGGAAGGTCCTGAGCCAATGGCCACACAGAATGATGAGAGGTCTCCTGAGACCCCCAATAGCCTGAGTGCAGAGGATGGTGACAGCACCTCAGAGACAAGTGATCTGTTAGTGCAAGGGGATTCCCAAAGTGAAACAAACCCATTCAGAGGGTCCGTGCAAGGAAGTGACAGTAATAACCCAGAAACTCAGAAACACTTAGCACTGAGTGAGGAAAACAGAATTCAGGAGGCAGCAGTGCTGGCCGTCAGAGGAGAGGATGAGCAGTTCACGGAGGAACATGCACAAGAGCACAAGAGTCAGGGCTCAGGGACCAAAGGCCTAGGCCCAGCTGTGGAGCCCAGTGGGTACCCCGACACACAGGAGTTCACAGTGAGAGATGAAACCAGAAAGTTCCTGGAGCCAGAGATCCCAGGTGCCCCAAATGCAGGCTTCACTAACCAGTTTTCTGTAAGGCAACTCCCTACAAAGAAAGACAGTAGAAAAGAGCTAAAGGTTCAGAGCCCAAGTTCCAAAAAGGAAGATGGAGCCCTAGAGGCCCAGGAGGATTTAGTAAAAAGTCTGGATGAGAACAATGCAGTCTCCCAAAAGACACGCCCTGAAACAGAAGAACCTGCAACATTGGAGGAGAAGATTGAAAGCCCCCAACAGCTGGCAGGAGAACAAAATCTATCTATGAAAGAACATGATCCTTCAGTCTCTGAGTCAGGCCTTGAAGAGACGATGCAGAGGGACCAAGAGCTCTGTTTGGTGGAGAGAGCTGCAGACCATTCCAGTCCCCTGTATGAGGCCCCGCAGGAGAGGATGCTGCAGCAAACACACATAACCCAAGGGGAGCATCAAAATCAAGCTCAGACGGCCGGTGTATCAAGCCCAGAGATCCGCAGAAGCCAGTCGAGTGCATCCCTCACCAATGACAGCTCAGACTGTCTTGTCTTTTTTATTGACAGACAAGCACTACGAAAGTACATCAGGGAGTTTCTGCCTGAGGAGGCTCCTACTGGTGCACAGCAAATATCAGCTCCCCAGGCCTTGGAAGATAAGCAGGGTCGCCCTCAAAGAGAGGAACTAGAACCACAAAAGGAAGCAAGCACTCCAAAGCAATGAATCACTATCATCATCCCAGGAGAAGTTCCAAGGAACCTCATACATCTAAACATGTCCCAGACTTCTTCCCTCCCAGTCACTCTCAATGCTCATACTCACACATTCAGATGAAGATTAATAATCCCTTAAATCCCTTTCCTAAATTTCTGCTGATGTTGTTGTTTAGTCTCCAAGTCATGTCCAACTCTTTTGTGAACCCATGGACTGTCCTGCAAGGCTCCTCTGTCCATGGGATTTTCCAGGCAAGAATATTGCGGTGGGTTGCCATTTCCTCCTCCAGGAGATCTTCCTGACCCAGGGACTGAATCCAAGTCTCCTGCATTGGCAGATGGATTCTTTACCACTGTGCCACCAGGGAAGACCTTCTAAATTTCTACAAGAGAAAATAATAAAATATTCATCAGCAGAAGCTACCAGCAAAGAAATGTCATACCAAGCAAACATTGTACCACGTGAAGCTACTTCCAAGTGCAAAAACAAACTTTCTCATGAAACCATTTATCACAATTTACCTGTTTACTAAAAATAGAAAAATCTTTTCCAAATCTTTAATAAACATCAAGTTCTTCAATTGATTCACTGATTTTTTTTAATATATTTATTTATTTATTTGATTGCATGAGGTCTTAGTTACAGCACATGGGATCTTTTTCCCTGACCAGGGTTTGAACCCGGGCCCCCTGCATTGGAAGCACAGAGTCTTAGCCACGGAACCACCAGGGAAGTCCCAATTCACTGATTTTTTATAATGTGACAGTAGAAAGTATGAGGCTGTGTTACTGTCTTATAATCATAAATATCCTTAATTCATAGATGTATTATTGTGCATCATGACATTTCCTACATAAATTTCAAGTTTATCTAAAAATTTTATCCCTCAAAATAATCCTCTATCACCATAAATTAAAATAATTATGATTTCCTAACACCCAATTAAACTAGATTGCTGACTCTTTGCTAATGTCCAAGTGCAACAAAATCTATGCCATAGATTCACTCATTCATTTACTTATTGAGCAAATTCATTAAATTCTATTCCTCAACATATCCTTTTCATAGTTTCTGGCTCAAATAAGCAATCAGAATAATTATGAAGAGAGAGAATACAAATCCAAAATATACTTGATTCTGTAAGATGTTCTTGTAACCAACCATGCACTAATTTTACAAAATGCTTATCCATATGGTTTTCTGAGGGCATTGTATTAAAATTAACAATTAAACAACCAGATGAGCAATATCTTTTGTTGGTTCATTTTTTTCTTTCATTCTCCACCTAGCCTTGGAGGCACTGATCAGAAACAAAAACAATCTTAGTGATTTCTGTTTTTTTAAATGACTAATTAAAGGATTATGCTCACAGAGCTTAGTAATGACCTAAGAAAGGAATAAATTAGTCATCATATAACACTTCCTGTGGCAATAATACCCCATCTCCATTGCATTCCATTCCTTCGAGGCTCAATTTTCTTGCATTTCAACTCATACTTCTTCAGGAATCTATAATTCCCCTAAACTTCTTCCCCTTCCAACATTTTCAGATCTTTTCATTCTACCTTCAAACATGAATGAATATCCCTACCTGAAAAAATATCCCTTAAATGAAAAACAGACTCAAGACAATTCAAAAAATGAAAAATGTATCCAAGAGCATAAAGAGCATAAATCAGCTCTTTTGGCAAGCAATGTGGCAATATACATCTGGGACCACGAAAATTACAAAGGTCGTGAATAATATATTAATCAAAGATGCTATACTGATGACCAATAAATAAATGAAATCTTCACTAGACTGCAAAAAAATGTAAACATAGTAGTTTTTAGCTTATCAAATTAGTATAGGTTGTTTGTCTGTTTATTTATTTGTTTTTAATAGCCACACACTGAAACAGAGTTTGGGGAAACAGAAACTCTGAAATACAGCTGATAGATGTATAAATAAGTACAACATTCCCAGAAAGAAATTCAATAATATGCATAAAATATTTTAAATATGTCTCAGATGGCATTGTAAGGAAATAATCAGACAGGTCAATAAAAATTTATCTACAAAGATATGTCATAGTATATTTTGTATGTGTGTGTTTAGTCGCTCAGTCATGTCTAACTCGTCACAACCCCAGCCCAATAGGCTTTTCTGTCCATGGAATTTTTCAGGCAAGAATACTGGAGCAAGTTGCCATTTCCTACTCCCAGGTATCTCCCCAACCTAGGGATCGAACCTGCACCTGTTACGACTCCTGCATTGGCAGGAGGATTCTTTACCTCTGCACCACCTATAGCAAAAACCAGAAATAACTTAAATATCCATCATTAGAAGGACGATAAATTAACTTATGGTTACTAGATACTGTGGAATGCCAAAAACCATTAATAATTATGAGGTAACATATTATTTAATTAAATGAGGATGGATTCATAAGATATCAAACTTTCAATGATTATAAAATAGTAGATAATGATTCCATTCAAAGATTAATAAATGAGCATGAGACAAATATTTTAACAGTAGTTATCTCTAAGTAGTACAACTAAAAACAATGTTTATTTTCTGTTTTGACATTTTCTTCATTTTCCAAGCTTTTTATAATGAAAATACACTACATTTGCAATCAGAAAAATAAGATGGCCAATTATTAATCTTTAATTATTAAACCTATTATTTTTATTATTTTTCTTTTTCTTCTTTTTTTCTTTTTTCTTTTTTTAAGCCTCAAAAAAAATTTTAAATAGAAAAAAATTTCTTCACAAAGATGTTCACAACACTGTTGTTTACAATAATAAAAAGTGGAGAAAATCAAATTTCTAATAATAGGGGGGTAGGTTATATAAATTACTAAATATCCCCTTGATGGTTATTATATAGTCTCTAAAATGTGCATTTATGAAGCATCTGAATTCATACAGAAAACTCCTCACGTGGAAAAACATGACAACATCTGTGCTTTCAGTATAATATCAACTATATTTAAAGATAGTTATATAAGATGGAGAGGAAATATATCTAGATATCTACAATTCTCATCTCTTTCTGACAGTTATAATTTATTTTCTTCCCTTCTTTCTAAATTTCTGTTTTTTAATGTTTTATGTACTAGCATATTTTATTTATTTTCCTAATTGAAAAAATAAAAAAAATAATAACAGCTTTTTAAACATCCTCTTTTTATGCTAGCAACCACCCATTTACCTCTCACTATTTCTGACCTCCATTCTATTCCTAACACAGGGCAATTTTTTTTTCCACCATCCTACATCCTTTTAAGATGATATTGCTCTTCACCCAACAAGCCTAAAGACCTCTAACCTCCACATTTTTGGCAGTTGACACTGATGATTGTCCCCTCTGAAATGCTCGCTTCACTGGTCCTTCCTTCCTCTCTTGTGGGTCTTTCTCATCCAGATTGCAGATTCTTTATAGACATAAGATATTTCTATTCCTGGACTTTCTCCCTCTAAGAACATATCCTTGACCCAAGTTACTATTATCTCTTACACACTGATTAAGTCTCAGTTCACCATGTTCAGATGTGACTGCACTCCAACCCAATCTATGCAAGTGCTCACAAGATATAATCCTTGAGATTGCCAACCACTCCCCAAAAACCTGGCTTGTCTTCCAGGCAGTATACTTCCACTACAGTATCTCAATAGAGTCTTCCTTAAACCCTGGTGAATGGAACAGGCATGGGCCCTGCCCTCATGAAAGATACAGTCTTGCATAATACAACCAAATTATAAAGTCCTGCAAAGAATTATTCAAAGGCAAGGTGTCTAAGTGAAGTAAGTCAGACAGAGAAAGATGAATATCATGTGATATCACTTATATATGGAATCTAAAAAAAAAAATGATGCAGATGAATTTACTTACAAAACAGAATAGACTCACAGATGTAGAAAACAAATTTACGGTTACCAATGAGGAAAGAGGGGAGGGATAAATTTGGAATTTAGGATTAAGATACATATCATATATATATATAAAATAGATAAACAACAAGGAACTACTGTATAGCACAGGGAACTATGTTCAGTATCTTATAATAACCTATAATGGAAAAAATATGAAAAAGAATATATGTGTAACTGAATCACTTTGCTGTACACCTTAAACATTGTGAATCAACTATACTTCAATAAGATTAATTAACTATAATTGGGCTCCCCTGGTAGCTCAGATGGCAAGGAGTCTGCCTGCAGTGCAGGAGAGCTGGATTTATCTCTGGGTTGGGAAGATCCCCTGGAGAACGGACTGCTCCCCACTCCAGTATTCTTTCCTGGAGAATTCCATGAATAGAGGAGCCTGGCAGGCTGTAGCAAGGCTACAATTAATTAGTGTAAAAGTTAGTTAATTTTTAAAATCAAAGGCAAGGTGCTGGTCATATTATTATTTCTATTTCCATGACTCTGCTGTTGTGGTTTACCTTTCCTGAAACACATGTTCATTTTCTCTCTACTCCTCAGTCATACCTGTCCTTAAAATCCTAGACTAAACCTTACCTCTACCACTGATCCTTTAACTACTGTATCACTCATGGCCTGCAAGACCCAGATTAATATTTTAATACTTCCTGGCTAATATTATTAATTGTTATCTGAGTGTTACTTCCCTAACTAAATAAATTATAAGTCACTGAAGATAAAGAAGAATTCTTATGCTCTAATACTCCACGTGTCCTTGGACAAGATGTTCAATCTCTTGACCTTAGTATCTGCCTGTGTAAGATGTCATTATGCCAACTCACAGAGATGTTGTAAGGAATGTTTTTTTAAAAAGAGCAGAATTTTGTCAATAAGTAGCAAACAACCTAATTTCTTTTCTAAAAAATGGTGCAAAATGTAAACAGTTACTTCAGAAAAGAAGATAAGAAAAAAGCCAGTGAAAAGGTACTGAATCTCATTAGAGTACCAGGTAAGTGAAGGTTAAACCATAGTGAAAACCACTCACACATGCCAATGTTTGAGATTAAAAAGTGATTATATCAAGTGCGTGCAGAAAGAAAGAGTAACTAGAATTCTCACATTGTTAGCAGGAGCATAAATAAATATGACAATCATTTTGGAGAACTGTAGGGCAATACTGACTAAAGCTAAACATATGCAAACCCTCTGGCCAAGTAATTCCATCCCAAGTATACAACTGAATAGAAATGCACCAAAAGGCAAATTCAAAAGTATTCACAATAGCATTATTTGTAACAGTCCCAAAGAGAAGATAAAGCAAAGATCCACCAACTAAGAATGAACCAGTAATTTGCACTATATTCACATAAAGGACTATTTTACAGCAAGAACATGAAAAGAACTACAGCCAGTAATGTGCAACATAGTGACTATAGTTAATAATACAGTATTGTACATTTGAAAGTTGCTTAGATAGTGTATCTTAAAAATTCGCATCACAAGAAAAAAATTTTGTAATTATGTGTGGTGATGGGACTTATGGTGATCAGTTCAGTTCAGTTCAGTCGCCCAGTCATGTCCAACTCTTTGCAACCCCATGAACTGCAGCATGCCAGGCCCACCTGTCCATCACCAACTCCCAGAGTCCACCCAAACCCATGTTCCACTGAGTCAGTGATGCCATCCAACCACCTCATCCTCTGCCGTCCCCTTCTCCTCCTGCCCTCTATCTTTCCCAGCATCAGGGTCTTTTCCAATGAGTCAGCTCTTCGCATCAGGTGGCTAAAGGATTGGAGTTTCAGCTTTAGCATCAGTCCTTCCAGTCCTGAACACCCAGGACTGATCCCCTTTAGGAATGACTGGTTGGATCTCCTTGCAGTCCAAGGGACTCTCAAGAGTCTTCTCCAACACCACAGTTCAAAAGCATCAAATCTTTGGCGCTCAGCTTTCTTTATAGTCCAACTCTCACATCCATACATGACCACTGGAAAAACCATAGCCTTGACTAGATGGACCTTTGCTGGCAAAGTAATGTCTCTGCTTTTTAATATGCTGTCTAGGTTGGTCATAACATTCCTTCCAAGGAGTAAGCGTCTTTTAATTTCATGGCCGCAATCACCATCTGCAGTGATTTTGGAGCCCCCCAACATTAAGTCTGACACTGTTTCCACTGTTTCCCCATCTATTTGCCATGAAGTGATGGGACCGGATGCCATGACCTCAGTTTTCTGAATGTTGAGCTTTAAGCCAACTTTTTCACTCTCCTCTTTCACTTTCATCAAGAGGCTCTTTAGTTCTTCTTTGCTTTCTGCCATAAGGGTGGTGTCATCTGTATATCTGAGGTTATTGATATTTCTCCCAGCAATCTGGATTGCAGTTTGTGCTTCCTCCAGCCCAGAATTTCTCATGATATACTCTGCACATAAGTTAAATAAGCAGGGTGACAATATACAGCCTTGACGTATTCCTTTCCCTCTTTGGAACCAGTCTGTTGTTCCGTATCCAGTTCTGACTGTTGCTTCCTGACCTGCATACAGGTTTCTCAAGAGGCAAGTCATTTTACAATATACAAATATCAAGTCATTATGTTGTATACATGAAACTAATACAATGCTATGTATCAATTATAGCTCAACAATGAAAAATCATTGCAACAGCATGGAATTTCTTAAGTTTGGTAATTTTTAATATATATATTTTATTGAAGTATAGTTGATTAACAATGTTTCAAGTGTACAGCAAACTGAGTCAGTTATACATACACACATATATTATTTTTCAGATTATTTTCCATTATAGGTGTCTACAAGATATTGAATACAATCCCCCATACTATACAGTAAGTCCATGTTGCTTGTTGTGTATCTATTTTACATTTAGTAGTATTTATCTGTTAATCCCATACTCCTAATTTATCTCTACCCACTCTTTCCCCTTTGGTAGCCATAAGGTTGCTTTCTATGTTAGTAAGTCTATTTCTGTTTTATAAATAAGTTCCCTTGTATCATTACTTTAGATTCCACATATAAGTGCATATCATATGCTATTTATCTTTTTCTGTGGGACTTACTTCACTCAGTATGATCTCTAGGTTTATTCATGTTGCTGCAAATCACATTATTTCATTCTTTTTTATGGTTAAGTAATATTCCATTATGTATATATTGTACCACATCTTCTTTATCCATTCATCTGTCCATGGACATCTATGTTGCTTCCATGTTTTGGCTATTTTAAATAGCGCTGCAATGAACATTGGGATGCATGTATTTTTTTGAATTAGTTTTGGTCTTTTTCTGAATATATGCCCAGGAATGGGATTGCTTGATCACATGTCACTCTATTTTCAGTTTTTAAAGGAACCTCCATATGGTTCTCCATAGTGACTACACCAATTATCTTCCCACCAATAGTGTAGGAGGATTCCCAAGCATAGAAGAATTTTATAAGCATGATGTCAAGTAAAATAAGGCCAGACACAAAAATATTTATACTAAATGACTGTATTTACATAAAGCTCAAATAGTAGGAAAACTAATCTAAGGTATTAGAAGTCAGGATAATGGTACTACTAGAGAGGAGGGAGGGGTTGAATATGGGCAAGACAGTGACTTCTAGGGCACTGTGTGTGCTCAATCACTCAGTTGTGTCCAACTCTTTGTGGCCCCATGGCTGTAACCCACAAGGCTCATCTGTCCATGGAACTTTATCGTCAAGAATACTGGAGTGGTTGCCACTTCCTACTCCAGTCTAAGGCATTGGTTATGCTCTATTTCTTGATTTGGGTGGTGGTTACATGGGAGTGTCTACTTGTGATAATTCATCAAGTACACACTTATGACTTAGATGTTATACTTCAGTGAGAAGGTTTGTTTGAAAAGCATAAATGGAATAATATGCATGAAAGTGCCCAGCTAACCACCTGCCATTAATAAGTACTCAATACATATGTATTATTTACTATTTGTCATTGGACTCACAGTAGTCCAGATCCATAGGAGGCACTTTGTCCATCTATCAAGTCTACAATTAATCACCTACTGAACTATGTATATCAAATCCCTGATGACTATACAGTGGAAGTGAGAAATAGATTTAAGGGGATAGACCTGATAGACAGAGTACCTGATGAACTATGGACAGAGGCTTGTGACACTGTACAGGAAACAGGGATCAAGACCATCCCCATGGAAAAGAAATGCAAAAAATGCAAAATGGTTGTCTGAAGAGGCCTTACAAATAGCTGTGAAAAGAAGAGAAGCAAAAAGCAAAGGAGAAAAGGAAAGATAGACCCATTTGAATGCAGAGTTCCAAAGAATAGCAAGGAGACATAAGAAAGCCTTCCTCAGCGATCAATGCAAAGAAATAGAGGAAAACAACAGAATGGGAAAGACTAGAGATCTCTTCAAGAAAATTAGAGATACCAAGGGAACATTTCATGCAAAGATGGGTTAAATAAAGGACAGAAATGGTATGGACCTAACAGAAGCAGAAATATTAAGAAGAGGTGGCAAGAGTACACAGAAGAACTGTACAAAAAAGATCTTCATGACCCAGATAATCATGATGGTGTGATCACTCACCTAGAGCCAGACATCCTGGAATGTGAAGTCAGGTGGGCCTTAGAAAGCATGACAAAGCTAGTGGAGGTGATGGAATTCCAGTTGAGCTATTTCAAATCCTGAAAGATGATGCTGTGAAAGTGCTACACGCAATATGCCAGCAAATTTGGAAAACTCAGCAGTGGCCACAGGACTGGAAAAGGGTCAGTTTTCATTCCAATCCCAAAGAAAGACAATCCCAAAGAATGCTCAAACTACTGCACAATTGCACTCATCTCACATGCTAGTAAAGTAATGCTCAAAATTCTCCAAGCCAGGCTTCAGCAATACATGAACCGTGAACTTCCAGATGTTCAAGCTGGTTTTGGAAAAGGCAGAGGAACCAGAGATCAAATTGCCAACATCCACTGGATCATCAAAAAAGCAAGAGAGTTCCAGAAAAACATCTATTTCTGCTTTATTGATGATGCCAAAGTCTTTGACATATGTGGATCACAATAAACTGTGGAAAATTCTGAAAGAGATAGGTATACCAAACCACGTGACCTGCTTCTTGAGAAACCTATATGCAGGTCAGGAAGCAACAGTTAGAACTGGACATGGAACAACAAACTGGTTCCAAATAGGAAAAGGAGTATGTCAAGGCTGTATATTGTCACCCTGCTTATTTAACTTATATGCAGAGTATATCATGAGAAATGCTGGGCTGGAAGATGCACAAGCTGGAATCAAGATTGCCGGGAGAAATATCAATAACCTCAGATATGCAGATGACACCACCCTTATGGCAGAAAGTGAAGAAGAACTAAAGAGCCTCTTGATGAAAGTGAAAGAGGGGAGTGAAAAAGTTGGCTTAAAGCTCAACATTCAGAAAACTGAGGTCATGGCATCCGGTCCCATCACTTCATGGCAAATAGATGGGGAAACAGTGGAAACAGTGTCAGACTTAATGTTGGGGGGCTCCAAAATCACTGCAGATGGTGATTGCAGCCATAAAATTAAAAGACGCTTACTCTTTGGAAGGAGTGTTATGACCAACCTAGACAGCATATTGAAAAGCAGAGACATTACTTTACCAACAAAGGTCCATCTGGTCAAGGCTATGGTTTTTCCAGTGGTCATGTATGGATGTGAGAGTTGGACTATAAAGAAATCTGAGCACTGAAGAATTGATGCTTTTGAACTGTGGTGTTGGAGAAGACTCTTGAGAGTCCCTTGGCCTGCAAGGAGATCCAACCAGTCATTCCTAAAGGAGATCAGTCCTGGGTGTTCATTGGATGGACTGATGCTGAAGCTGAAACTTCAGTACTTTGGCCACCTCATGCAAAGAGTTGACTCATTGGAAAAGACCCTGATGCTGGGAAAGATTGAGGGCAGGAGGAGAAGGGGACGACAGGGCATGCGATGGCTGGATGTCATCACCAACTCGATGGACATGAGTTTTAGTAAACTCCGGGAGTTTGTGATGTACAAGGAGGCCTCGCGTGCTGCGATTCATGGGGTCGCAAAGAGTCAGACACGACTGAGTGACTGAACTGAACTGAACTATGTATACAGGGTACAGAATGATGCACAAAACAGACATAATTCTTGACCTCAGAGAGTGTAGAGTCTAATAGAGGAAGAGAGTCATTTTTAAAATTAACACAAAACAATGCATAATTAAAAACTGCAATGAGTGCTATAAGAAAAAATCAATAGGGAGAACTAATTTAAATTGAGGAGTCTCTGAGAGAGTGGCATATCTTCGTGATTGATTACTGAATCCTAAGACAGCAAGTCTTCTCCACAAAGCACTTGAAAATGTGTCTATACCAATCAAGGCGCATTACTCCTACTAGTTATTATGGGAAAGGTCAATAAAAATCCACACTTCTTCCTCAAAATGCCAGGAAAGAAGTATCTAAGAAGTGAGGAAAGTGAAAGTGAAAGTAGCTTAGTCGTGTCCAACCCTTTGTGACCCCATGGACTATACAGTCCATGGAATTCTCCAGGCCAGAATACTGGAGTGGGTAGCCTTTCCCTTCTCCAGGTGATATTACCAACTCAGGGTTCGAACCCAGGTCTCTCACATTGCAGGATGATTCTCTGCCAGCTGAGCCACAAGGGAAGCCCAAGAATACTGGAGAGGGTAGCCTATCCCTTCTCCAGCGGATCTTCCTGACCCAGGAATCAAACTGGGGTCTCCTGCATTGCAGGCAGATTCTTTACCAACTGAGCTATCAGGGAAGCTCAAGAAGTGAGGAAATGAAGGATAAAGGCAGAAAGGCATATGGTTAAGAACATGGACTCAGGAGTCAGACTGTGTCCAGGTAACAGTCAACCCTAGGTCTGCCACTTACTTACAGTGTGTTCTTGGGCAAGTGACTTAACCTCTCCATGTCTCTGTTTATGCCTCTGTTAAAAATGTTGCGTAGCAACTTCCTTGGTGGTTCCAAGGCTAAGACGATGGGCTCCCAACACAGGGGGCCTGGGTCCAATCCCTGGTCAGGGAACTGGATCCCACAGTCCATAACTGAGAGTTGGCATGCTGGAACTAAAGATCCCACATGCTGCAATCAAGACCTGGTGCAGCCAAATAAATTTTTTTTAAGTTGCATAAAATCTCAGGAAGTTCACTAACTAGTCCTGCACACGGGTTAGGAACTCCTTTCTAGAGATTCCTTACCCTCAGACAAAGAGGTCAGCTCATAGTCTGTAGAAAGGCTGAGTGAGACCCAGCAAAAAATGATTACTTTTCCAAGGTCACTTAGCTTCTGTTAGGAAAGGCAGTCTTGGACATGCAGTCTTCCAACCTCCACTCAGCTACACAAGAACAGACCTTGGGCCTTGAAACACTTCATTACCAAGAGATAAAGAGCCCATGAGCCTGTGCTGGACTTATTACCTTGTATGGGACCATCTTCCCCTGTTTCAGACTCAACGCATACTCCTTGGTTCTGCTTAAGTATGTTCATCATATGATATCTGGCCCACTGCTATATCTGTCCCCTGCAAGGACAGATACAAGGTCCTTCATTCTGTGGCACAGGAGGAGTGCATGTGGACCAAGGCCCTATGTCACTTGTCACTGGCTTCCTGACTTCCCACCCTGAGCTCCTTCCAAATCTCTGATTTTGTCTCCCTAGGCATAGAATCCTGCCTCCTGAGAAATGTGTATGCAGGTCAAGAATAAGAGAACTGGACATGAACAACAGACTGGTTACAAATTGGGAAAGGAGTACGTCAAGGCTGTATAGTGTCACCCTGCTTATTTAACTTACATGCAGAGTACCTCATGAGAAATGCCAGGCTGAATGAAGCACAAGCTGGAATCAAGATTGCCGGGAGAAATATCAATAACCTCAGATATGCAGATGACGCCACCCTTACAGCAGAAAGCAAAGAACTAAAGAGCCTCTTGATGAAAGTAAAAGTGGAGAGTGAAAAAGTTGGCTTAAAACAACATTCAGAAAACTAAGATCATGGCATGCCATAGTCCCATCACTTCATGGCAAATAGATAGGGAAACAGTGAGAGACTTTATTTCAGGGGGCCAAAATCACTGCAGATGGTAACTGTAGCCATGAAATTGAAAGATGCTTGCTCCTTGGAAGAAAAGCTATGACCAACCTAGACAGCATATTATAAAGCAGAGACAATACTTTGCCAACAAAGGTCCATCTAGTCAAAGCTATGGTTTTTCCAGTAGTCATGTATGGATGTGAGAGTTGGACTATAAAGAAAGCTGAGCGCCAAAGAATTGATGCTTTGGAACTGTGATGTTGGACAAGACTCTTGAGAGTCCCTTGGACTGCAAGGAGATCAAACCAGTCAATCTTAAAAGAAAATCAGTCCTGAATATTCATTGAAAGGACTGATGCTGAAGCTGAAACTACAATACTTTGGCCACCTGATGTGAAGAACTGACTCATTGGGAAAGACCCTGATGCTGGGAAAGATTGAAGGCAGAAGGAGAAGGGGACGACAGAGGATGAGATAGTTGGATGGCATCACTGACTCGACAGACATGAGTTTGAGCAAGCTCTGGGAGTTGGTAAAGGACAAGGAAGCCTGGTGTGCTGCAGTCCATGGGGTCTCAAAGAGTCAGACACAACTGAGAGACTGAACTGATGAGGCACAGAATATATCAACTTACTTCATTGTTAAATGCCTGGGAGACCATTCAGGTCTGAACCCATAAATCTAAATGGTACACAAATCAAAACACAGAGTAACCTAAAGATTCAGCACCACCCCAGGACACACCATGCTGAGTCATGACTGCACCTAGGTGCTGCCAGGAACTGAGGATCCACTGAAGGTGCCCAAGCCTTGAATAGTGGTCCGGAACAAAGCCTTCAATAGGGAAGAAGAGCCAGTTTCCCAAAACCAGTCAGAATCACCTTATAATTAAATCTAATACCCATTCTACTTGTCCCACTGATCCACTTGAAAGTGCACACTGCTTTCAGTAATCCTGACACTGATGACAGACTGCAGTAGCTCAAGAATTCTACTAATTAAGAGAAAAGTGCCCTTATAGACCATCTCCCTGTAGAGATGTGTGGTCTTTATCCAGATGAGAATATGGCTTTGGCACCATGTTTTATTGTAACATCATCTTGCCTCACACCTGCCCTCTGGTTTATAGAACAGGAAGCTCCACCATTCTTAGCATTGCCAAGAACCAGCATGCTGGTCTCATCCAGGACACTCCTGCCAGGAATGATGTTGACAGATGACCGTGTTATTGTTCAGTCACTCGGTCGTGTCTGACTCTTTGCAACCCCATGGACTGAAGCATGACAGGCTTCCCTGTCCTTCACTATCTCCCAGAGTTTGCTCAAACTCATGTGCATTGAGTCAATGATTTCATCTAACCATCTCATTCTCTGTTGCCTCCTTCTCCTCCTGCCCTCAATCTTTCCCAGCATCAGAATCTTTTTCAATAAATCGGCTCTTCACATCAGGTAGCCAAAGTATTGGAGCTTCAGCTTCAACATCAGTCCTTCCAGTGAATATTCAGGGTTCATTTCCTTTAAGATGGACTGATTGGATCTCCTTACAGCCCAAGGGACTCTCAAGAGTCTTCTCCAGCACTATAGTTCAAAAGCATCAATTCTTCAGTGCTCAGCCTTCTTTATGGTCAGCTGCATAAGAAGCACTAATTCCCACTCCTCAATTAGCACAAATTCTACCCTTGGCCTGAGCTAAATCCCTAAATCCTTAAATCCCAGGAGACCACATTCGTCTATGCTTCAGAATTGCCCTCACTGAGTTATGTTTTAAAGTCACACACCCAATTTTTTAATACCCATCAAATAACAACTCCCACTCACACCCTCAGTTTTGGTCAAAACTGCAAGAAACAGACAAGTGAAAAAAAAAATCACTGCTTTGGCTGTCAAAACGCAGTTGAGAATTTTGTCCATTTCATCATGAAGTGAATACCTTTATAAAGTCCCACATGAGATGTATTTTTTTTTAGAATTTAAACCTAAGAAATGCTTTATTTTCTCATAAAATGAATGACAGTTTTTGACAGTGGATGACAGTTTACAATCATGAGGACCATATTTTGGAACTGACACCAGAAAGCCTCAAGTATAATAACAGCAATTGCACTGTTGGTGTCTTTGAATTCTTCTTTTTCCTTAGTTATAATTTTCTACTTTAAAAAATTACTAGTTTATTCTTTATGTGTTTTATTACAAATAGCTTTAAATCTATCTGAAGAGGCTATACATAAATAAATACACTTAAAAGGAAAGAATAATTTTCTCTCAAAGATTATAAATAGAGAAAAAAGACATACTCTGGTTTATATACAGTAATATATATTTCCAATTTTACAACCGCTCAGTAACAGGACTATGTTTATCAAAACTTAAATTAGGATGAAGGAAGGAAGATCCAAGGACACTGAGACATCAGTCAGAGATGTCACACTGCTTCCAGCAGGAGCCTGAATTTCACATAAAGGACCCAAATGCAACTTCCAATAGCCAAATCCAGTCTGTTCTTAGGGTCAGTAGGAGTTGCAATCCTGATCAGTCAGTCAATAAGCAGTTGTTGACTACACACCATGGCTCTACATTCAGCAACTTTCCATCCTTTCGTGAAACAAAAGAGTATGGAAAAACAAATGAATAATTAGTGATGGAATTCAACACCATTTCAAGTGTGGAGTTGTTAAGAACAACAAAATTTGACTTCTATACCCAAGAAGCTGACAATATAATTCAGGAGATAAGATGTGCTTAGGAAACAGCTAGAAAATATGCAGTGATGAAGGTCCAGATATGGCATCATCATTCAGTTTTTGCCAAGTGCCTCAGCACAGGCCTGGCTACACACAACACAGACAATTGGTATAGACATTATTAACAAGGGCAAGATTATGATACTTAAAAGCACTATCATAGTTAGAGTTGCGTCGTGTAATCAGAAACCCCTAGCCATATTTTTTCTATTTAACCCCAGATTTTTAGAACTCACATAGCACTGGTTTTTACATAATAATGTCTTTAATAAGAGGGAAAAAAGAATCACTAATTTATTCATTCAAAAAATATCTGCTGCATGTGTCTACAACCTAGTAGGCACTTTCTAGGTGTTGGGAATAGAGCAATGAACAAAACAGACCAAGTCATGCCCTCACGGAGCCTATATTCTAGGCAGAAAAATAGAAAATAAATAAGCAACTATATAGTATGTTAGATGGAATCAGTGTGAGGGAGAGTAGAAAGCCGAGTGAGGGAGTGGGCAGGAAAAATGAATGTGTTGTCATAAGCAGGGTGTGGTGGGGTGGGAGTTGCAGGAGGTGAGGAAGAGAACCAGGCTATGGCCACTAGGGGAAGAGAATTCCAGTGGAGGGAACAGTGCATGCTAAGGCCCTGAGATGGGCTTGCCTAGTGTGTTCAAGGAGCAACAAAGAAGGCAATGTGGCAGGAAGAGGGAGCAATACTAGACACGGTGAAAGATGAGGCCAAAGGCAGTGCAGCCTCAATCAATCATATCACCAGAGAATGGTCCCAGAGAGAAAATGGAGTTCAGGCAGAAGGAAAGTCAGCTCATGCTCTCAGGTCAAAGGGAGCACCATGAACAAAGGCTGGGAGGCAGGGAAGAGCGCAGGGAGCATGTGTAGCCCTGAGAGCCTTGTGTGTGAAGTCAGTCAGACTCCAGATGTGATGCGTGAAGTATATAGCTAGTGGTAAGCTGCTGTATAGGGCAGGGAGCTCAGCTTGGTGCTCTGCGATGACCTAAAGGGGTGGGATGGAGAAGGTGGGAGGGAAGCTCAAGAAGGAGGGAATATATGTATACATACAGCTTCCCTGGTGGCTCAGATGGTACAGAATCAGCCTGCAATGCGGGAGACCTGGGTTCGATCCCTGGGTTGGGAAATGTCCCCAGGAGGAGGGCAAGGCAACCCACTCCAGTGTTCTTGCTTGGAAAATATCTTGATTTTTTGGGCTTCCCTGGTAGCTCAGATGGTAAAGAATCTGCCTGCAATGCAGGAGACCCAGGTTCGATCTCTGGGTCAGAAAATTCCTTGGAGAAGAAAATGGCGACTCACTCCAGTATTCTTGCCTGGAGAATTCCATGGACGGAGGAGCCTGAGAGGCTACAGTCCATAGGGTTGCAGAGTCAGACACGACTGAGCAACTAACATACACATAGCCAGTTCATGGTGTTGCACAGCAGAAACTGATACAACACTGTAAACAATTATGGTGGTGGGTTAGTCATTAAGTCACGTCCAACTCTTGCAACCCCGTGGACTGTAGCCTGCCAGGCTCCTCTGTCCAAGGGATTCTCCAGGCAAGAATACTGGATTATACTCCAATTAAAAAATTAATTACATTTTAAAAGTTTTCAGATGTGAGTAAACATGAGAGAAGTTTGAGTGGTGGGCAGGGGCCTGTGATGAGAACCAGACTCAAGCCTTATTTCTTGGGAGATTTTCAGAAAGCTCGCGGGCAGGAGTAGCAGCCCTAGCGCTGTCATCTCCACTGGGACCTGGGACCCGAGGGGGGCTCCTCTCCAGGCACCGCTTGGGAAAATTTTAAAAAAAAAAAGTAGAAAGAAAATAGAATGGTTTGATGAAAAGACAGAATTCTTCCATATGTGTTTGGTGGCATATATTGCCTATAGGAGCAATGAGGGTCCCAAGAATGTTAAGGCCGTTGCTGAAACTTCCAGGAAACATCACAAAGATTTTCCTCTGCTCTCTATAAACCACTGAAGGAGAAACGGAGGAAGGTTTCAGAGCCAAAGCTGAGATCAGCTGACTAGGTTCTACCACCTCTGAAGGGACAAATCCTTCCTGGAAAGCAGAACACAAGAACACCCGAGGGGCAGGGACAGTGTGGCATAAGGCCGGTGAAGAGGCGACACAAAGGCTCTTTTCATCACAATGTTTCAGTTCTTTGAAGAGAGTCTGCATAAATGTTAATTCCTTTGGATCAAGCTTAAAGCTTCAAGTATTGTCAAAATCCAGGGGACAACAGTTCAGTTGCCCACTGGGTGAGCAGCAGTGGTTTTGAAACAGAGAACCTGGATCTGTTCCTAACTTTGTAACTAACTCTACTACAGTAAAATGCTGTAAATCATTTCTCTCAAACAAAAAGATTTTAGTTAACTATTCCTCACCAACACACACACACACACACACACAACCATATAGGCTTGCGGGGAGGGGGAGTCAGATCAAACAGAAGATATAGTTTCTGGTTCAAGAAGCATACAATCTGCTTCAGGAGACAAGGCTAAACCAAAGGGGGAAATATGTGGAGACCTGTAATCCATATCCTTCTTGGTTTCCTCTATCCATAAAGATGAACAGGCAAATATATATATCTCTGAAAGAAAAACCCCAAACTGATCACAGTTTTTAACCCCTGAGAAGGGAGAGATAGGACCAGGAGGAATGGTACTTTCAAATAAGTCTTAGAAGGAATAAGTAATGTTTTAGTGTTTTCAAGAATCAAGAATTTATACATTGTGTTTAAATAAAAATTACTTTGAGCCTTCCACCATGTGAGGACACAGCAAGAAGATGGCCATCCAAGAACCAGGAAGCAGGTCCTCACCAGACACCAAATCTGCCCATGTCTTGATCTTAAGACTTCCCAGTCTCTAGAACTGTCAGAAACAAATTTATGTTGTTTATGAACAAAAAAATTTACTTTGAGATCTGCAATGACATCAACATGTTTAAACCATGAGAAAGGAAATCATACCCCTTACTGACTTGTTTTAAAATCCTTAACAATCACAGTTTCAGAAATAGTTCCTCAAATATAAGAAGAGTATTAAAAAGCAGAGACATCACTTTGCCAAATGTCTGTATAATCAAAGCTATGGTTTTTCCAGCAGTCATGTACAGATGTGAGTGTTGGATCATAAAGAAGGCTTAGCACTGAAGAAGTGATGCTTTCAAATTGTGGTGCTAGAGAAGACTCTTGAGAGTCCCCTTGGACTGCCAGGAGATCAAACCAGTCAGTCCTAAAGGAAATCAACCCTGAATATTCACTGGAAGGACTGATGTTGAAGCTGAAGTTCCAGTACTTTGGCCACCTGATGGGAAGAGCTGAATCATTGGAAAAGACCCTGAGGCTGGGAAGGACTGAAGGCAAAGGGAGAAGGGGGCAACAAAGGATGAGATGGTTGGATGGCATCACTGACTCGGTAGACACAAATTTGAGGAAACTCTGGGGGATAGTGGAGAACAGAGGAGTATGGCGTGCTATCATCCACGAGGTTGCAAAGAATCAGACACAACTTAGCGACTGAACAACAACAACATAAGGAAAGTCAGTTAAATGTACCTATTGTTTGGTCACTGAGTTTATGATCTTCTATCAAGAAAGACACAAGGATAAGGATTTTCTGGCTTTTCCATTTTCTGATCAAGAAAAGTTTGAGCTGAGCAAGGACACATCAGGAATCTCGGCATCCCCCTCATTCTCCCAGTTCATTCCTGATTATGAACATGTTTGGGGAAGTCTTAAATTCTGTAATTACTGGCCCAAGTGTATTTAAAGGAGCCTCATTCAGATGGAACAAAAGCTTCACATTTCATCATGCCAAACCCCGTATTTAACATAATAACTGGGATTTGTACTGAGCTTTTCCTCAGATGAGCTTAAACCACACCACAATAGAGCATTCCCTTGAGCCGCAAGGTACCCTAGGCACACACCCAGGAAGTGATGACCACTTGACCTTGCTGCTGAGCTTCAGAGAGATTTCTTAAATTGTCGGACGTAGCATAGCAGGCAAGGTTAGAATGGGAAGGGAGCCTGGTGGGCTGCCGTCTATGGGATCACACAGAGTCGGACACGACTGAAGTGACTTAGCAGCAGCAGGGTCCCAGGAGGCATTTAGAGACCTCAATGCCAGGGGGCATGACCATATCACCATAAGGTTGTCACAGAAAGAGCTATGCTTACAACAATGGACCAAGGACTCTGGGTCAAAAAATGTTGTCTCCATAGAGGCAGGGTTGGGTAGAATGCAAGCAGCACGAACCCCAGCAGGAAGCAGTCCTGGGCTGAAGACCAGCTCCCCTGTTGTGTGACGGGCTCTCTATCCCTCTAGGGCTGGCAGACTGGGCACTCAGTAAACGTCACTGTCCCTTCTGATAGCAAGAACCAGACATGTTAGTTAACAATGTGCTTTGCTTTTATTTTCCCTGATAGAAAATAATAAATTTTTGATCAAGAGGATGAAAGAGAAGACCAGTATGAATGGAGATTTCAAATATTCTGGAATGAATAGGGTGGTTATGAGGAAGTAGAAGAGACAGAAGATAAGAAAGGAAAGGAACAACAACAAAAAAAAAAAAAAACAGAAAAAGATTGAAAGGTTGAAAGGAGGGGAAGCCAAAAGGAAGACAGAAAAGAGACCATCAGAGTATGAGAAAGATGGAGAAAGGAGGAAAGCAAGAAGACTCCAGGCAGGGACTTCTTTGATGGTCCAGTGATTAAGAATCTGCCATCCACAGTACACTCTTTGACATAAATTACAGCAAGATTCTCTCTGACCCACTTCTTAGATTAATGAAAATAAAAACAAAAATAAACAAAAGGGACCTAAAAGAACTTAAAAGCTTTAGCACAGCAAACTAGAAACAAAATGAAAAGACAACCCTCAGAATGGGAGAAAATAATTGCAAGTGAAGCAACCGGCAAACAGTTACTCTCCAAAATACATAAGCAGTTCATACATCTCAATATCAGAAAAACAAACAATCTAATCAAAAAATGGGCAGAAGGCCTAAACAGACATTTCTCTAAAGAAAACATATAGATGGCAAATAAACACATGAAAAGATGTTCAACATCGCTCATTATTAAAGAAATGCAAATCAAAACTACAATGAGGTATCACCTCACACTGGTCAGAACAGCCAACATCAAAAAATCTACAAACAATAAATGCTGGAGATGATGTGGAGAAAAGAGGGAACCTTCTTACACTGTTGGAGGGAATGTAAACTGATACAGCCCTTATTGAAAACGGTATGGAGATTCCTTTAAAAACTAGGAATAAATCTACCATGTGACCCAGCAATCCCACTACTGAGCATATACTCTGAAAAGTGTTAGTCACTCAGTCATGTCTGACTCTTTGTGACCCCATGGACTGTAGCCAGCCAGGCTTCTCTGTCCATGGAATTCTCCAGCAAGAATATTGGAGTGGGTAGTCATTTCCTTCTCTAAAGGATCTTCCTGACCCAGAGACTAAAACTGGGTCTTCCCACATGGCAGGCAGATTCTTTGCCATCTGAGCCACCACGGAAGCCCTGAGGAAACCCAATTCTAAAACACACACGTACACTATTGTTCATTGTAGCAATATTTACAATAGCCAGGACATGGAAGCAACTTAGATGTCCATCGATAGATGAATGAATAAAGAAGTTGTGAGATATATATATATATATACATATATATATATATATATACACAATGGAATATGACTCAGCCATGAAAAGGAACTAGTTTGAGTCAGTTGTAGTGAGATGGATGAACATAGAGCCTCTTAGAGTGAAGCAAGTCAGAAAGAGAAAAAACAAATATAGTATATTAATACATATATATGGAATCTAGAAAAATGGTACTAATGAAACTAGTAGAGAACAGATTTGTGGACTCAGCAGGGGAAGATGAGGGTGGAACGAATTGAGAAAGTGTCATTGACATACATACACTACCCATGTGTAAAATAGTTAGTGGGAAGTTGCTAAATAACATAGGGACCCCAACCTGGCACTCTGTGATGACCTAAAGGGGTAGGATAGAGGGAAGGGACAGAGGTTCAGGAGGGAAGGGTATATATATGTAATTACCACTGATTCTCATTGTTGTCGGACAGAAACCAGTGTGAACTTGTAAAGCAATTTTCCACCAATTAAAAAAATAAAAATTTTTTGAAATAAATAGATAAAAACCTGTCTTCCAATGCATGTAACAGGGTTTTGATCCCTGGTCAGGACACAGCCAATAAATAAATCCCTTCCCAGAATTTCCATTAAAAAAGAGAGAGAGAGACAACCCCAGGCATAAGATAATCCAAACTCAGAATCGAAGGAGGTTAGAGCACAGGCATCAGCACCAGCAGCCCCAGGACCACACACAAAACCCAGAGGCGGCACGCCTGGCTGCCAAAGGCTGATTTGCCAAGAGGGTGGGAAGACATTTACACAAGGAAGTTCCTTCAAAAGCAAGAATTATTTGTATTACTGTTATTAATCACCTCAACAATGGTAACTCATGGCCACAGGAAGCACGCTCAGCAGATCCCTGCCCTCCACACACACAAAGGTCAGCAGCTTCTCCACAGTCATGTGGGGAACATGGCCTGTGTGAGGCTGGGGGCGTCCAGCCACCGCCTCATCTGCCTTCAGTAGCCAGGAAACCCCTCAGCCTATACGTGGGAGCCCTCTGAATGTGGGCATAACATAGTTTTCTACACACATTCAAAAATAATGAAATATTATTAAGTCAAGTATCTGGAATGCCTCTTTACAAAAACCTTTTTTGTTTTGCTTTATTTTGCTTTAATAAAAAATATATACTTTCAGCATTCCCAGAAATAAACTGCACAGTGTGTGTGCACTTAGTCATTCAGTCAAGTCTGACTCTGTGTGACCCCATGGACTGTAGCCCGCCAGGCTCCTCTGCCCACGGATTCTCCAGGCAGGAATACTGGAGTGGGTTGCCATGCCCTCCTCCAGGGGATCTTCTTAATCCAGAGATCCCTGAGCCACCAGGGAAGCCCCCAAATTGCCCAGGGCTACAGGTATATTCACCTGCAAGGAGATCAAACCAGTCAATCCTAAAGGAAATCAGTGCTGAATATTCATTGGAAGGACTGATGCTGAAGCTGAAGCTCCAGTACCTTGGCCACCGACTCATTGGAAAAGACCCTGATGCCTGATGCTGGGAAAGATTGAAAGCAGGAAGATGAGATGGTTGGATGTCATTACCGACTCGATGGACATGAGTTTGAGCAAGCTCTGGGAGGTGGTGCTGGACAGGGAAGCCTGGCATGCTGCAGTCCATGGGGTCACAAAGAGTCGAACATAACTGAGCAGCTCAACTATACTTAACAGGCATATTCAAGGGAGAAACTGAGAAGAACTGACATTTCATATTTTTGCTACAGACTTTGTGAAAAAACTCAAAATGTCTTTACTACACACAATACAGCAAGTCACATAAGTGACTTAAGCCAAACTGGAGGTAAAACAATTTGGGTCTAGGTCTGTGATTCATTATGTTACTGTGGGTAACATAATATACAACCTCTTGTGTTCTCAGTATGTCCTTCTGTGAAATGGAGATGAAAGTGTCTGCTCTTCAAGCTATTCTCAACATCAGTGTAGTGAGCAAAAAAGGAACTATTATGTTCCCCAGAAAATAAATTCACCTGTACTTACTTTAACTGATTTTATAGTTCTTATCAGCCTGTCACATCCACAAGACAGAGGTTTCTTTAATACAGTTTACCTTGTGGTTGTTGGGCTTTCCAGGAGACTCAGTCGTAAAGAATCCGTCTACCAATGCAAGAGCCGCAGGAGGTGCAGGTTCAGTCCCTATGTTGGAAAGATCCTCTGGAGGAGAAAATGGCAACCCACTCCAATATTCTTGCCAGGATAATCCCTTGGACAGAGAAGCCTGGTGGGTTACAGTTCATGGGGGTCACAAAGAATTGGGTGTGACTGAGCACACACACACACACACACACACACACCCCTTGAAGCTGTTAAGATTAATGAGGACTAGCTGTTTCTAAAAGAAGTCTACAAAATTTCTGCAATAAAGATAAGCAGGAATTCTTTTTATTGTCATAAACGATTCTATGAGAGTACATCCACCTATACATAATTTCTTTAGAAACTAAGGAGCAATTTGTAAGCTGGTGAAATTGAAAATAGTTTTTAATAATAATGAAAAACTCCTTCCTTCCAGGCTTATGATCGTTAAAGTGAATGAGTGAGTGTTGCGTGCTCAGTTGTGTCCAACTCTTTGAGACCCCATGGACTGTAGCCTGCCAGATTCCTCTGCTTATGGGATTTTCCAGGCAAGAATGCTGGAGTGGGTTGCCATTTGCTTCTCCAAGTTAAAGTGAATAGAACCTAAAGAAAAGGGTCCCAGGTTTGCAAAATTCCATAAAAGCAGTGAAAGCACAATTGACCACCAACACTGTAGCTCATAGATTCTCTCCTGGGTCCAACATTATGCTGCTATGATCATCAAAAATAAATGCATTCTTTAGTCCACCTCATACTTTGATGGCAGATGAACACAGAGAGGGGGTCACGAGGAGCAGAGTCAGCAGCATAGGAACAGGCCAGGTGGGAGTTAAGACAGACAGTATTGGTGTTTATCACCACATGGCAGCAAGCATCAAATGTAATCGGACACTTCAGTCTCAACAAAGCCAAATCAAATGTACTGTTGCAAACTGTGCAAGAGACCTTGTTTGGGACTGAAATGGTTCAGATTAAGAATGCATATATTTTATTTCATCAGGAGATGAAAACACTGTTGACTCACAGGATTTTTCTGGAGACCAGTTCAGCACATTGACAGCACATTCTGATGAGGCTATGGTCACACAGTGGGTGTGAGATGGAGCTGTCCCTCAGGGGCCAAGCTGTACAGACAGAGAATACAAAACAGGAGTGGTGTTCAAGGAAATGCTGAGATAAAAGGCCCGCTGGAGAAGAAACAAGTGGAATGGGGTTTGGTTGGCCATGAATCAGTCCATTATACACCTGGGGAGTTGTCTGCAAAAGACGTCTAGCTAAAAGGTGCAATTAAAAATCCCTATATAAGCACTGGGATCCCTAAACCCAGTATCACAAGCTCTCAGCTTGAGTCCTCCATTTCTCTTGGCAACTCAGGTAAGTCCTTCAAGAAAAAAATCTATTTCTGTTTTTCTAAGAGTTTCCTTTTCTTGGTACTCTCACACAGACAAACTGTGCTGTTGTAGTTTTGCCTTTCTGGAGAATTCTATGACACTGCTAACAAAGACATGTTCTTATTAGAATGAGAGGGACAAAATCTTAGTGTATTCTGCTAAAAAGCTAATATTTTGAGAATATTCCTCTATTGTCTTCAAGAAGGATGACATCTAATGGACCGTACCTATATTGGTCTCCAATTATTGCTTGGTGCCCACTATTGGGCTTGAACGTGACAACCCTGTATCTCCTCTTCTAGCCACTGCGTCCCTTGGGGAAAGAAGCTGTTTCTTATTAATCTCACATTTCTAGAACACACCACAGCAGTGGCACAAAAGAAAATAGTTAACAAATGCTTGTTGAAATGGTTAATTCATCCCTATCGCTATCACAAAATCTTCTGGCTGCCAAAGGACCTCAGAGCTCAGGTAGTCAGTGACTTTTGAAGTTGCATCAGAATCAGCCAGGAACAGTTTAAAGGTAGACTCCAGGGTCCCACTACTTACCTACTGAGTCACTATTTCTGGAGAGAAGACCTGGAGTCTTTATGTCTCTAAAGGTCCCCCCTGGTGATCGTTTCTTTTAAATTTGACTGTGTCAGGTCTTAGTTATGGGGTCTAGTTCCCTGACCAGGGATCCAACCCCAGTTCCCTGAACTGGGAGTTTGGAGTCATAGCCACTGGATCACCAAGAAAGTCCCTCCTATTGGTAAATTTAAAGTACAGCAAAGTGTAGGAACCACAGACCCAGTCCAACAAATGCCTTAAACTCGGAATTAGTCATGTTTATATATTCATTCATAGAACACTTTTGAACTTCTACTATATTCTGTGGTTGTTGTTCAGTTGCTACGTCATATCTGACTCTTTACAACCCCAAGGACTGCAGCACACCAAGCTCTCCTATCTTTCACTATCTCCTGGAATTTGCCTAGAATCTTGTCCATTGAGTCAGTCATGCTATCTAACTATCTCATCTTCTGCTGCCCCCTTCTCCTTTTGCCTTCAATCTTTCCAGCATCAGGGTTTTTCCCAGTGAGTCAGCTTTTCACATCAGGTGGCCAAAATATTAGAGCTTCAGCTTCAGCATAAGTCTGTCCAGTGAATATTCAGGACTGATTTCCTTTAGGATTGAGTGGTTAAATCCCCTTGCTGTGCAAGAGACTTTCAAGACTCTTCTTTGGCACCACAATTCAAAGGCATCAAATCTTTAGCGCCCAGCTTTATTTGTGGTCCAACTTTCACATCCGTACATGACTACCGGAAAAACCATAGCTTTGACTATATAGACCTCTGTTGGCAAACTGATGTCTCTGCTTTTTAATACTCTATGTTTGTCATAGTTTTTCTGCCAAGGAGCAAGCATCTTCTAATTTCATGGCTGCAGTCACTGTCTGCAGTGATTTTGTTAAGTGCAAGTGTTAGTCGATCAGTCATGTCTGACTCTTTACCACCCCATGGACTGTAGCTCACCAGTTTCCTCTGTCCATGGAATTCTCCAGGCAAGAATACCGGGGTGGGTTGCCATGCTCTTCTCCAGGGAATCTTCATGTCCCAGGTATCAAACCTAGGTCTCCTGCATTGCAGGCAGATTCTTTACCATCTGAGCCATCAGGGAAGCCTAGAAATTTTGGAGCCCAAGAAAATAACTGTCACTGCCTCCACTTTTTCCCCTTCTATCTGCCATGAAGTGATGGGCCTGGACACCATGATCTTAGTTTTTTGAATGTTGAGTTTTAAGCCTCTCTTCTTTAACCCTCATCAAGAGGCTCTTTAGCTCCTGTTCACTTTCTGACATTAGACTGATATCATGTGCATATTTGAGTCTATTAATATTTCTCCTAGCAATCTTGATTCCAGCTTGTGATTCATCCAGTCTGGCATTTTGCATGATATACTCCACATATAAGTTAAATAAGCAGGGTGACAGTATACAGCCTTGTACTCCTTTCCCAATTTTGAATCAGTCATTGGTTCCAAGTCTCATTCTGTTACTTCTTGACCAGCATACAGGTTTCTCAGAAGACAGGTAAGGTAGTCTGGTATTCCCATCTTTTTAAGAATTTTCCAGTTTGTTGTGATCCACACAGTCAAAGGCTTTTGTGTAGTCAATGAAGCCGAAGTGGATGTTTTCCTGAAACTCCCTTGCTTTCTCCATGAGCCAACAAATGTTGGCAATTTGATCTCTGGTTCTTCTGACTCTTTGAAACCCAGCTTGTACACCTGGAAGTTCTTGGTTCATGCATTGCTGAAGCCTAGCTTGAAGGATTTTGAGCATTACCTTGCTAGCATATGAAATAAGCCCAATTGTACCACAGTTTGAAATTCTTTGGCATTGCCCTTCTTTGGGATTGGAATGAAAACTGACCTTTTCCAGTTCTGTGGCCACTGCTTAATTTCCAAATTTGCTGGCATATTGAATACAGCACTTTAACAGCACCATCTTTTAGGATTTGAAACTGGAATTCCATCACCTCCACTAGCTTTGTTTGTAGTAACACTTTCTAATGCCCACTAGGCTTCACATGCCAGGATGTCTGGCTTTAGGTGAGTGGACATATTTTTCCCTTTCTCCATTGCCTTTCACTTCTCTTCTTTCCTCAGCTATTTGTGAAGCCTTCTCAATTTATTTTCTGGAGGATGGTTTTGGTCACCACCTCCTGTACAATGTTATAAACCTCCATCCATAGTTCTTCAGGCAATCTGTCTACCAGATCTAACCGCTTGAATCTATTTGTCACTTCCACTGTAAAATCATAAGAGATTTTATTTAGGTCATACCTGAATGATCTAATGGTTTCCCCTACTTTCTTCAATTTAAGCCTGAATTTTGCAATAAGGAGCTCATGATCTGAGCCACAATCAGCTCCAAGTCTTGTTTTTGCTAACTCTATAGAGCTTCTCCATCTTTAGCTACAAAGAATATAATCAATCTGACTTCAGTATTAACCGTCTGGTAATGTCCATGTGTAAAGCCATCACCTGCATTGTTGGAAAAGGATGTTCACTATCACCAGTGTGTTCTCTTGACAAAACTCTGTTAGCCTGTGCCCTACTTCATTCTGCACTCCAAAGCCAAACTTGTCTGTTATTCCAGGTATCTCTTGACTTCCTAATTTTTGTATTCCAATCCCCTATGATGAAAAGGACATCATTTTTTGGTGTTAGCTCTAGAAGGTCTAGAAGGTCTTATAGGTTTTCATAGAGCCATTCAACTTCAGCTTCTTCAGCATCAGTGGTTGGGACACAGATTTGGATTATTGTGATGTTGAACGGTTTGCCTTGGAAACAAATTGAGATCACTCTGTCATTTTTGAGATTGCACTCAAGTACTGCATTTCAAACTCTTGCTAACTCTGAGGGCTACTCCATATTTTCTAGGAGATTCTTGTCCATAGTAGTAGCTACAATAGTCATCTGAATTAAATTTTCCCATTCCCGTCCATTTTAGTTCAATGATTCCTAAGATGCCAATGCTCACTCTTGTTATCTCCTGCTTGACCACATCCAATTTACCTTGATTTACAGACTTAAAATTGCAGCTTCCTATGCACTATTGTTCTTTACAGCATCAAAATTTACTTTCACCACCAGACACATCCACAACTGAGCATAATTTCCACTTTGGCCAAGCTGCTTCATTCTTTCTGGAACTTTTAGTGATTGTCTTCCACTCTTCCCCAGTAGCATATTAAACACCTTCTGACCTGGGGGGCTCATCTTCCATATCTTTTTGCTTTTTCATACTGTTCATGGGGTTCTCACAGCAAGAATACTGGAATGGCTTGCCATTCCCTCCTCCAATGGACCACATTTTGTCAGAACAAATAATGTGTCCATCTTGGGTGGCCTGGCTAATAGCTTCACTGAGTTACACAAGCCCCTTCACTATGACAAGGCTGTGATGCATGAAGGCATAGATATTCTAGGCACTAGGATAAATATAAAGTATATATGATATGGTCCTGGTCCTCACAGACCCCAATCTCTACAGGAGTGAGATAAGAAACAGCAATTAATATACACTGTGACATGTATCATAATAGGATTAAGTACAAAGAAATAGATAATTTAATGCAGATGATTCTCCTGACCTGCTTTTTACTTCCTGGTCAGGTAGTACAGTGTTGACAGCCCTTCCCATTAGCACTATCCACAGGGGATGGAAACAGAAGTTGTATATCTTCATGCCAGGTGACTTCCATGCAGTGCATTCATGACTACAGAGCCAAGGGATCCTGTTCAGTTTCTGTCCTCTTCTGTTTAGGGATCATAGGAAAAGCATTATCATTGCAAGTGAAATATTGGGTTGGCAAAAAAGTTTGTTTGGGTTTTTCTGTAGCACCCTATGGAAAAATCCAAATGAACTTTTTGACCAAACCAATACAAACTAAAAATGCGAAATTTCACAAATTCCCAAAGCCAGCTATACATCTGAAATTACAAATAGGCCAGATCTTTACATTGTAATCTGCTTCCATGATATGGAGGAAGAAGAGATATGAAACAAGTTGAGAATTCTTTGTCCTATTCCAGGTACACTCCAGTTGGCTAAACAAGATGACTCGCCGTCTTCTGAGAAGCATCATCAGTATCATTGATGCTTTCCTCTCTAATGCAAAGAGTGATGGAGACTATCAGAGGCTGAATGAGACAGAACTTAAGAAACTTCTCCAAGAAGAGTTTGGAAATGCTCTGGAGGTAAGAAGGACCATCTTCTTTGTTACTTGGGACTTTTATTGGATCCAATGGCATTACCCTCTCTTGGTTTTCCTCCTACTGGTCCAGCTATTTCCTTTAAGGATTATTTCAAGTTCCTCTCCCTCTGTCCATTACATAAGGCTTGATATTCTCTGGGATTCTCTTCTCACTTCATGCATTCTCCTCAGTAATTTCGCTAACACTCTTTGTTTGAACCACTGTTTGTATGTTGAAGATTTCAGTCACTTCATCAGTTCAGGTCTCTCTCCTGAGCTTCAGATACATTGAGCATCTCCCCTGGATATTGCATTTAAATTCAACCTTCACAAAACTCAAGATTTGATCCTGGTCAGTTCAGTTCAGCTCAGTTCAGTCACTCAGTCGTGTCCGACTCTTTGTGACCCCATGAATCACAGCACGCCAGGCCTCCCTGTCCATCACCAACTCCCAGAGTTAACTCAAACTCACGTCCATCGAGTCGGTGATGCCATCCAGCCATCTCATCCTCTGTCGTCCCCTTCTCCTCCTGCCCCCAATCCCTCCCAGCATCATGGTCTTTTCCGATGAGTCAACTCTTCGCATGATCCTGGTCAAACTGGCCAATTTCTTCTACCTGCGATATATCACAGAGATGTCACCAAAGCAGTTGGATGTATAAGTACAGAGTTCAAAAGAGGGATCTGGTCTGAGGACAAAAATCTGATTATCATTTTCTGATTGATGGTATGAAACCACAGGAATGCATGATAATGTTAAAAACAGGGTAAGAACAATGTCCACAACTAAATTCTGAACAACTCTAATATTTAGAGATGAAGTAGAAAAGGAGAAACAAAAATAGGAAATGGAAAGTGAGGTTAGAGATATAGGAGGAAAACCAGGAGAGTAGGATGGTCATGGAAACCAAGAGAAGAGAATGTTTCTAAAGTAAAAATTAATTATTTGTGCTAATTGAAGCTGAGAGGTCAAATAAAATGTGGGTTGAAAAGTGTCCATTGTGTTTGGCATTAAGGAAGACACTTGGTGTGGTGGTAAATGTAGATGCAAGAATGACACTACAATATTGTAAAGTAATTAGCCTCCAGCTAATAAAAATAAATGAAAAAAAAAAAAGAATGACATGGATTGAAGGGTGAATGAAGGGCAAAGAAATGGAGACATCTGCAGATAATTTTCATGAAGCTTGGAGATAAATGATAAGAAAAGATAATGGATGGTAGACAGAAAGAAATGGGGAATGTGGTATATAAGATTTTTTAATATGGCAACTAATAAAGCATGCTGTTACAGTATGATAACCAGTGAAGACTAAAAGATTTAAAAGTCAAGAGAAAGAGGGATTATGAGAAGCAATTCAGACTTCTAGACAATAAAGGGAATTAACTTCAGAGCACACATAGATGGATTTGTCTTTGACTGAAACAGGTGAACTTCCTCTATTGTCTTAGGAAAATGATGAGAGAGTTCTACTTTGGGGACTTGTACCTACTTTTGAATATGAAAGAGTCTTCAGTAAGAGTTGGAGAAAGAGAGAGGCATTAGTGATAAATACATAATAAATATATCATTACATAATAAAAATATATTTAAATGTTATGCTTTTGTAATACATGTTAGGAATAAATACTTTATTCACTGTGATTCCAAATTATGAAACTATATATAATACTGTCATGGAATATTATTTAGGGAGGCAACTAATTAAAAAAACAAAAAAATAGAAAACAGAAAGGTCATATGTCCCTTAAGAAATTTTCTAGGTAACAAAGAAGGAATAAGAAAAAAAACAATAACAAATGATGAATATACTACCTATTTTCTTGTGTCTCCTTCTTTTCTTTTTCTTTCTTTCTTGTTGTTCTTTTCTTCTCTCATAGGAATCAAATAATTCTGAGACAACAGAAAAAATCCTCCAGCAGCTGGATCAAGATGGTGACCAAACAAATGATTTCAGTGAATTAATCTTGCTCATATCTGCAGTGACAACAGCCTACTACACACACATAAAACCTCTTCTCTACCCCAAAATAAAAGAAAGGGAGAGAAGATGTGTAATTCAAGAAAAACAAGTAACAGAACTAGAAGGCAAGCAGCTGCAAAAAGAAAAATTCCAAGAGAGAGATCAAGGCGAAGAGTCCCCCAATTTGCAGAGACATAAACTGAGAGACCAGAGACCAACGCCCAGTGATGAAAAGAGTCATGGAGTGAGAGACCAAACTCTGACACCAAGGGATGAAACAAGACTCCAAGTAAGAGATATGAGATCCAAACTTGGAAACGATGAGAGAAGCGAACACAGGGAGCAGAGACCAGCTCCAAGACAGGATGAAAGGATCCAACAGAGAGACGAGATACCTTCAACAACAGATGATGAGGGCAGTGAAGTAAGAGACGTGAGTCCAGATGCCAAGAGTGAAGAGAGACACCACCTTAGGGAGCAAAGACCGGAACCCAGGGGTGATGAGAGAAGACAAATTAGGGACCAGAGACCAACTGCAACAGAAGATGAGAGACTTGGAGTGAGACCCCAAACCCAAACACCAACGGATGAGAGGAGACTCCAAGTAAGAGATGTGAGACCTGAACTTGGAAATGATGAGAGAAGCCAAGACAGGGAGCAGAGACCAGCTCCAAGACAGGATGAAAGGATCGAACATAGAGACCGGATCCACTTATCAAGGGATGATGAGAGAAACCAAGTGAGAGACCCGAGTCCTGAATCCCAGAATGATGAGAGACATCGCCTTAGGGAGCAAAGACTGGAACCCAGAGGCGATGAGAGAACACAAATTAGGGACCAGAGACCAACTGCAACAGAAGATGAGAGACTTGGAGTGAGAGTCCTAACACCAAGGGATGAGAGGAGACTCCAAGTAAGAGACGTGAGACCCGAACTTGCAAACGATGAGAGAAGCCAAGGGGAACAGAGACCAGCTCCAAGACAGGATGAAAGGATCAAACATAGAGTCCAGATCCACTTATCAAGGGATGATGAGAGAAACCAAGTGAGAGGCCTGAGTCCTGAACCCCAGAATGATGAGAGACATCACCTTAGGGAGCAAAGACTGGAATCCAGACATGATGAGAGAACACAAATTAGGGACCAGAGACCAACTGCAACAGAAGATGAGAGACTTGGAGTGAGAGACCAAAGTCTAACACCAACGGATGAGAGGAGACTCCAAGTAAGAGATGTGAGACCTGAACTTGGAAATGATGAGAGAAGCCAAGACAGGGAGAAGAGACCAGCTCCAAGACAGGATGAAAGGACTGAACATAGAGACCGGATCCCCTTATCAAGGGATGATGAGAGAAACCAAGTGAGAGACCTGAGTCCTGAACCCCAGAATGATGAAAGACACCGCCTTAGGGAACAAAGACAGGAACCCAGGGCTGATGAGAGAAAACAAATTAGGGACCAGAGACCAACTGCAACAGAAGATGAGAGACTTGGAGTGAGAGTCTTAACACCAAGGGATGAGAGGAGACTCCAAGTAAGAGACGTGAGACCTGAACTTGGAAATGATGAGAGAAGCCAAGACAGGGAGCAGAGACCAGCTCCAAGACAGGATGAAAGGGTTGAACATAGAGACCGGATCCCCTTATCAAGGGATGATGAGAGAAACCAAGTGAGAGACCTGAGTCCTGAACCCCAGAATGATGAGAGACATCGCCTTAGGGAGCAAAGACTGGAACTCAGGGGTGATGAGAGAACACAAATTAGGGACCAGAGGCCAACTACAACAGAAGATGAGAGACTTAGAGTGAGAACCCAAACCCAAACACCAACGGATGAGAGGAGACTCCAAGTAAGAGATGTGAGACCTGAACTTGGAAATGATGAGAGAAGCCAAGACAGGGAGCAGAGACCAGCTCCAAGACAGGATGAAAGGATTGAACATAGAGACCGGATCCCCTTATCAAGGGATGATGAGAGAAACCAAGTGAGAGACCTGAGTCCTGAACCCCAGAATGATGAAAGACACCGCCTTAGGGAACAAAGACAGGAACCCAGGGCTGATGAGAGAAAACAAATTAGGGACCAGAGACCAACTGCAACAGAAGATGAGAGACTTGGAGTGAGAGTCTTAACACCAAGGGATGAGAGGAGACTCCAAGTAAGAGACGTGAGACCTGAACTTGGAAATGATGAGAGAAGCCAAGACAGGGAGCAGAGACCAGCTCCAAGACAGGATGAAAGGGTTGAACATAGAGACCGGATCCCCTTATCAAGGGATGATGAGAGAAACCAAGTGAGAGACCTGAGTCCTGAACCCCAGAATGATGAGAGACATCGCCTTAGGGAGCAAAGACTGGAATCCAGACATGATGAGAGAACACAAATTAGGGACCAGAGACCAACTGCAACAGAAGATGAGAGACTTGGAGTGAGAACCCAAACCCAAACACCAACGGATGAGAGGAGACTCCAAGTAAGAGATGTGAGACCTGAACTTGGAAATGATGAGAGAAGCCAAGACAGGGAGCAGAGACCAGCTCCAAGACAGGATGAAAGGATTGAACGTAGAGACCGGATCCCCTTATCAAGGGATGATGAGAGAAACCAAGTGAGAGACCTGAGTCCTGAACCCCAGAATGATGAAAGACACCGCCTTAGGGAACAAAGACAGGAACCCAGGGCTGATGAGAGAAAACAAATTAGGGACCAGAGACCAACTGCAACAGAAGATGAGAGACTTGGAGTGAGAGTCTTAACACCAAGGGATGAGAGGAGACTCCAAGTAAGAGACGTGAGACCTGAACTTGGAAATGATGAGAGAAGCCAAGACAGGGAGCAGAGACCAGCTCCAAGACAGGATGAAAGGGTTGAACATAGAGACCGGATCCCCTTATCAAGGGATGATGAGAGAAACCAAGTGAGAGACCTGAGTCCTGAACCCCAGAATGATGAGAGACATCGCCTTAGGGAGCAAAGACTGGAATCCAGACATGATGAGAGAACACAAATTAGGGACCAGAGGCCAACTACAACAGAAGATGAGAGACTTAGAGTGAGAACCCAAACCCAAACACCAACGGATGAGAGGAGACTCCAAGTAAGAGATGTGAGACCTGAACTTGGAAATGATGAGAGAAGCCAAGACAGGGAGCAGAGACCAGCTCCAAGACAGGATGAAAGGACTGAACATAGAGACCGGATCCCCTTATCAAGGGATGATGAGAGAAACCAAGTGAGAGACCTGAGTCCTGAAACCCAGAATGATGAGAGACATCGCCTTAGGGAGCAAAGACTGGAACCCAGAGGCGATGAGAGAACACAAATTAGGGACCAGAGACCAACTGCAACAGAAGATGAGAGACTTGGAGTGAGAGTCCTAACACCAAGGGATGAGAGGAGACTCCAAGTAAGAGACGTGAGACCCGAACTTGCAAACGATGAGAGAAGCCAAGGGGAACAGAGACCAGCTCCAAGACAGGATGAAAGGATCAAACATAGAGTCCAGATCCACTTATCAAGGGATGATGAGAGAAACCAAGTGAGAGGCCTGAGTCCTGAACCCCAGAATGATGAGAGACATCACCTTAGGGAGCAAAGACTGGAATCCAGACATGATGAGAGAACACAAATTAGGGACCAGAGACCAACTGCAACAGAAGATGAGAGACTTGGAGTGAGAGACCAAAGTCTAACACCAACGGATGAGAGGAGACTCCAAGTAAGAGATGTGAGACCTGAACTTGGAAATGATGAGAGAAGCCAAGACAGGGAGCAGAGACCAGCTCCAAGACAGGATGAAAGGATTGAACATAGAGACCGGATCCCCTTATCAAGGGATGATGAGAGAAACCAAGTGAGAGACCTGAGTCCTGAACCCCAGAATGATGAAAGACACCGCCTTAGGGAACAAAGACAGGAACCCAGGGCTGATGAGAGAAAACAAATTAGGGACCAGAGACCAACTGCAACAGAAGATGAGAGACTTGGAGTGAGAGTCTTAACACCAAGGGATGAGAGGAGACTCCAAGTAAGAGACGTGAGACCTGAACTTGGAAATGATGAGAGAAGCCAAGACAGGGAGCAGAGACCAGCTCCAAGACAGGATGAAAGGGTTGAACATAGAGACCGGATCCCCTTATCAAGGGATGATGAGAGAAACCAAGTGAGAGACCTGAGTCCTGAACCCCAGAATGATGAGAGACATCGCCTTAGGGAGCAAAGACTGGAATCCAGACATGATGAGAGAACACAAATTAGGGACCAGAGGCCAACTACAACAGAAGATGAGAGACTTAGAGTGAGAACCCAAACCCAAACACCAACGGATGAGAGGAGACTCCAAGTAAGAGATGTGAGACCTGAACTTGGAAATGATGAGAGAAGCCAAGACAGGGAGCAGAGACCAGCTCCAAGACAGGATGAAAGGATCGAACATAGAGACCGGATCCACTTATCAAGGGATGATGAGAGAAACCAAGTGAGAGACCCGAGTCCTGAATCCCAGAATGATGAGAGACATCATTTTGGGGAGCAAAAACCAGAACACAGGAGTGATGAGAGAAGGCAAATTAGGGACCAGAGACCAACTGCAACAGAAGATGAGAGACTTGGAGCGAGAGATCAAACCCTAACACCAAGGGATGAGAGGAGACTCCAAGTAAGAGATGTGAGACCTGAACTTGGAAATGATGAGAGAAGCCAAGACAGGGAGCAGAGACCAGCTCCAAGACAGGATGAAAGGGTTGAACATAGAGACCGGATCCCCTTATCAAGGGATGATGAGAGAAACCAAGTGAGAGACCTGAGTTCTGAACCCCAGAATGATGAAAGACACCGCCTTAGGGAACAAAGACAGGAACCCAGGGCTGATGAGAGAAGACAAATTAGGGACCAGCGGCCGACTGCAACAGAAGATGAGAGACTTGGAGTGAGAGATCAAACCCTAACACCAACAGATGAGAGGAGACTCCAAGTAAGAGATGTGAGACCTGAACTTGGAAATGATGAGAGAAGCCAAGACAGGGAGCAGAGACCAGCTCCAAGACAGGATGAAAGGATCGAACATAGAGTCCAGATCCCCTTATCAAGGGATGATGAGAGAAATCAAGTGAGAGACCTGAGTCCTGAAACCCAGAATGATGAGAGACATCATTTTGGGGAGCAAAAAACAGAACAGAGGAGTGATGAGAGAAGGCAAATTAGGGACCAGAGACCAACTGCAACAGAAGATGAGAGACTTGGAGTGAGAGTCCTAACACCAAGGGATGAGAGGAGACTCCAAGTAAGAGACGTGAGACCCGAACTTGCAAACGATGAGAGAAGCCAAGGGGAACAGAGACCAGCTCCAAGACAGGATGAAAGGATCAAACATAGAGTCCAGATCTACTTATCAAGGGATGATGAGAGAAACCAAGTGAGAGGCCTGAGTCCTGAACCCCAGAATGATGAGAGACATCACCTTAGGGAGCAAAGACTGGAATCCAGACATGATGAGAGAACACAAATTAGGGACCAGAGACCAACTGCAACAGAAGATGAGAGACTTGGAGTGAGAGACCAAAGTCTAACACCAACGGATGAGAGGAGACTCCAAGTAAGAGATGTGAGACCTGAACTTGGAAATGATGAGAGAAGCCAAGACAGGGAGCAGAGACCAGCTCCAAGACAGGATGAAAGGATTGAACATAGAGACCGGATCCCCTTATCAAGGGATGATGAGAGAAACCAAGTGAGAGACCTGAGTCCTGAACCCCAGAATGATGAAAGACACCGCCTTAGGGAACAAAGACAGGAACCCAGGGCTGATGAGAGAAAACAAATTAGGGACCAGCGACCAACTGCAACAGAAGATGAGAGACTTGGAGTGAGAGTCTTAACACCAAGGGATGAGAGGAGACTCCAAGTAAGAGACGTGAGACCTGAACTTGGAAATGATGAGAGAAGCCAAGACAGGGAGCAGAGACCAGCTCCAAGACAGGATGAAAGGATCCAACATCGAGACCAGATCCCCTTATCAAGGGATGATGAGAGAAACCAAGTGAGAGACCTGAATCCTGAACCCCAGAATGATGAGAGACATCGCCTTAGGGAGCAAAGACTGGAACTCAGGGGTGATGAGAGAAGACAAATTAGGGACCAGAGGCCAACTACAACAGAAGATGAGAGACTTGGAGTGAGACCCCAAACCCAAACACCAACAGATGAGAGGAGACTCCAAGTAAGAGATGTGAGACCTGAACTTGGAAATGATGAGAGAAGCCAAGACAGGGAGCAGAGACCAGCTCCAAGACAGGATGAAAGGATCAAACATAGAGTCCAGATCCACTTATCAAGGGATGATGAGGGAAACCAAGTGAGAGGCCTGAGTCCTGAACCTCAGAATGATGAGAGACATCATTTTGGGGAGCAAAATCCAGAACACAGGAGTGATGAGAGAAGGCAAATTAGGGACCAGAGACCAACTGCAACAGAAGATGAGAGACTTGGAGCGAGAGATCAAACCCTAACACCAAGGGATGAGAGGAGACTCCAAGTAAGAGATGTGAGACCTGAACTTGGAAACGATGAGAGAAGCCAAGACAGGGAGCAGAGACCAGCTCCAAGACAGGATGAAAGGATCCAACATAGAGACCGGATCCCCTTATCAAGGGATGATGAGAGAAACCAAGTGAGAGACCTGAGTCCTGAAACCCAGAATGATGAGAGACACCCCCTTAGGGAGCAAAGACTGGAACCCAGGGGCGATGAGAGAGAACAAATTAGGGACCAGAGGCCAACTACAACAGAAGATGAGAGACTTGGAGTGAGAGACCAAACCCTAACACCAAGGGATGAGAGGAGACTCCAAGTAAGAGACGTGAGACCAGAAATTGGCAATGATAACAGAAGCCAAGACAGGGAACAAAGACTAGCTCCAAGACAGGATGAAAGGATCCAACATAGAGACCAGATCCCCCTTTCAAGGGATGATGAGGGAAACCAAGTGAGGGACCTGAGTCCTGAACCCCAGAATGATGAAAGACACCACCTTAGGGAGCAAAGATTGACCTCATCAGAAGCTGAGAGACTGGGATTCAGAGACCAAGCTGCAGCACCAAGAGATGACAGGAGATACCAAGTGAGGGATGTGAGACCAGAATCTGGGAATGATGGAAGAAACCAAGATAGAGAGCAGAATCCAGATGCAATATTGTATGAAAGATGGCAACAAAGAGACGACAATATCCCCTCTTCAATGGATGATAGAAGACACCAAGAGAGAGACCTGAGCCCAGAACCCAATAATGATGGAAGACAGGAATTAAGACCAGAACCCACGAATGGTGTGAGAGAAGAGGTTAGAGAGCAAAGGCCACCTTCAGGAAGGGATGAGAGTCATCTCAGAGGCAACAATGAGAGCAGCTCTGGAAGAAGGCTATCTGTTAGGGAATCCAACTATGAGACAAAAGAGAAGTTAGGGAGAGTACAAGATCTAAAGCCTTTCCCCAAGCAGGAAAAAGCTGATCTTGAAGGTCTAGATCCTCAGGAGTCTGCATTCACCAGAAAAATTGGGCCGATTACCTGTGAGGTATACTTTTTTTCCAAACAGAACGGTAACTGGTTATGTTACTGTTTGCATGATCCATCAGGAATTGGAAATGCAGGAAATAAGGAAATCACTTATCCAGATTTGGGGATGTTTAAGGATCACAAGAGTGGAGGAAGCTATGTCAACTCCCCAATCTGGGATCCAGAAGAACAGCTGCACCAAAACAAGGAAGAAAGACAGAAAGATGGTGATGATGACCAGCAGAACAAATCTGGCAACCACAAGTCTGAGAAGAGCTCTGAGGTCTCAAATGAGTCTAGCTCCTCTGAAGATTCGTCTTGAAGTCACTTCCAGATGTTCCAAGAAATTCTCTCTTTCCAGTTGATTGAGCTAGTTGATTTAGGATTCTTGGCTTTTTCTTTTTCCACGTATCTCAGACATCTAGCTATAATGTGTAATGGGTGGAATTGCTCAACTTTTGGTTTCTGGGACTCTAACATCTTTAAGGAATTGCTTATAGTGGAAAGAAGAATCAAATGTTTTATAATATCCTCCAATAACTCTATGATTTTAACTTTAATGAATAACTCTCAAAGCTAATCTGAAGGGACTGCCTATTCAAATTATAAACCTTGTAAAAATTAACAATAAATAATTAGCAAGCATTCATTTCTCCTTGAGTTTCTTCTATGTTTTTGGAAATTCGTCACTCTGATGTTGAAACTGAGATCAAGTATGATAGTCACAGCCTCTAGAACAGGATTTATTTTTCACTCAGAAAATATGTGTTCTTTCTTCAATTCATTCAGTAATATACATTATAATATTCATACTCACCTACTAGAGACCCCAAAAAAGCCAAAACAAGTCCTTCTATGAAAGAAACCTCTAAAACAAACTAAACACTCTAAACACTCAGTCTAAATGTTAAAGGAGGAACAAAATAGATTGTGTAAATGAGAGTAAATGAAGCACAGGTCACAGTATTAAAGTCAGATCAATACAATTTAACATGAAAAGCAATATACAGGGGCTTCCTGGGTGGCTCAGTGGTAAAGAATCCACCTACCAATGCAGGAGCCACGAGTTCAGTCCCTAGGCCAGGAAGATACAACATGCCATGGAGCAACTAAGCCCATGTGCCACAACTACTGAAGCCTGCACGCCTTGGGCCTGTGCTCCACAACAAGAGAAGACACCGCAATGAGAAGCCCAGCACACCACAGCTACATAATAGTCCCCACTCACTGCAGCTGGAGAAAAACCCATGCAGCAGCAAAGACCCAGCACGGCCAAAAACAAACAAATTAATTAATTAATTAAAGTATTTTTAAAAGTGATAGGCGAGTCCATTTTTAGATATCAATTAGGTCTAGCTGGTCCATTGTGTCATTTAAGGTTTGTGTTTCCTTGTTAATTTTCTGTTTAGTTGATCTATCCATAGTTGTGAGTGGGGTATTAAAGTCTCCCACTATTATTGTGTTACTATTAATTTCCTCTTTCATACTCGTTAGCGTTTGCCGTACATATTGCGGTGCTCCTATGTTGGGTGCATATATATTTATAATTGTTATATCTTCTTCTTGGATTGATCCTTTGATCATTATGTAGTGTCCTTCTTTGTCTCTTTTCACATCCTTTATTTGAAAGTCTATTTTATCTGATATGAGTATTGCGACTCCTGCTTTCTTTTGGTCTCCGTTTGCATGAAATATTTTTTTCCAGCCCTTCACTTTTAGTCTGTGTCTCTTGTTTTGAGGTGGGTCTCTTGTAGACAGCATATATAGGGGTCTTGTTTTTGTATCCATTCAGCCAATCTTTGTCTTTTGGTTGGGGCATTCAACCCATTTACATTTAGGGTAATTATTGATAGGTGTGGTCCCGTTGCCATTTACTTTGTTGTTTTGGGTTCACGTTTATACAACCTTTCTGTATGTCCTGTCTAGAGAAGATCCTTTAGCATTTGTTGAAGAGCTGGTTTGGTGGTGCTGAATTCTCTCAGCTTTTGCTTATCTGTAAAGCTTTTGAATTCTCCTTCATATCTGAATGAGATCCTTGCTGGATACAGTAATCTAGGTTGTAGGTTATTCTCTTTCATTACTTTCAGTACGTCCTGCCATTCCCTTCTGGCCTGGAGGGTTTCTACTGATAGATCAGCTGTTATCCTTATGGGAATCCCTTTGTGTGTTATTTGTTGTTTCTCCCTTGCTGCTTTTAATATTTGTTCTTTGTGTTTGATCTTTGTTAATTTGATTAATATGTGTCTTGGGGTGTTTCGCCTTGGGTTTATCCTGTTTGGGACTCTCTGGGTTTCTTGGATTTGGGTGGCTATTTCCTTCCCCATTTTAGGGAAGTTTTCAGCTATTATCTCCTCGAGTATTTTCTCATGGCCTTTCTTTTTGTCTTCTTCTTCTGGAACTCCTATGATTCGAATGTTGGGGCGTTTCACAGTGTCCCAGAGGTCCCTGAGGTTGTCCTCATTTCTTTTGATCCTTTTTTCTTTTTTCCTCTCTGCTTCATTTATTTCCACCATTTTATCTTCTACCTCACTTATCCTATCTTCTGCCTCCGTTATTCTACTCTTGGTTCCCTCCAAAGTGTTTTTGATCTCATTCATTGCATTATTCATTTTTAATTGACTCTTTTTTATTTCTTCTAGGTCTTTATTAAACAGTTCTTGAATCTTTTCAACCTTTGTTTCCAGGCTATTTATCTGTAACTCCATTTTGTTTTCAAGATTTTGGATCATTTTTATTATCATTATTCTAAATTCTTTTTCAGGTAGATTCCCTATCTCCTCCTCTTTTGTTTGACTTGGTGGGCATTTTTCATGTTCCTTTACCTGTTGGGTATTTCTTTGCCTTTTCATCTTGTTTAGATTGCTGTATCTGGAGTGGGCTTTCTGTATTCTGGAGGTCTGTGGTTCCTTTTTATTGTGGAGGATTAACCCAGTGGGTGGGGTTAGACGATTGGCTTGTCAAGATTTCCTGGTTAGGGGAGCTTGCGTCAGTGTTCTGGTGCGTGGAACTTGATTTCTTCTCTTTGGAGAGCAATGGAGTGCCCAGTAATGAGTTTTGAGATGGGTCTATGTGTTAGGTGTGTCCTTGGGCAGCCTGTATGTTGATGTTCAGGGCTATGTTCCTGCGCTGCTGGAGAATTTGCGTGGTATGTCTTGCTCTAAAACTTATTGGCTCTTGGGTGGTGGTTGGTTTCAGTGTAGGTATGGAGGCTTTTGGACAGTCACTTATTACTTAAAGTTCCATGTAGTCAGGAGTTTTCTGGTGTTCTCAGGTTTTGGGCTTAAGTCTCCTGCCTCTGGATTTCAGTTTTATTCTTCCTGTAGTCTCAGGACTTCTCCAACTATACAGCCCTGATAAGAAAACTTCTAGGTTAATGGCTAAAAGATTCTCCCCCGTTAGGGACACCCAGAGAGGTTCACAGAGTTACATGAAGAAGAGGAGAGGGAGGAGGGAGATAGAGATGAACAGGAGGAGAAAAAGGGGGACTCAAGAGGAGAGAGACAGATCTACGCAGCTGTCTGTTCCCAGAGTGTTCTCCGTAGCCCAGTCACCTACAAGGATTCACAGAATTGGATTGGGAAGAGAAGGGGAAAGGAGGAAATAGAGGTGTTCTGAGGTAGAAAACAGAGAGTCAAGATTGGGAGAGAATAATCTTCGGTTTAAAAATAGGGCTTCTCTTCTTTTTTTTTTTTTTGTAAGGTTATAGTGTATTGAAAATGAAAATTAAGGAGTAGTAGAGGAGTACTAGAGGACTTTAAAAGAAATAAGAGGAAAAGAAAAATAGAAAATAGAAGAGAAAAAGGAAAGAAAGAAAAAGAAAGAAAAAAAAAATTTTTTTTTCCCCCTAATTAAAAAATCGTAAAAGTCTGTGGAAATGAAAGTTAAGGAGCAATGGGGGAGTAATAGGGGATTTTAAAGGAAAATAAAAGAGAAGAAAGAAAAAAGAAAAAAATTAAAAAAATAAAAAAAGTTTTAAAAAAAAGAGAAAAAAGTAAAATTATATCTAGGAGTTTCTCTGGAGCTGTTGCGGTCAGTGTGGGTTCGGCTCAGTTTCAGATAGCTCCTCATTCCAGCTTACGCTTCTCGATATCTACAGGCCCCTCCGGTGTAGTCAGTGTTTCCTAGAGGGATTTTAATCTGTTGCACCAGTCCCTTCTGAAGCGGTTCCCTTTGTTTATTTGGCTTCTGTTTGCCGGTCTCTTCAGAGCCTCATTTCCGCCCTGACACAGGCGGGCGGAGGTGGACTCTTATTCAGGTAGCTAGTTCCGTCGCTCTGCGGGGCAGGGAGGGGCTTGCGCCGCGGGGATGGGCTGGGGCTGCTGGGAGGGGCTTACGCTGCTTTCTCCGTCTGCGCTGCTCAGGCTCCCGGCTGTTCCATATGGAGCGCGCCCCGCGCTGCGCGAGGTTCCAGCCCTCGGGTGTTCCACAAAAGCGCGGAACGAAAAGCGGCGCCTGCTCTCTGTGCCTTCCCCGTCAGAGCGGTCCAGGCAGCCAGGGGCTTGATGGGCGCGCTATCCCCAGGTGTGGCGCGCCCCCTCCCTTCCGCGGACCCAGTCTCAGTTTCCGGTGGCGCCAGTCGGGCGCATGCGCCTTCCGCCCTCCGCGTCCCCAGTCCCAGTCCCCGCCCGCGCCGGTCGGCTGCCTGCGCCCTGTGTCTCGCTGCGACCTTCCCCTCCCCCCTGCCTCCTGCCTCCGGCGGGGCTGGGCCGGTCCGCAGCCTGCGAGCTCCTCTCTCGACCCTCTCGGTCTCTTTGTTCTGCAAACGGCCGGCAGTGTGTTCGGGCCGGTTAATTTACTCTCTCTCTTTTGGTCTCCCACAGCTCAAGTTGGCAACTCACAGAAGTTCCCTCCGATTGTCCTCAGGGCACTCAGGCCCGGACCCTACCCCAAGCAATGCCGCCTAAGAGCTCCCGGGATGGATCTCCGTCCTTAGCTCTTTCGTCTCACTTTTTATCTTTTATATTTTGTCCTACCTCCTTTCGAAGACAATGGGCTGCTTTTCTGCCTGATGACCTCAGCTAGCGATCCGAAGTTGTTTTGCGAAGTTTGCTCTGCGTTCAGTTATTCTTTTGATGAATTTGTAGGAGAGAAAGTGGTCTCCCCGTCCTACTCCTCCGCCATCTTGGCTCCTCCCTCCCCATTTTTATTGTTGAAGGGTACAATCTACCATGAAAATGTGATTATCATTCAATCAATCGACAGCTATTTTATTGAGAAACTACTATGTGTCAGGTACTATACCCTGGTATTAAAGATAAGCTGAAAAATTGAAAGTGTTAGTTGCTCAGTCGTGTCCACTCTGTGCGACTTCATGGACTATAGCCCACCAGGCTCCTCTGTCCATGGAATTCTCCAGGCAAGAAGACTGGAATGGCTAGCCATTACCCTCTCCAAGGGATCTTCCCAACCCAAGGATCAAACCCAGGTCCACCACATAAAGATTCTTTATCATCTGAGCCACTAGGAAAGCCCCAAGATAAGCTGAAAATAAGAAAAAAACCTCTGGTCATGGAGCTAACATTCTAGTGAGGGAAGTCTTGTGTCAAATGTGCCAAATAACATGGCACAAATAAAAATAAAAAGAAGCTGGAAATATAAGGCAGAACAGACAGAAAAACAATAGGAGTACAGACATATCTTTCTTCATCTTTAGCAGGAAAATAGAAAATAAAAAGTTCATAGAAAATTTGTTTGAAGTAGTAGTGAAGAACATGAACTTTGTAGATAAGCCAATCTGGGCTTAATTTCTGACTCCGTCATACTAGCTTTATGATGTTGGACAATGAAACCTCTTTAAGTCTTAGTTTCCTCATCTGTAAAACCAATTTCATAAAAATATTATGTGTTAAATGTACTTAAATGCTTCATACATTGCCTGACATATAGAAAGTGCTCAATAGATGTTAGCAATACTATTTTTTTTTTTTTTTACTATTTTTGATCTAATAGGTATATATGAACTCTACACACTTTGGAAAATACACATATTTTAAGCACCTACAAAAGGTTTATAAAAGCGAACCAAAGATAATTAAAACTGTAATAAACTCACTTCTTTGATGATAATGCTATAGAGCTAGAAATTGATAATAGATGATTATATCAAAGATATTTGGGATTTTTTAAGCACTCAAAATAACTCAGTTTAAGAAATAACATGTAACTGCAATTAAGATAACATTTTTAAATAACAATAAAAAGACAACAAATATTAAATCTATAGCCTTAAGCACTTTATTTACTTAACAGTAAAAACATGAATAAACTAACCATTTAATTCAATAAACTAAAAAATTAAGACACAAAACAAACTGAAAAAGCAGGAAGAAGGAAAATACAAAGAAATAAGTAGAAATCCATGACTAGAAGACAGAATAGCCAATTAATTAATACATGAAAGAATCCAAGAAATTTGGAAGATCATTAAAATAATTAAGAAGGAAAAAAGATAATATACATTTGGTGAAATCAAAAACATTGGCTACAAATATAGAAGAGAGATGAGTTGTAACAACTTTATTCTTAAAAAGATAGAATAAGAAAAGAAAGGAGAGAGGGAGGGAAGAAAGGGAAAGAAAAAAGAGCACAGAAAACCTGGGGAGAGGGGGTTGGGGAATGGATGATTTCTCTGGGAAAACTGATTCCCAAAGAGGTATAACCGTAGAAAAAATTTAGAAGATTGTCAAATAATCACACTCTCAGAAGCTCCAGGCAAAACTGTTTCTCAGGTAAAACTGCTTCTCAGGTTTCAAACAATCATGAAATAATAATTCCCACATGATTTAAACCATATCAGAGAATACAAACATGAATAGTGTTTTATAATTTTTTTCAAAGGTAGCATAACCCCAAAAACAAAACCCCAAAGCTCCCTGAAAACTACAAATTTATAAATACAGACAAAAATTCCTGAATAAAATTCTAGCCAAAAGCAGTTTTCCTTTTCACTTGGAGGCCATGAAAGAATAATACATGCTGTAAAGTAAAATTCACTTCAGGAAGACACATATATAATGGAATATAATATATATATTAATATTAACATATACCTTAATATACATATGTTAAGGTTTCTGCCTAGGAAATTTAAGAGAATGGACTGAAAAACCATTAGATCTAAAGTTTAGTAACACATTATAGAGTAAACATACCAAAAAAAACCCATCAACTTTATAATAACAATATCATGATTCACTTAGGGGTAAATCATGTGAAATGTGTCTATGATATAAAACTGTCCTAAAGCACATAAACTCCAATACATGAAAACTTGTTTTGTTCTTGGATGGGAGGCCTCATTGTTAAAATATGACAATTATCCCCTTATAAGTTTATACCTTGAAAAGGAACTGTGCAAAAATAATATAATAATATACTTTTAGAACTATACAAAAGTGATTTAATATCTATCCAGGAAATATAGAGGCAAATCAAACCAGTGAATCTGAAAGGAGATCAACACTGAATATTCATTGGAAGGAATGCTGCTGAAGCTCCAATACTTTGGCCACGTGATGCAAAGAGCCGCCTCATTGGAAAAGACCCTGATGCTGGGAAAGATTGAGAGCAGGAGGAGAAGGGGGTGAAAGAGGATGAGATGGTTGGATGGCATCACAAGTTCAAGGGACATGAATCTGAGCAAACTGGGGGAGACAGTGAAGGACAGGGAAGCTTGATGTGCTGCAGTCCACGGGGTCACAAAGAGTCAGACACGACTGAGTGACTGAACAACTAGACCAGAGATTGTACAGGGGTGAGGATGTCCCTATCTTATTCTTTACCCATACCCACCTAGGCAATTACAGGCACTCATTCAGTATCATTCCTCTAATGAATGAACTCTAACTTCTCTCCCTATTCCTGCTGTCCAAACCCTCCTCCAGCTGCTCCATGGAGTCTTTGCCTTCACCCAGCTCAACCTGCTCACCCATGATATATTGCTAGTCAGTAGCTCCTTAAAAGCCACCTTAGAAAGGACCCCATCTGGGAGGCGTGTGGGCCTCAAAATTTCAAGCCTGGGGCTTGTGCGCCACCTAATGGTGACTGACTGCAATGTTGCGAGTATCATCATCAGTCAGTAGGAAATGCAGAAAGGACCTCTCGCTTCACCGCCCTGGCCCTGGGCTGGCAGGGAGAGATGACATCGTGTGTCCCTTATTGGAATTGCAAACAGACAAAAGATGCTCACTTTCCATTCACCTGTAACTGAGGTTGTAGGCCGGACAGTGCTTCACAGTTCTTAAACCCAGATCCTTTAAGGCTAAGTATTCCTACTACATTTCTTTATTCTAAGATATTGTGGGTTATAAGAGGCACCACTGGTTTAAAAGCAGCATTTTTGTTGGGGGTTAGGGGGAGCATTATATTAAATGTGCATTTCAATTCTAAAACACATGAATTTCAGCGATATTGTAACATATGAACAAATGTAGAATGTGGCAGACATCTACAATATCTCTTGTTAGGAAGAGTGGTGTCCACTACAGGCTTTGTGTTCATTTCAGCAGCTATGATTCTGTTCATGATCACAGCCAGCTCTGGAGGGCAAGTGTTTCAAAAATCACTACCCAGAGGAGTCCCACTGCCAGCCATATGTTGAAAAATGAAGAAGACTATATGGAAGGACAGACCAAGATAGAACTACGAAAATGACTTCTACCAGTGGAGTGATGCAGTACTAAGTGGCAGTTACTCATGTGTTACGGACCACAGCTGTAGACTGAGAACTGCCTTACCAGCTCCCATCCTGAGGCTTCCTGAGCCCTGCAACTTGTTCAGCAGGTAAGTTTAGAGCTAGAAATGAACACCCCACCCCATCCCACTTTCTGGGTGGGTACAGGCTCAGGAATGCGAGTTAAAAGGGAGGGAGTGTTACTATAATAGCAAAATATCTCTTTGAAGTGGAGTTGCGGAGAAAAATGTCTTGACATGAGTTCAGGATGGAAGGTAAGTTCTAGGGGGTCCATCTAAGTGATCAAAGATGACTGATAAACTGACACTCATGAAAAGAGAAATCTGGGTTTCTTCCAAGAGGGAAGCAGAAAAGAGGGAGGAGTCCACAGGTGTGAGGTGTGATGTATCCTTTTTCAGGACCCCCAAATCTACACTAAATCACAGATGTTGGTTTGGATGGTTTTTTGGTATAAATATAAAAAGAGGTTGAATTATCTGTGTCAAGGAAGCAGAAAGCCAATAAAGGTAGGAGGCAGCCATGAGAATACAAACCTTGGGGATACACAGAGGTCACCCAGAAGGCTTGGAATTTTTGCTGGCCAAGTTTAGTGTGCGGATGGTTCTAGTTAATTTCATTCAGTCCTGAGAGTCAGACCATTTCTAGCTGACCTATGGGCAATACAAGTCAAGGGCTTCTGCAAACCTTCACTGTCCTCGACTCTGTATCTTTAAGCCAAGCTGACCTGCCCATGGACCTAGCCACCAACAGCAGCAAGACAACACAGAATAGCACCCCTGACATAATTAATAGGCATGGCTAGAACCCCCTCGGGCTTCACAGGTGGCGCTAGTGGTAAAGAACCCACCTGCCAATGCAGGAAATGTAAAAGATGCGGGTTCAATTCCTGGGTCAGGAAGATCCCCTGGAGGAGGACAAGGTAACCCACTCCAGTATTCTTGCCTGCAGAAGCCCATAGACAGAGGAGCATGGTGGGCTACAGTCCACAGGGTCGCAAAGAGTTGGACACAACTGAAGCGACTTAGCACGCACACACAGAACCCCCTCACTGCTTCCATTCTGATCCAGGAACCCGTGTCTGTTGCACTTCAGCTTGATGTCCTAATTTCCAACCTGCCCCTGTCCTTTAGTCTTGGTGTAGTATATTTCTCAGCTATGACGCCTACCAAACCAAATTCAACCCTCTGATTCATTCGCTAGTATAACTGATTTATATCTAGCGTAGCTTAAACCACTTAACCTTGAGGGAAATCTAACTCCCAAGACCCCCATGAAGTGGAGAAGGGAGTTATAACTACACATGTTATTTCAGTAAGTCACACCAAAGATTCTCTCGTGGGATCCGGGACCACGTACATCCTAAGCCCCTAGCTGATAAGTGAGACTTCTTAAGATGCTTAAGATGCAGACTCATGACCTCCTGAATTAGAATCTCTGAATGTGCAGCCCAAGCATCTGAATCATCAGCAAGCTCCAAAGGTAAGTCTTATGTACACTGAAGTCTGAGAACCACCCTCCCAAACAAATGGCATATACTTAAGTGGAGACACTGTCACAGTTAGGGACTGAATGCTCTTGGCTAGCTAGACACTCCAATCAAATAGACTCCAGTTACCCCATGCGGCCATTAGAAATAAGGAGGCAGATTATTCAGTGATATGAAAAGGTATTTACAATGTCATTGTTGCTGTTGTTCAGTCGCCAAGTCAAGTCTGACTCTTTGTGACCTCATGGACTATAACATGCCAGGCTCCCCTGTCCTTCATTATCTCCCCGAGTCTGCTCAGGTTCATGTCCATTGAGTTGGTGATGCTACCTAATCATCTCATCCTCTGCCGTGCCCCTTTCCTTTTGCCTTCCATCTTTCCCAGCATCAGGGTCTTTTCCAGTGAGTAGGCTCTTCGCATCAGGTGGCCAAAGTATTAGAGCTTCAGCTTCAGCATCAGATTTTCCAACGACTATTCAGTGTTGATTTCCTTTAGGATTCACTGGCTTGATCTCCTTGCAGTCCAAGGGACTCTCAAGAGTCATCTCCAACACCACAGTTCCAAAGCATCAATTGTTCAGTGCTCAGCTTTCTTTATGATCCAACTCTCATATCCGTAAATGACTATTGGAAAAACCAGAGCTTTGACTACACAGACTTCTGTCAGCAAAGTGATGTCTCTGCTTTTTAACACTCTATCTAGGCTTGTCATAGCTTTCCTTTCAAGGAGCAAGCATCTTTGAAGTACATGGCTACAGTCACCATCCACAGTGATTTTGGAGCTCAAGAAAATAAATGTCACTGCTTCCACTTTTTCCCCTTCTATCTGCCATGAAGTGATGGGATAGATGCCATGATTTTAGTTTTCTGTATGTTGAGCATCAAGCCAGCTTTTTCACTCTCCTCTTTCACTTTCATCAAGAGGCTCTTTTTTTGCTCTTCACTTTCTGCCATTAGAGTGGTATCATCTGCATATCTGGGGTTATTGATATTTTTCCCAGCAATCTTGATGCCAGCTTGTGATTCATCCAGCCTGGCCATTTCTTGTGATTTACTCTGCACATAGGGTTTCTCTGTGGCTCAGTGGTAAAGAATATGCCTGCCACTGTAGAAGACACAGGTTCAATTCCTGGGTCAGGAAGATCCCCTGGAGAAGGAAATGGCAACTCACTCCAATATTCTTGCTGGAGAATCCCATGGACGGAGGAGCCTGGCAGGCTGCAGTCCATGGGGTTGCAAAGAGTTGGACACAACTTAGTGACTGAACAACAATAACACTCTACGTATGTATACGTTAAATAAGCAGGGAGACAACATACAGCCTTGTCATACTCCTTTCCCAATTTGGAACCAGTCAGTTGTTCCATGTCTGGTTCTAATTGTTGCTTCTTGACCTGCATACGGATTTCTCGGCAGACAGGAAAGGTGGTCTGGTCCTCCCATCTCTAAGAATTTTCCACAGTTTGTTGTGATCCACACAGTCAAGGGCTTTAGCGTAGTCAATGAAGCAGAGGTAGGTATTTTCCTGGAGCTCTCTTGCTTTCTCTAAGAGCCAACAAATGCTGGCAATTTGATCTCTGGTTCCTTTGACACTTCAAAATCCAGGTTGTACATCTAGAAATTCTCAGTTCACATACTGCTGAAGCCTAGCCTGAAGGATTTTAAGCATAACTTTGTTAGCATATGAAATGAGCACAGTTATACAGTAGTTTGAACATTCTTTGACACTCCCCTTCTTTGGGATTGGAATGAAAAAACCTTTTCCAGTCCTGTGGCCACTGCTGAGTTTTCCAAATTTGCTGACATATTGAGTGCAGCACTTTAACAGCATCATCTTTTAGGATTTTTAAGTAGCTCAACTGGAATTCCATCACCTCCACTAGCTTTGTTGGTAGTAATGCTTCTTAAGCCCACTTGACTTTATACTCTGGGATGTCTGGCTCTAGATGAGTGATCACACAATCATGGTTATCCAGGTCATTAAGACCTTTTCTGTATAGTTGTTCTGTGTATTCTTGCCACCTCTTCTTAATATCTTTTGCTTCTGTTAGGTTCTTACCATTTCTGCCCTTTATGGTGCCCATTCTTGCATATATGTTCCCCTGATCTCCAATTTTCTTGACGAGATCTCTAGTCTTTCTCATTCTATTACTTTCCTCTATTTCTTTGCATTGTTCTATTTCTTTGCCTTCTTATCTCTGCTTGCTATCTCTGGAACTCTGCATTCAGTTGGGTATATCTTTCCCTTTGTCCCTTGCCTTTCACTTCTCTTATTTCTCAGCAATTTGTAAAGCTTCCTCAAACAACCACTTTGCATTCCTGCATTTCTTTTTCTTGGGGATGGTTTCGTCACTGCCTCCTATATAATGTTACAAAACTCCATCCATAGTTCTTCAGGTGCTCTGTCTACCAGATCTAATCCCTTGAATCTATTCATCACCTCCACTGTATAATTATAAGGGATTTGATTTAGGTCATACCTGAATGACCTAGTGGTTTTCCCTACTTTCCTCAATTTAAACCTGAACTTTGCAATAACGAGCTCATGATCTGAGCCAGTCAGCTCCAAGTCTTGTCTTTACTGACTATATAGAGCTTCTCCATCTTTGGCTGCAAAGAACATAATCTGATTTCAGTAGTGACCATCTGGTGATGTCCATGTGTAGAGCCATCTCTTGTGTTGCTGGATAAGGGTGTTTGCTATGATCAGAGTGTTCTCTTGACAAAACTTTGTTATCCTTTGCCCTGCTTCACGTTGTATTCCAAGGCCAAACTTGTCTGTTATTCTGGGTATCTTTTGACTTCCTATTTTTGCATTCCAATCCCCTATGATAAAAGGGACAACTTTTTTTTTTGGTGTGCAGATGGTGACTGTAGCCATGAAATTAAAAGACGCTTGCTCCTTAGAAGAAAAGCTATGAACAACTTAGAGAGCATATTAAAAAAAGAGACATTATTTTGCCAATAAAGGCCTGAATAGTCAAAGCTATGGTTTTTCCAGTAGTCACATACAGATGTGAGAGTTGGACTATAAAGAAAGCTGAGCACTAAAGAATTGATGCTTTTGCACTGTGGTGTTGGAGAAGACTTTTGAGAGTCCTTTGGACTGCAAGGAGATTAAACCAGTCAATCCTAAAGGAAATCAATCCTGAATATTCATTGGAAGGACTGATGTTGAAGATGAAACTCAAATACTTTGGCCACCTGATGCAAAGAACTGACTCATTGGAAAAGACCCTAATGTTGGGAAAGATGGAAGGCAGGATGAGAAGGGGATGACAGAAGATGAGATGGTTGGATGACATCACCAACTCAATGGACATGAGCAAGCTCTGGGAGTTGGTGACGGACAGGGAAGCTTGCCATGCTGCAGTCCATGGGGTCACAGAGTTGGACATGACCGAGTGACTGAACAGAACTAGATGGTGTTGTAGATCTTCGTAAGACAGGTTAACTTCAGCTTCTTCAGCATCGGTGGCTGAGGCACAGACTTCAATTACTGTGATGTTGAACGGTTTGCCTTGGAAACAAACCAAGATCACTCTATCATTTTTAAGGTTGCACTCAAATACTACATTTTGAACTCTTTTGTTGACTATGAGGGCTACTCCATTTCCTCTAAGGGATTCTTGCCCACAATAGTAGATATAATGGTCATCTGAATTAAATTCACCCATTTCCTGTCCTTTTTACTTCCCTTTCACTGATTCCTAAGATGTCAGTGTTCAATCTTGCCATCTCCTGCATTAACCTTGATTCACAGAATTTACATTCCAGATTCCTATGCACTATTGTTCTTCTCAGCATCAGACTTTACTTTTACCACCAGACACATCCACAACTGAGTGTCATTTCCACTTCTGCCTAGCTACTTCATTTTTTCTGGAGCTATGAGCAATTGCCCTTCACTCTTCCCCAGTATCATATTGGACACCTTCCGACCTCAGGGACTCATCTTCCAATGTCATATCTTTTTGCCTTTTCATACTGTCCATGGATCCCCTTCATGGATCACAGCCATGTCATGGCAAAGGGGTTTGTGTAACTCAAGCTGTGAGCCATGCCATGCAGGGCCACTCAAGACAGATGGGTCATAGAGAAGAGTTCTGACAAACATGGTCCACTGGAGGAGGAAATGCCAACCCGTTCCAGTATTCTTGCCTAGAGAACCCCATGGACTGTATTTACAATGTATAGTCACATTAAAACAATCAAGGGTTATCCCACGTCTGTGTGAAATAGCAATGTTCACATGTTACGCATAGAACACAAGTTGGGAAGAACACACACTGAAAAATTAACCTGGATGATAGAATTGTGTGTGTTTCCTCTCTCACTCACTCCCTCACTCCCCCGTTCTTTCTTTCTTTCTTTCCTATCTGCAGTTTCAGTATTTTTGCAACAGGTACCAAAGTACATATGCATAATGAGATCTCTGTGAGAGAAGAAACTTTGTTTCGTTCCCTATAAATCTTTGTGCCCTAGAAAAGACTCTGGCATGGGAAGGTCCTTGATATGTACATGCTGAATAAATAAGTAATAAAGAGAAATTAACTTTTAAAGGAATTCCATATATGACCTGACTTAACCAACCTTGAATACAGATATGATTTCTGATACCAGGTTACTATACTATAAATAAATGGCTTTGGCTGAGGGTGTTTGCTGTGTGCTGGGTGAATTCACAATTAAACAGTGATGCTGCTTATATATTTGTAGTTGACACTTTGAATGAACACATATTCCATTTATGAAGTAGTGTGAACAGCATTTAACATTTAACAAAACAGATCCACAAGGTCACATACCTCACTGGGCAGGCCACGTGAAACAAGCGCAGAAACAGGCCCGCGGGATTTGGTCATCCCAAAATCCCCAAAAGTACAGTAGCATGATGATAACAAAGCCAAATTTCATAAATCTGAGAAAATGAACGGAGCTGAGAGAGAGCAGATATCACATGAACATTACTCACATATGGACATATAATTAAGAAATAAAGAGAGGAGAGTAGGGAGGCCAGTTATTAAGTGAGTGTCTGTTGACGTCAAAACTACTCTTCTGCACACTTTGGGGAGTCAGGCCTGGGACTCTACTTTGCAGCTGAATCCCAGTTACCTCTGCCAATGGAGATCTTAGAAGGAGACCAGAAGAGGAGAGGAACTTACTTCTATCCGTGGTTTCCGGGTCCCCATAGCATTATGCCAGCTTCATTTCTTCACCTGGCAGGGTTGTTTCCCCACACAGGAACTCCATATTCGCAACTGAGAAGCCCTGCAGAAGGAATATGAACTAGCTTGGGTGTTGTTCCCCAAAGGCAGCTGAATCCAGTGTGCAGTTTTCTCAACCTCACAGAACCAGCAAGAAGCACCCCTTCTCAGAGGCTTAAGTCTCAGAGCCCCTCCTCCAGCCTTCTGATATTTTCAACCTCTCCCCTTGGAAATTAGCTGTGGGGGTAACTGCTGGTTCCTGAAACTGCTACTCTCATATACCCTAGAGTTCTCTTTACTCTTTAAGTTACCTAGTTAATGAGTCTCTCTGTTGAATTCTTTCTGTTAAAATAACTGGTATGTAACAAACAACTCAATCAAAAAATGGGCAGAAGAATTAAATAAACATTTTTCCAAAGAAGACATACAGATGGCCAATAACACATAAAAGGGTGCTCAACATCATTAATTATTAAAGAAATGCTGATCAAAACTACAACGTATCACCTCATACCAGTCAGAATGGCCACCATCAAAAAGTCAACAAATAATAAATGCTGGAGAGGTTATGGAGAACGGGGAACCCTCCTACACTGTTGGTGGGAATGTAAATTGGTGCAGCCGCTCTGGGGAATAGTGTGGGAGTTCCTTAAAAAGCTAAAAATAGAGTTACCATATGACCCAGCAATCCCATGCTTGGATATATATCCAGAAAAGACGAAAACTCTAATTCAAAAAGATACACGCACCCCAGTGTTCATAGCAGCACTGTTTACAATGGCCAAGACAAAGAAACAACCTAAGAATTGACTTCCAGATGAATGGATAAAGAAGATGTGGTACAAATATACAATGGGATACTACTCAGTCATACAAAGAATGAAATAACGCGGCAATATGGATGGACCTAGAAATTATCATACTAAGTGAAGTCAGACAGAGAAAGACAATATCATATGACACCACTTGTGCATAGAATCTTTAAAAATAACACAAATGAACTTTTTTGCCAAAACAGAACAGACTCACAGATAAATATATAGTTACCAAAGAAGAAGGGGGTTTGATAAATTAGTAGTTTGGGATTGACAGATAATACAACAAGAACCTACTATATTGCACCAAGAACTATATTCAATATGTTGTTAACCTATAATGGAAAAAAATCTGCTATATACCTGAAATTACCACAATATTATAAATCAACTAACTGTACTTCAATTAAAAAAAAAAATAGTAGCTTGTGTATTTTTACTTGTCGGGGAATATTTGATGGGAGGATTCCTACGTGCTGTTTCTCATAAATCCTCTGTTCCTTATCAGCTTCTGCCAGAAGCGAGTAGAACTGCACGCAGCTCTCAGGACCGAGGTCATTGCGTGAGACAGGCTTGGGTCTCCTTTAGTAAAACATTCTCTTTATGACAAAATTACTTAGTCTTGACCCCCCTTTCTTGAGATATGGATTGTCTCCTGACCTTGTGACCATTATTATCTTTTGTTCCCTTGGTAATGGTTACTGTACGTTTGGTTTTCTGATCTTTATCATCGTCGTAAGAAACTTCTTGTACCACAGCCTATATATACTCACAGAAAAATCATTAAAACACCTTTGCTCCATCAGAGCTTGGGTCCCCATGTCTTTCTTTCTTTCTTTCTCTCTTTCTCTCTCCCTCCCTCCAGCTCTCTCTTTCACTTTCTTATGGTCGACTCCGGACCGCCAGGACCCAGTCCATTAAAGCAGTCCAACATTTACCTGCTGCCTGATACATAGGAGATAATGGTTTCTTAATATATATTGACAAAGCTAGAGTGTATGTATAGACTATGATAAAGGAGCCCCTAGGGAGAGGGATCAAAGAAACAGAAAACAGGAGAAAAACTATGGCCAAAGTCAGAGAGTATATAAAAGAGGCAGGATCAGTCAAGGGCAGGAGGGGTGCTAGCCTAGAAGTGAAGAGGGGTAAAGAGGTGAGGATGGGTGTGGAGGAAGATATGTTTGTGAACGGCAGAAGTGGAGGAAACTGTGCCTAAGAGCCTTGTTTTTCTTCCAGAATTAGGAGGAAAACGCCTCTGCAGGGGTGGGAGGATGAGAGGAGAGAAGCATCATCAAATGTGGAGAGGTCCCTGAGGATAACGGGGAAATTTACTAATCAAAGACAAGCAAAGTGATTGATAAGAATACAGGCTGAAGTGGGAAGAATAAGATCCATGACTCCTTGCTCTTCCTCACTGTGCCCAGCCACGGCTGAGGGGGTGCAGCGAGGGTACACGACGATGAAGGTCGTGTGGGTACTACTGGACAGACAACCACTTCAAGACACAACTGAAGCTGAGACTTCCAGTGGCTAAGACTCTGTGTTCCCAATGCAGGGATCCTGGGTTCAATCCTTGGTCAGGGAACTAGATCACACAAGTCACTACTGAGAGTTTGCATGTCACAGCTAAAGATCCCGCTTGCTGCAGCTAAGACCCAGCGCAGCCAAATAAATATATATTAAAGCAAAAGACAAAACAAAGACATGACTGAATGGAAATGAGACTGTCGTTGACTGAATTGCTCAAGTAGTCCATGAAGTTGGCCTGGGAGGTCAGGAAAAGAGGCCTAAGTGTACTGGTCAGACAGAGAGGTGAGAGGGTCAGGGACTCCATGAGCTGAAAGCAGATGAGGAGGTGAGGCCCACCTCAGCTCTTGTAAGACCACAGTGTTGGCATCCGAACTAATGACACTTGCCACCCGGGAAAGAGGACCATTTCTCCTTTACATACATGGCTGATTTCTTCCCCAACAAAACCTCCAGATACTGGGAGAATAAAAGGAAATTACGTCAGACAAACATTGGGTTTTGTTGTAAGCTTTAAAGAAAAGTACACTTTACATTTCGACTTTCCTTTTTTAGCAGCTGTATCTATTTGCAAAGATTTCTTATTCTTTCCTAGAGTTCTTTTAAAGAACAAAGGGAAGACTGAATGACTTTTTTTTTAAGTAGAATAAAGCTCATTGTGTCTTCTAATTACCATATTGGGTCCATTGGACTATTTTAGAAACTAAGCTATATTTTGGATTCCCAGGTGGTTTAGTGGTAAAGAATACACCTGCCAATTCGGCAGACACAGGAGACACGGGTTTGATTCCTGGGTTGGGAAGATCCCCTGGAGGAGGAAATGGCAACCCATCCCAGTATTCTTGCTGGGAAAATCCCATGGACAGAGGGGCCTGGCAGGCTACAGTCTGGTTGGACATGACTGAGCACACACGCATAAGCTACATTTTGAGGTCTTAGTGATCATATTTTTTCTCTATCATGAAATATCTCAAGATATGAGAAAACAGGAATGACAGGAACACTAAGAAGACACCACAAGGGTGAAACAAATCATTGTGACAGCATCTGTAACAAACTTCAGTTTTCACAGGCAGTACCCAAAGCATTGCAACATCTCTCAAAAAGTTATTTTTGAAAGTTTCTATGTATGCTGTTGATTTGTTTTTAGCTTTTCTTGAGCACAGTTGAAAAGTTAGAATTTTTCATTTTGTTCACCTAGTGGCAAAGAGGAGAAAACTGGCAAAAGAACAAATCTCACAACTATCACATGAACTAAAAAATAAATGTGAAGAGACCCACAGCAAACTCTCTAATGACCACAGCAAAATTTATCATATAAGTGATCATGTAAATTGATCATATAAACTGATCATAATCAATTTTTAATGGCAACCCACTCCAGTACTCTTGCCTGGAAAATTCCATGGACTGAGGAGCCTGGTAGGCTACAGTCCATGGGGTCGCAAAGAGTGGGACACGACTGAGTGACTTCACTTTCACTTTCACTTTTCATCATAACCTCAGACTTTGCATCTTCAGATGACAATATTCCCAGTGAATTTACTCAGGGATAAATGCCTGGGAGAGCAAGACATGGTCTCATTGAGATATTGTTACCTCACTGGTTACCAGGATTTATTCTGCTTCTCTGGCTGGATAGTTGGGTGCTGATTGCCCTCCTCACACCTTGGTGTCTGCCTCTCCCAAAACTGAATGCTGGGTAGTGGAAGATGGCATTCCCTGACAGTAAGACAATTATTTCATAAAAGGAATACAAGTAGCAATCCTCCCTCCAAATAAGCTTGCAGGAATCAATAAGTGAAGAATGTTTCTAAGAGCAAAGAGAAATATAGTATTTTCATCCAGCTAGTTACTCAACAAGAACTGTGTTATGCAATATTATGCATGAACCTTACTCAACCATTTTGCTAAAAAGACATGTGACATTATTCTTTCACCTCATATTTATGCACTAAAATTTACTTGATGTATTTGCCATATCAATGCTGAAGGCAGGTGCATATAACAAGGCAACTGGAAAGAAATAGTTGCTACAGAAATAAAAAACTTTCATTGGATTGATCATTTGGTATTTATAAATATAACAATGAAAATATTTTGCAATTATGGAATAAAGATTATATATATATGTGCCTACGTATGTGTATGTGAATGTATATACACATCAAACATAAACACACATACAAATACATGTGTGTATCTTCAAATCCAGGAAAATAGGGAATAAATGGGTTTGCTATATCTAATAAAGTTATTTTCACTATTTCCTTATTCTTCTATAAATTATAAAATGATTCAAAAGATAGATAGACAGATAGACCACTCTGGACCCAGATGGCAAATGGTGATAATTATTTCTCCTGGTATATTAAGGTTTTAAGGCCTCATATGATTCTTATAATTTGACAGCTTCTTCTGGTTGAAACCTGTAATGAATTAGGTGTGTCCATGAAATAAATTAGGTATGTCTGCCCCACCCTCCCATCACTAGCTCTGCAACCCAGGGTAACTCCAACCTGAAGTCACAGGCCTGCCCCCTTCTGAGATTGTGAACAATGAAGGCGGATGGAGATCTAGAGGTACAACAGCCTTTCTTTCTGGCAACGTCTGGGGCAGGACTTCCTGGCATTTTTATAGACTTCAAGTATTTGTGACAACAGGTGGTGCTCACATCTCTAAATTATTAGAGTTCTGGCTACCAAGGTGTCCCAAGTCAGGAAATCAAGTGGAGCCCGACAGAGCCCAAACACCCCTAGGGCTGGGACCACTGAGCCCTTAGCCGCCCCCCTCAGGGGCCCACCCCCACCCCTCCCCATCCACCCACAAGCTCTCCAGAGAGATAAAGAAAACTGCAACTCAGACATTACATGCTCCTGAGTCACTTCCTGGGTAGCGAATCTGAGCCTCTCTCCTGCCCCAGGCCCCAAATCCTGCCTGAGCAAACGTAATTTTTTCCACTCGGACCATCAAAACCACCACAGTTTCCGGTTCACGGCTAGATCTCTTACTGATCAGCTTGGCTTCGAAGGGAGAGACACAGCAGCACGTCTTCCTCCGTAGAGAATAAAATCAGGAGACAGACTTAGAGTATTCCTCTCAGCTCCTGATTTATGGGACCAGAGCAGGAGGCGCTCCGCAGGCACTCGGCCCTGCTTTGCCCAACCCCCCTCTCTTCCCCACCTCACGCCTACTCTGTTCCTTGCTGCATGTACCAGCACAGGGCATGGGCTCAATAAATATTTACTGACTAAACAGTCTTTCCATCCCCACAACGTGAGCCTGTTTAACAGAGTTTCTTTCCTGTTTTAAGTTTGCCACTGAAAAATGCATGCTGCCTTGCTCTAAAAGAACATATGCTTTTCTTTCTTCCTCTAAAGAGCACCCACCAAACCACAAGGAGAGGCCACACTCTGGATCTTATCTGGGAAATCACAGATCTTTCTAGCAGCAGGGACTTGACTAAGAAACTGGTCATTCCTGTTCCTGAGGCTGACTGATATTTTTGCTTTGGCTTCTGATCAAGGGCTGACTAAGCAACAGAGAGGGATTTTGCCAAGAGCCAATTCGCTCATTGTGGAGCAAAGGGAGTTCTCTACGCTGGGCTGGAAATGAGGAAAGGGTGGCTGAAGGAAGCCAAGCAGAACCAAAGCAACATTACCAGCGGGCTCCAGAAATGCCTCACATCTAGGAAGAAACACAAGAATGCACCACTGCAGTTAACCCCTTTGATTCCATTTCATGTTTTATGTCTCAGCTGACTTGCTGATCCCCAGACCTAAGAAGTGACTTGCTTTCTCTATCAAAAACTACTAACATGAAGGACAGTTTTGCAACATCTGTCAAAAATGTAAATGCTCCTATCCAGGTAATCACTGATACTACGTCCAAGAATTTCTCCTCAGTTATGCCTGTATGTGTACAGGATTTCTGGACATTTCTTTTTTTTTTTTTTTTTTTCTGGACATTTCTTAAGGAAAAAATGAAACCAGCTAACTGTCTTTCAGGCTTCCCTGGTGGTTCAGATGGTAAAGAATCCACCTGCAATGTGGGAGACCTGGGTTAGCTCCCTAGGTTGGGAAGATACCCTGGAGGAGGCCATGGCAACCCATTCCAGTATTCTTGCCTAGAGAATCTCCATGGGCAGAGGAGCCTGGGGAGCTACAGTCCATGGGGTCACAAAGAGTTGGACACGACTGAGCAACTAAGTACATGCACACAACCATCTTTCAGTAAAAGTGCACTACTAGACATTTGATGTTATACCTGTACTATAGAATGCTATGCAATAATTAAGAAGAATAAGATGGAAATATATGCACTGATATGAAAAGATGTCCAAAATAGATCATTAAGTGAAAACAAAGTAAGTAGTGAATGATTATATATAGTGTGACACCTTATATGTAAATCAAACAAAATAATTCATGGAAAAAACCTCAAAAGACAAATTACAGGGGTATTGGGTGTAGAAGAAACAACCAGCTTTTGCTTTTCACTCTAAAGCGTTATTGGAATTTTTAATAATAAGCCTGTATTTCTTTTTCTAATAATAACAATGAGTTTTAAGAGAAAAGATTAAGACGCACATATATAGACATATACACAATGTCTAAGGAAAATACCATAAAGTGTTGAAGCACTTGATCTGACAAGTTTATAGAGGGCCGGATTCACTATCACACAAGAAAAATATAAGATATGCAGACACTATATGCACTCATCTGCTCATTTACATATTCAAGGCCAAAACTGAACTAAATGTTAATTTAAAAAAAAAAAACAGCAACAATTAAGATATGGCCTCCTCTTCAAGGAGCTTATAATCTCAACAGGAAGAGATGTACATGTAGATAAATAACTGCCTGCAACTGTCAAGGACTTCAGAGTACTGTGGAGACAGTGGTCAGCTCTACCGGATGGAGAGAGGATGGGAGAAACCAGCAGGAGTACCTTCAGAAAGAAAAGGCTGCTCTGTTGAGTCTTAAGATGAGCAAGTATTTGCAGTAAAGCCAGAAGACCTAGTTCTAAGCCTGCTTTTCTCCTCACCAATCCATGCAACCCCTCTGAGCTTCAGGGTCTTCAGCTCTAATGGAATCAGCTCCAAGATTCCAACCCAGAGAAAATCATTCATTCACCCAACAAATACTTACTGAATATGGTTCAAATAACAGAAACCTTTGAAATAATAAGAACCCAGAGGGACCAAAGTCATAGGGATATCCCATCTTTTAATTCAGGCAGCAACCAAAGTTATCTCCAAGTTTGATCAGTGGAGGAGAAAGAGGAGAAATTCTCTCCTCTGGAATCTAGAAGTTGTTCTCTTTCTGCCCAAGGCTCAGATGTTCTGCATAAGTTCAACTGTTGATAGGTTGCAGGGCAAAGGAGGTGCAGAGAAAGGAAAGCCAATTCCAAGAACAAGCCACTTTAGTAAACACTGCAAAATACACTCAACAAAGAGGCTACACCTCCTATGTTTCAGCAATATTCAAGTCTGCAATTGCAAATTAGTTGGTGAAGATAGTGCTTGAAGTCTGAACTTTAAGAAATTGTCAACACATTCTAAGATTTCACAGTAAGAGCTTTGAATATCAGAGAGCGATCGATGTGGATCACATGAGGGAGGCAGTAAGGCAAAGAGCAGGTACATAAAAGTTCAGAGAAGTAAGCCAACTCAAGATTACAAAGTAGAAGATCAAGACAGCAAGTATTCCTTTAATCACACCTACTTAAGTTTAGTCAGATTCCTAAGAGAGACAGAATTTGTTACCATCAAAATCACACCATATTACTCTATTACTTATATATTTATGATTGAGTTAACATTTTTAAAACTGTATATGTAAAGGAAAATATACACAGAATACTCTTTGACATAAATTGAAACAAGATCTTTTTTGACCCACCTCCCACAGCAATGAAAATAAAAACAAAAATAAACAAATGAGACCTAATTAAACTTAAGAGCTTTGCAAAGCAAAGGAAATCAGAAACAAGATGAAAAGACACTCTCATAATGAAAATATTTGCAAATTAAGCAACTGACAAAGGATTAATCTCCAAAACATAGAAGCAGCTCAACCAGCTCAATATGAAAAAAACAAACAACTCAATCAAAAAATGGGTGGAAGACCTAAATAGACATTTCTCCAAAGACATACAGATAGCCAATAAACATATGAAAAGATGATCAATAGCACTAATTATTAAAGATACACAAATCAAAATTACAATGAAATATCACCTCACACGGGTCAGAATGGCCATTATCAAAAAAAACCTATAAGCAATAAATGCTAAGAGGGTGTGGAGAAAAGGGAACCCTTCATGTACTGTTGGTGGGGGTGTAAATTAACACAGCCACTATGGAAAACAGTATGGACATTCCTTAAAAAACTAAATATAGAACTACCACACGACCCAGCAATCTCACTACTGGGCATATACTCAGAGAAAACCATAATTCAAAAAGATACACGCACTCCAGTGTTCACGGCAGCACTATTTACAATAGCCAGGACATGGAAGGAACTTAATGTCCATCAACAGAGGAGTGGGTAAAGAAGATGTGGTATATACACACCATGAAATAGTACTCAACTATAAAAAGGGACAAAATTGGGTCATTTGTACAGATATGGATGGACCTAGAGAGTATCATACAGAGTGAAGAAAGTTAGAAAGAGAAAAATAAATATCATATATTAACACATATACGGGGAATCTAAAAAGATGGTATAGATGATCTTATTTACAAAGCAGAAATAGAGACACAGACGTAAAGAGCAAATATACAGACACCAAAGGGGAAAGGGCAGGTGAGAGGAAGTGGTAGATTGGGATTGACACATATACACTGTTGATACTAAGTATACTTTATTTAGAGAATTAATGAGAACATATGGTCTAGCATAGGGAACTCTACTTAATGCACTGTAGTGTCCTGAGTAGGAAGGGAGTCCAAAAGGGTGGGGAAATATATATATATGAATGGCTGATTCATTCTGCTATACAGTAGGAACCAACACAACAGTGCAAAGCAAATATCCTCCAATAAAAATTAATTTTAAAAAACTGTATATAGGGTTTTCTAAAGTGTGAGTTCAGTCATTCTCATCTTCAGTTAAAGCAAATAAATAAGTTCCTGTGGGGAATATTTACTTGAGTTGAGTGCACCCTTCTGACAGCAACTTAAGACCCTGGCTCCTAGAACAAGAAAAGCAGGTAAGAAGATCCCTTAGCAAGGCTTACTCCTTCCAGAATGGGCCACGTTTTAAATAAAAAGGGAGTAGATATTCATCATGATTATTTTCCTTGGATCCTGAACATCCCAATCACAATCAGCCATCTTTCACTGCAATTTCTTGAGGGAGATGGGCAAAGTCTCTGTTATAAAGCATGACCCCCAAATCCCATATAGAAATCCCAGAGAGTGAGTAAGTTGAGCTAAACAATAAAATTCCTTTCAGGCTTTAAATCTTTCCTCACTTTTAGCCTTGTCCTTGATATCTAACCAATTCATCGACAAAAAGAGTAAGACACCAGAGAAAGCACTAAGGAAATACTATTATTTCCACAGGGCACCCCAGTTCCAGTTGTCTATTGCTGATAACAAACAACTCCAAAACTTGGTGGCTTATAAAGCAGCCCTCCTCTGCTTCACACGGTGTTAGCTAGGCAGTCTGACTGAGGCAAGAGGGCCCATTTCCAAGATAACCCACTCACACGCTGGCTACTTAGTGCTGGCTGGTGGGTCCTCTGCACATGGATCTGTCCAGGAGGCAGCCTGGGCTTCCTCACCAGTATGGTGGCCGGGTTCCTTGAGTGAGCATCCCAAAACAGAAGCAGGTGAACTCCACCTTTTAACATCAAGTCTCAGAAGTCAAAAAAGGTCAAGCGCCAAAGAAACAATGCTTTCGAACTGTGGTGCTGGAGAAGACTCTTGAGAGTCCCTTGGACAGCAAGGAGATCAAACCAAGCATTCCTGAAGGAAATCAACCCTGTCTATTCTTTGGAAGGACTGAAGCTGAAGCTTCAATACTTTGGCCACCTGGTGAGAAGAGCTGAATCATTGGGAAAGACGCTGATGCTGGGAAAGATTGAAGGCAAAAGGAGGAAAGGGTGGCAGAGGATGAGATGGTTGGATGGCATCACTGACTCAATGGACATGTGTTTGAGCAAACTTAGGGAGACAGCGAAGGACAGGGAAGTCTAGTGTGCTGCAGTTCATGGGGTTGCAAAGAATTGGACATGACTTAGCTACTGAACAACAGCTCAGAAATATATAGAGTCACTTCCCAAAGTAGTCACCACACACTCTCCCAGGTTCAAGGAGAGAAAATCTAGATTCTACCTCTTTTTTTAAACTTGTTTTTTAATTGAAGGAAAAATGCTTTACAATGCTGTGTTGGTTTCTGCCATATAAAACAAAAATCAGCCATAATTATATCTCCTCCCTCTTGAGCTTCCCTCCCCACCCCACCCCAGGTCATCACAGAATGCCAGGGGAACTACGGAGAAAAAGGAAAAGATCCTATCTCTTGATGGGAGGAGTGTGAGAGTCACATTGAAAGAAGAGCTTGTGGGAGGGCAGATAGTGTTATGGCCGTTTTTGGAAAATACACTCTCCCAACACAACCACATAACACCCATTCCATCCTTAAACAATTTGTCTCAGCTAAGTGAGGTAATTCCATGCCTTTGGCCGTCTATTTGTACAGGGATAGACAGGCCTAACCCATCTGGGGCAATGAGATTTAAGAGAGCCCTGTCCAGAGTTTCTGGAATAGAGAAGCAAGTTTCTTCCTGAGGTGTGAACAAGGAAATGCATACCCTGTATGTTCCACCTAGGATTACAATGGTAAGGTGGATCATGGGGTAAAAAAACAGAAGAATCTCATCCCCTCTTACATCACTAAGCTGTTGAATCAGTCAGCCCTGGAGCCTCTTCTGCTCCAGGGACCTCCTGTTATAAAGACAAAAAATAATTTCATGGTTCTTTAAACTGTCTTAAGTCAACTTCCTGTTATCTTCACCCCTAAAGCACCCTAACTCAGATATTTTCTCTCTAAAGCCTGGGAACAGAGCTGAACGAACCTGCCCACTCTTAGGCTTTCCAAGAACCGGAGGTAGGGGTATGGGATTCAGGGAAAGATGAAACAGAAAGAAGTCTCACTACACAAAAATGTTAAACCATTGAATGCAGACCACAAGAACCTTTAAATTCTTCGTTTGTCACATAAAAGTCCTCCTGCCTACTACTAACCCACCACACCACGTCCTAGACCCAGAGTATTAGTAGGGGAAGGACTCACTGCCACTTAGGGTGAGTGGGTTGTGCCCACCGCCCCCCCCCCCCCCCCCCCCCCCCGCCACAGTGGAATTATAGTAGACCTGGTCCTCAAGAAGTAGACAGTGTAACAGGAAAAAAAAAAGTGGCACGTACTTAAATAGCTATAATTCAAGATAGGCTGTAACACATGCCACAGAAAAGTGCAGATAAAGGGCTGTGGTAGATCAATGAAGGGACAGATCCTTTTTAGTTGGAAGATATAAGTAAAAGGCTTCCTGGAAAAGGTTCTTTATGAGTCAAGTGTTCGTACAGGTAGAATTTGGACATAAGACAGAGGAAAACATTCCAGACTAAAGGAAGGGAACACAAGAAAAAAAGTCATTAAGTGGGAAATTGTGGGGCTCCTAAAGACTGGAAGATATTCACACTGTGACCGAACACTGACCAATCAGGACAGTGGCCAGGCTACCAGGATGGAGCAAGTCCCAGAGACCCTCACTACTCCATGTATTAATTCTTAAGTTACTTGATTATGGGAATCATGTGGCCCAGGAAAGGAACAAGTGGCTGGGGCTTCAGGTGAATGGCACTCAGGGATTCAGGCAAGAAGAGAGGACATTCAGCAACTGGTAGAGAAGAACACCAATGTTTTAACAACTAGTGTGAATGAACCATTGAGAAATGGTTAGAGGATCAACCCTGCCTACAGACAATAGTGAAAGTTCCCACTTGACCAGAGTTTGCAGTGAATGAAAGGAAATAATGAAAAAAACAGCTGGAATTAGAATTTCCTCTTGAATTCAAAGATGAAAAGTTTGGACAAAAAACTGAACGATACAGATTCACTGAGACTATTTTGATGACACATTCAGATCAGAATGGATCAGACATGGGTCTGATATGGTGTGGCCTCCTAGGAGTAGAAATGTGACATACATGCAACAATTTGCTGTGGGACATTGTGAAAGAGAAAACTTCTCAAGTCTGCTAACAGCAGTTGTGTTGCAGGAAGGGGGAACCCTTCCAGGCCCCGAAACTGGGCTCTTGTCTAACACTCGGAAATGAATTGTCCGAGGAGACACGTGTGCTGACAAAGCAAGAGATTGTACTGGGAAAGGGCACCCGGGTGGAGAGCAGTAGGGGAAGGGAACCCAGGAGAACAGCTCTGCCAAGTGGCTTGCTTGGTGATGGGATTAGTTTCCCGGTTGTCCTTAGCCAATCATTCTGACTTAGAGTCCTTCCTGGTGGTGGACGCCTTGTTCAGCCAAGATGGATGCCAGAGAGAAGGATTCTGGGAGGTGGTTGGACATGTGGTGTCTCCTTTTGACCTTTCCCAAACTCTTCTGGTTGGTGGAGGCTTATTAGTTCCATGTTCCTTACCAGGACCTCCTGTCATAAAACAACTCATGCAAATGGTTACTATGGTGCCTGACCAGGGTGGGCCATTTCAATCAGTGTGCTTCCCCTAACAGTTGGAGACTAAAAGCAACTATGTGGAGGACTTCAGTGGTTTCCAGCCACCAATCTAGAAGAATGTGAAGGAAAAGGTAGATGTGTGTAGACAATGGAGGAAGGCAGTGAACTCCCACCAGCCTGCACAGAACTCTGTGTCTGCTCTGATGATGCCACTACAGCAGTACAAGTGAGGGAGTTAGTGAGGGCCAGCAATCAGAGGCAACAGGAAGTGAGAAGAGGGAAGGGCTTGAATGATAACAATAGTAACAGCCAAGATCCGCAAAGCAGAGCCTAGAAGCACACTTTCATTTACTCCACGTAGCAATTAACACTGGTATAACACAGCACCATTTGAAGAGCCCTTTTATATTTATTATCTCCATAATTATTTTTTTTTTATGTCCATAGTTACATCAGTCCATCTTAAGGTTGTTAGATGTCATCAGTTTAAGAAGAGGTATCACATGCGATTGTTGAAGGTATTTGCAGACTTGGAGAAAGTCCTTTCCTTGAAGTGGAGATGTCCACCATGGGACGCCTTCCACTGATGAAGAGGGGAGTGCTCCGCAGACCCTGCAGTTAAACCGATTGTGGAATGCAGCATAGAAGTGAGCCCAGGACAGGAAGGCATTGTCTTGAGGATCAAATGGCAGACTCAGGATTTCTGGAGTCAGCAGAAGTAGGCTCACATAGATTATCAGGCCCATCTTGTCCTGAAGGATCCCGGACGAGCCCCCAAGATGAAAGGTTGTTGCTGAATGATAAGACGCGGGATTCTTGGCCTCCGGAGGAGACGAATTCAATCTGGGGCCAGAGACGAGGCTGGATTGCTCAGAGCTTTTGTGTAATAAAGTTTTATTAAAGTATAGAGGAGATAGAGAAAGCTTCTGACATAGGCATCAGAAGGGGGCAAAAGAGTACCCCTATCTCCATAATTATTATCCGCATTTTATATATGAGAAAACTGAAGCTCAGAAACAAACAAACAAAAAGTTTATCTAGGGAGAGAGCTAAAACTCAAACTCAGGCCTTTAGATTCTTTGTCCAGCATTTCCATATATACCACAGTGGCCTCACAGATTGTGGGGTCATTCCTTAATATTGTAAATGTGGCCTCAGTGCTCTGGGCAGGAGCTGTTGATTATGGGAGAAATCAAAGGATCTCCCCTGACAGTTCTTACCTTCAAGAGGTAAATCTTCTAGCCTAGGACTTAAATTGGAAGAGCCTCATCCAAGAGACTGAGGGCACACCTTCTGATGCAGATGGCTCAGTTTTTAGAAGGATCCCACTCCTGTTTTATTCATCAAATTCAATATGAGGGTCTTCAAAGGTAAGAGCCATGATTTTTTTTTATCTTTGTATCCTCAGACCCCAGCAGAGGGCCTAGTATTCAATAATAATTTATATAAATTTAAGACTCTTAACAAAAAATAGCTAGCAATCCTTCCCCAGAAGGAAAAACAAAACAAAGAGTTAGTAATTCTTGGGACAATTATTTACCATTGTCCTGAAAGTTAAATTACACAGAATTAAACCAAACGCAGCCCCTACTCTGAAATCATACTATTCATTCAATCCCATGAACACGCACCAGTTGTTACTACGTGCAAATGGCTATGAATGACACAAGGATGAACATGATACATCCATAATTTCAAGGAACACACATGCTATCAGGAAAAAAAAATCTATTAACATAAAACCCTTTAACATACAGCAGAATATTAAATTCCTCCCCCCCACAAAAAAATAAATTACAAAATATTATGGGAGGATAAAAGTGAGTGGTTGAAATCAGAAAATCTTCATGAAGGAGGGGCTTCACTGAAGGAGCCTAGAATTTCATCACAGAGAACTGAAACTAAGGATGTTTCAAAAGCAGAGAAAGCTTGAGCAACAGCCAAAGAAGAGGACCTTTGGGTGGTAAACAGTGGTTCCATTTGCTAAAGCATAGAGTGTATAAAGGAAAGTGGTAGATGACACTTTGAGACCCTTTTTTACAGTCTTTCAGTGTCCTATACCTGTTTCACATCAGACATCATAACCGGCTTCACACCTTGCTCTCCACTGTAGCTCCTCTCACCATCCTAGATGAGCTCAGCACTGACAAGGCTCATCCACCCAGCCCCCTACCCTCACAGCTTCTTGACCTCCTTCCTTCCTGCTCACTCCAAATACACTGCAGTCAGCAGGCCCTAAGCCATGCTTGGATTCTGCTATCATAAGAGCTCTACCCACAAATTACTAGACTCAATGGAAGTTAATCTTATACCAATAACCTCTTATGGGCTTCCCAGATGGCTCAGTGGGTAAAGAATCCACCTGCAATGCAGCAGACTCAGGAGACGCTGCTTGGATCCCTTGGTCAGTAAGATCCCCTGGAGGAGGGCATGGCAACCCACTCCAGTATTCTTGCCTGGAGAATCCCGTGGACCGAGAAGCCTGGCAGGCTACAGTCCATAGAGTCAGACACAACTGAGCACGCACCCAATAACTTCTTACATCCCCAGCTCCCTCCATCCCTCTTTTCCATGTAACTTGTCCTTTGATTTTACAGAGAAATTTTTTGTGCCCACTGACCTTCCATGTCCTTGTTCCCTTCTTTGTCTTTCTGTACTGAATGCCCAATCAAGTGGATTATTTTCTCACCCACACCCTCAACTCCTTCACTGCCTTATCCTTTTGTTACACCCATTCTATAAAATTTTAACCCTAAATCCATTTCACAACCCTCTCTTGGATCTGATGACTAGAGTTCTAAACACACCAGGAGAAAGCCATACAGCCACATAATCACAACCATGGGTATTCGAGTCACTGCAAAATTATAACTTCCTAAGCTTTTGTACCCACTCTACCATCTGAGTCAGCTCCTGTTACCATTTCCCTCTGAGACCGTTGAGAACCTCCTCAATTCTCCTACTCAAGAACCTACTCAAGGATGTCCTATGGCCACTGTCAAGGATGTCCTTACCTCCCACTTCATGTGCCAACAAGGTTATCCAGAAAGATAACCCTCTGCAGCCCTCCTAAAGTTATGGTCCTTCTATAGCCTCACTGCTCATTTGCCCCCTTTTCCACTCTGTAGAGTAATTCATCTGCCATAGCTCCTCTGAGACCTTGCTCTATCATTTGTATCCTCTCAACCTTATACATATGCCTTCTCATTCTGGCAACTCCTTCTGCACAGCCTGTGAACTCACTCAAAGTGTTTATGCTTTCAAATCCTCCCTTGGTTTCAGATCCCTTTTGACCACACTCCAATTCTCCCTTCATAGTCAACCTTCTCAAGTAAGTAATCCATAATCCCTGTCCCCACTCTTCATCTCCCATTCATTTCTCAGTCCACAGCACTTGCTTTCCCCTCCCCCTACACTAAAATTGCTCTGGCAAAGGTCCCCAAGGATATAAATGCCAAATCCACTGGACACATCTCAACCTTCACTGTACTCTGTCTCTCTGAAGACTTTCACCTTGCTGACCACCTCTCCATCTTGAAAGTCTCTCTTCCACGGACTTGATGACACCAGAGAGGGCTCTGAGTCGCCTCCCCAAGTCATTTCTCTTTTCTGTCCTAAGGTGGATCATCTTCCTCCTTATTCTGTAAGTATTGGTTGAAGTCACACAAGCTAGGTTGAGCACTATCAGAACGGAGACTTCACCTGCCTTGTTCACCATTGTAGCGGCAGTCCTCAGGACAGCTCTGCACACTGTTAGGGGAGACCCTCCTCACATAACTGCCTGATGCATGTACTGGATGCCAGGAACACTGTAGTAAGTAGGATACTCACTCTGCCCTCAAGCAGCTTGCTGTCTAGTGAGGAACATAAGTAAATAGAAAATGACAGTAGACTATGGTAAGAATTCTGACACGAGGAGCTAAGGGAGAACATATAATGGATACAGGACATTCTGAATCCCCCCAGCTTTGAATTGAGACAACACATGTGAAGCTGTGTCTACAAGAGAATCTCATGAGAAGCTCAGCACCCTAGATGTTTACGGGAGACTGGTCACATAGGCATACTCTCTCCACGTGCGTGTGCTCAATCATTCAGTTGTGTCCAGCTCTTTGTGACTCCATGGACTGTAGCCCGCCAAGCTCCTTTGTCCATGGAATTTTTCAGGCAAGAATACTGGAGTGGGTTTCCATTTCCTACTCCAGAGGACCTTCCTGACCCGGGTATTGAACCCACATCTCCTGTTCTCACTAGCATGTACCAAAAAACTCCATACTCCCAGAAAGAAAGCAGGTGCTTGGCATAAACTACATTGTTTGTACCAATAGTTTAGGCATAATAAGGGAACAGATGGAAACCCTCCTGAAACGCATCTTAGAACTTAGTTCTAAGCCAAAATCCAGCCTTGAAAGCAGGCCTTTCCAAGGACAGCAGTCTTAGGCTGTTTTGTTAGCTTTCTCTCTTTCTTTTTTTTTCCATAGATACCTAGCACTCTGCTAGAGAAAGAGGAATGCTTAGGAAAGATGATTTCTAAGTTGTATGAAGGATAGATAATGCTGTGGACTTAATTGTGTCTGTCCCCATACACACAAAAAAAATATCCATATGTTAAAGCCCTAACCCCTACTTTGACTGTATTTAGAGACAGGGTCTTTAGGAGGTAACTACAGTCAAATGATTAAATGCTTAAATGTCATAAGAGGGGAGCCCTAATTCAGTAGGACTGTGGCCTTATAAGAAAATGAAAAGAGAACTCTCTCTCTCCACCATGTGAAGACTCAGTGAGAAAGCAGCCATCTGCAAGCCAGGAAAAGAGTTGATGAGGAACTGAATCAACTAGTACGTTGATCTTGCTTGGACTTCCAGCCTCCAGAACTGTGAGAAAATAAATTTTTGTTTAAGCCACTCAGTCTGTGGTAGCTTGTTGTCAACAATCCAACTAAGGTGAGAAAAAGACCATTGCAGACAGACAGATAGATGTGCAAAGTTCCTGAGGTGAGACAGAGAGATTTGAAGAGCTGTAAGTAAATGTGACTGTTCCCAATCCTATTCTCTCTTAGGGTGATTTCACCCCTTTTCCAACCACCCCCCCCACCCCCCACCCCCGCATCTAAGCAGAGGCCAAGTTAAACGATTGCCATTGATTGCCTTCTCAGTACCTGGCAATTCCCTGCCCCATCTCCATGGCCCTCTCGCCTTGATTATTGCATCTGTATCTTTATGTTTCTTGCCTCTAGCCTCTCCCCCCTCAGTACATTTTCTATACTTCCCAAAAGATGAAGTGGATCAAGTCACCCTCCTGCTTTAAAATCATCAGTGGTTCTTGATAGATAAACTTCAGGATACAATTCAAATTTCCAAGCATAGCCCTTAGTGATCTGACCCTTCTCTCTCCAGACTCAATCCCACAGCTCTGGCCTCACATTTACCATTGGCCCATACACTTGATCCAAATGGTGTAACTCAGACATTAGCTCCTGCGTATGTATTGCTGGTTTGATCACAATTGCATTTTTTATTGTGGTTGAATATATATAACTCAAAATTTACCATCTTCACTATTTTTTTAGGACATGGTTCTATGGCAATAAGCACAGATGACCCTCAAACAATGTGGAGGTTAGGTTTCAACCCTCTATCAGTTGAAAATCTGAATACTGGTCCCCTGTATCTGCACTTTCCCCTATATCCATGGCTCTACCTTCAAAGATCCAGCCAACCACAGATCATGTAGTATTGCAGTATTTACTACTGGAAAAGTCCCGCACAAAGGTGGATCTGCACAGTTGAAAGCCTCCTTAGGTGGTCTGTTGTATATTCATATTGTTGTGCAACCAGTCTCCAGAACTCTTTCATCTTGGCAAAATAGAAACTCTATATCCATTAAACGGCAACTCCTTTCTTCCCTCTCTCCAGCTTTTGTCAGCTGTCATTCTACTTTATCTCTTTGAATTTGATTATTCTAGATACCTAGAGCTTCCCTGGTAGCTCAGCTGGTAAAGAATTCGTCTGCAGTGCAGGGGACCCCAGTTCAATTTCTGGATCAGGAAGATTCCCTGGAGAAGGGATAGGCTACACACTCCAGTATTCTTGGGCTTGCCTGGTGGCTCAGCTGAAAAGAATCTTTCTGCAATGCAGGAGACCTGGGTTCGATCCCTCAGTTGGGAAGATCCGCTGGAGGGCATGACAGCCACTCCAGTATTCTTACCTGGAGAATCCATGGACAGAGGTGCCTGGAGGGCTACAGTCTATAGGGTTGTAAAGAGTCGGAAACAACTGAACAACTAAGTATACACAAAGCCCAGGACTACCAACCCACCTGCAGGTACTGAGAATACGCATAAGCTTCACCCCTGCTACTTAAAAAAAAATAATTTATTCATTCATTTATTTATTTGGCTGCACCAAGTCTCAGTTGGGGCATCCAGGATCTTTGATCTTCATTGCAGTGTGGGGGATCTCTAGTTGCAGCATGCAAAATCTTTCAGTTGTGGCATGTGGAATCTAGTTTCCTGACCAGGGATTGAACCTGGGCCCCCTGCATTGGTAGCATGGAGTCTTAGCTACTGGACCACCAGGGAAGTCCCACCCCTGATTACTTTTGCACAAGCCATTATGAAAGCATCCCTCTGAAGACACTGCTCTATGTTCTAAGCATTTTACATAATTACATCTTCATCTTTAGTAAGTAATAGAAGCAAGTACCTCTATTATCTCCACTTTATAGATGAGGAAACTGAGGTACAGAGCAGCTAAATGACTTGCTAGAGCTCATACAGATAAGATGTTATACATATCATACTGTACTGACTTCAACCGTGCCCATCTACCTGATGACTTATTTATTTATTTTACACCTGGTGAATTCTTATTCATCCTTCACTATCCAACTCAAGCATCACTGTCTCCGTGACACTTTCTCTGCTCCTCCAGAGTTAACCACTCACTTCCTTCCCAGCAGTACCATTGTGCCTTGGTCACACCCCACAATTATGTTTATCTAATCTGTCCATTTAGGAATAAGCCCAGCCCTGCACAGAGCTCAGGTTGCACATAAGAATTACCCTGTACCTTAGAAGTCCCCACATTTATTTCCTGAATAAATTGACTAATCTGTACCTCATTTTTGTCTCTTGGTATCAACTTACCAGCCCTTACTCATCCTCAGCTCCTTGCTTGCATTTAGCCCTTCACTTGGACACAATGTTTACCAACGTTGCCAAATCTACTTTGCATTCCATCTTTCCTGAACCCTCCCTCTTTTAACAGAAAATCCCTTTCATCATGATGCTGGGGAGTTTCTACCACAGGCAGCCCTCACTGGGCAGAGTTGATCCACCAAGATGGTTCTGGACAATTCATATTTATTTGATTCATTTCTTTTCTTTGGTTTCATTCAAGCTGCTTCATGGGGCAGGGGAGTTACTGAAAGAATAGAGGCCTTACCTGAAATCAGGAAAGCTAGACAACTAGGTTCAGGAAGAACAAGAACACTCACTATTCTGCACTGTCTTTCCAAATGTCATAGCATCTACTTATTTATGGTGTCTGCTTCTTCATAATTTTTATTTGTCATGACCTCATGATTCTCTCCATGCAAATGTTCAGCTTCAGCTCTTCTAAGTGCCTAATTTGTATGTGTTTCTAATTTCGGTTTTCCAAAAAGCTGAATGGTCCCAGCTCACTATTTCATATCACGTAACGAAACATCCAATACTGTCCATTCTGTGGACTAGCAGTCCTTGAGCCTAGAGCTAAACTCAATCCAGTCAGCTATGACAGTGGGCACAGGGTCAAACCATGCAAAAATTTACCAACTGGGCTGGACTTTCAGCAGAGGGGGATAAACATGTTTAAGGTGTTTTTCCTTAAAGAGGAGTGTGATATGGGAAGTCCCATGATTCAGGTATAGAATAATTTAAACTAATGATTCTTTCATATTTTTGGTCATAGGTTTTTCTGAGAATCAGATTAAAGTTATGAATCCTCCTCAAGAAGAAGTTCTCTTAGGCAGAAAATTTTACACATACCTTTGGGGTGTATGGGGATCCCAGCATCCATCCATGGAACACCCCTCAATATACTGTAGGTCTGAAGTCAATCCATGTGGAAGCATGTAAAGTCGCTTCGGTCGTATCCAACTCTTTGCCACCCTTGGACTGTAGCCTGCCAGGCTCCTCTGTCCATGGGATTCTCCAGGCATGCAGGAAAGATGGCATGCAAAGAATACTGGAATGGGTTGCCTTGCCCTCCTCCAGGAGATCTTCCTGACCCTGGTATGAAACCCATGTCTCTTGCACTGCAGGCAGATTCTTTACTGCTGAGTCACTGGGGAAACCCCAAAGTCTATCCATAGACCACCTCAAAGGCAGGCACTAATATCACATTGGTATTTGTATCTCTTGTGCCTAGCACTGAGCTTGACACAAAATAGTTTTCAAAAAAAATTTTTTTAATAAATAAATTGAAGAATTCATTCATTAATAAAGGTTTTTCAAAGGCAGATAGAAGCTAAATTTGGATTTTATATAAAGGGCATTGGAGAGCCATCTTGTTTGGTTCTTTCATTGTGTTTCATTTTTAAGCAAGCAACTAACCAGAGCTGTACTGTAGGGAAATGTGTTTTTAACAGTCAGTAGAACAATCGGAGGGCAAGAGACCAATTAGAAAACTAGAGGAAAGAGGGAATGAAAACCTAAACTAGAACCCTGGAGGTGGGATATAACCAGATCCAAGAGAGAGTGTAAAAATAAAACTGATGGTACCTGGGACTTGATAAGATTTGGGGTAAGAAAGGTATTTAGAGTCAAAACCTGGCTCCAAAACTCTCCAGTCAGGAGAACAGAAGAATGACAGTATCATTAGCAGAGATAAGGAGGACAGGAGAAAAACAGACTCAGGCAAAACAAGTATTTCTTGAATTGAGTTTGAGGCTCAGGTGAGACTTTCAAGTGGATTCAAGAATAACTAAAACTGCGGTCCGATGTAAGTAAGAAGAGATGAAGATCTCTTCAGAAGTGACCAGCTGAGGCTGCAAGAACAGAGATGTCAGGGAGCAGTTTACACAATGCCCTGCAACCCTTTATCTTTCCTTCGCATCTATTTCAGTTTTTGAAGCCCTCTCAAAATCATCATTTTATCTGATAGTCATAACAATCTTGTGAAATAGGAAAGGAAAGGGCATCTACTTTTACAGATAAGGAAATGGAGGCTCAGAGGATTGAGGGGTTTTGCAAAAACTGTTGCCCTTAAGTAATTACAGATACCTGCTTCCCTGGTGACCCGGTGGTAAAGAATCAGCCTATCTACACAGGAGTCGTTCCATCCTGCGTCTCCTCAACAGATAGGAGCCCCTAGAGAAGATGCCCTAGAGAAGGTAATGGCAACCCACTCCAGTATTCTTGCCTGGGAAATGCCATGGACAGAGAAGCCTGGCGGGCTACAGTCCATGGGGTCGCAAAAGGGTCAGACACGACTTAGGGGCTAAACAACAATTACAGATCCAGGATCAAAATCCAGAGCTTCTGATTCTTCATACAACTCCGCTGCCGATTGCACAGAGGTAAGACCCCGACTTGCACGGGTCAGTAGTTTGTGGTCGTACTGCACCGTTGCAGTACTTTGGGGTGTAGGGCCTTGCTTTAACTCTTAATCGGTTTATAGAGACGTTTGAGACAATGATGCTCCAGTTTGCACAAACCATCACCGTTTAGTCCGTTAATTACATCCAGTGTGAAAGAATAGACAGCCCTGGTTTCTAGGAAACAAGTACTCTGCAATCATGGCCAACGTTCCGAGTTGCTAGTCTTTTAAAGGGATCGCTCCGCCTTTAGGAAGCCGCAGAAATAGCTGGTAAGTTCGTACATGGAAGACCTGTGGAGTTGAACAGATTTCCCAAAGACCGCTACGCCAAAGTTTAAATTCATAAAAGACCAACATCTTCACAGTTCACAAGACAGGGAGAGAGAGATTGTTTTAAGGCTCCGTGAGGACAATGGGGTTTTGTGTGAGTTTTAAGGTGAAACTGCTCGTTTGGCAAAGAAAGGCGACAGCGACGAGCCCGGATCCGCGGGCCGGCGGGCGGGGCGGAGGAGGGGGCGCGTGAGTCAGGCGGGAGCCGCGCGGGGCGGAGCCGGGTGGGGCCGGCCCGGAGGCCCGGGACCCGGCCCGCCGCCCAGTGCCCGCCGCGCAGCTCCCCGCTCGTATCCGCGCGCCTCGCTCCTCTCCGACATGGTAAGCCGCGCTTTTTACTTGTCTTCCTCTTACATGAACATTTCTTTCATGTAAATTCCTTTTACATGAAAATTACAGCCACGGCATACTTTTCACCAGGCTTGATCTTTGATTTTTGAAGTGGTCGTGGCAGGAAGCAGAGCAGGACAAATAAATCTACCGGAGGGAATCAGAAGAGCAGATGGAAGGAAGAAGCCCTAAATTATACCTGGAATCACAGCCTCGGGGTAGCAGCGGGAGGCTCTTGTTTTTACGCCGAGGTCTGGGGCTGGGATAGAGGAAGTGCCCTGCGAGCCACGCCCGGCGCGGAGCCCCTCGCGCGGCGGGAAACGGGGCGAGGGGGTCCGGCCGGTGCGGGAAGCCCTTCGCCGCCGGGGCCCGCGGAGCCCGGGGTACGACCTAACGACTGGGGCGGGGGGTGAATTCTGTGTGGTGGCTCCAGTTACATATAGTTACAGAGCTAGAGGTCCGAGCCCTAGAGGGGAAATCGGAGTTTCAGTAAACGACGGGCAAGCGGCCCAGACGCGGAGACTGAAACTGAAGCCCGGCCAGGAATGTGGGAGGGCCCCGGCTCCGGGAAGCCCCCTCCTCCTCCTCTCTTCCCTCCAACCCACCGTCTTTTTAGGCGCTCCTCCGTCTCCTGTTTTTCTTCTCTCAGCTCCTTCCAGCCCCACTCTGAACTCTTTCTACCTGCATTAATCCACCCCCCCAAAATCTGCCTCTTCCTTGGCCTCTCTTTCGCGGAGTCAGCAAACTTCCGCCCGCCTGCCAAGTGGGGTTCTCTGCGCCCACGAGCTCCGAGTGGATTTTACGTAAATAGTTGAAAGAAAAGCAAAGGAAGAATAATACTTTGAGAATTATATGAAAATCAGACTTCACCATCCATATAAGTAAGGTTTTATTGGCACACGGCCACGCCCATTCATGCGTTCTCTGTGTGGTTCCTACCCTGCTACAAAAGCAGAGTGATGGAGGCCAAGTGGACCACATTGGCCTAATATATATCCCGTCTGGCACCTACAAACATGTTTGCTAACCCCTGGTTTAGTGTCAGTCTGTATCCTCGACTGCTCTTTCTTTCTTCTTTCCACGCTAAAGTGGGGAACCAAAGTCTCAAGGAACCTAGAAAAGGCAGTCCCAGCACCACCAAGTGGCGAAGACCTGAAATGACTGCCCCGGAAGAAAGAGAATGCCACCGGGACTCCTTGGAAGGAAAGGGAGCATGAGTTAAGAATGAGAACTGCAATACTTGTTTTTTCAAGTGTTACTTTTTTTTCTTTAACTTTCTCAAATGAGTGTTTAGCACGCATTTTTTACTAATAAGCTCTTTCACAGCATCCATTTACCATGCTGTTTTCTCCTTCCTCTCATTGTTCCCATCAAATAGAACTATGGGGAGCAGTGATGGGGAGCACTGGCCTCCATCCAGGCAGGAGATCGCTTTCTCTTCTCCTTCAGTCACTGATCCAACTTGGGCAAAACTTTCCTGTCTCTGGGCCTCTCTGCCGGGGAACCCTCTCCAAAGTCCCCTCCAGCACTACAGATTTTGTAATTCCACTTAGGTAATTTGATATTTGTGGTTTTTTTCTTTTGTTCTGAAAAACTACCTCGGGAAGACATGCACGGGTTTTAATTTTCTCCATGTAGCTGATAGCAACAGATTTCAAGGAGAAAAAAAATTCAGTCAAGATTGATGTTAAGGAGAGAAACAAAGGAAAAGCAGAAAGCCATTGAAACTGGAAAATGAAACCAGTCTGAGTTCTACAAAGAAAAGGGTCAGAGGATACTTCTGTAGGTCTAGAAAAAGATCACAAAGCCCTGGCTCCTCAGCCTGGAACGTTCTACCCTATCTGGTGTGCCCTCCCAGTCAACCTTGTTCCTGTCATCTGATGTGTTGGTTAGACTGGGAGATTGCAGTCCTGATAAGAAAAGCTGTTGTGCAAACACATCTGTTTCTAGGCTGTGGTATTTTGTTTCTAACCAAAACTCTGAGGCTACCAACACTTTTCTTACCTAAAGAAAAAGTTCTGACAGCGTGACTGTTGGGGAATAATCCATCTCCCATAGAGTTCTCTAGACCCCACCTCCAGAAAGGGCTTTATAGATGTTCCAGGATGCAGTGAGCACCAGGCTAGGCAGTTAAAACACCTGGAGAGACTGAAGGAGGGAAGGAGAACGGCAGCTGTGCACGTCAGTCCTTCTTAGCATGTAAATTATGCGTCCTGAAAGCCTCCAGCTCTGGGCTCCAGGGAGTGCATCCTAAGAACAAATTAACGGGATAAGTACTACGTTGCGAAAGTCACCATCATTGGTAACCTCCAGAGCGAGATAAAGCCTTGGAGGAAGGGTGTGGCCATTGACTTTTCCAGAAAGTCTTCAGTTCCTGCTCTTATCCACCAGGGGGAGCCCACGAGTTCCTCGCGTCTGGGGCCCCAGGAGCTGGCTGGAATGAAGGGCAGAGTATGACAGAATTTCCTTGAAGACTTTCCTTGTAAGGAAAGCAGAGCCCAGAATAGGATACACTCTCCTGCTCCTTCTGGTGCAACCACACCTGTGGTTCAGCTCCATAAATGCCATAGGAGCTGTGTGAGTGGCAACCTTGATCAGAGCCCCCATAGCAACCTTCTGGTTTGAAGTGACCAGAGAAGTTCCACTAGCTTTTCCTGTGGGAATTAGTGGCATCTGGGAATAGAAGGAGCAAAGGCCAAGGGTGCAGGAAGCAACCTGGAGGCTGAGATTCTAGAAGTAGCTCTGCCATGTCAATTCCCTTCTCACGCCTCAGGGTAACTATACTGTTAGTTTTCTTCTAGAAAATGTATGAGTCCTGAGAATTCAGTATTCCTTTAAAAAGAAATGCCATTTCACTAATCACAGTAACCTCTATATATTCTTTTGGAAAATAGGGAATTTTTTAATCTATACACAATGCTTGGTGGGTTGCATATTTGTGGGTATATAAGCATATATTTACCCACACATTCTAAAAGTATCAGCAAACCCTGTCACCTCATGCTCATCTAGGCAGTCTACTGCTTTCAAGTATACCAGCATGCTCACTAATTTTCACCTGGAATAAACAGGAGGCAATACAGGGAAGAAGCTCACAGAATGTGACTTTCTGTGGTTGTCTTAACCCCTTAGCCCCTAAACAATGACCTATCTTTTAGGAAACTGCTTCGACCCAAAATGAAGAGATGAGATCCTCTGGAGTGTTCTCCAGCACCCAGCTCTTGATATCCTCCCCTTATCTGAATCCTGATTTTTTTGTTTCCCCCAAAGGCAAAAGTATCCAGCCCTACGGAGACTGAACGATGCATCGAGTCTCTGATTGCTGTTTTCCAAAAGCATGCTGGAAGGGATGGTAACAACAGCAAACTCTCCAAGGCCGAGTTCCTAATCTTCATGAATACAGAGCTGGGTGCCTTCACAAAGGTACTGGTCCCAGCCCCCAACCCCAAACTACAAGACTCTGGCAGAACGGCTAGCTTGGAATGAAGGACAGCAGCTGAGCCCCCAGGGCTGAGTGAGCTCCAAATGGCTATTAAAGGATCTTTTCTTTTTTTTGAATAACATGGGATCTAAAGATCAGAGTTATCAAACTGTACATGACATAGGGAACAGTGATTTTTTTTCATTTAAGGAGATGGTTTACAAAAATGGTAAATGGAGTAATAAAAGAGTTTTCAAATGTTGTTCCTCCACCCCAAAGCCGCTAGGGTAGCCCTGTTCAGAAGAACTTTCTGTAGTGATGGAAATAATATTCTAAATATTCTATATGTGCACTACTTGATATGGTAGCCAGTAGCAATTAACAGACTGATTTTCTAAGTTAATTAAGTAGCTGTATGTAACCAGTGGATGTAAGTGTGTGTAGGTGTTGGGGTTTAGGATGAGTGGAGGATGAGGCTGATTAAGCAGGCCCTGCATCAGCTGCTGTCCTCTTTCTACCTCAGATCACTCCACTTTTATGTAGTTTGTATATTGGAGTTGCATGCGACACTTAGAAAAAGTTTTCCACTGATATTATAAAATTGAGTAATCCCCAAATGTAACAGAAAGAACCCTGGACTAGAAGCCAGAAAATCTGAGTTTGAGGGAATTCCCTGTTAGTCCAGTGGTTTGGACCCGGTGCTCTCACTGCCAAGGGCCCAGCTTCAGTCACTGGTTGGGGAACTAAGACTCCACAGACTATGAGGCACAGCCAAAAAATAAAAAAAGTTTTTTTAAGTAAATGGTTAATTTAGAAGGAAAAAAAAGCTGATTTGACTTCTGCTTAGGCCAGTCACTTCATCTGTTTGAGTCTGTTTCTATGTCTGACAAGTGGGAAAATTAGAGACATTACTTTGCCAACAAAGGTCCGTCTGGTCAAGGCTATGGTTTTTCCACTGGTCATGTATGGATGTGAGAGTTGGACTGTGAAGAAAGCTGAGTGCCGAAAAATTGATGCTTTTGAACTGTGGTGTTGGAGAAGACTCTTGAGAGTCCCTTGGACTGCAAGGAGATCCAGCCAGTCCATCCTAAAGGAGATGTGTCCTGGGTATTCATTGGAAGGACTGATGCTGAAGCTGAAACTCCAATACTTTGGCCACCTCATGTGAAGAGTTGACTCGTTGGAAAAGATCCTGATGCTGGGAGGGATTGGGGGCAGGAGGAGAAGGGGACGACAGAGGATGAGATGGCTGGATGGCATCACTGACTCGATGGGCATGAGTCTGAGCAGACTCCGGGAGTTTGTGATGGACAGGGAGGCCTGGTGTGCTGCAATTCATGGGGTCGCAAAGAGTCGGACACGACTGAGCGGCTGACCTGAACTGAACCCTGTACCTCATACTCTTGTGAGAATAAAATGTGAGAACATTTTTAAAAGCATTTTAGAAAGAACAGTATAAAGGTACTAATGTCATTATGTCATTATTGTTATTATCTTTGCAGAACCAGAAGGACCCTGGTGTCCTTGACCGCATGATGAAGAGATTGGACCTCAACTCTGATGGGCAGCTAGATTTCCAAGAATTTCTTAATCTTATTGGTGGCCTGGCCATTGCTTGCCATGAATCCTTTATTAAGTCCGCCTCTGGCCCGAAGTAAACTGGAGGAACCTGTGGGCCTAGCCTCCAGACCCACTCCCTTTCTTTCCAGCCTCTCAGCTATCTGCTCTTCACACCCCCCACATACCCTGAGCCCAGCACACCCACCTACCCAGGCAGGCCACTCCTGTTAGTAATAAAACAATATTGTTTTTTAAAACACACACTGGAGTCAGTAAATTTGTGCAAGAGTTGGGGAAAACTGGGAGGAATATAAATTAGATTGATGGGAACAGTTACTAGAAGTTGCATTGTAAATAGTAAAAATGTATCTTTGGAGTATACATAATCATGACTAATGATACCAACAGAATCATCTCTAAATTACTCAGCCTGATAGATGTCACTTGTCACTATTCACTCATTGTCTACAACCCTACTACAGGCACTGTCAGAGGCTCCAAGGATACAGTCAGCAAGACAGATACGGCCCTGCCTTCACAGAGGTTACTTTCAGTTGAGGGAAACAATAAATGGATAAACAAAGGACTATGAGAGTACCCAAAAAAAGTTGTCTTTCTGAAAGCCAAATTGAATTCTTTTCAAAAACTTGATTAGGGAAATTCACTGAAGATCACTGCGGTTGATGTAAGTGTAGCTGAGACAACTAAACAAATGTGAAAAACTGCAAAAATCTAAAAGCATCATTTCTTCAGACTACCTCACAAGTATCTTTCAATTCCTCCACTTAAAAAAAGGAACTAGGGCTCCCTTGGTGGCCCAGGGGTAAAGAATATGCCTGCCAGTGCAGGAGACATGGGTTTGATTACTGGGCCAGGAAGATCCCACATGCCACAGACCAACTAACCCTATGCACCACAATTAATGAACCTGGGAGCCACAACTACTAAAGCCCTCATGCCCTGGAGCCTATGCTCCACAGCAAGAGAAGCCGCCACGATGAGGAACCTGAGAACCGCAAGTAGAGAATAGCCCCCCTCACTGAAAGTAGAGAAAAGCCTGTGCAGCAACAAAGACCCAGCATAGCCTAAAATAAATAAATTTTTATAAAGGAACTGAAATTTATTGACTGTGATTTATGCAAGAAAGGCAGTATAGCAGAATACTGGTAAATGTAAGTTTAAATATTTAAAATACCATTTTTATGAATACCCATTTTAACTGTATTTTCTTCTTTTTTTTTTTAGTAAACCAGCCAACTGCTGGTCTCTACCCTTCAGAAAAGACAGCCTCTACCATTTCCCAATAAACTTTTTCTTCTCCCTGCCTGTTTGATCTCTTCCACTCCTCTCACTACCCACAGTTTTTAAAGGCAAACTTGGTGTCACTCCCTTGGTTAAAACCAAGCATTAATTCCTCTTAACATGCAAGATGAAATCCACAGTCATCTTGGGGTGCCCAGGGGCCTTCAGGGTGTGTCCCTACCCCCTTCTGCAGCCTCATTTCTGCTTCTCTAGCCTTGCCAAACACTCCTGAACTGATAACTAGTGCTGTGCCTCTGTCCCTTCATAATCTCTTCTTGCGGCCCTGAAAGCCCTCCCACCTGTTTCTCCTTGTTCTGCAGAGCAGCATCTCTGTAGTGTCGCCTCCCCCAGAAGCCTCCCCTTCCCTCCCCTCCTGTACCACAGCAGGTTTTAATGCTCTTATTCTATGCATCCATGGCACTCTGTTCTCACCTGTCAGCACTTACCACTCTGAATTGTAATGGTGCTTTTGCTTGTCTGTCTTCCCAGGCTTGACTTTGAACTCAACAACAGGGACTTAGTTCAATGCACAGAGGAGCCTGGCAGGACACCGTTAGGGGTCGTCAAAAGTCAAGAAAATGACTGAGCACAACAACAACACGTCACTAATACCTAGTGTGGTGCCTGGCAGATGGTGGGTCTGAAAAGGTAGATAATGCTGTAAAATCTGACATGGGACACTGTCAGAGTTCCCACAGGTAACGCATGTTCACCAGGGTCACTGAGGAAAGTTTAATGAGACTGTTAGCAAGGTGTGTTCCAGGACAAGAGAAACACAAGCGACGGCAAAGCACCAGGACTAGCAAAACTTGGAAGCTGTGACCACCGTGGGTCTGACTGGGCAAGGCAGGGAACAGTTCCTGGAAGCTACAAGAGCCGTGGGCAAGGGAGAGGGTCCCCACAGATGCTGTGGCCTTTATTAGAGAAATACAGTTACTGTCAGACCATAGGAGGAAGGTGGGAGCCACGGGGATACATACCAATATCTCTCTCCTCTCACCTTCTGATCTTCAGCAGTGCCTCCAGTGGGACAGCCCAACTGGAAGGTTGAGCAGGGCAGAAAAACATAGAAAGTGAATCTGGAGGGGCAAAGAGAATATCCATCACATCGTAGAAAGGTAAGATCAGTATTTCTGTACCACACAGTTAACTGCTGTGAGAGAATTTGAGGATAAAGTGCCAACACTAACGCAGATAGATATTTTTTAACATATATTTTTATTTTATATTGAAATATTTTTTTATTATGGTTAAATTTACCTAACATGAAATTTGACATTTTCATCATTTTTAAGTATACAGTTCAGAAACATTAAGTACATTCACACTGTTGTGCAACCTTCATTATTACTCATCTCCAGAACATTTCCATCTTCCACAACTGAAATCCTATACTCACTGAACAATAACTCCCACTCCCCTCTCCTCCCATCCCTGGCCACCAACATTCTACTCTCTGTATCTGAATTTTATTACTGCAGGTACCTCATATAAGTGGAATCATACCATATATATATATATATAGGTAACTGTCTTACTTCACTTAGCATAACATTCTCAAGGGTCATCCATGTCATGTGTGGCACATGTCAGAATTTCCTTCCTTTTTAAGGCTGAATAATATTCCATTGTACGTTTGTTGTTTAGTTGTTAAGTCATGTCCAACTCTTTTGCAACCCCATGGACTGTAGCCCACCCAGCTCCTCTGTCCGTGGGATTTCCCAGGCAAGTAAAAGGGAGTGGGTTGCCATTTCCTTCTCCAGGGGATCTTCCCAACCCAGGGATCAAAACCACATCTGCTGCACTGGCAGGCAGATTCTTTACCACTGAGCCACCAAGGAAGCCCATATATATATATATATAACATTGTTTATCCACTCACCCGACAATGGACGCTTGGATTGCTTTCACCTTTTGGTTATTGAAAATCATGCTACTGTAAACACGGGTGTACAAATATATGTTGGAGTGCCTGCATTCAACTCTTGGATTATACACCCAGATATTCTCAGGTGGCACCAGTGGAAAAGAATCTGCCTGCCAATGCAGGCGACGTAAGAGACGCAGGTTCTATCCCTGGGTCAGGAAGATCCCCTAGAGAACAGCATGGCAATCCACTCCACTATTCTTGCCTGGAAAATTCCACAAAGAGTAGCCTGGCGGGTTACAGTCTATGCGGTCCATACAGTCCAAAAAAGCCAGACACATCTGAGCATGCACACAAGGAAAAGAAAAGGAATGGAAATTCTATGTTTTATTTTTTAAGAGCCACCATACCATTTTCCCCAGGAGCTGCACCATTTTACATTTCCATCAGCAATGGACAAGCAATGTCCAATTTCTTCACATCCTTACCAACACTTGCTATTTTCTGATTTTTGTTTAATAGTTAACCTAATGGGCATGATTGGTATTTCATTGTTTTTATTTGCTTTTCCCTAATAATTAGTGACACTGAGCATCTTTTCATGTACTTATTAGTCACTTAAATATCTTCACTAGAAAAATATTTGAGTCCTTTGCCCATTCTTCCCAACTTTACTGAGATATAATTGGTATACAAAAAACTGCACATAATTTACGTATACAATTTGGTGACTTTGTTCATTTTTTAATTGGGTTGTGTGATATTTTTTATACTGAATTGTAGGAGTTCTTTAGATATTCTGTGTATTAATCCCTTATCAGATACATGATTTGCAAATATTTTCTCCCATTCTGTAGGTTGCATTTTCACTCTATTGATAGGGTACTTTGACACACAAAAGTTTTTAATCTTGATGAAACTGTAATTTTAATTTTGAATGTATCTATTTTTCTTTTATTGCCTGTGTTCCTCTATCATATCCAAAAAATCATTGCCAAATCAAATGAAGAATATTTAAAAAAGAAAAGAAAAAAAATCAAGGAAAGATCCATTCCTTTTTAGGAAGATTTGGGTCATGATGTTAGGACTTTTGTCAAGATGGGGATAGAGCCAATATAGCAAGCCCCTTCCTACTGAAAATAATGCTAGATAAAATGGAACCCCCTCCAAAGAAATAGTTTAAATACTTAGTTGAAAAATCAGAAAGAAGAATATCTAGATCCCCAAAGCAAAACAAGAATGCATAGCTGTAACTGTGCCAGAACTGAGGTCATGTGAATCCGAACTGCAGAACAGGGACCAAGCTCTTAGCTAAAGGAGATAAACCACTGAAGAGTCGGCCTAACAGTGATGAAGACTGAGAAACTCAGCTCACCCCCCACCCCAGATAAACAGAAGGAGCCACAGGGGGAATAAAGTCATCCGAGAAAGGACAAAATGCCACACTTGTGCTTCCTGGAGGCATAGGACTCAAACACACACTGCTCCCTGGTACAGAATTCCCAGGTTAAAAAGTGCTCCAGAGCAGTAAACACAACATAAAACCCCAGGGAAATGCAAACCACCTCATGGAAACAACTCCAGTCTTTGGGGGGATTTCCACAGAAGATAAATCCCACTAAAATGAGCTCACAAATATTATACTGCACACACAGGACTCCCAATACATGTAACAGATAAGAAACTTTGCACCCAATTAAAGAGAGCAATATGGAACTGACTTGAACATGAGAATGTTTAAAATATTCAAATAAGTAAAGGCGGGAAGTAAGATATATAAACAAGAATAGGGGGTACATGAAGAAGGGGAAAAAAAAGAAGCAAATACAGATCCTATAAGTGAAATATATAGTCATGCAACTGTATAAAAGATCATGAAGTTGAACGTTGCACCAGTTCCTGGCCCTGCTGGGGTGACAAACGGGAGGATCTGTCCCCACGAGCTACACCTCACGGAGACCTTGCTGATTCACCACACCCACCCACCTCACAACAACCCTATTGTATTCTCCACAAACCTGGTGAGAGAGGTTTTGGGAATTTGAGCAGACTGGGGAGGATCACACCTGTATAGCAGGAGCAATAATTCATGCTTTGTCTCTCTGCTCTCCCTAATCTCCTAAATCTCCCTCAGTCACCAGTGAAAGCATTCCTGGATGGCCACAGTCAAGAAAGAAGACTCAGAGAGGAAGGCAAGTCTGTACTGGCTGGGAACTGGCTCTCAGTGTAGAGAACTCCCCGTGAGAAAAGGAAGCAGGGGCAGAGAGGAGCAACGGTCATTCTGGGTCTTCGCCCCACCTCTCTCAGCTGAGAATGCAACCCACGCAGCGAGAAATGTTGCTCTTATCAGAGTCATGTTTCATCCTCACAGCGGCTTAGGGTCAACGTCATCTTTAAACGTGATGTATGGAGTCGCCAGAACTCATGGTAGGAATGCCAAACAAAGATGACTTCAGGAACGTTGCAAGTCCAGTCCACAAAGAGATTCACTTCTGACAGAGGAAGAAAACCAAAGGCGAAAGTTACAGAAGGTGTACATTAACATCAAGTCCATGGCAGAGGTTGCTTCATAAACCTGAGTGACCTCTCCTCATTTCATCACCATGAAACCCCCTGAATGGACGGCTGAAAGTTTTGGTCTCTCTCTACTGACCTCTGAGGAGGAGACAGGAACTAGATATTAAGTTCAATCACCAATGGCCAATGATTTAATCAATCATGCCTATGTAATGAACTCTTCATAAAAACCCAAAGGACAGGGTTTGGAGAACCTCTGGCCTGGTGAACACAAGGAGAGAGGAGAGGGCTCTGAGAGGACACAGAAACTCTTTCCTGCAAACCTTGCCCTATTTATCTCTTCCACCTGACTGTTCCTAAGTTATGTGTGTGTTAGTTATTTGCTCAGTCGTGTCTGACTCTATGCGACCCCATGGACTAGCCCGCCAGGCTCCTCTATCCATGGAATTTTCCAGGCAAGAATACTGGAGTGGGTTGCCATATTCTTTTATAATAAACCAGTAATCTAATAAAGACAATGTTTCTCTGAGTTCTGTGAGCCACTGTAACAAAGTGATGGCACCCAAGGAGGCAGTCGTGGGAACCTCCAAATTATAGCCAGTCCGTCAGAAGCACAGGTGACAACCTGGACTTTCAATTGGCTATGAAGTGAGGGGAGGGAAACAGTCTTGTGGGACTGAGCCCTTAACCTATGGGGTCTGACCCAGTCTCCAGGGAGACAGTGTCAGAATGGAGTTAAATCATAGGACACCCAGCGTGCCAGGGAATTGCTTGGTGGTATTGGGAGAAAACCCACACATAGTAGCTGGTGTCAGAATCATTACCTAGCATCTTCTAAAAGTGACCAGTGGGATTGTTTTGTTGTAGCTATTTAGTATCATTTATTAACTCTTGGATTTAAGCTTATTATGTATGTTTCCATTATTTTCCTTATCAGTGCTCATATTGTCTCATGTTTGGCTAGTGGGAGTCCTTTGCTGCTGCTGCTGCTGCTAAGTCGCTTCAGTCATGTCTGACTCTGTGCGACCCCATAGACGTCAGCCCACCAGGCTCCCCCGTCTCTGGGATTCTCCAGGCAAGAACACTGGAGTGGGTTGCCATTCCCTTCTCCAATGAGTGAAAGTGAAAAGTGAAAGTGAAGTCGCTTAGTCGGTCCAACTCTTAGCGATCCCATGGACTGCAGCCTACCAGGCTCCTCCGTCCATGGAATTTTCCAGGCACGAGTACTGGAGTGGGGTGTCATTGCCTTCTCTGGGGAGTCCTTTGGGTTGGGTCCTAAGTCCCTATTACATGGCCCCAGTAGTCTGATAACTTCCTTCTTCCTGGTATAAGATGTTCCTAGCTCATCTAGTACATTTCTTACACCAGACGTTTTTTCAAGGATCCCTTCTTCCTTTTAGCAACCTCTCATCCTTTTTGTTTCCTTTGCCAACTCCTTTTCTTGTACCTTAACTCAAACTCAGGGACTATCTTGATGGTTCAGGGGCTAAGACTTCATACTCCCAAGGTAAGGGGCTCAGGTTCCATCCCAAGTCATAAAACTAGATCCCACAATGCCACAGCTAAGAGCCAGTGTGTTGCAACTAAGACCTGGCACAGCCAAATAAATAAATAGTTTTTAAAAAAAGACTCAAACTCAGCCTTTGACCTTTTACGTCCTTTTACGTCCCTATAGTTTCTCCCATCAGTGAAAGTCACAATTGGTCACACTTCAACTAGCACTCCATGTTGGTCTATATTTCTGCACTCTTAACAAGAATAAGCTCTTCAACCTGGTTCGTCAGCCTTCCACTACCTCTGCACCTCTGCTATTTCTTCCTTCACATGGAATTCAATTTGACATGATTCAATTTAAATTTGTTGAGTGCCTTCTATGTCCTAAATGTCATATGCTTGTTGTTGGCATTGATGGTAATAATTCTAATAGCTATTAACTTTTATTAAGTATTTACCATGTATCTGAGAGCTTTGCATGCATCAGTTGCTCAGTCATGTCTGACTCTTTGCAACCCCATGGACTGTAGCCCATCATGATCCTCTGTCCATGGGATTTTCCAGGCAAGAATACTGGAGTGGGTTGCCATTTACTCCTCCGGGGAATCTTCTCGACTCAGGGATCTAACCCAAGTTTTTTGCATTTCCTGCAATGGCAGGCAAATTCTTTACCACAGTGCCACCTGGGACTTTACATACATTATATCTTAACAATTATTTCTCTTAACAATTCTATAATATACTCACAATTATTAATGTATATTTCATGGAGTAAGATACTAAGGCACAGAAAGACTGAGAACCTTCCCTAGGTCTCACAGCAAATAAGACGCAAGGCAACTCTGTCTGACTCCACATGATGGTTAGTTTTATGTGTCACCTTGAGGGGGCAAAAGGGATGCCCAGATAGCTGATAGAACATTATTTCTGGTGTACTGTGAGGGTGTTTCTGAAAGAGATTAGCATTTGTATCAGGAGACTGAGTAAAGCAAAGGGTCCACCCCACTGTGAACGGGCAGCAGCCCATCCCTGAGAGTCTGAGTAGAACAAAAGACAGAAGAACGGTGAATTCACCCTTTCTGACTGAGACATCCACTTCTCCGGCTCTCTGACTTTGACTCTCATGGTTCTCTGACTTTCAGACTCAGGTGGGGACTTACAACATCTATCCTCTGAATTCTTGAGCCTTTTGTCTTGGACTAAATTATAGTACCAGCTTCCCAGGACCTCCAGCTTGCAGACAACATATCATGGGACTTCTCAGCCTCCATCAGCCATTTGCTATAATTAATTTCCTTCTATTTGTATCCATATATCCTTTTGGTTATGTTCCTCTGGAGAACTCTGACTAACACACTCCCAAACCCTATCTTGACCACTAATCCATTTGTTTGTTTCCCTCCCCTCTGTTTGGCCTAATTCCACATATTCTACAAAACTGACCTCAGGTCTCCTGTCCTCTAAGAAGCCTCTTTTCGCACTCTGACCAGTGCGGCTCATCTTCTCCCTAAACTCCTTCACTGCCAATGAGGCACTTCAGAACACACTGTATGCAGTTTCGCTCCACTCAGCTGCAGATTCTGATTCCCTGAGTCTGGGGTGGAACCTGAGACTCTGCATTTCTAACAAGCTCCCAGGTGATGCTGCTGCTTCTGGTCCATGAACTATATTTTAAGTAGCCAGGATATAGGAGACATACACACGTATTTTCATCAAGTATATTTACTAAAACATGAACAACAGCTATCTCTGGATACTTCCTTCTTTCTTTCTGTCTTGGCTGCTCTACACAGCATGCAGGATCTTAGTTCCCTGAAAAGGGGTTGAACACCTTGAACCCATGTCCCTGTAGTAGAAGCATGGAGTCCTAACCACTGAACCACCAGGGACATCCCCCCTTTTTTTAAATTTATATGTTTCTATATTCTTCAATTTTCTATCAATGGATACAGATTATTTTTATAATCAGAACGATGTATATAAGTATTAAGTTCACAATGATTCTCACAGTATTCAAAATAAAGCTCAAATCTCTTCACTCAGCACCAGTAGCTCTTTGTGATCTGGCCCTTTGCAGATTCTGTGTCCTAATCTCTGGCAACCTCTGAATACACTTTCCACATACCCACAAAACCTTCCAAATCATCTGTAGTTCTCTAGACACTTTTCCCTACTCTCTCATCCCCCCACCTTCCTCTGACTCACCCTTCAAGTTAGTCTCAAGTGGCTGCCTCCTTCAGAAAGCCTCCCCCAACTCCACCATCTCTGCTCTCTGCTCTGCGCAACAACCAGAGACATGCTGGCCACAATACTTTTCACCTCACATGTTGTTTTGTCCACCTTCCTTGCTAGACTGGGGTCCCCCAAGCAGAGACTATCTTTATTTCTATATTCTCAGCATTTAGATAGTGCCAGGCATGTAGCTGGCACTCAGGAAGTTTCTGAATGGATATACAAAAATGACTTGCAAAATGCTACATGTGGACTTACCTGGTGGCACAGTGGATAAGAATCCACCTGCCAATGCGGGGGGACATAGTTTCCATCTCTGGTTCAGGAAGATTCTACATTCCACAAAGCAACCAAGCCCGCACCCCACAACTACTGAGCCTGCACACCACAGCCCATGAGCCACAATGACTGAAGCCTGGAGCCTATGCTCCGCAACAAGAAAAGCTACTGCAATGAGAAGCCCACGGACTATAACCAAGAGTAGCTCCCGCCTGCCACAGCTAGTGCAAAGCAACGAAGACCCAGCAAGGCCAAAAATAAACAAAATTTAAAATGCTGTGGGCTTCCCAAATATTGTTCTTATTATCCTTACTATGAAGATGAAAAAACAAATTCAGACCACTAGGTGACTTGTCCTAAGTCTCAAAGCTAATGAATGGGAGAAACTGGTTACCATGAGATTTATATATGCATCTTATATATGATCTCTCTATATATCGATATATTCTCTTAATTTCAAATGCATTTTAATAACCCTACATTTTTACTCCCCTCCTGCTGTGATTATTGTTTTCAACATCTTATTTAATATCTTTTTGTTTCATATATCCTTTAACTATTTATTGCAGATATAGATGATTTTACTACTTCTGTCTTTTAACCTTTCTACTAGCTTTGTACATGATTGATTTACTACCTTTACAATATATCTGCATTTACCAATGAGTTTTTTTTCCTTTCATAATTTTTACATTTCTAGTTGTACCTTTTCTTTTTTGCTTAGAGAAATTCCTTTGACATTTCTTGTAAAGCTGTTTGGTGGTGCTCAACTCTTTTAGTTTTTGCTTGTCTATAAAACTTCTGATCTTTCCATCAAATCTGAATGAGAGGCTGGCTGGGTAAAGCATTCTTGGTTGGAGGTGTTTTCCTTTCATCACCTTAATTATACCATGCCACTCCTTTCTGGCCTGCAGAGTTTCTGCTGAAAAGTCAACTGATGGCCTTATGGGAGTTCCTGTTGTACGGAACTTGTTTTTCCCTTGTTGCTTTTAACAGTGTCTCTTCATCTTTAATTTTTGCCATCTTAATTACACTGTGTCTTGGTGTGGTCCTCTTTGGGTCATCCTGTTTGGAACTTTCTGTGCTTCCTGGACCTGGACGTCTGTTTCCTTTCTCAGGTTAGGTAGGTTCTCAGCTATTAAGGGTTCAAATACATTCTTTGCCCCTTACTCTCTCTCTTCTCCTTCAAGGACCCCTATTAGTACACTTGAGTGTCTCAAAAGGTCCCTTAAACTGTTCTCATATCTTTTGGGGATTCCCTGGTGGCTCAGATGATAAAGAATCTGCCTGCAAACCTGGGTTCAATCCCTGGGTTAGGAAGATCCCCTGGAGAAGGCAATAGCAACCCACTCCAGTATCTTGCCTGGAGAATTCCATGGACAGAGGAGCCTGGTGGGCTACAGTCCATGGGGTAGCAAAGAGTTGGCCACAACTGAGTGACTAACACACACACTGTCATCTCTTTTAATTCTTTTTTTCTTTTCTCTATTCAGCTTCTGTGATTTCCACTACTATCTTTTATCTCACTGATTCATTCTTCTGTATTATTTAATCTAACTATTGATTCTTTCTAGGGCATTCTTTTTACTATGGTTATTGTATTCTTCATCCCTGTTAGTTCTTATTTATATTTTTTCACACTTTATTTAAAACTTCTAACTTCTCACTGTGTTCATCCATTCTTCTTCCAGGTTCTTTGATCACTTTATGATCATTACTTTGAACTCTTTATTGAATAGATTACTTATCTCCACTTCACTTAGCTTTCCTGGAGTTTTGTCTTATTCATTTGTTTGGAACATATTTCTCTGGTGCCTCATTTGCCTAATTTGTTGTTTATATTTCTATGTATCTGGTAGGTTGGTTATATTTCTCAACCTTGGAGATGTGGCCTTTTGTAGGAAATGTCCTATGAGTTTAGGCAGCGCATTCCCTTCTGGTCACCAGAGCTACATGCTCTAGGGGTGACTTCTATGTGGGCTGCGTGGACCCTTCTGTCGTGGCGGCAGACTACCATGGGCAATCTGGCAGGCACGGCTAGACCCTGATCCAGTGGGCTGCCAGGCCCAGCCTTGTGTGGAGGCTGCTGACTGCTGGTTGATGGGCTGGGTCACAAGGCAGCCAGCTGCAGAACCCCAGGCTGGGGCGGGGTTGGCCCCTGGGGTAGTGCTGGCTCACTGGTGAATAGGGCTGGATCATGGGGCGGCCGGCTGAAGAGTTCAAGGTATCTCAGCACTAGTGTTGGCCTGCTGGTGGGTGGGGCCAAGGCCCAAGGGTGTCTAGTTACAGGGCCCTGGGGGTCCTGAAGCTGGCATCAGCCTGCTGATATCCAGTGGAGCCAGATCCCAGGACCTCTGGTCGAGGGCCCCGCTGGCCATGTTGGCCAGCTGGTAGAGAGGGCCAGGGCTCAGGGAGCTCCCAGGCCTGTTCCAGCCTGCTGATGAGTTGGCTGTGTCCTGCCATGGCAGACTGCAGGTCTGCAGTGGCTCTGGGGCTGGTGTCTGCCGGCTGGTGAATGGGGTTGGGGTCCAGGGGATGTTGGGGCTGGCGCCTGCCCCCTGGTGTGTGGGGCCAGGTCCTAGACCAAATGGGAGAACCAGAATTCAAACCCCAGTTTTCTAATCCTCTCTCTACTTTATCTCAACTACTTTCATTAAATACAAACAAGAAAAAAGTACATCACCCTATGCTGGATCAAGTAGATGGAGAGTTGGTTCCTAAGAGTGATGCCAAAAGCTCAGCTTCTCTATACATGGATGTCCAATCAAATCTCGAAGACAGGGTTTTGGGTGAAGTAGAAGATAGCTTTATTGCTTTGCCAGGCAAAGGGGAACACTGTGGGCTCATGCCATCAAAACAATGTGTCCCAACTTGGGGAAGATAGCAACAAGTTTTATAGTAAGCGTTCAAAGAGGGCATGATCAGCTTGTGGACATTGTTCTGATGGGTTGGTGGTGAGCTAAGTAGGAGTCAGCATTGTCAGCCTTCAGGTCAACTGGTCTGGGGTCTACATGCCTGTGGCCAGCCTACCATCCTTAATCATTAACTTCTCCCACCTGGAAGAGGTTTCAATATCCGCAAAATAGCTTGAAAATATTGTTGTGTGTATCCATTGATGGGGAAGCAGGACCTTGCCCCAAGGATGCTCTTGCTTGTTTATTTCTCTGCATACCCTCCCTTCCCTAACAACGGCTTGAATCTGCCCATTGGAACTCAGGGAAGGTCATGTAGGCTGAATGAAGGTTTCTGTATTGGCAGGCAGGTTCTTTACCACTGAGCCACCAGGAAAGCCCTTCTTAACCTTAGGGCATGCCACTCTGGGCCAGGACCACTCCTCTCAGCAATTCGAGTTTTCTGTTGTTTGCACTCTGTGCCTTGTGGGACCTGTTACATGGGCAGGGATCCAACCTGGGCCATGGTAGGGGAAGCCGGGGATCCTAACCACGAGACCACCAGGGAATTCCTTCAGCAACCCATGTCGACCCACGATTTACACTTCCTGCCAACATCCACCGAGGGTCAACATTCACTGTATTCTGTTCAGAATACAGAACACGCCAAGACAAACCTCTGTCCCCAAGGATCCCATAGGCGCTGAGGGAGACAAACAAGTGCACAATTTCTAGATGCTGTAATGAGTGCCACGAGTTGCTAGGGGAGGGCCCCAGATGTGGGGGTGGAAGGTGGGCAGGGGAATTCAGGGAGGCTTTACAATGAAGATGATATATGACCAGAACCTGGAGGGTGTCTGGTTCTGTAGCCAGTCAGTACATCTACCTTCTGCCCCCTCTTTGCTCTCTTCTATACTGTCCATCTCCTCGGAGGGGTGTGAACTCCTCAAGCACAGGGAACGTGTCACCTTCATCCATGCATTCCCTAAAGCACCCAGCCCAGCAGCTGCACCCAGCTTTCCAAACACCAGTGTGATGCTCTCATCACATCCTGCCAGACCCTGGCCTGACCATGAAACATGCCCAAGGAGCCAAAGGGCCGTGCCCAGGGAGGCAGACAACTGAGACAGCCTATGTCTACTCACTCTCACAAAGCAGGTCACTCCCACTTAGAAATCCCACTGGGGGTTTGTTCATCACCTTCCTTCCCAAGCCAGTGTTTCCTCTCTGCACTGGGCAGGCACCACGATACTCCAGGTGCCCAGGCTGGACAATTCTGGGTGGGTGGTCATGATTGTTCCTCTTCCTCGCGCCCTGCAGCTCAGTAGCGGCCGCCCTGAGGACTCTTTCTGCAGATTTTTCTCAAATCTGTACTTTCCTGTCTACCTTACCACCACCATTCCAGTGCAGGCCTGTATCATCACCAGCCTCACCTGTCATCTTCTGGCCCCCATTCTCCCCCACCCCCAGTGGTCAGTGGTTCCACTTCCTGTAATATAGTTGTATTTACAATTTAAATCTGTCGTCTGGAACTCGAAAGCATCAATAGTCGAGCTCTTATCCCTCACGTTAACCCCTTTTCTAGTTGTACTTGTTGCTTCTCCAGATGTGTCCTGCACATCCGCTCCTCTGTATTTTTATTCATGTTATTTCCCCCCTTGGATTGTCCTCCTCTCCGTACCTGTTCCACATGCCCCACTGATACCTAGCAAACGGGATAGAGACCCACTGTTCAAGACTCTTGTCAAATTCTATCTTCCATGAAGTTACTCTTAAGGATCCTAGCAGAGGGAGACAGCTTTTCCAAATTCTTGCTGGTCTTACTGTCTATACCCCATGCAACACTGGCCACACACACTACCTCCTATCAGAGCTATTTGGGAACATTCCCTTTTTTCCTGGCTAGATTATGGTTCTGTTCCTAAGCAGCTGTCCTTGATGCTGCTCTACCCAAAGAAAAGTGGGGGTGGGTAGTGGCAAAAGGGAGGCTTTGACACTAGGCTTATCTGGATTTTATAGGGCCATACATATGCCCCTAGGGAATTTATTATTTAACCTCGCGGAGCTTCCTTTGCTCATCTGAGAACAGACTTAGCAGCTATCTTACAGGGATTTTGTGAGAATTAGAAATAATACATGCAAACCACATTAAATTACTATAATCACAGAGCACATCAGGAGAAGGAGAAGTCGGGATGAACTGAGAGAGTAGCATTGACATACACATATTACCATGTGTGTAAAATAGCCAGTGGGGAGCTGCAGTATAATACAGGGAGTTCAACTCAATGTTTTGTGAAAACCTAGAGGGGTGGGATGGGATGGGGGTGGCGGGGGAGGTTCAGGAGGGAGGGGACATATGTGTACTTGTGGCTGATTCGCATTGTTGTATGGTAGAAGCCAACACAACATTGTAAAGTAATTATCCTCCAATTAAAAATAAATATAAGGACTTCCCTAGTGGTCAAGTGGCTAAGACCCTGCACTCCTAATGCAGGCGACCCAGGTTCAATCCCTGGTCAGAGATCTAGATCCCACATGCTGCAACTAAGACCCAGTACAGCCAAATAAGTAAGTTAAATTTTTAAAAAGTGAAACTTGCTCCATAGTGTCCAACTCTCTGCAACCCCGTGAACTATACACTCCATGGAATTCTCCAGGCCAGAACACTGGAGTGGGTAGCTTTTCCCTTCTCCAGGGGATCTTCCCAACCCAGGGAATCAAACCCAGGTCTCCCACATTGTAGGCGGATTCTTTACCAGCTGAGCCACCAGGGAAGCCCAAGAATACAGGAGTGGGTAGCCTATTCCTTCTCCAGGGGATCTTCCCGACCAAGAATCAAACCAGGGTCTCCTGTGTTGCAAGCAGATTCTTTACCAGCTGAGTTGCCAGGGAAGCCCAAAATAAAAAATAAACATACATTAAAAAAAAATAAATTACTACAATCCTAATTGATCTAAAATACCTCTTCGAGTGATTTTAAGGAACAATTAAAATAAACCCTGAGACAGAGCTTTGTGGACTATAAAATTATTAAGCTAATTTTTAATAAGCATGACCTGGATTACATTTTTCTTTTTATATGATATGACCAACGTAGACTCCAAAGATAACTCCACTGATTACCACTGATATGCTCCAATATCCAGGCTTTCAGAATATCTGTGCTCAAAACTGTTAGAATGAATTCACTTAAAAGCCAACCAATAAAACTGGTTGAACTCTATGTCATAATTCAGACTTTTATCTAAATAGCACCAAACACTAGTTCAACCTAATATCTCTATTTTTATGTTGTTTTTTGTTGTTGTTGTTCGTTTGTTTGCATCATGGACACAGAGCTTTACTGTTCCCACTTTTCAAGCCTTGAGAAATGCTATCAAAGGCAAGAGAGACTGGGGCAGAGTCCCCATCTAAATCACAGCCTCCACCTCAAGCCAGCTCCATATGTTTCCCAGCACCATCTGCAATCCTTGGGTTTCTAGACACGGCTTCCTGCTCCTTATCCTGCCAGGGCCATTCGGGAGAAAGCAAACCCACTGCAGAGCTACTCACTGTTCAACCACCAGAGGGTCCCACAGCATCGGCTAGGAAGCAAGGACACACCCTCTCCAGTACAATCTCCACAAGCTCGGATCTCCCCAGGGCCTCACAGCAGCTTCCCCTAGCTGCTTCCAGCCCCGAAACAGGATTGCCTGGAAACCCCAGAGCTCCTTGCCCGCTAATATTGTTGAGGCGTCAGTTTATACCAAGTAGCCAGCTTCTCACAAGGGGTTTGTGTCACCAGGGGGTCCCACAGAGTCACACTTCTGTGGGGCTGAGAACCCCCAAGTCACATTTCAGTATCATCTATGAGCAGAGAGTATCTGGGGCCTAAATAACTTTCCCTTCCATAGCGCCCCCAGAACCTCCGTCTGGAACACCACTTCCTCACAAGTCTCAATAAAGAAAAGGTAACTGCACGTGAGACTGGCAGACTTCAGTCCACCTTGCAGAATTCTCCCCCAACTCCAAGCATTCTTGGGATCCAGACAACCTGGTGTTGTGTTCTGGCCTGGTTACTTAACTCAAAGTATAGCATCCTTTTTTCTTCTTCCTTTGAAGAGATCTGGAAAATCAAAGCCCCTAATGATTAGAAGATTGAAGAGAAAGGCTATAATTCCCAGGTTTTTCTCTACTGGTTGCCCCAGTACATAACACAGGCAGACCCACAAGCGTGTGACTTATTTTTATTAAGGTTTTATTAAGGTCTCTGTTTTGAGTGATTAAAAACATCCTGGACTTCAGCTTGACCCAAGCTGAGTGTACAGTCAGATGTTTTGCAGAAAGTTTTCACTTTGGTCTCAGGTTCAAGTTTTCACTCAGGTCTCAGGATCTGTTAACAAAATAAGCCACTTACTATATACAAATAAATAATATCAATATTTACTAGAGAATTATCTAGCTTACTTTCAATATACTAAAAGAAAAGAGAAATAGAAACAGCACAGGATACATCACCAAATTGGGTTTTAACCAACATCCAGACTTAAACAGTGCTGGGAAGTCCCCTGATAGCACATCTGGAGTCCCGATTAGGAGAAGGTCCCGGCAGCTTGTCCACTCTGTAGGTAGGACTTCAAAGACTGGAGTTCAGGGTTCCCACTTATAATGCCAGGACACAGACTGATATCATCATCAACCTGTGAGCAAATTGCAGCTCTGGATTCATATTAATGCTGTTTGTTTTGTCGTGTAAAACTTGGAATGCTGTTAAGTCCACGGCATGGTTGGCCAGACCGCCTCCAAGGGTTCAACAGTCTCAGTCCCCTATCTTTATCTTATCTGGTCTTCCCTGGTGGCTCAGACAGTAAAGAATCTGCCTCCGAGGCAGGAGACCTGGTTGGATCCCTAGTGAAGGAAATGGCAGCCCACTCCAATCTTGCCTGGAAAATTCCAAGGACAGAAGAGCCTGGTGGGCTACAGTTCATGGTGGTCACAAAAAGCCAGTCAGGACTGAGCGACTTTCACTTTTCAATGTTGTTAAGCCCAGGGTATGGTTGGCCTGAAGCAAGGTCAGAGGACTGCTCTTCTTTGTCTCTGAAGCCTGAACAAGACTATCTTTTTAATTTACCTAACATCAGGCCACTCCTGCTAGAGGGCATTCATTCAGTTCAGTTCAGTCGCTCAGTCATGTCCAATTCTTTGCAACCCCATGGACTGCAGCATGACAGGCTTTCCTGTCCATCACTAACTCCTGGAGCTTGCACAAACTCATATCCATCAAGTTGGTGATGCCATCCAACCATCTCCTTCTCCTCCTGCCTTCAATCTTTCCCAGCATCAAGGTCTTTTCCAATAAGTCAGTTCTTTGCATCAGGTGGCCAAAGTATTGATTGGAGTTTCAGCTTCAGCATCAGTCCTTCCAATGAATACTCAGGACTGATTTCCTTTAGGAGGAAAGACCTCTTTGCTGGAGGGCAAGTCCTCTGAAAACCATCACCTTGATCAGCTCAGAGACAACAGTGCTACAGCCGGCTGGCTCCTGCTTGTCAACCATCCTGGTGCATTTCAGGTTTTGTACTTATAGAAGAATTGATGTTGCTTATGAAATTTCCATGCCTTCCAGGGTTTCTAGTGTGATACCATACATGAATAATATCCTGCTGAGGGGCTCAGCAGACCTGTATTTGAAGAAAGTTTCAAGGGGTCCTGCGTTCAGAGACATGTAGATCTGGAATCTCCAGGGCTTCCTTTGAAACTCTTCCATAACCTCACTTCTTAGACTGCCTTATGATTCTCTCATTCTTCCATCACAAAAGACCATCATTTCTGAGTCATTTCATCATCCTCTGGCCCTGGACTTTCTAGTGTGAGGAGTTCCTTTTGTAGGTTGTTAGGTAGTTGTTAGGTAGGTTGTTGGGACTGCAAGGAGATCAAACCAGTCAATGCTAAAGGAAATCGGTCCTGAATATTCATTGGAAGGACTGATGCTGAAGCTGAAACTCCAATACTTTGACCACCTGATGCAAAGAACTGACTCATTGGAAAAGACCTTGTTGCTGGGAAAGATTGAAGGCAGGAGGAAAAGGGGCAGACAGAGGATGAGATGGTTGGATGGTATCACCAACTCGATGGATATGAATTTGAGCAAGCTTCAGGAGTTGGTGATGGACAGGGACACCTGGCGTGCTGCAATCCATGGAGTCGCAAAGAGTCAGACATGACCGAGCTGCTGAACTGAACTCAACTGAACTGAGATAGTCCTTCTCTTCTGAGCTTGTGCTAATAAGTTATAATAAACTTTATGTATATATGAAAAAATAAAGAGACTGGATATATTCAGGAAAATAATTTAAAATAATTAAAAGATCTTGAGAGGTTGGCTCCTACCTTCAGGATGGCTGCACACAAATCAATTCGTATCATATTAACCCACCCCTCAGGGAAGGAATTTGAAGTCTACTTCATGGGTGAGGAAACAGAAAGCATGGAGACTTACTTGCCCACGGCCCAAAGCAATCATGCAGCACAGCCAGATTTCAACACAAGTCTGTCTGGTTCTAACTCATCCTCCGCTTAATAATAATTACAGTTAACAGGAGTGTGGCACTTACGATGTGCCAGGCACTCTGCTAAGTATTTACTCATTTATAGTCACAATATTTCTAGGAGGCTGGGATTTCTTTTGAGTCTATTTTCCAGATGAGAGAACTGAGATTTGGAAAGGTTGCTGACATGTTCAAGATCACAAAGCTAATGAGCGGCAGAGAAAATATGATTCACTGCCCAAGCCTGTGTTCTTAACCCCTATGTTATGTAGCCAAACTGACTCTCTCAATGTCCAATTCCCCTCCCCCATGCTCCTCTTGCTGCAGGCACACTAGCAGATTTCAATTCCCATCTCAGACCAAACTCCTCCCCACGTTCCAGCCTTTAGATATGCTTTTTCTCCACCCAGAAAGCCTCCTCCTGGTCCCTCCCCTATTTGCAACTGTAGTTCCTTTTCTTCTGAGTTCAAATGTCCCCCCCTTCAGTGAAGTCTTCCCTGACTTTCTACTTCAATTATTCTCTCACTAAGCCCCTTGTTTTTCCCAACAAGACACTCATTCAGTTAGTCAGTTCAGTCATTCAGTTTCAATTTCACCTCACAACTTACCAAAGTTTTATATTAGTTTCATTTTACCTGTATTTTATTTGCCTTTCCCACTAGAATGAAAGGCCCATGAGGGCAGAAATTTGCCTGTCTAGTTCCTGACATGTCTCCAGTCAGGAACATTCGAGATATTAATAGGTGCTTTATAAGTATTTAACAGATTATAATCATTAGAATTTGCAGTTAACCTATAGAAGAAAGCAGATGGTTTCCAACCTCAAGCTAAGAGTTCTCTTGTGTTAAAAATAATAATAATGTCCTTCCCTGGTGGGGCAGTGGATAAGAATCCAACTGCCAATGCAGGGTACATGGGTTCAGTCCCTGGTCCTGGAAAATCCTACATGCAGTAGAGCAACTAAGCACGAATGTCACAACTATTGAGCCTGTGCTCTAGAGCCTGGGAACCCCAACTACTGAAGCCCACGAGCCCTAAAGCCTATGCTCGCCAACAAGAGAAACCACCGAAATGAGAAGCCCTCACTCTGCAACAAAGAGTAGCCCCTGCTCTCCACAACTAGAGAAAAGCCCATGCAGCAATGAAGACCCAGCACAGCCAAAAATAAATAAGTAAAATTATTTTAATAATAATAAGGGACTCCCTTGGTTGGGGCAGTGAATAAGAATCTGCTTGCCAATGCAGGGAACACAGGTTCAATCCCTGGTCCGGGAAGATCCCACATGCCTCGGCACAACTGAGCCCATGTGCCACAAGTACTGAGCCCGTGCTCTAGAGCCCAAGAGCTGCAACTACTGAGCCTGCACACCACAACTACTGAAGCCTGCATGCTCCAGGTCCCACGAGCCACAAATAATGAGCCCCTAATGCTGCAACTACTGAAGTTCATGCGCCTAGAGCCTGTGCACTGCCACAAGAGAAGCCACCACAATGAGAAGCCCGTGCTCTGCAACTAGAGAGTAGCCCCTGGTGTCCACAACTAGAGAAAAAGCCCGCATGTAGCAACTGAGACCCAGCTCAACCAAAAATAGTAAATAAAGTAGTGTGTACCTGTCAAATAAATAAATTTACAAAAACAAAATAATAATAATACAGAACTTCAGCTTCTGCTGCTCCAAGAGATACGTTAGGATAGGAAGCACAGCCTTGGTGGAGTCCTCCCAGTGTCCCAGAAGGAAGTCTCAAAGATGTTTGCCCACAGTTCCCACAGGAGAGACCTCGGGCCACAGAACAGCCCTGCTTGGCCTCCTTAAAGCTTCTCTGCCGGGAGGGATCACAAAGAAGCTGATCTGCTGTCTGAAAACTGCTGCATGCCAGGGCCAAACAGATGCCTTCATTCTTTGTCATCACCCCAGAAGATGAGTATCTATCCCTATTTTAACTGTTAGGAGACTCAGGTTCTGAACAGTGAATGACTTCTCCCCAGAGGTGAGATGACTTCCCCAGAGCCACTCGACTGGTAAGCCATTCTTTGGTGGTTCCTTGTTACCTTTAGAAACGAGCTCCAAATTCTTTAGCAATAACCAAGCAGGACCCTATAGGGCTTTCCTGGGACAGACCCCCTTCCCGCCCCCGTGTCCTCTGCCTGCCTCATGTTTGTAAAATAGCTGTCGTCTCCCAGGCCTCCCCTGAGTCACAAAAGCCTGGTTCAAGAATTGAGGATTGAAAGGACATGAACACGTACTGGCAAAAACAGTGGTTGGGGCAGGAGAACTGATAAGAAGTTAAACAGTAAGTCAGCCATATGACACTCACAGAATCTTTAGTTCCTCTCTGAAGTACCTTGATAACAGTATCTGATGCACATTTCCTGAGCTGTTTTACAGATACTGAAACCCGCCCCCTCCCCTCCACCCCACCACAATGAGAGGCATTAGCTGCTTGATGACCATGAGCACTGTAGCCCCCAGACCTACTGGAACCCAAGGACTGATAATGTTAATCCCTGTGACATGGCCCTATTACCTCACCGTCAAACAAGCAAAGAATTGTGCACAAGCCAATCACACAGCCTGTGACTCCCCGCCCTCACCGTGTCTTTAAACCTGCTTCCCTGACCGCTCTACAGCACAGGGAGCTCAACTTGGTGCTCTGTGATGACCTAGAGGGGTGGATGGGGGAAGGTGGGAGGGAGGCTCAAGAGGGAGGGAATATATGTACACACATAGCCAATTCACGTTGTTGTATAGCAAAAACCAACACGTCGTAAAGCAATTATACTCCAACTAAAAGTAAAATTAAAAAAAAAAATGCTTCCCTGAAACCCATGGTAGAGTTCAGGTTTTTTGAGGATTAGCTGCCCTGGATTCCTTGTTTGAAACCTTTCAATAAATGCTACACTTTTCTCTGCTACAACCTGGGATTAGCAGATTGACTTTACTACACATGGGCAAACAGATCCAAGTCTGGTTCAATAACAAGCAAGCAAACGAGGTGCCCCCAGAAATGCGCCTCCTCTTGGGACTCACCCCCCTCCAAGGCCCTCAGGGACTTTGCATTCTCCCCATGCAGGGACAGTTCTTGGAACAAACAGGATACCTCACAACTCCATGCCCTGGCACATGCTTCTCCCTCCTATCTGCCCCCACAGAATGTGGCTAGACCCTACTTGTCCTTTAAGATCCATGTAAACAAAGAAAAAGGACAGAGTCTGATAGGAATCTTTCCTAAGAAAATAAACGTGTGGGCAAAGCTATTTATTCAAAAGTAGACCTTTTATATTTAATTATTACTTATGACAGGATAACACTGCTAACAACCTAAATGTCAAAAATATGGGAAATGTTGAATAAATTATATTCCCCTATTTAGGGTAGACTAGTAAAGCCACGGGCTTCCCTCATAGCTCAGCTGGTAAAGAATCTGCCTGCAATGCAGGAAACCCCAGTTTGATTCCTAGGTCAAGAAGATCTGCTGGAGAAGGGATAGGCTACCCACTCCTGTATTCTTGGGCTTCCCTTGTGGCTCAGCTGATAAAGAATCTGCTTGCAATGCGAGAGACCTGGATTCAATTCCTGGGTTAGGAAGACCCCCTGGAGAAGAGAAAGGCTACCCACTCCAGTATTCTGGCCTGGAGAATTCCATGGACTATAAAGAGTTGGACATGACTGAATGACTTTCACTTTCACTTTCGTAAAGCCACACAGCGGAGGTGGGGGGAAGGCGGAGGTCTGTTGTTTTATTTTATTTTTTTTCCCAGCTGCTCAGCATGTGGGATTTTAGTTCCCTGACCAGGGATCAAACATGTGACCCCCGCACTGGAAGTGCAGAGTCTTATCCACTGGACCACCAGGAAAGTTCCTGTTGTTTTGTTTGTTTTGGGGGTTGCTAGCAAAAAGTCTTGACCAGGCAACTGTAAACTGATAGTTCTCAACTGAACTGCTGTAGAGGACTGGTGTGACTCCTTCCTAGGGCTCCATAATTGATGAATAAAGTTTCCTTTTGTTACAACTATCATTCAAAACCTTAATACCATGTTTGAGCAGACAGAATGTTGACCTTTGCTGCCCATAGTTTCTGTGTGGTGCAGGGCGCAACTTGAAGCATATGAAGAAACAAAGAAACTATGCATTTGGCAGACTTGACAGAACTTGTCTCATGAGTATCTGAGCGTGATCAGGGCACTAAAAGGGTCTACTTAAACAGTGCCACCATGATGCTGAAAAGTGACCAGTATAATAGTGTGATTACTATACATGCCACTTAATCTTTTGAGTATGCTGCCAAAATACCAGTGTTCAAAAAAATGCCACCCTGTCCTGTTGTAACAAATACATACCCAAATTATGAGGCTCTTTCTCACCCACAAAACTAGTCAGATGAAAATGTTCCTGGTTAGCTGGTGGTTTTCCTCCACTCAGTGATTCAGGGACTCAGGCTCCTCCCAGCTGTGGCTCCTCTACCCCTGGAATTTCGGAATTCAGAAGATGAAGAAAAAGAACATGGAAAGTCATCTCTTAACCCCTTTGGCCTGCAGGTGACACCCATCACTTCCAGCCCCATTCTGCTGATGACTAGTCACTGAGTCACATGAAGAGCAAGAGGTGCTAAGAATATAATCTCTGGCTCAGCAGCCTCTTCTCAGCAACACCTCTACACTGTGACGGGAAGAACACATTTCTGGTGGACACCATGCCCTCTTTGCTGCAACCACAGACGCAAGAGTTGAGAACCACTGGGAAGTGGGTTTCGTTGCTATGTGACATGGAGAACTGGGGAAAATACCCAATATTGCCTCATTAGTAGAACAACATCCCCTGCTCCCAGTATTTCCTACGCTGGAATGTGCGATGGGCCTGATCGAGAACATGAATACCACCTCCTCTTTGTTCTAGGAACCACGTTGTCTCCAATCTGCTCCCATTCTTCTGGTGGCCATTCAGTCTGCTCCTCTCCCCACATCTCCCCCCCACCCTCTACCACCCTACCATCCTTGGTGGGCAGCTCTGCCTCAAGCACTAGTCCCTGGTCTGATCAGCTGTCACTCGGGAAAAAGCTGGCTCTGTTAACCTGTGGTTTATAAAGGATAACCACCTTCTGGAGAAAGAACTGCCTGTGACCACCTCTCCTAGAGAGAAATAAAGGGCATGGCAGGTACTTAGAGCTTTATGAATCTACCAGTACCTAGAGTTTAAAAAAAAAAAAATGTCACAGGAGGGCAGAGATAGTGTCTAACCAGTGTGCAACCATTTTTTAAATGCTTTATTTACTTTTGGCTGCATTGGGTCTTCGTTGCTGCACACGGGCTTACTCTTGTTGCTCTCTGTGGGCTTCCCATTGAGGTGCCTTCGCTTGTTGTGGAGCACAGGCTCTAGGGCATGCAGGATCAGTAGTTGTGGCACACAGGCTTAGTTGCTCCGTGGCATGTGGAGTCTTCCTAGACCAGGGACCTAATCCGTGTCCCCTGCATTGGCAGGTGGATTTTGTCCCACTAGACCACCAGGGAAGTCCATCCTGCAACCATTTTTACCACTATACTTTCAGCACTTAGCACAGTGCTTTGGAAACCCAAGTTCCATCCGTCTTGTGAAGCTGTAGCCACTAAGTCCTGGGAGCCCTGAGAGTCTGGCTGGCAGGCCAGAGAAGAGAGTAAAGGGGCTACAGTGTAACTGAATACAGTGGTTTCTTGGTGTCCTTGTAGGTACTGGTTCCAGAAACTTCCCCACATACCAAAATCCACGGATGCTCAAGTCCCTTATATAATATGATATAGTATCACATATAAGCTACACACAACCTTTGGTGTACTTTAAATCACCTCTAGATTTTCTTTTTTTTTTTTTTTTTTCTTTGAACTTTTTATTTTGTATTGGGGTATAGGCGATTAACAATGTTGTGATATTTTCAGATGAACAGGGAAGGGACTCAGTCATCATATACATTCTCCCCCCACCGAACTCCCCTCCTATCCAGGCTGCCACATAATGTGCAGAGTTCCCTGTGCTATACAGTAGGTCCTTGTTGGTTATCCATTTTAAACACAGCAGTATGTACATGACCATCCCAAACTCCATAACTATACCTTTCTTGCCCCCAACCATAAGTTCGTTTTGTAAGTCTGTATCTTTCTGTTTTAAAGTTCATTTTAATACCTAACAGAATGCAAATAATTGTAAAGACTATGTAAATGCTATGCAAATTGTTGCAAATTCAAGTTTGCTGTTTGGACATTTCTGAAATTACTTCTCTGGATATTTTTGATCCATGGTTGGTTGAATCTGAGGATGAAGAACTCTCAGATATAGTCAACTGCAGTAACTCATTGAGTGAAAAAAAAAAAAGGAATGAGTAAATGAACAATCATGCTCTTGATGACATAGATAGTAAAGATAAGTTATGGAGCAAAAATAGAATACATAATTTTATAATCAATGTGGTCACAATTTAGGAATTCAATATCAAATGCAAAAAGAATGAATTTGCTTATTTTTTAAACAAATTTTAGCACTTCCTAGCCCTTCACTTGGAGAAGGCAATGGCACCCCACTCCAGTACTCTTGCTTGGAAAGTCCCATGGGCGGAGGAGCCTGGTAGGCTGCAGTCCATGGGGTCACTAAGAGTCAGACACCACTGAGCGGCTTCACTTTCACTTTCACTTTCATGCACTGGAGAAGGAAATGGCAACCCCCTCCAGTGTTCTTGCCTGGAGAATCCCAGGGATGGAGGAGCCTGGTGGGCTGCCGTCTATGGGGTCACACAGAGTCAGACACAACTGAAGTGACTTAGCAGCAGCAGCCCTTCACTACATAACTACTACCCAAGACTTCCCAGGTGGTCCAGTGGTTGAGAATCTGCCTGTCAATGAAGGGGACGTGGGTTTGAACCCTGGTCCAGAAGGATCCCACATGTCATGCAGCTACTACTGGGCCCAACAAAGACTCAATGCAACCACATAAATATGAAAAAAAAAAGAAAAGGCAATACATAAAAATGTTTATCTTTCGTCCATGCATTTACAAGTGATTTTATTTTTCTCCTTATACATTGGTATATTTTCCAAACCTTCTACAAGAAGAATGCACCTTTTTTACAATCAAATTTAAAAGTCATGGTAAATATTATCTTTAAAATATTATATTTAAATATTTAAATTTAATTTAAATTTAAATATTTAAATATTATCTTTAAAACATTGTTCTGTGATCATTCCATGGAGACTTGGAGGCGCCTCCTTAATGCTCATAGTGTCTGATAGCATCCTCTACCATTCACTGAGCTCAGTGGATTTTGTTTGCTAATCTATCTTCCAACAAAGCTTGAAGTTGAGGGACAGACTGATCCTTTGATTTCTGAATCCCCAGGCCCTAGTACATACACTAAGCATTCCTAAACACTGCAAATCAAATGAAGGAATCAAGGAGTGCATAGTATAGGAACTCAGGTGTTCCCATTCTAAATCCAGATGCATCTTTCCTGGAACTAAAGGGATCAAGAATTTTCTCCACTCTTGACTGTAACCAACAGCCTAGGAAGAGTTTAGGAAGCTTATGGGAAGACTGCAGAACTGCCCCACGTTCAGCACCAGGGTTGAGGAACTCAGTGGAGTGAGAACTGAAATCCGAGTTTTCCTGGCAAGAGCTCAGATTAGTCACATGGAGGCATTTGGAGGATTCCCCAAGACTGCTCATTCCTCAGGGATCACTCACTCCTCCCAGGACCTCCCCTGGGAACAAAGGAAAACCCAAGACTTGGGACTGGGCCCTTTTCCACCAACAGCTGCTAGTAGTTTGCATTTAACCCTGAACCACAATTAAAATAAATGTCGGGGGTGGAGGGGAGTGGATAACACCAGCTAGGAAACCCTTAGGTTTTCTCCAAATTCCTTTTGAAGTGCTTTGAGGACCAAACAGGCCAATTTCAGGACAAAAAAAGGGAAAAAAGGAGATTCTTAGACAGGTTTTGATAATGTCAACTACAGCCGAAACTGAACGCTAGACCAACTGCCACGCACGCTAAGAGGGGTCAATTTCCAGTTCAACCAAGGGTTTGTAATGCCCTGGAGCTATAAAAGCCAAGCAGCACCACCACCCCCTTCACTGCGGAGGGTAGTGAACTCGGCTTCTCCGAGAACGGGCGGCGGGGGCGGCCCCCCGCAGGCCTTGGAACACCCCCCACCCCCTTCCCAATTTACCTCTTAGTGCCTAATCTGAAACCAAGTCTGACTCCTTTGCGGTCTTAAGGACTCCAGGTGCCCCTCCCTACAATATCATCTAGAAAATAATTCCTAGACCTGTAGTTTACAGACGAGGAGCTTACAATCCGGTTCTGGGCCAGCGCGCCCCACCCGCAGGGCGACTGGATTCTTTGATTTCCACACTTACTCGCTAAAAGCAAACCCGAGAGGAAGGGCACGAAAATATTCGAGAGCATTTGAGTAGGAAGAGTTTACAATCTCGTTCTCTCTGGGGGCGGGTGGAGGCCTGAAGCGAGGCTACTCCGCATAGCGAGAGAAGGGTGTGTGCGCTGCGCCCGGGGTGTGAGTGTGGCGGGGGGAGAGGGAGGCGGGCAGGAAGAGGAGGGAGGGGAAGAGGTGGGGTGAGCCGAGGCCCTGACACCCGCCCAGGCTCCTCCTGCCTCCCCCCGCCCCCCCACCCCCACGTACTAAGGCGCCCTGCCCGCGGCGCTGTGCTCACTGGCCGCGCGTCCCCAGCCGAGCGTCCCCGCTGCGCCTCCTGCCAAGGTGAGTCCTGCCCGCCGGTCCCGGGCGGTCCCCGGCCCCACATCCCGCGCCCGGGGAAATCCCCACAACGGCGGCTCCCGCGGGCCAGGCGGTCTTCGCCCGGCATCCCAGGTGTGGGGGTGGGACGATGGTGGTGGTCGGGCGTCTGCTGGGCGTGTGGGGGTGTCCTCTCCCCCAGCTCTGGGCCACACCCCAGCTGGGCGAGCACCTCCCCTGTCCCTCCCCGGCGCGACCCCCCAGACCCCCGGAGGAAGGAGCACTTGGCCTTTACTAGTACTTCGGTGTCGGTGCCCCGGGGTCTGCTCTCTCCTACTTGTTGGTGTATCTTTCTTTAGACCCCTTCCTGCTTTTTGACAAGTCTCCCCAGTTACCGACTCCCTGTTTCTGGCCCCCTGTCCTGGCCGGCTTGTTTCTTTGTGGGCTCCGGCTGCAGGCTGACTTCTGTCCAGATGTTCGTAGCCTCTTTCTAGCTGGACGGTCCGTGCAGACTCGGAGAGGGTTGGCGGGTTCTTTCCCTAAAGGACACCCCTCTGTGCCTCTCCTCCAAGCTTCAAGGTTGGGCTTCCTGTTATTTCTCTGCTAGACGAGAAGTTTCTCTCTACCAACGGAGGGAAGAAGATCCTATTTTTTTCCCTTATAACACAGTTTTGCTGAGGGGGTGGGGGGTAGCCACCACTGAAGTGGGTTTTGAAGTGAAAGGGTTCCCTTCTTGCTATTTTAGTTAAACAAGTGGAACTATACAGAGATAGAGGAAGAGCAAGTTTAATGAAGGATCTAACACCCCAGATTAACCTGGCCCAGTACAATGAGCTGTTGGTACCTGGACACAATTTGAGCCTGGCAGAGGTCTGGTGCTTCGCCCCAGACCTGAATACCGCGCTCTCCAGCCTCGGGCGGTCTCCACCTAACTGAAACCGGGAATCTGCCTTGTTGGGCGGGGGTGGAGGGGCCAGCAGAGCAGCTAGCCCTGTGCCAGGCACCACGGGGCCTGGGCCAGACTCTGGAATACGTTAAGCCCACCCGCATCCCTCCCTTGAGGTTTCTGCAGGGCGTGGTTAGCACAAAGGGCTCCCGGCTTCTCCTAGTGGAAGCCTGTGACTCAGTTGTGAGACCATGTGGGTGTGGCCTGGATGGTTCCAGACTCTCTCTGCAGATGGTTCAGACAGAACACTCCCTGAAGGAAAAGGGGAACTGTGCCATTTTAGAGGGCACTTTCCAAGAGGAAATGAGTCACACCCAGACAGGCCGGCCATCTGAAGGAGAGGTTTCTTGACTGAACTGTGGTTGAGGACATGTTAGATTGGTAGGGTCATGGCGTTTCAGCTGCAGGGTTATTGGCCTGGATGCCCACTGGCAGGCTGCCTCAGCTTTATTTGGGAGGTAGCGCTTCCCATTGAGAGGTCTGCAGTTGCTGCAGATTCTTTTTCCCCTACAGCATGAGTTTCAACCTGCAGCAGTGGACTTATATCCTGCCCTTCAGGTGAGGCCAGGCCCACAGAAATACCCTGTCAGTGATCTTTGCCTCCGGCGTGTTTCATCAAATTGCAAAAGGTGATGCCAGGCATTAGGGCAGGAATGAGTTCATAACTCATCTGAAATTTCTTCATCAGCCCTGCCCCCACAGATTCCTGTCCAGTTTCTATTTAATCATCTCTTCCAAGTGATGTATTCCTCCCTTGACAGCCAGAAGCTACTTTCTTCACTGCGGTCCTTAATCCACCATTTGGAGATTCTTATTTTGGTTCTTCAGATTTTCTTGATGGTCTACTGGGCATAAAGCACCCTGATTTCTAGGTGATGCTCTTGCCCGGCTTTTCCCGCGTACAACATCAGATGGCCCCCTTTCCTCCCATGTCTGGCACCTGGCCAACCTCTCCAGCAGCTACTCTCCAGTGAGGTCAGGCCTTGGGCTGGGTGGAGCTGAGACTGAGTGCCTCTTTGCTTTCCACGGACACCTCTAACCCTGCGGCTTTTTTAGGGCACTACCCACTTGGTATGGCCTTGATCCAGTCCAGTCTTTTAAAGTTGAAGGAAACAATGGAATCCTTTCAGAGATATAAAGTGTAGATTAGCACTCAGCCTGCTAGGAAAGCTGATCTTTTTAGAGTCTTAAGCTTCTCATTTTTCTGGGACTCAACAATTTAGGAATCTCACATCAAAAGCAAAAAGAATGAATTTATTTTTAACAATTTTCAGCACTTCCTAGCCCTTTATTAAATAACTACCACCTAATCCAACAATGGATTTAATAGCTGTTGTCACAATGGCTATTGTTTGCCAGTTCTGGCTGATAGACCTGACAACTCTTCAAGGAAAATTGGATGTACTCTGTTAGGGTAGAGAAGGCTTCAGAGTTCTTCCTGTTGGATTGTATCTGGAACTCTTCTTTTGCTGCTCATTTTCTTAATGGGAAAATTTTGTGTTTGGTGAAAGATGGGAGAGAAAGCCTGGATTAGATCCATTGCCTCAACTCACTTTTTCTGAATTCCCTTTAGGGATTAAATTCAAGAATGCCTTTGGGGTTCAATTCCCGATCCCATCCCCCACTCCCTTTTTTTTTATTTTTAAAATCGTCAAAAAGAAGGACACCTAAAACACATTTTAGATAACATGTTTGTTTTTACTAACATTCTGCCAATTGTTTTCTGGGTGGGCTGTAAGAAAACTAGGGTATGGATAAGACAGACGAGATCAGACTTCTTGCTCTTTAGAAATCTCCTTTTTGAAATTATGGCCTGGATCTGGGCATGGGTCCAGAGCAAACATTTGATATTGCTTAGGAGCAGACACTTTTCTAAGGAGGACTCCTACTTCCCTGCTACTTCCAGAAGGATCAAAATTTCTATTATTGTCAATTTCCTTCTTACTGATTCATCGAGCAGACTCTGAGGGCAGGGTGCTAGCTTCTAGGACTCTGCTCCTGGAGCCCACAGTTTAGTGGAGAAAGACACAGAGCACAGTTAACTTGAATTCAGGACATATTTTTAAACAGTATGACCTTAGCTGGTGAACTCCCCAAAGTCAAGCACCATGGGGGTGGGGGCTGTGGAGATGGGGCCTGCACGAGCCTAGTCATGCAAAGTAGGTGTTCAGTGTAGGTACAGCAAAAATCGAATTACCACCACTGTAATTAAATTTGTAGAGCCCAGAATTCTTTTCTGAAGAGACAGTTACACAAAGAAACATATGTGAGCATCCACTCTTCAGACCTGTATAGGAGAAACACAGACGTCACAACAAAATGATTTCAGTAAAAACGTGAGTGACCAACAATGAGGCAGTTAGAGCTTGTGGAGCTCACAGTGAGAGAGCAATAAAGAGGGGTAAGCCAAAACTAGAGAAAAAGTGTTGGGTGACCAGACCTGTTTAGCAGGACACACCGTTTTCTCCTACACTATGGAATGTATGCTACTGTTCATTCATTGACTGCCCCTTTCCAGGCCCTTCCCAGCCCCTTCTCAGCCCTCACCTCCCACTCTGCTCCAGTGGCCAGGGTTTCAGCCCAGACCTGGGCAATCACACCTGCACCTCAGCTCCAGCCAAGGGAATTGCTTGATTCATTCATTCGCTCGTTAGCAACACTATACCACTATATTTAGTGGTTTCTAGACAGAACAGAATAATGGCCCTTACCCTATAAGAACTTAAATCGAGGATGGAGAGGCAGATAAATGATGAAATGGCAGTAGGTTGTCTGGGGAACAGGATGCCGCTGCCTCTGAGCCCAAGGCCATCCAGTAGAAGTGTTTCCGAGCCAGAAGCTAGAGTACCACCCCTACCTGGGGGTGGAGCTCTCATCAGGTGGCTGGAGAATGGGACACTGCGGGGCAGAGGCAGTGATGGAAAGATCAAGTTCCTGAACTGCTGCTTTAGGAACCAATCCATCTGCCCAGCCCGAGTAAGCCACGCCCAAGATGGGAGGGCCTGGCAGGCTGGCTCAGTAGGGCAACCACCACACTCTGGAAGAACTGGAGGGTCCATCCACTAGCCAAGAGAATAGTGTTCATCACACCTTCCCCTTTTCCTTCATCTTACTCTAAAATCAGTGTGCTGGCTTCACCTTCAAAACCTAATGACTTGCTCCTAGCCCCGGCCCGTGCCCTCAGGAGCCCTGGTTACTGATGAAGAGGGTGGTCATCTCTGATTTTCAAACCTATTTCTGCTTCCACAACCTTAGATCTCCCGAGTAGCCCCTGTTCTGCATTCTCATTGCAGAAGGTCTACTGAACAAACGGGCTCCCCAGGTGACTCAAATGGTAAAGAAACTACTTACTGATGCAGGAGATGCAGGTTCAGTCCCTGGGTGGGGAAGATCCCCTGGATAAGGAAATGGCAACCCACTCCAGTATTCTTGCCTGGAGAATCCCTTGGACACAGAGCTTGGCAGACTGTAGTCTACAGGGTCGCAAAGAGTTGGACGTGACTTGCCTACTGAGTACAAGCACTAGGGAACAAACGGAGTCTGCGCTGGCTGCTGTGGCCGCAGTCCACGTGCTAAGTAAACAGCAGAGGGGGATCCAGTGGGGGCAGAAAAGCTCCCACAGTGCATAGTAAGCGCAGACCATCCCTGGCTGGGTTTGGAGTGTCCTGAGACCTGAGGGCTCACTCCAGGAAGACGGGTCTCACTCTTTTGAAGAAGGTATTCAAGGGTGGCCAGGACTTCCTTATCTTACAACCTGTATTTCTTGGAAGTTCCTGAAGTAGCCTGTTTCCTGCCTTAGGGGTCCTTTTCATGCTGCATTCCCCTTCTTACTTCTCTGGCTTTGCAGTGCATTTTCCTTCTGTTCTGCCCTGTGAAGAAAGTGAACGAGGTGTCCCACAGCCAGATCAGTTTCTGAGATCTTTGGGCATTGACTGTGAAGTGCTCTGGCCGTAGAGCTTGGACACAGGTAATTTTAAACCTCTGTGGTGGCCGACTCCTTTCCTGAGATATTTCAGAACTGAAGTGGGATGCCACAGTCTCCTCCCAAAGGTGACTGACTCAGTTCAGTTCTCTTAGTTATCTCTTATGTTGCTGGACTTGCAGAGCCAATCCAGGCGAGGGTGACTCCCTCTAAGCCCCTGCCATGTGAAGCCAGATACTGGCCGTGTCAGGAGAGAGGGGAAAGGATATGAGTCTTCTGGAATTCATCGCACAGTGGACCTTGGATTTGTTGCTGTCTCCATGAGAAGTCTTTCAGATGAATCATCCAGATTCTGGCTTATAGCATTCTCTAGAGTAGCACATTCTTTGGCATGCTGATTCCTGTACTTTTCTGGGGATTAAGGGGTAGAACTTTCAACTCAAAGTGTAATTGCTCAATCCTCGTGTTCACCAGCTCCACCTTCTCCTCAGTAAAAGATAGCATTTAGGGATCTGTGTTGAATATGCATATGTCAGCAACAGGAACCAGAATGAATGCATGTCTCCAGTTCCTATTGAGACTCTTCAGGAGAAGATGCCAGCCTCCCCTTCAACCACTGCTCTAAACCATGGGTCCCTGTCTGCTGGGACTGTGGACCAGTACCTCCTGTCAGATCAGTGATGGCATTAGATTAGAAATAAAATGCACAATAAATGTAATGCTCTTGAAATCATCCCCCATCCTCCTTCCCCATCTGTGGAAAAACTGTCTTCCACAAAACCAGTCCCTGGTGCCAAAAACTTTGGGGACTGCTACTCTAAACCAATTCCTGACTTTTTTTTTTTTCCGAGTGGTATATTAGTCTCAATTCAATTTCATCTATTTCTTATCCAGTAGTGATTTTAGTTGGTGTAAGCCAAAGCTACTCTGTTTTTGCTGAAGCATGCCTTCCAATTAAGCAAAATTCACTGGGCTCCTCTTAAGCACCAGGCATTGGGCCTTGATGAGACAAATGCCCCCAGATTATATTATACCTGAATATAATGACCTGACAAATCCTTTCCTTTAAGCTATTCACAATGAAAAGCTCTTCCTTTCCCACTGCACCTCAGACTGTGAGAGTAGCTCTTCTGTCTAGTGATGCCAAAAATATATCAGATCCCCAAAATGATTAGTATATACTGTTACGTGTTCCTTCTCAAGGCTTTGGGTAGCTTGTTTTTGGGTAGGGCAACTGATGTTACTACCAAAGATGCAAATGACTTTGTTACGATCAATAACAAGTTCAGAACTTTAGTAAAGAATACAAGGAATTCCCTGGTGATCCAGTGGTTAGGGTTCCTCACTTTCACTGAAGTGGCCTGGGTTCAATCCCTGGCTGGGGAACACAGGTCCCACAAGCCATGGTGTGTGGCGCGCACACACACACACAAAAAAAAGTGCTCAGAAGATGAAATTCATTTTTAAGCAGATTTCTAAACCTTAGAATGAGACCAAACAAGGTTACCTAGTGAAGCTTGGAGGGTTGAAGTTCCTTTATTAATCAGGCTTGACTGTGGGTATTGGTATTCAGCCATATCCACATGGAAGAGTTCCATTTACCAGTGCCCGCCACCGCCACCACCAAGAGAAGTGGTGAAACATCTGTTCTCTCCGTAGGTGCTTTGTCAGTTACACAAAGGGGCACTGATCTTGCTTTTCCAGATGATCAGAGTTTTTATTCTTCATTATGCAAGCTTAGCAGGCAACTAGATAAAATCCCTCATTCAGAGCACCAATACCTGAAGCGCCTGTTTCCATCAGCAGGAGGAAGGCCCCAGACCTGGGGTGAATTGGAAAAGGACTGAATGGATGAGCTCTTCCAGTCATTTTCAAAAGACTGGTAATTCCTGTCACTTAACGTAGCCTTGGGGCAACTACACCGTGTGGGTCTACAGCTACTGCGCCTGTGTGCTCTAGAGCCTGCCTGCGGCAACTGAGACCCAATACAGCCAAATAAATAAATGAATAAAATTTTTATAAAGTTAATGTAGATTGTTTCTTTACATCCTTTAACAGGTTTCAACAGACTTCACCAAAATGCCGTCTCAAATGGAACACGCCATGGAAACCATGATGTTCACATTTCACAAATTTGCTGGTGATAAAGGTTACTTAACAAAGGAAGACCTGAGAGTACTGATGGAAAAGGAGTTCCCTGGATTTTTGGAAGTAAGTGTTGAAAGGCTCAGAAAGAATCAGTCGTCATGCTTATGGGCCCTGTTTCCTCTCCCTTCCTCTTTCTAGCCCTTCCCTGTGGAAGTCACTACTAGAAAGGTGTTTTCATTCATTTAGTTATTAAACGTCATTGAGTGCCTCCTGTCTGTAAGATACTATGGGAGGAAACAGACAGTAAAGAAGACAGAGCCCCTGCTCTTAAGGAACTTAACAGCTTGGAAATGAAATGAGACTACACACAAATCACCACAATACGAGGTGCTGAAGGATTCCATCTGGACTCACTGTGTCCATTGAGACAGAATTGGGGGAAAGAGGTCTTTCACCAGAGTAATCATCCAGGTTGCCTTGTTGCCCTCAGGTCCATAAACCTGGCATTGGAGGTGCTCCGTCCTAGTCACATCCACTTATGTCCCTTCTTAAATTAAATTCCTTTAGATAAAGACTTTCAAACTTTTTTCCAACACTACTCTAAACGAATGGTGTCAAGTGTCTGCTGAATGAGAGCCAAGCATCGCTCCAGAACAATCTGCTTTTCACATTGATGATGCTATGAGAACACAGGAGCACAGTTTGAGTTTATGCCTGCGCTACTAGATTGAAATGCAAACCCTTCTCTGCCTGCTACAACCAGAGTCACTTAAAGGGATCAGTACTGTACGTGGTGTGGAACATTGCATTAGCCTCTAAAGGGTGAAGGGAAAGTGAAAGTGTTAGTCACTCAGCTGTGTCCAACCCTTTGTGACCTCATGGACCGTAACCTACCAGGCTCCTCTGTCCATGGAATTCTCCAGGCAAGAATACTGGAGTGGTTGCCATGACTGTCTCCAGGGGACGAACTTCCCCTGGAGGGATCTTCAGGATCTTCCTGACCCAGGGATTGAACCTGTGACTCCTGCATTGCAGGCAGATTCTTTACCATCTGAACCACTGGGGAGGAGATGGTAAAAGGCAGAGTCCTGCCTCTTGTCATCTGCATAGTAAACAGCAGTAGTCAAGCCCCTAACTCCTGACCCAGTAAACATAAGGTATTATAGTACATGATGATTTATAGGGTTATCAATATCAGTCAAATAAACAGATAGAAATCATTTAACTTGTATCTTAGAGCTGCACTTATCACAGTGCCATCCTAGAATGAGTTAGAGGACACTGTTGCTCTGCTTTCTTACAGTTCTGTGATACAAACCCAGACCAGGACCCTAATTAACACTGGGAAGGTTGCTTCAGCTTTCTGTGCCTCAATTCAGGCCCTCTCTAAAATGAGAGGCTGGACATGATCATCTCCGAGACCACTTTCACTTTCTGTGATCCTTCTAGGCAAGCATAAAATTCAAGGACAAAATGTGCTCATTGTAAACCTGCCCATCACACAAAGATGCTCTCAGTCTACTTCTAAACACTCCTTAATTGTGCTGTTACATAAGTTAGAAGCCAGGATGACTATCACCTGAGACAAAGACCCTTCCTAAAGGCTTTGTGGTTTGATAAACATAAAGTGTTCAACACAGTTCTGAACATGGCAGTACAATTTATTCTAAGCATGGGGTCATTATTCCAGGCACACCCACAGTGGCTACGTTGACAGCGTTTTGTTTCTAAATCTGATCCCTTATGTTATCCAAATTGCACTGCTTGTGACCACAGCCAGGAAGCTGGGGTTGAGGCCAGAATTAACTGAAACCCACCAAAAGAGGGAGGTAGCTGCATAGACAGGTTATAGTTGTATGCTTAGGGCATGCTGCTTACGTTAAAGGCTTTCTGAGCACAGTTTATATAAACATCCAGCACACTTGAGACAGTGTGTGTCAGTTCCCTTACTCAAGTATGCAGTCAACAGGATTCATAAATGCTTTACCCTGAGCCCTTAATGTGGTTGTTTTTTTTTTTTCCCCCCCCAGTTGTACCACACAGCATGTGGGAACTTACTTCCCTAAATAGGGATCAAACCCACCCTCCTGCATTGGAAGCATAGAGTCTTAACCACTGGACCACCAGGAAAGTCCCCCTGAACCCTTTAACACCTGTAAATGGCCATGTTTACTTCTGGTTGATGGCATGGACCCTACAGGAGAAACTACACTTTCCCACTTCTAAGCATGAACACAATGAAAAGGAGTGATTAAACCAGTCACCCATGAAAGCAAGGGAAAAGGGAAAACAAAGGGGATCTTACCTGTTCATTCCAGTTCCATGCATTTGTGCTAAGGCATTGAGAGTTGTGGGAAGCTTTATGTCTCCATCACATGTACTACTTTTGAAACATATCCAGTGTAAAACATCCAGCAAAGAGTATAGGATGACATGGATTGGCCAACTCATTAAAAACAGAAGTGATTTTAGAGACACTCTGCAGCAAGTCCAGCCTCAGTTCTTAGCTGTTACATGAAGGTCCACCAAGGTGTGTGAAGTCACTTATTCACCTGGCTAATATGATATTAAGTCACACTAGGTTGGCCTCAGCTGTGCCAACAAGAGAGGACCAACTGCCTGTCCTCTTTAAATCTAACCCATCCCAGGGTATCATTAGCATTGCTTCAAAATCCACAGGACAAAGATCTGAAATTTACTCCCAAAGTAATCTCATGAGGTCTTTCATAGGAGTTTCTTTTTTAAGGACTTGACCATGCTATAAGGAATGAAAATTTGTTAAGAGAATATAAATTTTAAAACTGTGGTAACAGACTTCCCTGATGGCTCAGATGGTTAAGAGTCTGCTTGCAATGCAGGAGACCCAGGTTCAATACCTGGGTCAGGAAGATCCCCTAGAGAAGAGAATGGCCACCCACCCCAGTATTCTTGCCTGGAGTATTCCATGGACAGAGAAGCCTGGCGGGCTGCAGTCCATGGCGTTGGGAAGAGTTGAACACAACTAAGCAACTAACGCTTAACTCCATGGTCCATACCTTCCAAATAATTTGTGTGGCAGAGGCCAACACAATAGTGAAAAGCAGTTATCCTCCAATTAAAAAAAATTAAAAGGAAAAAAAATTGTGGTAACAGTTGGGCTGTGAGTAAAGCAGGTCAGATTTTAAGTGGACTGAGAATTCAGAGTCGTGGATCTCCCTTCTCTAGCACTGTATCTCCTCTTTCTAGAAATAGACTGTTTCTAGTCCCTGAGTTACACAAAAGAATGCCATGGAAACCTCTTTCCTAGTCTGCAATAAATATGAATTTACTGAAATGCTTTCTCAAAGCAGAGAAGTACATTTAGAAGACCTCCAAATATCATTGTGATCTAAAGCAAGAATTCAAATAATGAGGAGATTATACATAGAGTACTCAGCAGAACAAAGAAGCTCGTCACTGCAACCACTGACTGACGGTTCTTGCTTCTATTCTTTTTTTTCAGAATCAAAAAGACCCTCTGGCCGTGGACAAAATAATGAAGGACCTGGACCAGTGTCGAGATGGCAAAGTGGGCTTCCAGAGCTTCTTTTCGCTAATCGCTGGGCTCACCATCGCATGCAATGACTATTTTGTAGTACACATGAAGCAGAAGGGGAAGAAGTAGGCAGCATTGAGCAATTACTCCCACCCTGATAAGAATTCTTATAAAGGGTCACTTAAGGAATCTGCCCCACAGCTTCCCCTGTATAAGGATTTCTGAGCAGATGGGACCCATAGAAAATGTACAAATAAAATCCAACTCCATTTTGAGAAGCAGAGAAAGAAAAGTCAATTAAAGCCAGATAAGCTTTTGATTTTTATATTGCTTGCATCCTCTTGCTCTCAATAAACAAATTCCTTTTTTAGTTCTGAATTGCAGACAGAATGCTCATTCCTTCTTCAGAAATGCTTTTTCCTACATGTCCTTGAGCATCTAGCATAACGAAGAGCTCTTTCCACAGAACCTGCAAGATGAGAAAGCATTCTCTACTCAGGCTTGCAGTCTAACTTCTCAAATTGACCTGCCCTATAGCTGTGTCTAGCTGAAGGACAAAACATTCAAGGATTAAAAGAACACCCTTCAGGAATATATTCCAACTTTATAATTTATGGGCATAGTCCTGCCCAGTTAAATCAGTGCCTTTCCAACCAGCGCCCTGTATGCCTGAAATATCTTTAGTCCATTTTTCATAGCAACGTTTCAGCAAACTAGGGTAAAAATAAGTCCATAAGACAACTGATTAAAATCAGACACTAGTGTGAAACCTCAGGAACAATATCATATTAACATTTTTTGAGTTGTCATGAGATGCCATGATTGTATTGTGATGTCAAGAATTAACGTAACCATGATTTATATAATAGGGTAGTGCTGTTTTGTTGAAATTGAAATACCAGTACTTATGTCTTGATAAACAGCAAAGTGTTTCTCCCAGTCCTTTCTGTGTCTGTTACAAGCTTCAGCAGATATGCATTCCATAGCTATTATTAAATAGCTATACTTATTAATAATATAATACTCTTTACGGAAAGATAAGGTATGAATTGACACATGAAATTGTACCAATTAAACAGTTCAATCAACATAATTCTGGGGAAAAGTTCAACATAAGGTCATCCACTATCACCAGGAAATGCATGTAAAAGGGAACAGAATAGTCCAAAACTATCTTTGGTGAAAGGATATCTGTAATAAAATCAAGGTCAAAGATCAAATTCCAACATTTTATTTTGTCTCAGCCAATAAATGAACAAGATAAGACAATGGATAGCTTTGCAGCTACAGAGTTATGTCAGCAGGTTTACAAAGAGGGGTTTACTACAAATATTAAATGGAAGGGGGGAGTTGGCTAGCTAAGGAATTGACTCCAGGAGTGATTCCCCCGAATCCATGCCATAGATCGGGGCCACCAAGGGAGCTGCTTAGCTCAGGAAGCTGCCTGCTGAGTTGGGACACCGTTGCTAAAGCTAGCAGCTCCAGAACCACACGACCATGGCTCCACAGTACCACATATGGCTCTTCCCACACGTGACTTGGTTCCCACATCCAAGTATCAAAAGAAGTGGATCTAATTAGCAGAACCTCAATCCCATCAAAACCCAAACTGCAAGGGAGTCCGGGAAATAAAGCTTTATATTTTCCAACCTCTACACACTAGGAGTTGGCCTGCTAGTCCACTACACCTACCACAGTGACAATTCTTAATTCTAAGAGAAGTCTTCCAACCTGTAGTTTAAAGATACTTGCTCTAAGACCTCTGAGAGCTACAGGGAATACAGAATCACACTGGCCCTTCCCAGGAAAGCAAACTCTCCATGAGAATGTGTATCAGCCTGGATTTACCCTTTCGGTTTATACCACTTGCCTCTGGGGGCAACTGTTCACTGGGCATTGTAAAACGCGTTCAGTTTGCAAACGGGCAGGTGAAACTAGCACAGAGATACTATGGGCTTAGATGTCCCCAAATCCATAGCAAGCTTTCACACTCTAAGCCTCTTTACCTAAAAAGAGAACTATGCCAGCAGACAGGGCTCTGGGGCTGGGAGAGGAGGTATCATTCTTCTTCACAGTGGATTTGTAGGTTCAAAAAAATCTCTAAAGGAACGCATTATTCCCAGAAGATGGCCTCAGAAACTCTGGCATTCAGAAAAGTGGCAGGAAATCATCTGGGTCACTATATTTGGGGTGTGTGTTGATGAGGAGAGGACTGGAAGGGAAAAGAGACAATAACTGTTTTCCTCACTTTAGCCCCACTACTCAAAGCCAGGACAGGGAAAATGTTAAGGGTATTCATGGTTTGAAATCCTACATGGCTCTCCATGCCAACGAAAACACAGGGCTCCCACAATCTGACCTGCTGAAACAGCTGTCCAGGCTTTCGGAGCCACAGCCTGATGGCTCCCAGAGGCGAAGCTGCAACTGTGCCAACAGCCATCAAGAGGAACTATCTGGAAAATTCCCCTCATTCTGCCACACAGCAAAGCTGTAAAAGCAGATCCCGCCCCTCTCCACACCCAGTTGTGAGGGAAGAATGGATAGCAGTACAGAAAGCCAGTTTCAAACATGCTGCAGAGCTGACCCTGAAAAATACCTCATGTTCTCTCTTAGCTCCTGATCATGAGCCAATTACCTGTGATTTAATACTTTTCTACTCATCTCAGTGGGAGACCAAGGGCGAGTATATAAACCTCTCTCTCAATTTGACCAATCTGAAAGTGATTGTTCCAGTACCTCCTTTGGCTCTTTAACCACAGAGGAATAGTTGTGAATAAAAATTCAGTCATTTGGCAAATACTCATGAGGGCTACTACCTGAAGGACACCAGAAAATGTTCTGTGGTGGATACAAAGAAGCAGCATGGCCTGCTCAGGGAGATTATAATTGGGTTAAAGTAAACAGATGAAACAGACAAAAAGTTAAAGATTGGCAGAGGTGAGATGTGATGGACACCCTTGGTCACTTTTGGTAAGAATGTAATTTATACATATTCTAGAAGAGGCAAAAGTTGGCAGTAGGCACCAGGATCTGCTGATGTGTTTTCTTGGATCCAATATTTCTATTCTTAAGCATTTCTCATAACAAAGTAATCAAAGATAGTGAAAAAATTCACATGCAAAGGTATATAATGCAGCATTTTTTAGTTAAAACCCCAATATAACCTCCACATCCAGCGATACAGTTTTGGTTAAATAAGTATAGATGTATACAGAATATGATATGACTCAGGAAAACCATGGCTGAAGAATACTAAATAAGTTGGAGAATTGCCTATGTAAAGTAAAGCAGACAATAAAACTGGTATATAATGGAATTGTTCCCTTTTTAACATATGTGTGTCAGCACACACTCACAGAAAAAGACCAAAGGAAATATACCCACCTGTGTTTTAGTTTCCAAGGTAGGAGTTACTGGCTAGGGAAATTGTTGTCTCCAGAAAGAAGTTTATGAGGTTATTTCAACTTTCCTCTCTGTACCCTGCTACATTACCTAAATTTTCTACGATTCTACTTTTATAATCTGGAATAATATTTTTAAAAAGAGCATGTGTATTTATTGAGGATCTACCATGAGTCAAGATGTGTATGAGATACTTCTCAAGCATTATCTTACTTAGCCCTCATAATAACCCTGTTAAGGTATTAAATAGCCATTTCACAGATGGAAAAACCAAGACTCAAGTAACTCCCTCAGAGTCCCACAGTAAGTTACAATGTCAAGATTTGAACTCAGGTGTTGTCCTTCTTCCTTCCTTCCTTCCTTCCTTTCTCTTCCTTCCTTTTTATTCTGCAGCTGTATCAAGGTGCTGTTTCAGTAAATTAAATATCACACATGTTATAATATTCAAAGGAGTAAGAGATCATTGTGGGCTCGGCAAGATTAGTCAGAGAAGGGTTTTGCATAAGAGGTAGGATCTTATCTGGTCTTCAAATATTAGAAGAAATTTGGATAATAACATTCTTACTACAACCCAGGCTCTGTTCTAGTGCTTTATAAATATTAACTCATTGTGATCCCTGGGTTGGGAAGATCCCCTGGAGAAGGAAATGGCAACCCACTCCAGTATTCTTGCCTGGGAAATCCCATGGACAGAGGAACCTGGCGGGCTACAGTCCATGAGATTGCAAAGAGCCAGACATGACCAAGCACACACACACATACACACACACACCTCTCAACTTATGAGGCAGGTGCTATTACTTTACAGGGGGTTTGACCAGGATACCAAACTGATTAGTGGTGGAGACAGAATTTGAATCTAGACCATCTAAGGTTTTAACCACTCCTTCTGTTGCATCTCCAGACATGGCAATGATAGCACAAAGAAACATCCAAACACCGAGGAGGCCGTGCATAGTCCAGCAGGCCTAGAATGGAGTGTATCACGTGAGAAAGTACATAGGTAGCACCGGGAAGGTAGGGAGTGATAAGTGAATGACAACTGGGAAATACTAAATGATATGAGAAGTACAGTGGGTGAGGTCACTGGATCAAAAACTCCACAAATCTAAGGTCTGAGTTATTTCTACTCCTTCGGGAGACAGAGATGAGCCTCTTTTTTAAAAGGAGGTAATCAGCAGAAAATGTGTTCTTGTGAATGTTCCACTTTCCTCCAGCTCTCACATTCCAGTCACATTCCAGTTTACAAAAGATAAAGCAGGGTGGGGATTCTTATTTATCTTTCTCTAGCTCTGAGAACCGAGGAGGAAGGGAAAAAAAATTGAGCTCTGACATGTCATGCCAAAACCAAGAGTGTGAGTGAGTGAGCGTTGTGTGCTTATTCATGTCTGACTCTTTGCAACCCCATAGACTATAGTCTGCTCCTCTGTTCATGGGATTGTCCTGGCAAGAATACTGGAGTGGGTTACCATTTCCTTCTGCAGGGGATCTTCCCAACCCAGAGATCAAACCCACATTTCCTATGTCTCCTGAACTGGCAGGCGTATTATTGTTTGTTTGTTTGTTTTTACTACTGAGCCACCTGGGAAACCAAAACTAAGAGAGGGAGATGATCAAGATGATGGAGTCATAAGGTCTGGGTAAGAAAGCCACCTCCATAGAACATGAAGTCACCTTGTGTCCCACCAAAATTCCCATTTATCTGAAAAATGGTATGTTCACTCTGACTGCAGCTATCCAATATATTTTTAGGGCAAAGTATGGAAGAGGTTATATAGAAGTAAAAATAGCCTGTTATTAAAGTTTTAACATTTTTACATCATCCTTTCAATAAGATTGAATACCAAAAGTGGAAAAATAATACCAATTAACTCTCCGGACACAGAACTTGTGCTGCTCAATGTAAAAATCCTATTTGTCACATTAGGCACAGCAGCTAATCAATGACTAGACCTTGCATTGCGGGTTCTTCCTGCAAAGGTTCAGCCTGTTCCTTTCAAGCTCTTCTAGGCACATCCATCAAGACTCTGATGAGCATTAATAGCACTTAGCCTCAAGCCTGTTTTTCTAGAAGGAGGAGGGAGATGATTCAGCTTTGGTCTCTGCAGGGAGCACTCTATTCTGCCCTACCCCATCCTGGATGAGTCAGCGCGCACAGAGCCCAGTTTCTTGACCTTCTTACAAATTTTACAAATATTGAAATTTCCTTTCAACAATGTGATTTAAAGCACTGCAGGAAATAGTAAATGACAAAGAAAATGTGGTCACTGCCTACAGAGTTTACAGATTGGTGGGGCAAGTGCTGTTCATATCACAGCAACAAGACAGTGTGTGTGTGCTGTGTTCTTAGGCCCTCAGTCATGTCCGACTGTTTGCAGCCCTTTGGACTGTAGCCCACCAGGCTCCTCTGGCCATGGGGTTTTCCAGGCAAGAATACTGGAGTCACAGCTCGAACCTGTGTCTCTTGTGTCTCCTGCACTGCAGGCAGATTCGGTGGTTAGCTCTGAGGGCTAGGGGTTTCATGGAGGAAGCACTTTGGCCAGAAAGGTCTGAGAGGAAGATCTGTTTGAAGCAAGGGAGGCTGGGAAGAGCAGAGAGGAGGACACAGAAAATGAGGAAAAGGCAAGAAGGAACACCGAGAAGCCTGGCAGGGTCGTGACCTGGGACGGGAGTGCTGTCAGATGGAGCAGCGCATGGACCTCCGCACTGCTGACGGGGTTGGGGGTCGCTGGTAGGATCGATCAAGGTAGGAGAACAAGTGAGTGGTATTTCCGCATAAGTGATGTGACACAAATGACAGATGTGGGAGAGACCAGAGACCTGCTGATGAATAGTCTACTACTCACTGGACTGTCACGAAAAACTGAGGAAGATCTCAACATGCTGGTGTGGAATGGTCTCCAAGACACAGCATTGGAGTGAAAAAGTACAGAACAATGTGCGTCGTCTGTCTATATGTCTCTTAAACAACCATTTGTGGAGAAATAACAGGGGAGAACATATGCATACAACTACCTAAATATGCAAAAAACATATCCTAAAAGAATATACAAGAAACTGATGAAACTGCATGCTTTCCAGAAAGAACAGGATGGCCAGCAGAAAAGGAACTGGGAAGGAAAATATTTATGTGTTCTTTTGCATCATTAGAACTTGAGTCCATGTAGAGATACAAAGAATTAATAAAATTCTCTCCTTTTAAAAAATATTTCAAAGAACTTTCCTATCTTTAGTAAACCTGTATTGTTGCAATAATCAAAGCTTAATATTATTTTTTTAAGGTGTGAAGTGCATATTGTAATAATCAGAGTAAGAAAAGTTAAGGAGTAAAACTAGGATACTTGAGGCAGGAATGTAAGAATGAGGTGGATGCACATAGACAGAAGGTCATCAAAAGCGAGGATGGGTATTGGAATTGAAGAAGAATTTATTCTTCAAAAGCCACTCTTCACACTGTATACACATAGTGAACAGCAGGTAATTAGGATCCGTTAAGGATCCCCTGGTGGCTCAGATGGAATCTGCCCACAATGCAGGAGACCCCTGTTTGATCCCTGGGTGGGGGAGATCCCATGGAGGAGGAAATGGCTACCCAACCCAGTATTCTTGCCTGAAAAATTCCATGGACAGAGGAGCCCAGTGGGCTATAGTCCATGGCATCACAAAGAGTCGGACACAACTGAGTGACTAATACTTTCACTTTTCACTTTTAACCTTAACCTGTGCTTCTTCACACTATGGCCAGGGATTTTGGGTGAAGGTAAATGACAAAGTTTCTTCAAGTTATAGTTTAGGGACTTTCCTAGTGGCCCAGTGGTTAGCCATGATTCCACTCCATGATTCCACTGCAGGGGACACAAGTTTGATACTTGGTTGGGGAACTAAGATCCCACATGCCACACAACATGGTCAAAAAAACTTTATATGTCATAGCTTAAGTAGGGAGCACTCTTCTGGAATGCCCACTTTACTTAATGGTGTCATTTAAATTTTTTTAAATATTAAAACAGAGCATCATTGTAAAACACAGGACTTCTAAGAAAATTTCCTTCTACAGGGTGTTCCTTTGGCTGCTCTTTTTGGATACCATCCCAACACACACACAGACACACACACACAGGTGTTCACTTTCCTCTGCTATGACCAGCACTTTGGAGGACTTGCTTGAGAAATCTATGTTGAGCAGCCAGGCTCACCCCAAGTAATACAAACCCCTCCACATGGCAATCTTTCAGATGTTTACACCCCTTCTGTCATTAGACCTCCACCATTTGCCCTAATCCTCCAGGCTCATCAATCTCCCATCTCCCCCATGTCTGACCTCTTTGTTTATGCTCTTATTTATGGCCTGCTCCAGCTTTAGGACTGGGGCAAACTCACACTCTGCATGATAACAACTCTGACTTCCTTCCTTAATATAGATTCTCCCTAATCTATGTTTTCTCAGACCACCCTGTAAAATCTAGGACCTTCTAAATGACTGCAGCTTCCCAGGGAGCACCACCCCCTCCAGCCATTCTCAGATGAGGGGCCAGATTATCCATTCATCTGCTGATGGGCATGTCTCAGATGAGGGGCCCCTCAGATTGAGGGGCCAGAACACACACACACAAAGTCTTTTAAAAATGTAACAGGACTCAGGACTTCCCTGGTGGTCCAGTGGTTAACAATCTGCCTTCCAGTGCAGAGGACAAGGGTTCAATCCCTGGTCAGGATACTAAGGTCTTCTCTACAATGAAGAACCTGTGCTCCACAGCTAAGACCTGACACAGCCAAATAAATGAATAAAAATGCAACAGAACTCAATGACTGATTTAAATGGATAGAAGATAGAAGTATTAGACGCACCTTCAAAATCTATGCAAGCTTAACCCATTGGGGCTGGGGGCTAGGGTGGCAGACTTTCAAAAGAAGCCCAGTTACAATGAATCATTATATAGAAGCATCTGTCTAAACCACATCCTTACTTGGACCTGGCATTAGCCCATCGGCTTTGCACATTTCCTGTTGGGATCTGTCAGCAACATGGGGGTCAGGTGTGTAACCTTGGCTACTCCTATGCCTTCCATTTACACTTCATCAACTATGTTTCGTCTTCTTATCTCTCCTTCACTGGCCTCCAACTCTCAGTCTGGTTCTGCCTTTTCATCACTGACTACTCATCATAGTGGGAACAGCAAGAGGAAGGGGCAAAGGAACTGCTTAAGTGGACAGAAGATTGAGCGGTCCATTGACAACACCCCAGAAACCTGGGGGAGGGGCTTGATGATGAGAAGGCTGTGATGAGAACGTTTGGGAGGTACTTGATACAGTACTTAATTTGGGGGCTCTGGAGTCAAGTAAAACTGAGCCCAAATCCTGCCTGTTATTGTCAACTTTATAACTCATTGATAAGAAAAGGTACCACTCCTTATTGCCAAATTCAGACTTAAATTGAAGAAAGTAGGGAAAACCACTAGACAATTCAGGGTCTTTTCAAATGAGTCAGCTCTTCACATCAGGTGGCCAAAGTATTGGCATTTCATCTTCAACATCAGTCCTTCCTATGAACACCCAGGACTGATCTCCTTTAGGATGGACTGGTTGGATCTCCTTGCAGTCCAAGGGACTCTCAAGAGTCTTCTCCAACACCACAGTTCAAAAGCATAAATTCTTTGGTGTTCAGCTTTCTTTATGGTCCAACTCTCACATCCATATGGAAATTCTAAGAATTTATGGTCCAATTCTCACATCCATGAGGAAAACAACAGAATGGGAAAGACTAGAGATCTCTTCAAGAAAATTAGAGATACCAAGGGAACATTTCATACAAAGATGGGCTCGATAAAGGACAGAAATAGTATGGACCTAACAGAAGCAGAAGTTATTAAGAAGAGGTGGCAAGAATACACAGAAGAACTGTACAAAAAAGATCTTCATGACCCAGATAATCACAATGGTGTGATCTCTCACCTAGAGCCAGACATCCTGGAATGTGAAGTCAAGTGGGCCTTAGAAAGCATCACAAAGCTAGTGGAGGTGATGGAATTCCAGTTGAGCTATTTTAAATCTTTAAAGATGATGCTGTGAAAGTGCTGCACTCAATATGCCAACAAATTTGGAAAACTCAGCAGTGGCCACAGGACTGGGAAGGTCAGTTTTCATTCCAATCCCAAAGAAAGGCAATCCCAAAGAATGCTCAAACTACCACACAATTGCACTCATCTCACACGCTACTAAAGTAATGCTCAAAATTCTCCAAGCCAGGTTTCAGCAATACGTGAACCGAGAACTTCCAGATGTTCAAGCTGGTTTTAGAAAAGGCAGAGGAACCAGAGATCAAATTGCCAACATCTGCTGGGTCATCAAAAAAGCAAGAGAGTTCCAGAAAAACATCTACTTCTGCTTTATTGACTATGCCAAAGCCTTTGACTGTGTGGATCACAATAAACTGTGGAAAATTCTGAAAGAGATGGGCATAGCAGACCACGTGACCTGCCTCTTGAGAAACCTATATGCAGGTCAAGAAGCAACAGTTAGAATTGGATATGGAACAACAGACTGGTTCAAAATAGGAAAAGGAGTACGTCAAGGCTGTATATTGTCACCCTGCTTATTTAACTTCTATGCAGAGTACATCATGAGAAACGCTGGGCTGGAAGAAGTACAAGCTGGAATCAAGGTTGCCGGGAGAAATATCAATAACCTCAGATATGCAGATGACACCACCCTTATGGCAGAAAGTGAAGAGGAACTAAAACGCCTCTTGATGAAAGTGAAAGAGGACCTGCTGATGATGCGCTGCCCACGAGTTCTCAGGGTAGTAAGTAGCTGAGGGTGTCCGGTTATGCTAGGAGCGCGCGGAGGCAGAAAAAAAAAAAAAAAAGAAAGTGAAAGAGGAGAGTGAAAAAGTTGGCTTAAAACTCAACATTCAGAAAACTAAGATCATGGCATCTGGTCCCGTCACTTCATGGGAAATAGATGGGGAAACAGTGGAAGCAGTGTCAGATTTTATTTTGGGGGGCTCCAAAATCACTGCAGATGGTGATTGCAGCCATGAAATTAAAAGACGCTTACTCCTTGGAAGGAAAGTTATGACCAACCTAGATAGCACATTAAAAAGCAGAGACATGCCCATCAGCAGATGAATGGATAAAAAAGCTGTGGTACATATACAATGGAATATTACTCAGCCATTAAAAAGAATACATTTGAATCAGTTCTAATGAGGTGGGTAAAGCTGGAGCCTATTATACAGAGTGAAGTAAGCCAGAAAGAAAAACACCAATACAGTATACTAATGCATATATATGGAATTTAGAAAGATGGTAATGATAACCCTGTATGCAAGACAGCAAGAGAGACACAGATGTATTGAACAGTCTTTTGGACTCTGTGGGAGAGGGCAAGGGCAGGATGATATGGGAAAATGGCATTGAAACATGTAAATTATCATATGTGAAACAAACCACCAGTCCAGGTTCGATGCATGATACTGGATGCTCGGGGCTGGTGCACTGGGATGACCCAGAGGGATGGGACGGGGAGGGAGGTGGGAGGGGGGTTAAGGATGGGGAACACATGTACACCCATAGCTGATTCAAGTCAATGTATGGCAAAACCAATACAATGTTGTAAAGTAAAATAAATAAATCATTTAAATTAAAAAATAAAAAAAGAAAGAAAGAACAATGAAATGGGTAAATAAAACAAAATATCATTCTTCCAAAAAATAAATAAATAATATTAATATAAATATTCACATACAAAAAAAAAAAAGCAGACACACTACTTTGCCAACAAAGGTCCGTCTGGTCAAGGCTATGGTTTTTCCAGTGGTCATGTATGGATGTGAGAATTGGACTGTGAAGAAAGCTGAGCCCTGAAGAATTGATGCTTTTGAACTGTGGTGTTGGAGAAGACTCTTGAGAGTCCCTTGGACTGCAAGGAGATCCAACCAGTTCATCTTAAAGGAGATGAGTCTTGGGTGTTCATTGGAAGGACTGATGCTGAAGCTGAAACTCCAATACTTTGGCCACCTCATGTGAAGTGTTGACTCATTGGAAAAGACCCTGATGCTGGGAGGGATTGGGGGCAGGAGGAGAAGGGGACGACAGAGGATGAGATGGCTGGATGGCATCACCGACTCGATGGGCATGAGTTTGAGTAAACTCCGGGAGTTGGTGATGGACAGGGAGGCCTGGCACGCTGCGATTCATGGGGCTGCAAAGAGTCGGACACGACTGAGCAACTGAACTGAACTGATTGCCCAATTTCTACTGGCCAGGCATTCTGCTGAGCTCTTAAAATGTTTTGTCTCACTTAATCCTCACAGCAACTCTTTGAGTTGAGTATTATTATTGTCCCCACATCACCGATGAAGAAACTGAGTGGCAGAGAAGTTAAGTAATTTGTCCATGATCACACAGCTTTTTAAGTGGTTGAGCTGTGATTCATACTAAGTCTGATTCCAAAGTTTATATCTATAGTCAAACTAAGACAGGGAAGAAGTCAGAAAAACAGATCTGAGAATCAAGTCTAATTTTCTCTTCATTCTATGTGTGCTCAGTCATGTCCAATTCTTTGTGGCCCCATGGACTGTAGCCTACCAGGCTCTTCTGTCCATAGAATTTTCCAGGCAAGAATACTGGAGTAGTTGCCACTTCCTACTCCAGGGGATCTTCCCAACCCAGGGATCGAAGCTGTGTCTCTTGCATCTTCTGCACTGGCAGGCTGATTCTTTACCACTAGCACCACCTGGGAAGTCTACTCTCCTCATTAGAGACCAACAATCCCAGCTTGCAAGGCAATATCATTATTTAGAGTCCACACTTTTTATGGGTTCAAATTCTGGCTTTGCTGCTTATAGGCTCTGTAACCATGAGCAAGTTACTCAACCTCTCTGTGCCTTAGTTTTCTCCTGTGTAAAATGGAGACAATAACAGAACCTACCTTGTTGGGTTGCTCTAAGATTAAGTTATTAAGAACAACACTTCACATTATATAAATATTGACTATTATTAGCCTTACAACTTTTGCTCACCATAAGTTTAAGTAGGAGAAAAAGAGAAAGACAAAATCCTGGTGGACCAGTTATATGCCAGGGGTTATTACAAAACCACATAATTCATCTTCCAACCAGCAGGTCCCTCCCTATCCTCAAGCTACATGAAGTAACTCTTTGTTGAAAGAGCAAGCGCTTTGGACTCAGAAAGACTTGGGTTCAGCTCTTACTTCACCACCTCCTCTGTGGCCTTGGCAAGCTACTTGACCTCTTTGAGCTTCAGTTTTCTCATTTGTAATATAGACCCAATAATATCCAAGTGGCAGGATTATTAGGGATAAAGGAGATAATTACATAAAATATACATGTTGGTATTTCTTAGCCATATGCAGAGGCAGAAGCAAGACTGTTCATTCTAGCAAAGTGTTGCTCAAGAAGAAAAGTCAGACCTTTGGCACCGAGTTGGTCAAACATTAATTAAAGGCAGCCTCTCTTGCTCAATGTCTTCCGAATGACACCGCATATTTGTGACAGTAAAAGTTCTTTCCATTCTAGCTTATCAAGTCATTAATCAAAGGCATAACTAAATTTTAATCACTTTCAGGGCACTTTCTATGGGGAACTTAAGCTTATACCACAGGCAAAGGAGCATCATAGTTTGAGTTCAAAGCAACCTAGGTTCTCCTTTGTAACTTTGAGCAAGTTATTCAACTTTTCAGGGTAACTTAAAAGTTGGGGAAAACAATATCCACCACTAGAGAGTTTGTAACGACTGAATGACATAATATATAACCCACACGGATTCTTTCCTGTGTTTCTCCTTTTAAAATAGTCCAGATATCTCTCTTCCCCTCTAAGGTTAATCCCTCCTCCTGTATTTTGGTTCTCAGCTCCTCCCTGACTTCCAAGAGATTCCACTCCACCAGTCATCCACTGTTTTCTATATCTTCTTCCCATCACTCTCTCTACCAGCTCATTCCACTCATTTCCATCAATGTTTATGTGCTTAAATCTTCCTATTAGAAGAAAAAAATACTCCCTCAGATCCATATTTCATTCCTCACTTCCTCCTTCTCAACTCTTCCTGGTCTATATTATACCCACACCACTCTACCAAAAATGCTTTCACTGAATTAACCTACCAAAAACTCCCTCCAATAGATAGGTTTTAGCCTTTAATATATTTATCTTTCAGCAGGATTCACTATTATTGGCTTTTCCTTTTTTAAAATATTCTCCCTTTGGGTTACACAAGGTCAAATTCTTCTGATTTCCCTCCTTCCTCTCAGGTTCATTCATATTATCCCTCATTGGCATTGCCTCTTCTTCTTTAAATGTTGATCTTTCTTAAGGATATTGCCGAGGTCCTCTTCTTTTCCCACATTAACTCTGCCTTGGGTAATTTTATTTACCACGCCTCCTTTCCCATTCAGTTACTATCAGTGTAGGAACAACCCCACTTGGATGTACCACAGGCCTCTCAGACTCAGCATAAAACCTACAATTATGAATTTACAGTCTGGCATGTGTCTTCCCTGGTAGCTCAGACGGTAAAGAATCTGCCTGCAATGTGGGAGACCCAGGTTCGATCCCTGGGTTGGGAAGATCCCTTGGAAAAGGAAGTAGCACCCCACTCCAATATTCTTGCCTAGGGGAAATCCCATGGACAGAGGAACCTGGCAGGCTACAGTCCATGGGGTTGCAAAGAGTCAGACATGACTGAGCAACTAACACTTTTCACTTTCATGGTCTGGCACGTAAGAAGCTTGGAAGTCACCACTTCATCTTAACAAGCAAAAAGCTGAACTAACTGAAAAATCAACAGCTCTTCTTAGATCCACGGGAGAAGTCAGATCACAGGGAAAACCACTGCCCCCCAAATTGGATAGGTCAATAGGAGAATACAGAGAATCACAACTGACTACAACAGAAAAGTCCATAAAAATCAGTGTCAGAGTAGGAAAATCTGAACTGTAACTGACAAAACTGCTGGAGGCTCAATGTGGGCAAGTCTGAGAGACAAAAACTCCAAGGAGGCCCAGTCACTGGGAGGCCCCAACGCTTCTAAAAAGTTTATCTCCTGAAGTTCCACCAGGTTCTCACCGTGAATGTTGGAGAAAACTCCCAAAGTGCTTCCAGCAGGGGGAAGAGAAACAGAACCATTATGAAATATTCCAGAGTATTCTGTTTTTCTTAACAAGGTCTGTCCTCAGAAAAAACTATTAAACCAGAGTTTTCTGGGTTTTATCAGAGCCTAACTGACCTGAGGGAAGGGAAATACCCATCTCTAGCTGACTCTAGCCTTCCACAGTTAAGAGAAGGAAATGCTAAACTTCAGCCTACTATAGCCACCCTGTCCCACCTAAAGGGAGGTAAGAAGGAACGGAGAAGTATGTGTAGAGTTCACAGTCTAGGACCACAGGCTCACTAAAAGACTGAGACTAATCAGGACTACAGAATGCTTCCCCTCCCCCTGCCCCCACCTTACCACTACACTGAAAATAAAAGTGATAGTCACTCAGTCATGTCCAACTTTTTGCGACCCCATGGACTGTAGACCCCAGGCTCCTCTGTCCATGGGATTCTCCAGGCAAGAATACTACAGCGGGTAGCCATTCCCTTCTCCAGGAGGTCTTCCCAACCCAGGGATCCAACCCAGGTCTCTTGCATTGCAGGCAGATTCTTTACCATCTGAGCCACCAGGGAAAGGCTTATTTCCTTTTACCTAGTACATCATATCTGGGTATCAGGAAGAAATTATAAAACAAACTAAAAACCAAAAAATACAGTGTGAAAAGACAGAACAAGAATCAGAACCAGACAATCTAAAAGCACTAGACCCAGATGGTTTCAGTGGTGAATCCTATCATATACGTAAGGAAATCACCAATTCAGAATATAGAAGCAGTGGGAATACTTCCTAACTCATTTCAGGAGGCCAGCATTACACTAATATGAAGACCAGACAAAAGCATTGCAAGAAAACAAACTACAGACCAATATATCTCATGAACACAGATTCAAAAATCTTCAATAAAATATAGCTGACTGTTGAACAACACAGGTTTAACCTGCACAGGTCCACTTAGGCCTGGGTTTTTTTTTCTAATAAATATGTGCTACAGTACTACATGATCCACAGTCGACTGAATCCATAGATGTGGAACTACAGATACAGAGAGCTGACTGTATAAAGTTAAACATAGATTTTTGACACGGGGATGGTTGGTGCCCTTAACCCTCATACTGTTCTAGGGCCAACCATATTAGCAAATCAAACTTAACAATGTCTAAAAAGAATTATATACAATGACCAAGGCAGATCTATCCCAGATAGGCAAGGTTGATTCAGCACTCAAAAAACAAGTAATGTAATCTACCAAATCAGGGGTTAAAGAAAAATAAAATCACTGATCATATCAATAGATACAGAAAAAGCATTTGATAAAAATCTAGCACCTATTCATAACAAAAACTATCAATAAACTAGGAATAGAGGAGAATTTTCTCAACTTGACAAAGAACACCAACCAAAAAACCCTATACCTACTATGCTTAATGCTGAGAAACATGGAACTTTCCCACAGAGATCAAGAATAAAGTAAAAATGTCCCCTATCACCACTGCTTTTCAACATCATATTGGAAGTCCTAGCTAATGCAATAAGCCAAGAAAAGTAAATAAAAGATATGCAGATTGGAAAGAAATATAATTGTTTTTGTTTGTATATGACATAATCATCTATGTAGAAAATCCAAAAGAACTGACAAAAAATCTCCTAGAATTAATAAGTGATTATAGCAAGGTTGCAGGATACAAGGTTAATATAAAAAAGTCAATTGTTTTCCCATATGCCAGCAATGGTATGGACCTAACAGAAGCAGAAGATATCAAGAAGAGGTGGCAAGAATACATAGAAGAACTACACAAAAAAGATATTGACCCTGATAACCACAATGGTGTGATCACTCACCTAGAGCCAGACATCCTGGAATGTGAAGTCAAGTGGGCCTTAAGAAGCATCACTGCAAACAAAACTAGTGGAGGTGATGGAATTCTAGTTCAGCTATTTCAAATCTTAAAAGATGATGGTGTGAAAGTGCTATACTCAATATGCCAGCAAATTTATAAAACTTAGCAGTGGCCACAGGACTGGAAAAGGTCAATTTTCATACCAATCCCAAAGAAAGGCAATGCCAAAAAATGTTCAAACCACCTCACAATTGCACTTAGCTCACACGCTAATAAGGTAATGCTCAAAATTTCCCAAGTCAGGCTTCAACAGCACATGAACTGAGAACTTCCAGATGTTCAAGCTGGATTTAGAAAAGGCAGGGGAATCAGAGATCAAATTGCCAACATTCACTGGATCATAGAAAAAGCAAGATAATTCCAGAAAAACATCTATTTCTGCTTCATTGACTACTCTAAAGCTTTTGACTGTGTGGATCACAGCAAACTGTGGAAAATTCTTAAAGAGCTAGGAATACCAGACCACCTTACCTGTCTCCTGAGAAACTTGTATGCAGGTCAAGAAGCAACAGTTAGAACTGGACATGGAACAATGGGCTAGTTCAAAATTGGAAAAGGATTACGTCAAGGCTGTATATTGTCACCCTGCTTATTTAACTTATATGCAGAGTATATCATGTGAAATGCCAGGCTGGATGAAACACAAGCTGGAATCAAGACTGCCAGGAGAAATGTCAATAACCTCAGACATGCAGATGACACCACCCCTATGGCAGAAAGCAAAGAGGAACTAAAGAGCCTATTGATGAAGGTGAAAGAGAAGAGTGAAAAAGCTGGCTTAAAACTCAACATTCAAAAAATGAAGATCATGGCATCCAGTTCCGTCACGATGGGGAAACAAAGGAAACAGTGAGAGACTCTATTTTGGAGGGCTCCAAAATCACTGCAGATGGTGACTGCAGCCATGAAATTAAAAGACGCTTGCTCCTTGGAAGAAAGGTATGACCAACCTAGACAGCATATTAAAAAGAAGAAACATTACTTTGCCAACAAAAGTCCATATAGTCAAAGCTGCTGGTTTTTCCAGCAGTCATGTATGGATGTGAGAGTTAGACCATAAATAAGGCTAAGCTGTGAAGAATTGATGCTTTTGAACTGTGATGTTTGAGAAGACTTTTGAGAGTCCCTTGGATTGCAAGGAGATCAAACCAGTAAATCCTAGAGCAAATTAGTCCTGAATATTCATTGGAAGGACTGATGCTGAAGCTGAAGCTCCAAAATTTTGGCCACCTGATGCGAAGAGCCAACTCATTAGAAAAGAACCTGATGCTGGGAAAGACTGAAGGCAGGAGGAGAAGGGGATGACAGAGGATGAGATGGTTGGATGGCATCATCAACTCAATGGACATGAATCTGAGCAAGTTCTGGGAAATGGTGAAGGACAGGGAAGCCTGGAGTGCTGCAGTCTATGGGTTTGCAAAGAGTTGGAAACGACTGAGCAACTGAATAACAAATACAAGCAATGAACAAGTGGAAGTTGAAATTAAAAATATAATACCACTTACAATAGCACCCTCCCCAAATTAAATACTTAGATATAAATCTAACAAAATATATAAAAGATCTATATGAGGGGCTTCCCTGGTGGCTCCGTAGTAAAGACCTGTCTGCCAGCACAGGAGATGTGAGTTTGATCCTGGTCTGGGAAGATCCCACATGCTGCAGAACAGCTAAGCCCATGTGCCACAGCTACTGAGGGCCTGTGCTCTAGAACGCATGCTCCATAACAAAAGCTACTACAGTGAGAAGCCCACACACCACAACTACAGACTATCCCTCACTTGCCACAAGTAGAGGAAAACTTGCACAGCAACAAAGACCCAGCAGAGCCAAAAATAAAAAATTAATTAATTTTTTAAAAAAGATCTATATGAGGAAAACCATAAAGTTTTGATGAGAGAAATCTATTTCTGTTTTGTAGATATGTTAACTCATGTCATATTTTATATTCCATATACAAGTAATATCATATGGTATTTGTCTTTCTCTTTCTGACTCACTTCACTTAGGGGAGGACATTTGTTCTTAATGTCTGTCCCACATTGTATGGTACCACAGTTTTCCTACTGCCACGAAGAATCTTTTCATTTGCCTCAGGGTTGCAGCATATAAGCATCTAATTACCTTAACCTCGCCCCTCCCCTGCCCCAAAATAGACTGAACAACCTTGTATGTCTGTACATTTCTATATTCCATCACAAAAGAAAATTATTTCCTTATAAAAGGGCTAGCAAAAAAAAGCTTTTTAAGGACATATAAAGAACTGTTATTCAAAATATTCAGAGAACTCTTAAATTCAACAGTAAGAAAACACATATAGCCCATTAAAAAATGGGCTAAAGACTTCAGTAGATATCTCACTAAAGAATATCTATAGATGGCAGATAAGCATATAATAAGGTGCTCCACATTATGTGTCATTGGGGAAATTAAAATTAAAACAACAATGAGATATTAGTCAGCCATTTAAAAAATTGAAATAATGTGATTTGCAGAAACATGGACAAACCTAGAAACTGTCATACCTGAGTGAAGTCAGACAAAGAGGAATATCATGTAACATACCTTATAAGTGGAATCTAAAAAGAAATGTTACAAATAAACTTACAAAACAGAAACAGACTTATAGAGAACAAACTTAACGGTTACCAGTGGGGAAGAGTGGAAGGAAGTGATAATGAGGGAGTGTGGGATTGACATGTACACACTACCATACTTAAAATGGATAACCAACAATGACCTACTGTATAGTACAGGGAACTCTGCTCAATATTATGTAACAACCAAAATGGGGAAAGAGTTTGGAAAAGAATAAATACGTGTATATGTATAACTGAATCACTTTGCCGTACAGCTGAAAGTAACACAACATTGTCAATCAGCTCTACTCTAATATAAAATAAACAGGTAAAAAAAAACCAGTGAGATACCACTACACATGCACTAGAATGGCCAAAATCCAGAACACCATGATAGCATCAAATGCTGACAAGCATATAGAGCACCTGGAATTCTCACTCATTGCCATAGGAATAGAAAATGGCACAGCTACCCTGGAAGACAGTTTGGAGGTTTCTTACCAAACTAAGCATACTTTTAACATACAATTCAGCAATCATGCTCTTTAGTATTTACCCAAAGATGTTGAAAAGACTCATGTCCACACAAAAACCTGCACATGGATGTTAATAGCAGCTTTATTCATAACTCACAAAACCTGGAAGCAACCAAGATGCAGGTGAATGGATAAATAAACTATGGTTTATCTAAACAATGAAATACTATTTAGCTTTTTTTTTTAAAGCTATCAAGCTATGAAAAGACACAGAGGAAACAAATGTATATAAGTGAAAGAAGCCAGTCTAAAAAGGATACGTACAGGATGATTCCAACTGTATCTAGAAAGGGCAGTAAAAGATCCACGGTTGCTAGAGGCCAAGGGGTAAGGAGGGATGAACAGATGGTCACAAAGGGCGGTGAAACTAGACTGCATGACACTATCATGGTAAATACATGTCATTATAAATTTTCCCAAACCTATAGAATGTACACCAACAATGAATTTTAATGTAAACTATGGACTCTGGGGGTAATGATGCCTCAATGTAGGCTCATCAGGGTAACAAATTTACCACTCTGGTAGGAGTGTTAATAAAGGGGGGAGGAGGCTGTGCGGATGGAGGCAGGGTTTGTACGGGAAAACTCTGTACTTTCTACTCAATTTTGCTCTGAACCTAAAACTGCTTTAAAAAATAAAGTCTAAGGTTTTTTTGCCATATCATGTGGCTTGTGGGATCTTAGTTCCCAGACTAAGGATTGAACCCAGGCCCTTGGCAGTGAAAGCAGAGTCCTAACCACTGGACCACCAGGGAATTCCAATTTTTTTAAAAAAACTATAATCATCATTTTCCCTACCCTAACACACACCACATATTTAAAAATCTGATCTTTTACTAAGTCCTTGGTTCAAACAATAAGATTCACTTGGACTTACTGAAGCAGGAAGAAAATTTTTATTAAAGGAACTCTTAACTCATCTACTTCAGTTTTGTAACACACCAATCAACCCTCTCCATTAAGCTAAAGTGAGCTTTCTAAAATGCATTCCTGGCACTTCTCTAATGGTCCAATGGCTAAGACTCCACGTTCCCAATGCAAGGGGCCTAGGTTTGAGCCCTTGTCAGGGAATTCGATCCCACATGCTGCAACTATGACCTGGCACAGCCAGATAAATTAGTGTTTTAAGTGCATTACTAAAACCCTGCAATAGATTTCATTTGTTCTTGGGGCAAAGTTTAGACAGTTAGGAGATGCTGTGAGTGCCCTGCTCACAACCCATTGGCTCACCCTGGATATCGCTGACAAGCCACTTCCAAACAGGCAATGATTTTATGTCTCTTGGACTGCCTGAGGACATTCTCAGAGAAGCTAGGGCAGGTCCTCAGGAACAAGCTCCAGCCCACAAAGGACAAGAGTGCTGGGTGAATGGCCCTTCCTCCTCACATCACTGTGACAGCTAAGGGGCATGCCCTACATGGTCTCTCAGGGGGCTCCAGCGGCCATGAGCGTCAACTTCCCAGAGCAGTACCCTGCAGATTAACACAACCTTTATAGGCTTTCTTCCTTCTTTGCTTTACTTCCCTATTGCTTCACCACGCTTTTTGGAACCACTTTCCAAATAAACTACTTCCACCCAAACCCTTGCCCCAGTTCCAGCTTTTGGGAACTATCCAACCTAAGAAAGTGCCCTTACACGATCTAAAATTCCCTTCATCATCAGGGCCCTGCTTCCTGTTCCAACATTAGCCTTTACCACTTCTCAATTTGCAAGGTGTTCTCAAGATGCATAGAACTTCTTTCAGTTGACTTCATGCTCTCACTCTTCTAGGCCTTTACATGTTCATTCTTCTCCTAGAACACTCTATCTTCTACTCTTCACCTGACTAACTACTACTCAACCCTGAAATATCTGCTTAAATGTCACTTACTCTAGGAAGCCTTCCTGAGTTTCCAGGTTCAGGTTTTGTGTTCCTTCTATCTGCTCTCAAGTTATCCTATGCTTCCCAAATACAGCATTTATTATATGATTTTGTAGGTTTCCTTAATTTTTTCTGCTTCCACCAGAACTCACTAAGTTTCAGGAGTACTTGTTCCTTATTGCACCAGAACAAACTACCACAGTTCTAAGTCCAAAACAAAACTTTATGATTGGGCCCAGCACATGATAGTTGCCAAAAAATATCTGTGGAAACTGAAAGAATTTGAAACAGTGCTCAAAACAAGTTACAGGGTAACTTAGCCAAGCTGTCAGAACACAGTTCAGAGAAGGGGCACAAGATGCTGTAGTTCAACTTCCTCCTGATTGTCATCTGAGTCACTCTGAGGAACACAGGATGGACCAACCTCCAACTCCAGAAGTCATGGAAACAGCTTTCAATAAATATGACACAAATTATGTAGATCTATGGATAGCATCACTGTCAAGAAAATTTATAATTCATAAACTGATTTACAGTGAGCCTTAATAAGTTAGCAGCAGGCCCTCAAGATCCAATAATGAATTTCTGTAATTTACAACAGATCAAACAGGCCGTCTCAGAATAGGTTAACTGCAGCGTCAAACAGCAAAATAAAGTCCACTCAGGCCTGGCAGCTCTCCTTCAAGTGGTGACTCGGTGACTTTAGTCAGCAAAGGGGAGGAGGGAAGAGGGAAGACAGAGAGTATGAAGGAGCTCACATCTGATATTTAACTGCCTTTGCCCTGAGGTAAGCACATTCCCTTCCACTTACATTCCTCTGCAAGTACCAGTCACATGTCCCCACCAAGATACAAGCTTAGAGACTTGCTAACGTAGCTCCTGGCTGGGAACCTGCTCTCCAACAACTGTCCTAGGCCATGGAAGAGGAACACAGACCTTTGGTGGTCACCTAGCTGCCTCTGCCACAGGAAACTGAACTGTAGCTACAGCACCTTCTTCGTATTAAACGGAGACAGAGTCAAAGATGGACATCGCTAGCTTCTCTCACAAGGACTCACAACATTCTCTACTCTTGTAGACTTCCCTGCCTCTAGTTTCATGCTGTTCTACCCCCACCTCCACTTCCCATTGATCATACAGTGTCCTTTCAGAGTAGTTGCTCTAAATTCACACCTGCCCCATTTAAATCACAATGGCTCTGAAGTACTTCTAGGATGAAGGGCACCTTCCTCAGCATGACATCAAAGGCCCACCAAGGACTGGCTTCAGCCTACTCCTCCAGTCTTGTCCCCTGCCACTCCTTCTCTCATGAGAGGCTCCAAACTACCTGCAGTTCCCCCAAAGCATCAGGCAACTTCGTGCCTTCATGCTTGTGCGTCCATCTGAAATGCCCTATCCCCTTGTCCCAGAGCACACTTATGTTACTCTTCAAGATTCCTCCTCTGTGAATCCACATTCCCCCCCTCCCCCAACTATAGTTAACCATTTTTTCCTTTGAGCCACCACTTTTCTTGGCACATACATTAACCATCACTACACTACAACTACTTGCTTTAAACATCTATCCTACCTACTAGACTGTGAACTTCTTAACTTCAGGGCCCAAGTCTTTTCATGGGTTTTCAGAGCCTGCAAAATATCCAATCTGTACCAGGAGCTCCATAAATGTTTGACAAATGTGTTAATGCGTGTATACACATGTGAAGGAATCACAAGTCATGCAGAGTGAATCTTGAGGGATGACATTCTTTTGCTGCTTATAGAAGCCAACAGATGAAGATATTATTTCCAAGCCCATAACTATGCCTCTGGGGCCTCTAATTTCAATGAAGCTTGTGGACTAACTGCATGAACAATTTAATTCTGATTTCAGATTCAGCTGGGAAGTCAAAACAATATTTTCTCATTTTCACTAACCCTTTTGTACATATTCATAAATTTAAACCAAACATGCAAAACAAACTCAGACACCCAGATGGAACAGCAAGCAGGAGGGGGTTCCTGTCCAATGAGACATCAGAACAACAGAAAATCTGTGTCCAGTCTCAACAGCTTTCTGTGGATGAAGATGGATTCAAAGTTTGTTTAGCTTTTTTATTTTTTTTAATAATTAGAACCAGATGAAAATAGGTGAGGTGGTTTTATTAAAGAACTTTTTATGGAAAAAATGAATATAGTTGGCCATCTGGTATTCACAGGTTCCACATCTTCGGATAAGGAGGGCCAACTGCACTAGGCCATTTTATACCAGAGACTTGAACATCCTCAAATTTTGGTCTCACTGAGGGTCCTGGAACCAATCCCCCCATGGATGCTGAGGGACTACTATATTCACACGTTTCCTCAATTAAAATGTCAATATTTATACCAAAAATAGAAGTGCTCTACATAGCAGAAGACAATGACTTAATATAACCTCTCCTAACCTGCCTAGCAAACTTTGATATAAATCATACATCATGGTTTCAGTGCTTGAGTCTAACTATGTATTCACAGTCCCATACTACATGGCTCAGTCCAGTTAATTCTATTCACCAGGAAGATGCTAGGAAATAACATTGATCGAGAGGTAATATATACCAGGTATTATGTTAGGTGTTTTATATTTATTATATTTTTTCAATCTCCCCATGTGTTAATTGCTCAGTAACATCTGACTCTTTGCAACCCCATGGACTGTAGCCCGCCAGGGTCCTCTGTCCATGAAATTCTTCAGGCTAGAATACTGGAGTGGGTTGCCATTTCCTTTTCCAGAGGATCTTCCTGACCCAAGGATGAACCAGGTCTCCTGCATTGCAGGCGGATGCTTTACTACCTGAGCTACTAGAACCTGTGAATACCAGATGGCCGACTATATTCATCTTTTCCAAAAAAAGTTCTTTAATAAAACCACCTCACCTATTTTCGTCTGGTTCTTATTATTTAAAAAATTTCAAAATTAAACAAACTTTGAATCCATCTTCATCCACAGAAAACTGTTGAGACTGAACACAGTCTACTTTGTTTATATTTACTATCTTTTTTAATCTCCCTAACAACCTCACAAGGAATTCCAGTAAATCCCAGACAGGTTTTAGGCTGCCCAGCACCTAAACCTGCAAATGTTTGAGGAATTCTCTATCGTAGGTGTCTTGCTGGAGGCAGCTTGACTTCCTCTAAAATGACGGAAAGCCAGGTACTCACTTTCTAAGACTCCCTTACAGCTAGGAAGTTAGCAGGAGACCTGTGTCACCACAACAGGAGATGTAAGAGACACGGGTTTGATCCCTGGGTCAGGAAGATCCCCTGGAGGAGGGCACAGCAACCCACTCCAGTATTCTTGTCTGGAGAATTCCATAGACAGAGGAGCCTGGCAGCCTACAGTCCATAGGGTCACAGTGAGCCAGACACGACCGAAGTGACTTGGCACACACACAGGTACCACCTATCAGATGGAGTGATCCAGTCTTGAGTCAGAAGCTAGTGACCCAGAGAAACAGCAACAATGAAGAATCTCTGCTAATTAAATGCTTACGTGTGGTCACATGGAATATAGAACCAATGAAGGGATGATATGACAGCCAAAACAATCATCGACCAACATGAACAGTATGGGGAATTCCATTCCAAGGACTGCATAAAAGAGTGGTTTCTTCTTATGTCACTGGACAGAATGAAGAGAGTAATAAGCACAAATTCTTACATTTTACCCACATGACATACACTGATATCCAAAACTATAAAACTTGAAAAATAAAGCTCTCATGTTTTTTACCACCATTTAAAAATGTTTTAAAAAATAAATATAAAACTCGTATCTCTTACTGCCCCAACACTGAGATAGTAAAAAAACACACAAAGTTTGATTCTGTGGGTCACCAAATTATATGTTTAATTCATGGCCTTGCAAGACTTTTTGTGTGATATTCAGGGTACTGTGCATAAAGAATTTAACCCTAAGTACAGGCATACCTCATTCTATTGCACTTTGCTTTATTACACTTCACAGATATTATGTATAAATATATATATATATATATATATATATTTTTTTTTTTTTTTACAAATTGAAGGTTTGTGGCAACCTGCATTATTAGAGGATAGTTAAAATTTTTAACAATGAAGCATTTTTAATTAAGATATATATTTAAGATATATATATATATATATATATATATATATATATATATATATATATAACTAAGTCTTTTTAGACATAATGCTATTGCATACATTACAATATAGGGTAAATATAACTTTTACATGTACTGAGCAACCAAAAAATTTGTGTGACTCAATTTATTGTGATATCTGCTTTATTGTGGTGGTCTGAAACTGAACCTACAATATCTCCAAGGTACACTGTACTGGAATTGGGAAATATGGTATCATTTGGTCATCTCAGAGCACTCAAAAACCTCACTCACTGAAGCTTCCTCATCAACCAAAGCTGCCACTCCCTCTTTGTCCAGGGAGACTTGTTGCAGCCTCTCCTGATAATTCTGTCATTTGAGTGAGGCACCGTTGAGGAGAAGCCAGCTCATCTCCTACAATCAAACCACACTGTCCCACACCAAACACATGTGCTGAAGTGCCAACTACAAGGTCAGACTCTGATGCCACTGGTGAAACAGGCTTTGTGCCTGGTATTCAGTTCTTAGAGATGGTTGACCCTGAATATTAGGAGGAAATAGGGATGCTGCTACATAATGAGGCTGGAAAGGGGACTGCTGGATCCAGGAGATGCTTGGGGATAACTCCTAGTACTACCATGATGTCCAATGACCAGAATGAAAAGATACAGATAGGATTGCCGAGGGCTTGGATTGCCAGGAGTGGAGGTCTGGGTAGCACCACCACTGTTTGAAGAACATCAGGGGACTTCCCTGGTAGTCCAGCAGTTAAAACTCTGTACTTGCACTGCATGGGGCATGGATTCGATCCCTGGTCAGGGAACTAAGATTCCACATACCATGTAGCCAAAAATTAAAAAAAAAAAAAGAACATCAGTTTGCCAAGATAAGAGGATGTGGAATAGGGGAATGTCGAAGTCAAATACTTACTTTGGCCTTGTGACCTGATGCAGCATGTGGAATATAACATTTATTCTCAGTTTCTTTCTTACAATTTTATATATATATATATATATATATGTAAATACATATTTAAATTAATTTTCTCTTTCTCTCTCTTACTTAGGATATGCTGTTAATGATTAACTTTACAACTCAGCCTATAACATTAAGGAACATTGAGATGGAATCTTGCCAGACCTGAAGAAGGGATGGACACCACCTAGAGAGCTTGAATGTGGAGACAAGCAGGTGAGACTTCTGCATGAAACTTTTCTCAGATGAGACTTCCCTTGGGGAAGAAGTGAGAGCATTTTAAATTATACAAATTATAGCTGCATTCAGCTGAATAGGAGAAATTTTTTCTTTTGGAATATAAATATAGGGAAAAGGAGGTAGGTCACTGTTGGGCTACCAAAAGGATGGATTCCAGTCGGAAATATTTTGGGGATTTTGTTTTTTGAGATTTTTGGTTGTTTTGTTGTTGTTGTTGTTGTTTCGGGGGGGTGGTGTTTGTGGGTTTTTTATGGGTTTTTTTTTTTTTTTTTTTTGGCCATGTGGCATCTGGACCCTCTTCCTGTACTTGGAAATTCTCCACTCTTGGGAGTTTGGCTGAATGCGCAGAGCCACCTCACACTACTGACACTGAAACATTACATACTTGATTTCTCAGATTTCGTCACTGCTAAGAGTAGCAGACCACCTAAGTTCTCCAAGCAGACACGCCTGGCCCCAAGCATTGATTTGGAAGTTAGTGACACTAGTTAGAGACTGCAGAGAATCCACTGAATCAGTGGCAGGGCAGGAGGGCAGCAATCCTGAGAGGTGCCAGCTAACATCCAGTGTCAGCAGCGTCAGTGTCTGGACACTGCTGTCCCCACTGGACCAGTTCTGTTAACATACTTCCCCTGAAGTCCTGGCCCCTGCCTGGCCTCCCCTGTTCCTATGGATTTTCCTTTCTCTAGATTTCACGAGTTATCCAATACCGATTTAATAAATCCCTATGGGCTTAACTGTGCAATTAAATATGTAGCTGGTTTCTGTTGTTATAAACTAAGAACTCTGGCTGATACAAGTGGATATTATCTCATTTCCCCCATGTGGAAATCAAAACTTTAGAGAAGCTAAATGACCTACAAAATAAGATATAACCCAGGAGGGGCAGGGCTGGGTTTGAATCTAGGCCAACTGGGCTCTCTCATCTGTGCTCTTCCCACTATGGCACACTTCAATACGCAGAACTGAAATATTTCAAATCAAAGACACTGTTAAGTTAATGCAGAGAAAGTCATGCACAATATTTTAATGGAAGATCAGGATAAATTACTGTTTTCCAGCAATATTTTCCAAATTCCGCTTATCAGTATCATCCACCAGAGTGGAAAGCCACTGGAATGCAATATTTCCATCCTCTTCAAAACAAACCTGTTTCCTTTCCCTGCCAGAGTGTGCCAGAAAAAAAAAAAAAAAAGTTCCAAGAAAGCCAAGAAAAAGGCAAAATACAGTATCTTTTTTCTTCTTGCTATAAAGTGGAAACCATCTTTGAACAATTAATTAATTACTATATAATTAAGGGACATAACTCCAAGGAGACTCAGATTCCTCTCTGCCGTTAAACAATTGTGTGAGTTGCACACACTCCAAGTCAACAAGGCCAGCCCTTTCACAAGAACACGGAATTGGCTCCATGCCTGTTTTGATTAGAACAACACCCTGCTTCTTCCTTCCAGAGATCTTTGGACTGGTTGTGTCTCATACAGTGGGCACCCAATAAACGCTTACTGAACAAATACGTCTTCGCCATCTGTATAATCAGAGTTCAAAGCCTTGTAACCTGGAGTTCAGTTTTTAAGTACATGGAGGATCTGAAAAATAGAAATTATTTTCATCTTTTTTAGAAGCTTCTTTCATTCACTTTTGTCAATGCCCCAAATTCCATTTCTTTTTTTTTTTTTTTAGTTGGAGGCTAATTACTTCACAACATTTCAGTGGGTTTTGTCATACATTGATATGAATCAGCCATAGAGTTACACGTATTCCCCATCCCGATCCCCCCTCCCACCTCCCTCTCCACCCGATTCCTCTGGGTCTTCCCAGTGCACCAGGCCCGAGCACTTGTCTCATGCATCCCTCCTGGGCTGGTGATCTGTTTCACCATAGATAATATACATGCTGTTCTTTCGAAACATCCCACCCTCACCTTCTCCCACAGAGTTCAAAAGTCTGTTCTGTACTTCTGTGTCTCTTTTTCTGTTTTGCATACAGGGTTATCGTTACCATCTTTCTAAATTCCATATATATGTGTTAGTATACTGTATTGGTCTTTATCTTTCTGGCTTACTTCACTCTGTATAATGGGCTCCAGCTTCATCCATCTCATTAGGACTGGTTCAAATGAATTCTTTTTAATGGCTGAGTAATATTCCATGGTGTATATGTACCACAGCTTCCTTATCCATTCGTCTGCTGATGGGCATCTAGGTTGCTTCCATGTCCTGGCTATTATAAACAGTGCTGCGATGAACATTGGGGTGCACGTGTCTCTTTCAGATCTGGTTTCCTCAGTGTGTATGCCCAGAAGTGGGATTGCTGGGTCATATGGCAGTTCTATTTCCAGTTTTTTAAGAAATCTCCACACTGTTTTCCATAGCGGCTGTACTAGTTTGCATTCCCACCAACAGTGTAAGAGGGTTCCCTTTTCTCCACACCCTCTCCAACATTTATTGCTTGTAGACTTTTGGATAGCAGCCATCCTGACTGGCGTGTAATGGTACCTCACTGTGGTTTTGATTTGCATTTCTCTAATAATGAGTGATGTTCAGCATCTTAACAAATTCCATTTCTTTATGTTGTTAGTGCTTAAGAAGATGAACTGGAGGTAAATTAAGCATAACCAACAGGGTCAGACCTTCCTTCTAAAAAGGATTCTAACCAATACAGTATACTAATGCATATATATGGAATTCAGAAAGATGGTAACGATAACCCTATATGCAAGACAGCAAAAGAGACACAGATGTATAGAACAGTCTTTTGGACCCTGTGGGAGAAGGCAAGGGTGGGATGATTTGAGAGAATAGCACTGACACATGAATATTATCATATGTGAAACAGATCGCCAGTCCAGGTTCAGTGCATGAGACAGGGTGCTCAGGGCTGGTGCATTGAGATGACCCTGAGGTGTGGGATGGGGAGGGGGGTGGGAGGGGGGCTCAGGATGGGGAACACATGTACACCCATGGCTGATTCATGTCAACGTATGGCAAAAACCACTACAATATTGTAAAGTAATTAGCCTCTAATTAAAATAAATAAATTTTTAAAAATAGAAAGGATTCTAGAGAAGCAGAGAATTCCATGGGACAGTGATGAAAAGCTCTGCCCAGAAGGGAGGGTGTTTTCAGCCTTTATTGCTTACTCTCAAATAATATATACACTAATAGAATTAAACATGATATTTTCTTATTTTGTTGTTGCTCTTTAGTCACTAAATCGTATCCTGCTCTTTATGACCCATGAACTGCAGCATGCCAGGCTCCTCTGTCCTTCACTATCTCCCCGAGTTTGTTCAAATTCATGTCCATTGAATCAGTGATGCTATCTAACCATCTCATCCTCTGCCACACACCACCTTCTCCTTTCGCCTTCAGTCTTTCCCAGCTTCAGTGTCTTTTCCAATTAGTCAACTCTTTGCATCAGGTGGCCAAAGTACTGGAGCTTCAGTTTCAGCATCAAAAGAAAGACAACAACCTTTCACTCTCAGAGTCTGGGATTCCCTTCTACCTACTCTGGGAAATCATTTAGATCAGATAAACATTTTCATCCCCTCCAGGATCAGTATGCAGTTATTCTGAAAATAAACCTTAGAACTACCCTGTACCACAAACTCCCACTCCTGTTTCTTATCTTTTTAAAAAATCTTCACCTGGAGGCAGAATGTGGGCAGAATAATGCCTTGTTCCTCACACACACCCCCACCCCATGTCCTCATCCCAGTGCTTGCAATCTATGAATATGTCACTTCACACAGAAAAAGAGACCTTGAAGATGTGATTATGGTTAAGAATCTTAAAATAAGGAAATTATCCTGGATTATCTGGGTGGGCTTCATTCTATCACAGTAGTCCTTAGAAGTGTGAAGTTTTCTTGGCTGTGTTAGAGAGAAGAAAGGGAAGAAGGAGAGATTGGAAGGGTAAGGGAGACTCATCCTACCATTCCTGGCTTTGAAAGGAGAGGTCTCTGGAACAGCCCTCAGCTGACAGTCAACAAGGATTCAGGGATCACAGTCCTACAACAGCAAGGAACTAAATTCTGTCAACAATCCAAATGAGGAAGGAAACAAGTCCCCCCTTAGTGCCTCTAGAAAGGAACGCAGCCTGTGGACACCAGGATTTTAGCCCCATGAGAACATGTAAGACTTCTAGAGAACCATAAGATAATGCATCTGTGGTGTTTAAACTGCTAAGTTTGTGGTAATTGGTTACAGCAACAATAAAAAATGAATACAAGACATAAGCCACCACCTGAGATCTAATTATTCTTTGCCTGTCCCAGTTCACTTTTAGAAAAAACGATTCAGGCAAGCCAAGGGAAGTGAGTCGGCTTTTGTTGTTGCTATTATTTGCTTCTTTTCTCATCTGTTTGCCTGACCAGCCCTGCCTGCCTCTGGAGTGAGTGCTCACGTCTTCTTTCCTGTGTGAAATTCCTCCAGAATGAGTGGGCCACCAGGTTGTGGACTGATCAGTATCTGAGCTAATAAAGAAGGCAGTTTCTCCTCAGTGAATCACAGAATGTTGGAACTAGTTAAGGGACAATCCTACTTAGTGAAGTAAACAGATGCCCAGTTAAAATGATTTCCTTGGGGGAACACCCGGTGAGCTATTTCAGACCTGGGACTCTGAAACCAGTTGTTTGGCTTTCAGTTTGGATCACAGTTTCCATCACACTGGTTATTCAAAGAATCAGCCCTGGATGTGCATAAAATCATGAGGGAGCTTTTAGGTAAAAACAGGGATGCCAGGTCTCCACCCAGGGGATTCTGATTCAACTGGTCAGCAGCAGGGTCTAAATCAGTATTATTTTTTTAAAAGCTCTCCTGTTCTAACGTGCTTTACATCAGCCTCTGAATTTTGGCCCCATCTCAGTGCACACTGAATTCTACTAAAAGGTCCAGATGAATGATTAATTAATGTCCAATGTAAGAAAGAGACCAGTACCAGTGTTATTCCTGTTTACACAGGGTTTCGCTAGATACAAAGCAAAAGCAAAACGCTTAATTGGATTTCACATGTTCTTCTCTAAAAGAAGTTCTCTTTTTCGCCGTGCTCATTTACCTTGTGAGAGAAGACTTTCTGCCACCTAGAATGTTTGACAGCTGACTCCATTTCCGGCCTGGGATCCTACGCTGTCCCTGTATCTTATTCTTCTCCACGTCTCTCGGAACTAAACCCCCTCCTCGAACCTCAGTCCCAGGGGCCGACAGCCCTCTCCTGGTCACCTATGGCCAACAGAGGACCTCCCCACAGTGTGCTGGGCCTGCAGCCAGCCCTCGTCCTCCTCCCCAGAAGGTCTGCACCTGAAACTTGGCCCACGCCAAGATCAGGTTGTTGGTGTCCACCAAAGTGTCGCTTGTACACAGAAAGAGATTATTAGCAGACGCTTTGATTTTTAAGATTAACATTTGGTTTATCAAAGTTAAATTTTAAAGCCCAGTATTTCTAGTATAAATCTTGATATTCTAGTTATTAATCAAGCAAAATTCAATAATCATTTTTAAGATGTGCTTTCACAAATTAATTAAATGCCCTTAAAATGGCAACCCACTCCAGTGTTCTTGCCTGGAGAGTCCCGGGGACAGCAGAGCCTGGTGGGCTGCCGTCTATGGGGTCACACAGAGTTGGACACGACTGAAGTGACTTAGCAGCAGCAGCAGCAAATAGTGTAAAACTGACTTTGTAGATTTAGTATATTTTACTTTTAATTTTTTTTCTATTGATGAGACCTTTCATTTGGCTCTCAAGTCACTATAATATAATGCCAATTCATCATATCTTTTGAACCTAATAGAATTATGTTGTAAACTTTTGCACTTTATTGCTTGAGTTGAGCAAATTCTGTCAACTCTTCGGCAAGGCCGTAACTCACACATTTTTAAACAGCCTCCTTTGGAGCCCACACGGCTCTCCTGGTTTTGTTTGACTCTGTAGTCTTTAGACTCTGTGCCACTGACCACCCCACCACCACCACCATCACAGGCTAACAGCACCCACACCAGTGCCTTGCCTTGTACTCAGTTTTTGACCCTCCTTTAGTGTTAGTTGCTCAGTCGTGTCTGACTCTTTGTGACCCCATGCACTGTAGCCCACCAGGTTCCTCTGTCCATGGGATTTTCCGGGCAAGAGTACTGGAGTGGGTTGCCATTTCCTTCTCCAGTGGATCTTCATGACCAAGGGATTGAACCCAGGTCACCCACATTGCAGGTAGATTCTTCACTGTCTGAGCCACCAGGCTGGTGGAAATACCCCTTCCTACACCAAGTTCCACTGATGGGACACGACCTCTGCATGTTACTCTTCTTTCTCTTTCTTTATTGCACTCTCCCTGTTCTTTACCCATCCATCATGTTTCATCTCAGATCCCACCTGCCTTCACCACAGTCCAGGGTGATTCCTCTCTCTTCCACACATGTGCCACCATTGCTGATACTATTCATTTTATATTACCTTGCACCTCATATTATTGCTAGATAATTTTTCCTGCTATTTTTTTTTTTTCTGTCTTTTCTTACCTAGATTAGAAACTCTTAGAAGGTAACAGTTGTGTTTCAGAGCATTTGTATCTCTGCTTCTGGCCTAGCATGGTGCCTTGGGCATGATGACAGCTGAGTAAGACCCAGAGGGCATGTGTAAATTCTGCTCCTGCCCAATATGCTATGGATGGTCAATGACAATTGAGCAGTATTAATTTAAACGAACCCATGGCACTTGAGACCCATGGCACATTCTTATCAGGGGCTAGCATGGCATTCTGCTTCTCAGATTTCTGGCTGCTGATTTACTGACTTCAGCCAGCTAGTAAATTCCAGGCGAGTCATATCTGGTACTGATTTTCCATCCTGAAATTACAATGCCTGTAGTTGTTCAAACACTTCTGTCTGAAAAATCTCCTCCCATGTGCCTTACTCCTACTGAGAAGAAAATGCTGAATAACATATTTCAGCATGCCTTACTTATGGACAGTAAGTATGTGTGGAGAGGCAGGAAATGAGAGAAGCAGCTCACAATTCTAGGTTTAGTTGTGTCAGGACTACATGGGAAAACAGACCATATTTTTATCAAAACTAAGTTTGCTGTTCCTTGATATATGCAGAAAAGCAAAAGAGTATCAATAGTTCCATCTATCCAGAGGAAGAAAATAAAAGAAAACATTCACACGGCAAATGAACCACGTGTACAACAAATCCCCAGACCTGAGATGTCTCTGATTTACTGCAGGAAACAGGGGAGTCTCTCAATTCAACTATTGGTCTGGCTGCCGTGGTTTTAATTGAAAGCAGTTGCCCTCCCCACCCAGCCCCAAGAATGACTCATCACCTGCCCCCCAGGCCAAGTGTTTTACAAAATATTCTGCATCACCATGGCAACAGCCAAACATCTGCCCTCACTCGGGTGTGGTTAGACTGAATACTACTGCCTTTTTTTTTTTTTTTTTTTGGTATCTGTTTGACTAGTTATAGATTTGAAATAATAATCACAGGAAGAGGCCATGTGGTACAAGAGAGCTGTCACCATAGCAGTGCAAGAAGCAAAACGAAAAGAAGACGACCAAAAAAAAAAAAAGTAAAGAAAAGAAGGAGACCCAAAACAGCACAATTAATTTTTTGTTACCAAAAATAAATAGGTAATAACTTTTTAACTCTGTTAACAAAACGTATGTCTCTCCTGTGACATTAGCCACACATAACACCGAACTACCTGAGGAAGATGGGAAATAGAGATAATGATAGTTACTGAGGTTTTACTATGAGGCGTCCTAATCCTCACAACATCACTTGTTTTTATTCCTGTTTTACAGATGCAGAATCTGAGACACTCGGAGATGAAGGTTATACAACAGGTAAATTACAGAGCAAGGATTCAAACTCTGGAAGTCTGAGCTAAGGACCCACCCTCGTAACCACTACATCTGATTACCACAGGTTACAGGAAAGGAAGATCCTCATGCGTCTTCTGGTTGTGTTATTTGTTGATCTCTTTTGCCAACTAAAGTTAAATTATTTCAAGGCTTTGAAGACTAAAACAGGATAGCTAATTTGTCAGTTAACTGATGAACAAGCAAAAACTGAGGAAGTGGTAGAGTAAAGACCCAGCTGGTAGGATGGACATGTTCCACTCACAGATGCATGGAGAAAGTTCTGTTTGCTGCCAATCAAACTAAATTCCTCCTTATGCTTGGCATCATTACTGTTCCACACCCAAGGATTCCACCCAATTTGGCCAGGCATCTTACAAACCCCAGCCCACATCCCGAGGGGGCTTCTGCTGGGGATGGATCAGCACAACTCCACCGCCATGACTGGAACACAACCCACAGAACCTATCCTACCAACAGAGGGCCATCAGGGACACCCATGACAACCTAATGCCCTGAAGTAACATCCTCATTTGCCAGGACACCCCTCTCACTTCTTGAATTGCTTGAATTCAAGACAGGGCTACTAGCTTTGGGTCCAGAGCCATTATTTTAGAAGATAAAAAGGGAATCAATGACCACATTCATTTAATGCTCAGCTAAGAGATCTGGTTGAACCTAAATTCAAATGCCAACTGGGGATTAAATGGAATCACTTTTTTTAGGCATTGAAGTAATTTAAGAATTCTGACATTGTTGGCTAGCAGTTTTCTTAGACCTAATTCAGATCATGAAGCAACTATGGGCTTAATGCTTTGTGCTGTGTCATAATGCAAAATGGCTATGCCACAGAAGCAAGGGCACTAACCTATTACTGTGAGCCTGTCCTGGAGAGGTCAGCAACCTGTGATTGCCAGAAATTCATCTCACCATTACAGTGCACACCCTACAGCAGACCTGTCCGAGCTCATCACCCACCACTGCAGTTGACTGCCGCTATGGACTGGGTAAGTTACTTTATTCTCTGCCCCTCAGTTTCATTACTCAAAATAGGGGGATAGTAATAGCTCCTACCTTTTTAGATGGTTCTGAGGATCAGGGACACTAACTCACACCAGGTGCTTCCTGGACACCTTGCCACACGTTTCAGTCTTAGATTTAAGAACTTTGTCGTTCAGTTGAGCTTACTCATTTCCATCTGAGCTCAGTCTGACCCCTGAGATATGCTTTGTTTGGAAGGTCAGTTTGTCTGCTAACTGGGAGTGTGTGTGCATGGGCTCAGCCACTCAGTTGTGTCCAACTCTTGCTATTCTATGGACGGTAGCCTGAGAGGCTTCTCTGTCCATGGGATTCACCAGGCAAGAACACTGGACTGGGTTGCTATGCCCTCCTCAAGGGGATCTTCCCAACCCAGGGATAGAACCCTCGTCTCCTGCATCTTCTGCACTGGCAGGCGGATTCTTTACCATTGTGCAACCTGTGAAGCCTATGAATTGGGAGGACACTGTATAAGAAGAGGTCTTTTAAATTTTATCAATTTGTCTCTCTTTTGCTCATGTTTAGTTTTTCTAAAGTATTTACAGCCAAAAGGGCCTCCCCAGAATATCGGAGCCCTAACAGGGCAATGTAAGAGCTGCAAGAGATGTGGATTTGATCCCTGGGTTGGGAAGATTCCCTGTAAAAGGAAATGGCAAACCACTCCAGTATTCTTTCTGGGAAAATCCTATGAACAGAGGCTCTTGACAGGCTACAGACTGTGGGGTCACAAAGAGTCGGACACAGCTGAGAACACACATACATACATTAACAGGGCAAAGTCTAGCACAGTTTCTTTTTAAAATCCTGTGATTCTGATCACAGTCCCAACCAAGCACCTGGATCAAGTTCAAAGGGCAGTGGAGTAGGGCAGGAGCAGAGGGGTCAGACGGATTTCAGAAAAACAAACCATAACGTTTCTTTGCTGTGAACCCACTAATGCAAGAATGGCCAGCTCTAAGGAATGGGACCCGATCCCCATTGTTTTAACTCACAACACCCTTCAGTGAGAGGGGTGCAAGCTGCCATCAACATTCTCACATTTCTTCAGAATTCCTACAAAGAATGGATCTAATGATAACAGTCTGGGGGACGATGCGGGAGGGCATGGGTACTTGCCTTGCAGTTTCATTTACAATAGCAAAAAGATTTGTTTTACTTAGTGGCATATTTACTTATTTACTTGCACAGCCACGGAGCAGGTACTCATGAGGAGAATGAGGGGCCAATGTCCCCCAAATTGCTCCTTGATTACTGCCACTTCTCTCATTTCCCACTCTATGGCAAAGTGGCAAATTATTAATACATTAAGAATGTGCATCAATTATGCTTTAAGGGTATTTTGAGAATTTCCTATATTCCCACGCTCCCCTTCGCCACCAAGATCAATGAGGCATCCTGGAATACTTCAAAACTAGGTTTTGTCTAGATGTATTAGAAAAGGGAAAAGGCAGGCCATAGAAATGCTATTTGACCAGAGACATTCTCCTGATTTTAAGAACTTCCTTTTGAATTTTCAGCTAAATACCCCAATATAACAGGCATGTCTCATCCACTAGCCTGAAATGTTTCTCAAGAATGGGCCTAAAACTGCTAAAACTAGTAAGATCATGTATGCTCCAGTTCAGTAACAGGAGTTCGTGGGTGATGGGACTTTCAGTAACTTTGCTTTACTGGGCTTTTGCTTCCCAGCTCCTCGACACAGGAAGGGCTGGACATACAATGACTGTTACTGTTTCTAGGTACGGGTGCTGGTTAAGATGTTCTGCATACCAGGTGGTGGCTAACTCAAATGCCTTGGAGCCGGTAGATAACAAGACAGAGTCCCTGGGGTACATCCCCAACTCAGCGCTGCTTTATTGCTGCTGTGTAGGAAAAGCAGGGGAGTTTTAGACATTCCCACATTTTCACAAGAAGCCAGAAATTCAGAGTGTTGTACAAAATCTCCTGAATTTTAAAGTTGGCAAATTGCTAAAATATTTTTCAAGGACAGCATGGATGACCAAATAGGTAATTCACAACCTCTGACCATAGCAGACACCCTGGAACATTTGCACCTGACCTTTAAAGGTTTGGTGACCTTGGAGCACTCATGATATTATTTTAGTGTCCCACGTTATTATTTGCTTGGGTACCTAAAGGCTTGGCTATTATACATCCATTATCTCATTTCATCCCCCACAATAACACTGATTTAGGGACTAGTACTATTTCCATCCCCAGATGAGAAAACTTAGTCTCAAAGAGTTTGAGTAACTTACCCAAGGTCCCAAAGCAAATCCACCTTGGGGATTTGTCACGGGGCAGTCATGCCCTCCAGCATGGGGCTCTACTTGCACTTTGGGCCTACAGTCCTGGAACTCCACTGAGCCCACTCTCAGACTAGGGTATTACTACATTCACATTCCATGTGGTAGGATTAATTCTTCTCCTTTAGTGAAAGAGTGTTACAGTTTTGCAGTGTTATGGTTTTGCCAGTAAATATCTAAAACTAGTCATTCAAAAAGCTACTGTGAAGCAATTTCATGCCATGCATTCAAACGTCTGAACTTGTGAAATTTGGCAGAGTGCTGTGAGAGGCTGCCAAACACAAGGAGGAATAAGAGGAAAGGTAAAGCATGGAGCACTACTGGATTTTTGTTTTCCCATGATAGTAGTGAGAACTAGAGACTGTAAAGGGGGTGGAAAAATCTGTGTGGAGTTTTACCAGAGCCAGTTTCCTTTTTTTTTTTTTTAATTACTTATAACAGTAAATAGTTACCAAGCAACTGTAACCAAGCTACTACATCGTGGCGAAAATACAACACACACACACACACACACATAATATTTCCAATGAATGGCCACTGATTCATTTTCTCCAATCCTTACTACCATCATTCACAGATCTGCTGCAGTAGCTTTGATATCATCATTCCTTCCAGTGAACCAGAGGGAAAGAAAAAGTGGTGTGACTGTGGTATGTGTGTGCGTGAGAGAGAGAGACAGAAAGAGAGAAATGGGCAAGACAGTTAGAAAGGGAGTCAAATATTTTGATCAATTATCCCAGCAGCAGGCTTAGTCACAATAGCTTATGACCATCTGATAAATTTTAATGGGAATCACTATTATTTGGGGGGAAGTGATTAAAGACGGAGCAGCCTCTGCCATAAAGCAGTGGGGTGCAATGGTTACTCACAAGGGCTCTAGCACCAGACTGCCAGGTTTGGATTCCAATTTCTTTACTTACTAGCTAGGTTTTCTTTTCTTTTTTCTTTCCTTCTTTCTTCTTCTTCTTCTTCTTTTTTTTTTTTGCCTTTCGGTCATGCCACAAGGCTTATGGGATCTTAGTTCCCTGACCAGGGATTATACCAGGGCCCTCAGCAGTGAAAGCATGGGGTCCTAACCTCTAGGCCACCAGGCAATTCTCTAGCTAGGTTTTCTTGAATGCATTGCCTAAACTTGATAAGTTTTAGTTCCCTATCTATAAACTGGGAGTAATAATAGACTCTACATCATAGGGTTGTTGTGAGGATTAAACAAGTTTAAATAGATTAAAAATTTAGAACAGTGGATGGCACATAATGAGAACTCAACAAATATCAACTTTAATGTTATCACCTCTCCCAATGAAAAACACTGGTAATTAAAAAATGCTGACCATTGGTGTTTCTCATCAAGGATGATGTCACCACTAGTCTGGGAAATTCACAAGTGAGATGTTCTGTTTTGTTAGGCTTTGGCTCGGTTGTCACAATGATTGGCAAGCACTGCCAACACTCAATGGGTAGGGTTAAGGTTGGGGTTAGATACTAGATGTTCTACAATTAATGGGTCAGCACAATAGTGAACTGCCTCACATCCTACACAGCTTTATATATCCTCCCAGTCTTCATGTAAGTTAAAAAAAAATTTTTTTGATTATCTGAACCTGAAGCCTAATTCCATTTTACATATAAATGCAAAATATTTTTCTGCACAGCTTAAATATTACTAAATTTTCCAGGAACACAACTATCATGTAAATCAAGGGAAGTTAAACTTCTTGTTGCTCAAACCCTTCCCTAAGAATAGTTGTTCAGACCCTTCCAAGGAATAGTTCACATTTTGCAAAATTAGATGACCAACAATAATTTAAGTCCTCAGCACACCTGTGTCAACCAGTATCTGTAGCTATTGGAATCACAGGGCTTCTATGTGTACTTGGGAGGTTCCAACTCCATCATGATGTCGTCCAAGGGAGCTACGTCTGAGAAATTACCTATTGGAACTGATAGCAGTTTTTGTTTTTCAATTTTTTTGTTTTTTAGTGTATTATTATAAATTACTTCCCTTTTATTTTTCTTCTACATGACTATTTGCATATCAGATTCTTTTTTTTAGGTTATGCATATAGATGTTATGCATGCATGCATGCTAAGTCATTTCAGTCACGTCCGACTCTTTGTGACCTTATGGACTGTAGCCTGCCAGGCTCCTCTGTCCATGGGATTCTCTAGGCAAGAATACTGGAATGGGTGCCATGCCCTCCTCCAGGGGAAATTCCTGACCCAGGGACCAAACCCATCTCTCTTGTGTCTCCTGCACTGGTACGCAAGTTCTTTACCACTAGTGCCACCTGAGAAGCCCCTAGATGTTATATTATCTACGAATTTTGTTTCAGGAGTGTAAAGGGAGTAAGAGTATTTGTTATGAAAGGGAATGTTGGACCATAAGTGATGGAAGAACCATACTCACAGAGCCCACGATTTAAAGAGAGTTCATTAGCTGACAGATTATGTAAATAACAAATTCTTTAAATTAGTTGATAGATGTTAAGTATGTCAACTATGTTGGTAATTGATGTAGCAGACAGAATAATGGCCCCTACCAAGATGTCCACATCCTAATCCCCAGAATCTATAAACATGTTAGATAACATAACAAAGGAGAATTAAGATTGCAGGTGGAATTAAGGTTATTAATCAGCTGACTTTAAGCTAGGAATTATTCAAGTGTGCCCAATGTAGTCACAAAAGTCCTTAAAAGTAGAAGAGGGAGGCAGAAGAGTGAGAGTCAAGGAAGATGTGATTATTAAAGAAAGTTACAGACAGATGCGATACTGCTGGCTTTGAAGATGGAAGAGAACGGCCAGGAGCCAAGGAATGCAAGTAGCCTCTAGAAGTTGAAAAGACAAATAAACACATTTTTCCCCTGAAGCCTCTTGAAAGGAACACAGTCCTGTCAACTGAGGAGGCTGACAGACTACAGTCCAAAGGGTCATGAAGAATTGGAAACAACGGAAATGACTTAGCTCACACAGCTTGCAGGATCTTAGTTCCCTGACTAGGGATTGAACCTGGGCCCCCCACAGTGAAAGCATTGAGTCCTAACCACTGGACTGTTAGGGAATTCTCCATTTGATTTTAATTCAGTGTCCCTCACCACCCCCCATCCCACCATCTAAAACCAAAACCAACAAGCACCTCCTAGCACTTAGTACTCTTCTCTCTTGGTAGTAATTATTTATTTTAGAATATTGATGCTGCCATTGTATTACATTTAACTTACATGTATAGAGACAATTTTTATACATATATCTCTCAAAATTTTATTTATTTATTTTTGGCTGCACTGGGCCTCCATTGCTGCATGGGCTTTCTCTAGTTGCAGTGAGTAGGGGCTACTCTCTACTTGTGGTGTGCAAGTTTCTCATTGGAATGGCTTCTCTTGCTACAGAGCATGGGCTCTAGGGCACATGGGCTTCAGTAGTTGCAGCTCATCTGCTCCAGAGTATGGTTCAGTAGTTGCGGCACACAGGTTTGATTGCTTCTCGGCATGTGGGATCTTTCTGGACCAGGGATTAAACTGGTGTACCCCTCATTGCAAGGCAGTTTCTTAACCACTGGACCACCAGGGAAGCCCAGGACAATTTTTTTTTTAATCAATTTATTTTAATTGGAGGATAATTACTTTACAATATTGTGATGATTTTTGCCATACATCGACATGAATCAGCCATGGGTACACATGTGTCCTTCCATCCTGAACGCCCCTCCCCACCCCATTCCTCTGGGTTGTCCCAGAGCATCGACTTTGGGTGCCCTGCTTCATGCAACGAACTTGCGCTGCTCATCTATTTTACATATGGCAAGATACATGTTCAATGCTATTCTCTCAAATCATCCCACCCTCACCTTCTCCCACTGAGTTCATAAGTCTATTCTTTACAACTGTGTCTCTTTTGCTGCCCTGTATGAGGGCAAATTTTAAGACAAATCTGAAGTTCTTAAAAAGAAGAGAAAGAGAATTCCCTGAGTGGTTGGAACTTGGCACTTTCACTGCTAGGGCAGATTCAGTCCATGGTTGGGGAACTAAGATCTTGCAAGTGTGTGGAACAGCCAAAAAAAATATGAAAAAAGAGAGAAAGAGAGAGAAATAATCTAAAGGTAAGTGGGGGAAAGGTAGGGAAAAGAGAGAAATGCAATTATGGTGAACAGGATTAGGAAGAAAGTTGAAAGAGCATGAAAACAAAAAATATAAAAAGAAAAGGAAGAGAAATGTGGTGGGAAAACAGCAGGGAGCAAAGTGAAATATCTCCTCCTTCCATCTATAAGGTTCACTGCCTTTTATTTCTGCCCCTCATCTCCACACACAGAGCAACACTCCTGGTCACAGTACCCTTTGGCTTCTTTCTGAACCGTGCTGAGTCTTAAGGTTCAACAGGGCTTCCCTGGTGGCTCGTATGGTAAAGAATCTATCTGCCTGCAGGAGACCACAGTTCGATCCCTGGCTCAGGAAGATCCCCGGAGAAGGGAATGGCAACCCACTCTAGTATTCTTGCCTGGAGAATCCCAAGGTCAGAGGTGCCTGGCAGGCCGCAATCCATAGGGTAGAAGAGTCGGACAGAACTGAGTAATACTATTGCTCAGTGGGCCTCTGATGCCCCCTGCAGGTCCTCAAGGCTAACTGTTCACTCTCTTGCTCTCTCCTTTAAGGTAATTTATCAGACGGTACTTAATCTTTACAGAGAAGATTAAGTACCTGTATCCTGCAATGCGATAGAACAACTACAGGCTTCCCCAAGTGTATATTTCCAGGAATGATATTGAGATTATGCCTTGGAATTACCCATGTCTATTAAATGAGAGATTTCGCAATGATTTATGTTGTCAAAAAGAACTGAGTTCAAATTCCTGCTCTATAATTTACTAACTGTATGATCCTGGGAAAGTTCATAAATCTCTTGAAGCTATTTCTTCACCTTTAAAATGAAGATATCAAGACATACTTTATCGGTTGCTATGAGATAATTAAGTGAGATATTATGAACATAAAGTGCCTCATTCAATATCTAGTACCTGGTAGCTCCCTAATAAATGGTAGCTTTTATTACCTTATTTTAAAAACAAAAACAAGCTTCCCTGGTGGTTCAGCTGGTAAAGAATCCGCCTGCAATGCGAGAGACCTGGGTTCCATCCTTGGGTTGGGAAGATCCCCTGGAGAAGGGAATAGCTACCCACTCCAGTATTCTGGCCTGAAGAATTCCATGGACTATATAGTCCTTGGGGTCACAAAGAGTTGGACACAATTGAGCGACTTTCACTTTCAAAAAGAAAAATAATACGTTAAGATCTCTATAACCATTGTGATATTAGAAACCAAGGAAATGTAAATAAGAGTCTTATGTTCTTTATTCTTCTTCCCTCTATCCTCCTCTCTCTCTCTCTCTCTCTCTCTCTCTCTGCCCTATCTGTCCCTCTATGCTACGGGCTTCCTTTGTGGCTGAGACACTAAAGAATCTGCCTGCAATGCTGGAGACCCAGGTTCAATCTCTGGGTTGGGAAATCTCCTGGAGGAGGGAATGGCAACCCACTCCAGTATTCTTGCCTGGAGAATTCCAAGGACAGAGGAGTCTGAAGGGCTACAGTTCATAGAGTCACAAAGAGTCAGACACGACTGAGCAACTAACACATTCTATAGTAAAGATGGTTATGGTTTCTGTGGTTTCTGCTCTGAAGTGAGGAATTCTGCAGGTAGAGCCCTTGCTTCCTGAGGCTGTCAGCTCCCCTGTGAGAAAGCACTGTCTTCGATGTGACTCGTTTTTCTAGGAGGGCCCTTAGAACTTTAAGTACTTTTGTCTTGCAGCCCTAGAAACTTGGCGGACCTACAGACTTTTCACACAATAGATTCCTATGCCTTGGAACCTGCTTTCTCCGACCGTAATCCCACTGTGGGGAGGACACAGATACTGCTAATGAGCTACTCTCAATATAGCCACTGGCAAAGTACCCCAAAGGCAACAACTCAGAAATCCATCCCCTCTGCTATTCCATGAGATTTGATGGGGACAAGCACTGTAGTCCAGGTTTCAAGGAGAGCTAGCTAGGATAGGCATTTCTGAGCTAGTTTAAACTGCTAAACATACTCCACTATCCTTCAGCATATTTAGTCTTGCCATGGATACAAGAATTGGAGAAAGACAAGAGGAGCATCTTACTGCTCTTTTTTTTTTAATTGGAGGATAATTGCTTTACAATGTTGTATTGGTTTCTGTCATACAACATGGTAAATCAGCCTTAGTATACTTATGTTCCTCCCTCCTGAGCTTCCCTTGCACCCCGCGCTCCATCCCGCCCCTCTAAGTTGTCACAGGGAACTGGGTTGAGTTCCTTGTGTTATACAACAACTTCCCAGCAGCTATCTATTTTACATGTGGCAATGTATATGTTTCCATTGCTACTCTCTCAATTCATGCCACCATCTCCTTCCCCCACTGTGTCCACAAGTCTGTTTCTCAGGGTCTGCCTATCCATTCCTGCCCTGCAAAGACGTTCATCAGTATCATTTTTCTAGATCCCATATGTGTTATTATACAATATTTATTTTTCTCTTTCTGACTTACTTCACTCTATAACAGGCTCTAGGTTCCTCTACCTCGCTAGAACTGACTCAAATTCATTCCTTTTTATGGCTAAGTAATATTGCATTGTATATATGTGCCACAACTTCTTTATCCATTCATCTGTTGATGGACATCTAGGCTGCTTCCATGTCCTAACTATTGCAAATAATGCTGCAATGAACAGTGGGGTTCATGTGTCTTTTTCAGTTATGGTTTTCTCAAGGTATATGTCCAGTAGTGAAACTGCTGAGTCATACTCTTATCCCTCTTTTTACAGAAGAGGACAGGGTCCCCAAGATCTCATTCTATATATTGATATATGTTAGTTCTTATATACCCAATTTGGAAACCAAAAAGATTAAATAATGGAGCAATCTTTCTCTGTGTAAGGCCCAGCAGACTAAATTTTGAAGTTTTTCTAAGCCCCTAATAAAAGTGATCATCAGCTAAATGTACAAACTATTAGGTATTGAGATAAGCATACCTCTTAGCTTATTGAGGAAAATTAGCCTTAAAGTACATTTGGAAATAATAGTGTATAAAATTTTCCTAACTCCTCAAAGGATGTTTCTAATAGCCAAAAATTTTACCTACTGGCCAGAAATTCAGAAGATTCAGAATGGAAGGGTTAAATAAGGTATAATCTATAAACATAGTAATTGCTATTTTGTATACTTGACACTAATATAATATTATAAATCAATTGTGCTTCAATTTTTTAAAAGGAAATGGAAGAAATAGGTAATTATCTAAATATATTTGTGGCAGGCAGAATAGTAGGTCCTGATATTTACATTTAGTCCCCAGAACCTATGAATATGTCACCCACATGGCAAAAGAGATTTTCTCAGATGTGATTGCATTAGGGATCTTGAAATGAGATCGTGGGTTGTCTGCCTGGGCTCAAGGTAATCACAACAGTCCTTATGTGTGAAAGAGGCAAGCAGAACAAGTTAAAGGAGTTGTGAAGACAGACAGGTTGGAATAACTGAGTGAGTAAGTTCAGTTGCTCAGTCACGTCTGACTCTTTGCAACCCCATGGACTGCAGCCCGCCAGGCCTCCCTGTCCATGACCAACTCCCAGAATTTACTCAAACTCATCTCCATTGAGTCGGTGATGCCATCCAGCCATCTCATCCTCTGTCATCCCCTTCTTCTCCTGACTTCAATCTTTCCCAGCATCAGGGTCTTTTCAAATGATTCCATTCTTCACATCAGGTGGCCAAAGTATTGGACTTTCAGCTTCAGCGTCAGTCCTTCCAATGAATATTGAGGACTGATTTCCTTTAAGATGGACTGGTTGGATCTCCTTGCAGTCCAAGGGACTCTCAAGAGTCATCTCCAACACCACAGTTCAAAAGCATCAGTTCTTTGGTGCTCAGCTTTTTTTATTCAACTCTCACATCCATATATGACCACTGGAAATACCATAGCTTTGACTCGACAGACCTTTGTTGGCAAAGTAATGTCTCTGCTTTTTCATATGCTATCTAGGTTGGTCATAGCTTTTCTACCAAGGAGCAAGCGACTTTTGATTTCATGGTGGCAATCACCATCTGCAGTGATTTTGGAGCACAGAAAAATAAAGTCAGCCACTGTTTCCACTGTTTCCCCATCTATCTGCCATGAAGTGATGGGACCGGATGCCATGATCTTAGTTTCCTAAATGTTGAGTTTTAAGTCAACTTTTGCAGTCTCCTCTTTCACTTTCATTAAGAGGCTCTTTAATTCTTTGCTTTCGGCCATAAGGCTGGTGTCATCTGCGAATCAGAGGTTATTGATATTTCTCCCGGCAATCTTGATTCCAGCTTGTGCTTCATCAAGCCTGGCATTTTGCATGATATATTCTGCATATAAGTTAAATAAGCAGGGTGACAGTATACAGCCTTGGCGTACTCCTGTACCAATTTAGAACAACTCTGTTGCTCCATGTCCAGTTCTAACTGTTGCTTCTTGACCTGCCTACAGATTTCTCAGGAGGCAGGTCAGGTGGTCTGGTATTCCCATCTCTTTAAGATTTTCCACAGTTTGTTGTGATCCACACAGTCAAAGGCTTTGGCATAGTCAATAAAGCAAAGGTAGATGCTTTTACGGAACTCTCTTGCTTTTTCAACGATCTGGCGGATGTTGGCAATTTGAGCTCTGGTTCCTCTGCCTTTTCTAAATCCATCTTGAACATCTGGAAGTTTACGGTTCATGTACTGTTGAGCTTGGCTTGGAGAATTTTGAGTGATATCCAATTGCTGGCTGGGGGCCCAAACCAAGGAATGCAGGCACCCTCTAGAGGCTGAGAAAGGCAAGGAAACAGATTCTCCCCCCAAACCTCCTGCCCTGCTTACATCTCTATTTTAGCTCCATGAGACCCATTTCAAAGTTCTGACCTCAGAACTACAAGATAATAAATTATGTCATTTTAGGCCACTATGTTTGTTTGTTTGTTACAGCACCATAGAAAGTATTTTGGCTATTAAAGTTAATGTGCAGTGTTGGTGAGAAAATATTGATCAAGGTGAAAGTGTTAGTCGTTCAGTTGTTTCCAAGTCTTTGTGATCCCATGAACTGTAGCCCTCCAGGCTCCTCTGTCCATGGAATTCTCCAGGCAAGAATACTGGATATGATAGCCATTCCCATCTCCAGGGGATCTTTCCAGCCCAGGGATTGAACCTGAGTCTCGTGCTTTGCAGGAGGATTCTTTACTGTGTGAGCCACCAGGGAAGGCCATATGGATCCAAACCGTCAGCAAATTCTGTGATGTTCTTTTCGTGTGTGCTCAGTGGTATTACAGAGGTTTCTCAGGTAGCACAGTGGTAAGGAGTCCTCCTGCCAATGCAGGAGAATCAGGAGACGCATTCAGTCCCGGCATTGGGAAGATCCCCTGGAGAAGGAAATGGCAACCCACTCCAGTTTCCTTGCCTAGGAAATCCCACGGACCCACTCCAGTTTTCTTGCATGGGAAATCCTGTGGACAGAGGAGCCTGGTGGGCTACAGTCCATGAGGTTTCAAGAGTCGGACACTACTTAAAGACTAAACCACCACCACCACCATAGAATTCCCTCATGAGAACTTATGTACAAATCCATGTCTTAAGGTCTCAGTGCCAGAAACCGGTAAGCTGTTTCTAAGCAGAGGATTATTTTTTAAAACTCTTTTAGAAAAACATAATATACATCACATTGATACATTTGTCAAAAAACACAGCACTACAAAGAATGAACCCAAATGTAAATTATGGACTTTTGTTAATGTTAACACCACTGGTTCATCACTTATAACAAATGTACCACTAATGCAAGATGTTAATAGTAGGAGAAGCTGGAGGAGAGGGAGTGTGTGGGAACTCTCCGTAGTTTCAGTTCAATTGTTCTGTGAATCTAAAACTTCTCTAAAAACTAAAGGTCTTTTGTCAAAGTATACAATAAAGTATACGCATAGGAGATTCTGGGAAGATAGCTGCAGCAGCATAGTTTTTCAATCCCCTTGAATCCTCACATAAAAACAGAGCAACTAGAAAGCAAAACTAAACGCTATGAATATTCACAATAAAACTTCAGTGATAAATTATCCCTGTGAATCCCCAGATGAAAGCAAGAGGGGACAAATCAATAATCCAGTGCTGCACAGTATCAGCATCAATATAAGAACAGACAAGAAATGGGGCAGTGTCTGATGCAATCGAGAACAGAACTCCAAAATAGCAACAGGTACAGAAGGCACAGGTGAAATGGAGTGTGTAAGGGACACCCGTCAGGACTGAGGGGGCTGGGGCAGTCTGGTTCCTGTGAACTCTCGGAACTCATGTCCCAGGGCTTCCCTCCAGAACAGGGCCCCCAGCTGCAGAGAAAATTCAGGGAGGAGAATCAAAATTGAGCAAGGACGAGAGAGAGAGAGAGAGAGAGGCAAGGTCCTGAACAAAGTCCAGGAGAACAGATACGGCAAATCTCAGAAAGCAGGCTTCATATTTTAACATTATACCAAAACACAGAGGAAGCTCTATGAAGTTATAAAAGTTTCCCTGCTTTACTCTAAAGTCAAAGAAAAATACATAAAAGTCAGCAACAAAAAAGGATTTAGGTTGAATGCTCATGAAGTTTTTATGTTAAAAAAAAAAAAAAGACTAAGGAGCAAATTAACACCCCTACAAACAACAGTGTGTCCAGAAAGACATATCCACAAAACAGATCAAAACTGTAACCTATCATTTCAAAATGACCTGTAAGATGTTAAGAAGTGGAACATCAGGGTAGAACACTACCAGCATCTTTGCAGAGTCCCAAGTGTGCAGGGTGTGTGTGTCTGTGTGTGTGTCTGTGTCTGTGTCTGTGTGTGTGTGTTGTTAGATTGTCCTTCTTGGTGAGTAGGAGCTCTTCATACTTAAAATACTTCATCAGATGTGTTTTTGCAAATACCTCCTTCTACTCTGAGGCTTACCTTTTCATTATTACTATTGGGATCTTTCAGTTAATAAAAATTCTCAACTATAATGAAGTTCAACTTATCAATATATTTCCTTTATGGTTTGTGATTTTGTCAAGGAATATTACCTCTATGGTCATGAAGATCTTCCAGGTTATCTTCTCAGTGGGGAGCTGGGGTCATTCTGAGTGAGGAGATGGCAACCCACTCCAGTATTCTTGCATGGAAAATCCCATGGACAGAAGGGCATGGCAGGCCCTCTGCCTGGCTGAATTATAAATTCATGAAGAGTCAGACACAACTGAGTGACTAAACAACAACAATCATGAAGATCTTCCAGGTTGTCTTCTAGAAGTTTTACTGTTGTACCTTTCATGTTTATAACTACAATCCATCTGGAACTGATTTTTGTGCATGAAATATAATAGGGTCAAGGCTCTTTTTTTTTTTTTTCCATCAGCTATGCAATGGATCTAGCACCCTTTCATAAAAAGATCATATTTTCTCTGCCAGACTGCAGGGACACCTTCATTGTAAATCAGGTGTCCACATATGGTGGGTCTGTGTCTATGCACTCTATTCTACTACATGAGTCTTTTTGTCTATCTCAAACCTAATACACCCAAAACTGAATTCCTGATCTTCTTCCCTAAGCCTGTTCCTCTTACTGTCTGCCCCGTCTCAGCTGTGGGCAACTCGATACTTCCAGTGACTCAGGCCAAAATCCTTGGTATCACCCTGACTTCTTTCTCTCTCTTATACTCCACTTGTAATTCATCAGACCCTACTGCCTTAACGTGCAATTACATCTGGAATAACTACCTCTACCACTCCCACCCTGGTCCAAGCCAACATCGCCCTCATCTAGACTACTGCAATAACTTCCTAACTGGTCACCATGATTACTGGTACCTGATTGGATGAAAGGCATGGGAGAGAATGAGGAGTCTGTTACCATCCAGGATTCTGGGTTTGCATGCTGGAAACTGCTTTCCAAAGTGGGAAAGGAAAGAAATTGATTTGGGGGCAGAGGGAAGAAAATCACCCTTTCAGCCTCTTCTCTATCTAACAGAAGAAGTAATACTGTTAAGCTAGCTCATGTAAGTCAGATCATGTCCTTGCTCTACTCATAACCTTCCAACGGTGCCCCATCTCTCTCAGTGTAAAAGCCAAAGTCCTTACAAGGACCAACAAAGTTCTTTGCAATTCAGCCTTCTAGCCTTCCTAGCTCTTTCTATATACTTCACTAACCTTGATGTAGCCACAGTAGCCTCTTTGACATGCCTTGAAAAACCAAGCCTACTCCCACCTCAGCCTTTGCATCTGCCATCTTCCCAAATACCTGAATGGTTTGCTCCTTCCTTTTCATCAAGTCTATGTTAACATATCATCTTTTTAGGGAGGTTTTACCCTGACTAGCCTATTTAATTGTAATCTAATCCCCATTCTGGTACTTCCTATCAGCTTTTTCTAGTTTATCTTTCTCCTTAATTCTGATCACCTTCTAACTTTGAACTCCACAAAAGCAATGTTGAGAAACACCAAGCCAGCATTTTATAATGAGAACCATACAACAGAATCTTCTGAGGTATGCATCATATTAATAACACCCATAAAAGACTTTAAAATATTTTTGTATATTTTTTTCACTGCTCTAAGCCTAGCACTCAGAAGAGAACCTGATATATAGGAGATGTTTAATAAACCCTTTATTGAGTAGACTCAATACATGAGTGAATGGATGAACCAAGCACATCTTAAATATTGCCAACATTTAAAGGTTTAATAAAAGGGGATGAACTTTCAAAGGAGACAGAAGAAACAACCAGAGATGGAAAAAGACCTAAGTGAGTCTAATACCCAGACATAAAGCGAATTTCCTGAGTGACAGAGTATCTTTTGTTATTCATAACAAGCCCTTTTCAACCATACCTGAATTTATACTAATGAGGTTAGTGAAGAGTATTACTCATGGTAGAGACCCTAAATTATCTTTAGAATTGGGGAACCAACTATGTGATTAGAGTTTGGAACTCTCAGTCCACCTGCCGACCTCTAGAGAGGGAGAGGTATTAGAGGTTGAATTCAATCACCAGTGACAAACGAGTTAATCAGTTGTGCCTATATGATGAAACCTCAAGTAAACACTCTGACAAGGTTTGAGGTAGAGTTCAAGTTGGAGAACTTGATGTGCTGGGAGGACATGGAAGTTCTGTGCCAACACTCATCCACCCTCTCACCTCTACCCCAGACCTTGCATTTGGCTGTCTCTGAGTTATATCCTTCACAATAAAATTGCTATGGAAAGTATATGCTTTTCTGAGTTTGTGAATTACTGGATTGTGGCAGGGTGTGCAGGGAGCGGGGCATGAGACTCTCTAAATTTATAATTCAGCCAGGCAGAAGTGGTGGTAAGCTGGGCACCCCATTTGCAGCCAGTATCTGCAATGGGAGCAGTCTTGTGGGATCAAGCCCTTAATCCAAGGTGTGTACTGATTCCAAGCAGTGGGAGTTTTAACTGAATTAAATTACTGAACACCCAGTTGGTATCAGAAAATTGGAGTACTGATCATTTGAAAAATGAAACAGCCATGAGGGGACAGAATCTGTTTGAACACAGCCTTTGACTACAATGTAGTTAAAGAGTAATTAAGTTTGCCAGATCATGCCACATGAAAAGAATACAGGGCAAAGGACAGATGTCCCAAAATTTAATAAGAAAGTAAATTATTCCAAGGACTTTCCTGGCAGTCCAGTGGTTAAGATACTGTGCTTCCACAGTACAAGGTGCAGGAATGAACTCTGGCCAGGCAATTAAGAGCTTGCATGCCACGTGGCACAGCCAGAAAGTTTTAAAAAGAAACAAAGTAAATGATTGCACAAAGAGGAAAATTTCCAGAGACATACAAATTAAACTTGGATGAGATAATGTTGAGGAAACCAAGAAAAAAAGGAAGTTTAAAGGAAAGTAACCAATACTGTTAACTGCTATGAAGAGATTAAATAAGAGAAGGCTTGACAAATATCTACTGAATTTAGTAGCCATGAATGGCAATTCAAAGAGTACCCAGGGCCTGAACTTAATGAGTTGAAAAATTTGTTTGTTTCTCCCCTTGGGAACTGTGGCTGTGGTAGAAAGAGAAGGGGTAGCAATGGGATAGTGTTATAGGAATGAGGGTTTCTACTATCATTATTGATTGTTCAATATTGGGTGAAAGAGGCTTGAGCCAGGTTTAAATGGAAATGGGCCAGATGTCAGTTCAGTCGCATCCGACTTTTTGCAACCCCATGGACTGCAGCATGGACTGCAGCACGCCCAGCCTCCCCGTCCTTCACCAGCTCCCAGAGTCCACTCAAACTCATGTCCATAGAGTCGGTGATGCCTTCCAGCCATCTCATCCTCTGTCATCCCCTTCTCCTCCTGACCTCAATCTTTCCCAGCATCAGGGTCTTTTCAAATGAGTCAGTTCTTCTCATCTGGTCAAAGTATTAGAGTTTCAGCTTCAGCATCACTCCTTCCAGTGAATATTGAGGACTGATTTCCTTTAAGATGGACTGGTTGGATCAGCCAGAAGTGGAGAGTACTTAACGGTAGGTGCCAGGCCCACAGCTTAAGAGTCTGGTCAAAAAATAGGCTTGAAAAGTTTTTACTTTTATTTTAATAATTTCTGTGTTGTTAAATTTTCTTAGCATGTACAATTGATATTGTCCCTGTATTTTAAAAAAAAAAAGTGCCAAAAAAAGAAAGATCCTTATTTTTAAAAAGAATTCTTCACCCCCTAGCTGCTGCCCTCTCCCCTCCTTGGGGCAAGCTGTCTAAAGAACAGTCTGTTCCTGATTGTACGCATCTATTCACAGGACTTCCCTGGTGGCTCACTTGGTAAAGAATCCACCTGCAATATGATAGACCTGGGTTCGATTCCTGGGTTGGGAAGATCCCCTGGAGAAGGGAACGGCTACCCACTTCAGTATTCTGGCCTGGAGAATTCCATGGACAGAGGAGCCTGGCGGGCTACAGTCCACGAGTTGCAAAGAGTCAGACACAACTGAGCAACTTTCATGCATACATATATTCACTTTCTACTCATCCTCCATGCCCTCCAGTCTAGCCTCTGGCGTCACTTCATCTAAATAGCATTTGTTGAGGTCTCTAATATGTTCTGTGTAATTAAATCAAAGGGCATTTTCAGGTCTCTCTCTCTCAAATTCCTGACTCTTTTATTTGCTCACTGGACATCTCCACAGGTATGTCTAAAACAGAGCTCACCTTTCTTCCCTCTGCCCCCAAAATTTCTCCTTTCCCCACTTTGAAGAGTACCTTCCACCATCCCCCATCCAAGCTCAGAAACCAAGTGACACCCTGATTCCTCCTGTCTCACATGCCCCAGGTCTCATCCATTACCAAATCCCTTCACTCCTATCCATCCCCACAGAGTCTCAAGTGTATCCTAATTTCAGTACAATTTTTTTTTAAGATTTTTTGACCATTTTTTTCAGTCTTTATTCAATTCGCTACAATATTGCTTCTGTTTTATGTTTTGTTTTTTTGGCTGTGAGGCCTCTGGGACCCCAGATCCCCAACCAACCAAGGATCGATCCCACGCCCCCAACATTGGAAGGTGAAATCTCAACCACTGGACTGCTAGGGAAGTCCCAGTTACAATACAATTCTGATGGTCTCCAACATGATCTTTCCGAAATGTCCATTAAACAATGTCACTGCTCTACTAGCAGTCCTCCTTGGCTCCTGCTGCCCAGAGTCCCAGAGTAAACCCCCAGCATGTCATTAATATTACGGGTGGTAATGGTCCTTCAGGATCTTGAAGGGCCTGCCTGCTGCTGCAGCCTCATCTCTCCCTACATCCCGGTCCTAACCGTGCCCAAACCCCACAGAAACTGGTAGTAGTTCCCTGACTGAGTGACCCGATGCTGTCCTCTGGCATGGAGGGTAACACCTGGACACACTGCACTTGCAGTGTCCTCTCCCACCTCATTCCTGGGCCAACTCCTGCCCCTCGTGACTTAACTCAGACGTCACTCGCTCAGAGATTCAGTAACTCACACAGGGACAGTATTAATGTTAATCTGTTGCAGCTTTCCTTTTCAAGACTCTTAAGGCATTTGAGTTAGTGTCTAATCCTAAAGGGTTTTATACAACAGGAAAGAAAGTAGGGCCTATAGTAAAGCTACAACGACAGAAGTCGATTTGTTTCTTTAGTAACATGTGGGTGCTTTAAAACTTGTATAGTATTTATAATGGTACCTTTTGTTACTCATGGTATACCAAGGCAAAAATAAACTTTCTTAAATCTTAATTCTGTAAAGAATGCTCCTTATCCAGTTCAACAGACCCCACTCATTACCAGAATCTTTATCTAATACTTAGATCAATCCAGGTGTCTACATAACAAATTTTATAGGAGTCTTTAACTCTGAATTCAATGCAAGTCATGTTGAAAAAGACTGACCCAGCACTCTGCCATGAGAATGACAGTAAATCCTTCTTAGGAACGCATTATAACATCCACAAAACCCTACATTTGATGATAGTACTGGAAGATATAATCTTCTCCAGGTGTTCTAACTATAAAATAGAGATAATAATGGTTATTTCACACAATTATTCAGATGATTAAGTAAAGAGAACTTACTGGAGATAAAAAGTTGGGAGCATCAGGGTAAGGTGTTTAAATTGACAATTGATGAGAAAAGAGAGTGAGTTGAGAGAGAGAAATAAAAAATCCCAGCCTACTTTCCAAATGTTTCCCATTCATTTGTTCATTCATCAACTATTTTCTGAGTGCCCAAGGTCAGTTACTGTGGTAGGCACTAGGGATGCAGGGGTGAGCCAAAGAGACACAGAGAAAGCTTACAGTCATTTGAAGGAGGCATAGAAATATACATTTACCTGTAAACTATAATAAGTACTTTAAAGATAAAGTTCCAGCTATTATGGGAGAATGTAATGAGGACCACATTCAGATTAAGTAAGGCGTTGTATGTAAAGCACTTAGCATAGTGTCTGACACATAGTAAACACTTTAGTCAGGAAAGCCTCACTAAGAAAGCAACAGTTAGGGACTTCCCTGGTGGTCCAGGGGTTGGGACTTCGGCTTCCAATGCAGGAGGTGGGGGTTCGACCCCTGGTCAGGGAGCCAAGATCCCACATGCCGTGAAGACAAAAAACCAAAACATAGAAGCAATACTGTAACAAATTCAATAAAGACTTTAAAAATGGTCCACATCAAAAAAATCTTTAAAAGAAAGAAAGTGACAATTATGCAGCCAGCAAAGGATTAGTTGGAGTTGGCTAGGTAGTGAATGGGATGAAAAAGCACCGTCAGCTGAGGAACACATCCAAGAAGGCCCTGAGGCAGGACAGAGCCTAGGATGTTCCCAGAACAGAAAGGAGACCTGGACAGTGAGAGGGTAACAGGAAGGAAGGCTAGGAGTCTCCAAACAGAGGAAATAGGTTGCAAGTGTCAGATGGTTTTTTATCTCTCTCTTAAGCGGCGGGAGGAAACGAACTACAAGTGTCAGATTTTTTTCCCTTTTCTATACAAAATTAAAAAGAGGTTTCTCTTAAAATTCTGTGTTGTCATGACAACACCTGGTTCCACCTGAACTTAACTTTTCTCAAACGTTGAGCTAACCAATGTATTTTTCTTACGGAAATGTTTTTCATTAAGCTATGTTAATGGACTACGCATTTACCCTGGACTCTGTCTTCAAGTTGGTTCTGCCTAAGACTCAGAACCGACTTGACAAACCAGTATGTTTTACTCATACAATTGTTTTCCTATGGTAAGGAAATGATATATTTGCTTGGAAACCTGCCTTTCTTCAAGATTCATGTCAATTGTTTTATGGCCTGAGATGATTCACCTTGTGTCAATGTTATTTCAAAACGCATGCTGTGGGTGAAGGGCCTGGTGCCACTCTGAGTCTCAAGACATTTCCTTTCTCTAATTAGCAGACTGCTAGTAGCCAAAGCCTTTGACTGTGTGGATCACAATAAACTGGAAAATTCTGAAAGAGATGGGAATACCAGACCATCTGACCTGCCTCCTGAGAAATCTGTATGCAGGTCAGGAAGCAACAGTTAGAACTGGACAGGGAACAACAAACTGGTTCCAAACAGGAAAATGAGTACGTCAAGGCTGTATATTGTCACCCTGCTTATTTAACTTTTATGCAGAGTACATCATGAGAAATGCTGGGCTGGAAGAAGCACAAGCTAGAATCAAGACTGCCAGGAGAAATATCAATAACCTCAGATATGCAGATGACACCACACTTATGAAGAATTAAAGAGCCTCTTGATGAAAGTGAAAGAGGAGAGTGAAAAAGTTGGCTTAAAGCTCAGCGTTCAGAAAACTAAGATCATGGCATCTGGTCCCATCACTTCATGGCAAATAGATGGGGAAACAGTGGAAACAGTGGCTGACTTTATTTTTCTGGGCTCCAAAATCACTGCAGATGGTGATTGCAGCCATGAAATTAAAAGACACTTACTCCTTGGAAGGAAAGTTATGACCAACCTAGACAGCATATTAAAAAGCAGAGACATTACTTTGCCAACAAAGGTCTGTCTAGTCAAGACTATGGTTTTGGCAGTGGTCATGTATGGATGTGAGAGTTGGACTGTAAAGAAAACTGAGTACCAAAAAATTGATGCTTTTGAACTGTGGTGTTGGAGAAGACTCTTGAAAGTTCCTTGGACTGCAAGGAGCTCCAACCAGTCCACCCTTAAGGAGATCAGTCCTGGGTGTTCATTCGAAGGACTGATGTTGAAGCTGAAACTCCAATCCTTTGGCCACCTGATGCGAACAGCTGCCTCATTTGAAAAGATCCTGATGCTGGGAAAGATTGAGGGCAGGAGGAGAAGGGGACGACAGAGGATGAGATGGTTGGATGGCATCAATGACTCAAGGAACATGAGTTTGGGTAAGCTCCGGGAGTTGGTGGTGGACAGAGAGGCCTGGCGTGCTGCAGTTCATGGGATCGCAAAGAGTTGGACACGACTGAGTGACTGAACTGAGTCATATAACATTCAACTAAAGACTAGCAGGGGGGCACTCTTTCTGCCCCCTTCTGATGTCTATGTCAGAAGCTTTCTCTCTTTTATACTTCAATAAAACATTATTACACAATATCTATGAGTGATCAAGCCTCGTCACTGGCCCTGGATTGAATTTTTCTCCTCCAGAGGCCAAGAATTCCAGCATCTTTCATGGCTCAGCAATAACCTTTCAATAGCTAGAAAACAATAGTTAGGAAATAATACTTTCTGGGCTTCCCAGGTGCTCAGAGGTAAAGAATTTGTAGAGACTTGGGTTCAATCCCTGGGTCAGGAAGATACACTGGAGAAGGAAATAGCAACCCACTCCAGTATTCTTGCCTGGGAAATCCCATGGACAGAGGAGCCTGGTGGGCTACAGTCCGTGGGGTCGCAAAGAGTCGGACGCGACTTAGCAACTGAACAAACAGTACCACCCTCTACCCAGCCACCCAAGGCAGAAATCTCCCTTTCCCCCATATGATTAAAATCACTTTAAGAATCACACAACAGGAACTTCCCTGGTGGTTCCGGGTTAAGACTCTACACTCCAAAAGCTGGGGGCCCAGGGTTCAATCCCTGGTCAGGGAACTAGATCCCACATGCTGCAACTAAGAATCTACATTGTAAAAGAGCCCTTGTGCTGCAACTAAGACCAGAAGAAACCAAAATAAATAAACAAATATTAAAACACACACACACACACACACACACACAATTCTAGATACTGTATCCAAATAGTAACAATGCAAATGGATTGCATCTACCTGAAAATTAGCCTGCAGTCTGTTTTTAACCTCCCCTCTCATAGACACCCTTCTCCTGCTATGTACTCTCACCCATCTAGCATCTCACTTTGGTGGACTGTCCTGGGAATAACAATTCAAGAATACATTCTTTCTGAGGAAGAGTCCTAGAGTAGCAAATCAGAGAGAAATTCAGCAAGAAATATTAAATAAGGCAGCATTTTTATTGTCATTCGGGATACATATGGGCTTCCCTTGTGGCTCAGTTGGTAAAGAATCCACCTGCAATGTGGGAGACCTGGGTTCAATCCCTCGGTCGGGAAAATCCCCTGGAGGAGGGCATGGCAACCCACTCCAGTATTCTTGCCTGAATAATGCCCATGGACAGGAGGAGCCTGGAGGGCTACAGTTCATGGGGTGGCAAAGAGTTGGACATGACTGAGCGACTAAGCACAGCACACTTAGGCTACATATAAACGCAAGGTTCAGAATTCAGTTTAAAATTCAAATGTGAAATGGCTATCTATCAGAAGGATACATATTAACAGCATTACTTGAATTGAAAAATTACAGACTTTTTCTAATAGAAAGATTGATTTCCCTGACCAATTTTCCAATGAGGATTGACTTTACCAATTAGTTCACATGGCAAACATTTTCCAAAACTTAAGTGAGCTTAATCTGCAGCCCTAAGATTTTGACAAAAATATAAAGTACATATTCATTATATAATACACAAAAAATATAAACCTTATAACTATTTATGAGAAAAATTTTAATATCAATTTTAAGATGTATGAGAATAAACAATTTTTCAAAATTATTTTATTTTATTTTTTTATTTTTTTCAAAATTATTTTAAGGTTATTCTAGCAAAAAACAAAAATGTGAAGACATCTGGCTTACAAGATTAACTGAAGAGTATATGCTAAGTGCATGGGATATAGTGGTATGGAATAAGGAGACGTCCAAGGTGATTCCTAGATTTATAACCAGGAAATATAAATTTGAGATTAACCCAAAATTCATGTATGTTCACATAGAGAATTGACAACAATGCAAATAACTGCTGATGAGGGAAATTAACTTTGTCTTGTGTATTTGCAATTGTCCTGTGTATTTGCAATAATTTGCAATTATTGCCTTGTGAATTTATATTTATAGTAACAAATTTATTTTAGTGTATCTGATTTTACATTTACATATTTTCTCTTTGAATTCTACTTTAAAATAGTTATAAATCTTATTGGTTCCCTCATTATATAATAAGTATAATAATAAAAAAAATTCATGTATATTCATGGTTCATTAAGGTACCTCTTAAATATTTTCCATTATACTTGTTTTTTTCTGGCCACACCATGGGGCTTGTGGGATCTTAGTTCTCCAACCAGGGATCAAACTCTAGGCCCCAGCAGTGAGAACACTAAGTTCTAACCACTGAACCACCAGGAATTCCCTACTTTATTAAATTTTGGAGGAGATGGTATATATGGTATAGAGGTGGAAAACTTTTCCCTTCTTCCTTTCTGGATAACCTAATAATTAAATTGACATAAAGCAGATTAACAGGAGAGAAACAAATTTCATGCATAAGGGAGCCCCAAAGATATAAAACACAAAGATAGGCAAACAATTGAGGCTTATACACCACCCTCAGCTAAGGAGAAGAGGGAAGGGTCTGGGGTTTCAAAAGGGAGGAAGACAATTCACAGAAAGATGAGAAGAGCAAGTGCTTGGTAAGCAACTGTTTGCCATAACATGTAGCTAAGTCTCTCTGATAAAAAGTTATCTTTGGTATTAGTTCTTTTTCTGCCATCAGTCTAAATTCTTTTAGGCAGTTAAAGGGAAGGTAAACAGCTCTTTCAGAGTCTGTTGGGCCTTATCAACTCAAAATAATTCACATGCCAAAGTGGTGTATTTTGGAGTCACATATTCTGCTCCTCCTCAGTGGTGATACTGGAAATTTTGGAGATCTGTGAAGGTCTTAAAATTTAACTTTCAAGAATATCTAAGGTCCACTATAGCTTACCCATTCACAATAATTCTGACTTCTGTTTTATAAAGAGGTCTAAGTTGCAGTTTTTAAAAATGTAATATAAAAGTTAACCAGAGAGGGAGAAAAAAGTTTACCAGGAAATAAGGCACCCAGTCTTAAGTTAAAAATTAAAGGACTGGCTTGTGGTCCAAGATGCAGTTTGTTAACTGGATTTACCCTTTTACCTTAAATAACTCTGACCCTGCCTCACTCCCTACAAAAATCACCACCAACCACCACACAAAATACATGAAACAACAATTTTCAAGATACTGGACATCTGCCATAAAGAACAGAGATCCCTGAGAGACTGGAAGCAATAAAGAGAGCTGTGCAATTAACTTCAGAGGGTTCCCAGGCTACTGCACAGGGGAGGGGAACTCAGGGGAACCTGTTGGAGTCTCTGAGTTGAGGAAGTGCAGCTGAGAGTATGGGGAACCCAAGGTGGCTAGTGTCTGTGGGACAGAATGCTAGAGAGGAGAGACCTGTACAGAGAGGGAACTCTGGAGATCTGCAGAGGATATTCCAAGTATTGATTGGTGCCTTTGTGTGAGGAAACTATCCCACAAATGCTGGGGAGAGAATTATTGAGAGAACGAAAGTAAACAGCATTCAGCACTCACAGAGAACTGGGAAGACAGCCTGTTCCCAACAGCTTATACTGGGAAACCTCATGATTCATAGGGCATTGGGTAGAGTATTCAACAGTCTTTCTTCAGTAATGGGAAATAATTAGCCCTTGACTAATGGTTCTCAGTGAGGGGAAATTGTGCTCCACTCCCCCAGGGAACAATGTCTATATCTAGAGATGTTTTTGATTTGTAAGGACTAGGGGCAAGGTGCTACTAGGATTTTAGTGGGGAGCCAAGGATGCTACTAAATACCTTGCTGTGACCAGGACAGCCCCCTGACAACAAAGTATTACTTGGTCCAAAATGTCAGTAGTGCTGAGGCCGAGAAACCTTGCTGTAGATACAGCACTGCTCTTGTCCTTCCTAACAGACCTTACAAGCAAGACTCAAAAGGATCATAGTGTTTCCAAGTAAATTACCTGCATCCCAGAGCAAAGCTCAAGCTTTATAGGACTACAAAACTGTGGTACTTGACAGGATAAAATTCTGTAAAATTCTGTAAAATGTCTGGTATTCATTTCTTCCTCATTTAACAAAGGTTACCAGGCATGAAGAGGTGCAGGAAAAAACAACCAATCGAAACCAGTCAGAACTGACACAGACATAAGAAGCGGCATAAAATGACATTAAAAGTTATTACACCTAAATTCTATTAATTCAATAGGTTAAGCAGAGATATGGCCGCTATAAAAAAAGACCCAAATCAAATTTTTAGAGATAAAAGTTAATATGTCTTAGATGAAAAATACACTGGATGGGATTTAATAGCAGATTACATATTTCAGAAGAAAAGATTCATTAACTAGAAAGTATAGCAATATAAACTATCCAAAATGAAACAGAGATAAGAGAATTTTTAATGACACTCAAAAAGGAAAATACATCAGTGAGCTGTGAGACAATGTTAAATGGCCTAATATGTAAGTACTTGGAGTCCTTAAAAGAAAGGGGAGAGAGGAGAGAACTGAAAATATAGCTGAAGAAATAACAGCCAACAATTTTCCAGATTTGATGAAAACTATTAATCCACAGATCTAAGAATCCCAATGAGTCCCCAAACACCAGAAATATTAAAAATACATCAAGGCACATCATAACCAAATTGTTTTTTTTAAAAAGACAAGAAGAAAATCTTAGAAGCATCCAGAGAAAAAAGACATCTCATATATAGACAAAAATAAGGATGACATCAGATCTCTCATTGGGAATAATGCAAGCAATGCTCAATATTATGTGGCAGTCTGGATGGGAGGGGAGTTTGGGGAAGAATGTATACATGTATATGTATGACTGAGTCCCTTCAATGTTCACCTGAAACTATCAAAACATTGTTAATAAGCTATGTAAGTGCAGCTTGCTCATCATGTCCAACTCTTTGTGACTCCTCTGTCCATGGGATTCTCCAAGCAAGAATACTGGAGTAGGTTGCCATTTCCTTCTCCAGGGGATCTTCCCAACCCAGGGATCAAAACCACATCTCCTGAGTCTCCTGCAATGGCAGGCAGATTCTTTATCCAATACAAAATAAAAAGTTTTTTTTAAAAAAGAAATAATGCAAGTGAGAATATAGTAGAGCAGTACCTTAAAAATACCAGGCGGGGGGGGGGGGGGGGGGGAGGGTACTGTCAATGCAGAATTCTATGCTCAGCAAAAATTTTTCAAAAGTAACAGCAAAATAAAGACATATTCAAACACATGAAAGCTGAAAGAATTCATTACAAAAGTACCCACTAGAAGACCCCCACACTACACACATAGATACATAGTATAAGAATATAAAGGAAGTCCTCAAGCAGAAGAAAATGATACCAGATGGAAATCTGGATCTTCACAAATGAATTGAAGAACCCTGGAAATGACAATTACATGGTAAATGAATAAGATTTTTTTCTTACTATTTAAAATTCTTTGAAAGACAAATGGCTGCCTAAACAAAATAGTAGCAATGTAATGTGAGGGTTTTTAATATTTGAAAAGGTAAAATGCATGATAAAAAGAGCATAAATGTCATGAGAGAAGAAACAACACTATTGCAAGGCTCTTACAGTAGGAATGGTCCTGCATCTATCAGAGAAATTGAATGTATAGTTAAAAACCCTCCCACAAAGTAAACTCCATGCCCAGGAGGCTTCACTAGTGAATTATACCCAATATTTTTTTAAAAATGCCAATTCTACTCAAGTTCTTCCAGAAAATTGAAAAGGGTAATACTTTCCAACTCATTCTATAAAGCCAGCATTATTCTAATATCACAACTAGAAAAAGAAACTACAAGAAAACAAGGTTAGTTTTACATTCAAAAATCAATCAGGGTAGACTTCCCTGGTGGTCCAGTGGTTAAGAATCTCCCTGCCAATGCAGAGACAGAGGAATGCAGAGACACAGGTTCCATCCCTGGATCCCTAGTCTGGGAAGATCTCATATGCCGTGGGGCAGCTAAGCCCCCTTGCCACAACTCCTGAAGCCTGTGCACTCTAAGGCCTCCATGCTGCAACTACTGAGCCTGCATGCCCCAACTACTGAAGCCCAAGTGCCTAGAGCCTGTGTTCTCCAACAAGAGAAGCCACTAGATGAGAAACTCGCACATACCACAACAAACACCCAACACAGACGAAAATTAATTAAAATTTAAAAATCAATCAAGGTAATTCACAATAATAAATTTTAAAAGAAAAAAACACATGATCATCTTAATAGGCGCAGGAAAAGCATTTGATTAAATCCAGCATCCATTCCTAATAAAAACTCAGCACACGAGGAACTTTAGGTAGGATTTCTCCTTATGTTAATAAGCATCTACAACAAACACATAGCTAACATCATCCTTAATGGTGAAAGACTGAATACGTTCCCCCTAAGATCAGCAATAAGACAAGCATATCTGCTTTCATCACTACTATTCAACATTGTAGTGGAAGTCCTAGACAATGCAATAAAGCAAAAAAAAAAAAAAAAAAAAAAAAACAGAGCTGTCCAGATAGTAAAAGATGAAGTAAAACTCAGATAACATGATCATCTTTGTAAAAAATCTAAGGACTCTATTAAAAACTTACTAGAAATAGTAAGTGAATTTAAAGTTTACAGATATAAGATCAATAAATTAAAAAGTAATTTTATTGCTATATACAAGCAATGAACAATCAGGGATTGAACTTTTAAATGTTCTTAGTAGCATCAATATATATAAACTTCCTAAAGATAAATATGACAAAAGATGTATAAAACCTGTACTACAAATTGCAGCTGGGGGAAATTACAGAAGATATAAATAAATGAAGAAAAATAACTTGTTCATAAGAAAACTTGTTTAAAGATATAATTTGTTCATGAGAAGACTCAATTTGCTAAGATAGCAATTCAAAACCCCAGCAGGTTTTTTTGTAGATATTGAAAAAATTATTCTAAAATTTATATGGAAATGTAAAATATCTAGAATAGCCAAAACAACATTGATAAAGAACAAAGTTGAAAATAATTTCAAGACTAGTCACAACTCTTCAGGAATCAAGATGGTATGATGTTAGTATTAAGAAAGGTAACTAGATCAAAGGTACGGAATAGAGAATCCAGACCAATACACAAAAGTGGATAACCACAGAATTCCCTGGCAGTCCACTGGTTAGGATTCCATGCTTTTACTGTAGAAGGCAAGGGTACAATCCCTGGTCAGGGAACTAAGATTCCACAAGTTTTCTAGTGTGGCAAAAAAAAAAAAAAGAGAGAGAGAGATAATCAATTTTTTGATCCAGGAGCAAGGACAACTGAATTGAGAAAAGAATGCATTTATTCATATAAAGACCTGTGCTCAGAGCAGTTTCATTTGTAATAGAGACACACTGGAAACTACCTAAATGGTCATTGACAAATGAATGGGAAAATTGTGGTACATCCAAACAATGAAATACTAATCAATAAAAGGGAATGAATAATTGATACAAGCAACAACATGGATGAATCTCAGGAAAAAAAAAAAGTATTTACTATATGATTCTATTTAAAACTTGAGAAAATGCAAACTAAAGTGACAGCAGATCGGTGTTCACTTAGAAGGTAGGAGGAAGAGTTTACAAAGGACACGAGGAGGAAACTTGTGGGTGCAAGATAGGCTCATTATCTTGATCACAGTGATGGCTCTGTAGGTGTATGTGTTCGTACATGTTAAGTCTCTTCAGTCATGTCAGACTCTTGTGTGACCCTACGGACCACAGCCTGCCAGGCGCCTCTGTCCATGCGATTCCCTAGGCAAGAATACTGAAGTGGGTTGCCGTGCTCTCCTCCAAGAGATCTTCCCAACCAGGGACTGAACTCATGTCTCTTATGTCTCCTGCATCACCAGGTAGGTTCCTTCTCAGGGCCACCTGGGAAGCCCTCATAGGTATATATGTGTATCAAAATTTACAACTTGTACACTTTAAATACATGGGGTCTATTTTATGTCCCCATTTAACCTCAATAAAGCTGCTTACAATATTAAAGGAGAATGGTGAAAATACTATTAAGTTTCATACAGTTGGCTTATTTCATTATAGTTCTATCAAAAACAAGGAAGAAAACATATTCTTTATGTAAGCCACACAAACACCAAAGAAAAACTTTTCCATATCCACAGGCTACCAATTCTATTGCTAGATTGTCACCTTCCCCATCTCCCTGCAAACTCGGCCAGACATTTCATATGTGTTGTCAACATGAATACCTTGGAAAAATGCCTGGTGAAGGCTCTAAGTCAGAGTGTGGGTGGCAGGGCCAAATACACTGCTCAGTCAGTCAGTTCAGTCGCTCAGTCGTGTCTGATTCCTTGCAACCCCATGAATCGCAGCACGCCAGGCCTCCCTGTCCATCACCAACTCCTGGAGTCTACTCAAACTCATGTCCATCGAGTCGGTGATGCCATCCAGCCATCTCACCTCTGTCGTCCTCTTCTCCTCCTGCCCCCAATCCCTCCCAGCATCAGGGTCTCTTCCAATGAGTCAACTCTTCGCATGAGGTGGCCAAAGTACTGGAGTCTCAGCTTCAGCATCAGTCCTTCCAATGAACACCCAGGACTGATCTTCTCTACTATCTGACATATGCAGAAGTTATACTGAGTGTAACTGACCTAGGAGAGCTGTTGGTGTCTTTACAATCTTAGCAGAGCTGGAGTCTATTTAGGTGTTTTGATGGATTCTACCTACACTGTAATTTATATATATATATATACACTTTTAAGTTATCTGTATAAACTACCTTCTTATTTATTAAGAGAAGTCATCTTGATTTATGGGTTTGATTTATAATGTGCCTCTATCTGCATGTACCATGTGGAAAGACAATAGGATACTTTGGGCTCTTGCTGCCAAACAAGTATTGAAGCAATTTGTGTGAGTTATTAAAAGAAGTACTACAATTAACCGGACAATTTGGCACCATCCATGCCCTCAGGAAACTGGAGTACTGTATTGAAAAGGAGACAACTTAGGCAATCTGCTTAAATTACAGAACATCAACATTATGCTGAATCATCTTCAGTCTGAGTCATTCTTACACGCTTTATTTCTCAAATTCCCTCTGTCTCAGAATGGTATACCTTTACCCCCAGTTAATATTGTGGGTTTAAAATACTGGGCATTCTTTCCTACTGAGAAACTGATGGAGAAGTTCACATAATCAAGGCAAACTGTTGTTGTTAAGTCACTCAGTCGTGTCCAACTCTTTTGTGACCCCATGGACTGTAGCCCACTCGGCTCCTCTGACCATGGGATTTCCCAGACAGGAATACTGGAGTGGGTTGCCATTTCCTTCAGAGGATCTTCACAACCCAGGGATTGAACCCTAGTCTCCTGCATTGGCAGGTGGATTCTTTATCACTAAGTAACCTGAGAAGCCCCAATCAAGCAAAACATCTGATTTTTATATAAAGATATTTTAAATAAAAATACTAATTGCTCACAAAAAAAAAAGTAGACTGAGGATCTCTGAACTTAGACCCAAACCCAAAGTCAAGTTTGTTTATCTCTGATAAATCTCTCCTGATGATTCCTCCAGTCCCACTTTACTGTGTGAGTAGTTACAGAGCTGGGTTGGCAGAAAAACTTTGTATACGGATGTTCTAGGGGTAAGCAATTCTAGCACCCCTTAAGACTTAAAACTAAGACTGTGGTATATTGGTAAATATTTAATAAGGTAAGAAAGGAAAGCCCTCAGTTGCAATATCTGAATGAATACTCCCAATCAGTCAGTTTTAAGCTACCACTGTGATGTGACCAAATGCAATGTTTGAAAGGGGTGCCTGTATTCCCACCATACAAATGCGATAAATAACCTCAAGAACACATACAACAGCAAAATGTAGTAAAAATAATTCAGCAGTTTTGTTTTTTACATTATAAAAGAACTAATAATTTATTACAGAGCATAAACCAAGCTATTGTTGGTATTTCACTATATTCCTAAAGAAATATTTAAAAAGAAGTTTCATACACCAGAATTAGAACAGCGCTTATAATTGTTTGTGGCTATGAAAAGGCAGTCAACTTCCACTTAAAACCGTAGCCAGTGATGAAACATACTTCAAGAACATAAACAGTTTTTAGTATCTAATACTGTCACCAGCAAAGCCCATGAACAATTCCCAGGAAATAAAATCTGGGTAGTAAAATAAAATCTAACATTTTTCTTTTCCTTTGTGCTTAGTCTAGTTTCAGTTGCTCACAGGGTGCCAGTGTGCAGAGATTTTACACCAGGCCCTTCAGACCAGAGTTCCTAGTGCAAAAAGGCTGTGCCCCCACACCTCAGCTCCAGGAACCGTATTCAGAAGCACTGCAAGTAATATTGCAATTCAAGATCGCTATCAGGCCCAGGGCAGATATGCTGCCCCTCTCCCACATCGCCTTCTGAAAGTTTGAGCAGCAAAAGTGGGGGGAGGTGCTTTGCCAAGAGCCCGCCCCCTCCCTGCAGGCAAGAACCCTATGAAACAGCCAGGCCACGCCTACGAGGAAGACCCAAGTACTCTAGAGCTGGAGCTCACACCTCTTCATTTTTTGATTTCCTTTGATTCTGAACCAGACTTGATCTCCTACTGGCTCCAAGATACCAGGCAGAAGGACCTTTATTGGGGACTGACTCAGGGGTGTTGTAACAATACCTTCATTTTTTAAATACAACTTATTAACTGTAAGTTTATATAATTTACATTTTAAATAATGGAAGTGTTTAAGAATTGGCTAGCCAAATTCTTACCATTTTAACGAGTCTATACAAGCCCCGTTTCAACGCATTACTAGCCTGGGGTCATTTTCTCTGTGAGCAGAATACAAGGTAACGTCAAATAACTTCTAACTTAAGTGACGCCTACTGAAGGAGAAGGTCCTGGTGACAAGTAAAACTTGATATATTCTTTTTAATGCAACAATGAAGAAATAAGAGGCCAGGTACAGTTAAAAAGTATGCAAAGTGTTACAGGGCTTCCCCCTTGGCTTAGCGGGTAAAGAATCCACCTGTAATACAGAGGACACAGGAGACCCAGCTGGATCCCTTGGTCAAGAAGATCCCCTGGAGGAGGAAATGGCAACCCATCTCCGGTATTCTTGCCTGGAAAATTTCATGGGCAGAGGAGCCTGGCAGGCTACAGTCTTCGGGGGTCACAAAGAGTCAGATAAGACTGAGTCACTAAATACAAACCCACCCACGGTGTTAGGTGGTGCACTGGACTTTGAGCTCAGTTATGTCTCCAGAGCTAAGAGATGACTGCATCCCTCAGGTGTTGCTACAATTTCTATTTTTTAAAAAGTCAGACTTAAAGAATTTTTTAGCTCTGCTCCCTTAAAGATGTGTGCGGGGGGGGGGGGGGGGGTTGTGATCTCCAAGAAAAATATTCTATTCCTACAATCTTCTGTGTGCGCTCCTACCCGCCTGAGGGCTTAAGTCAGCTGCCGGCAGGGCAGTGCTAAGTCTCTTCAGTCGTGTCCAACTCTTTTGAGCCCTCATGGACTGTAGCCCACCAGGCTCCTCTGTCCATGGGATTCTTTCTCCAGGCAAGAATATTGGATTGGGTTGCCTTGCCCTCCTTCAGGAGATCTTCCCAAGCCAGGGATGGAACCTGCGTCTCTTACGCTTCCTGCTTTGGCAGGCAGGTTCTTTACCACTAGCGCCACCAGCGGCGGGAGGGAGAACTATTAGGAAAGAGCACAGAATTTGGCCCTCTAGCAAGAGAGGAGGAAAAGACCAGCGAATCCTCACCAGCAGCGCTTAGGTGCGGGGGCTGAGGGGCTGAGCCATAGTCGCGGACCCGCACTTCTGGCCTCCTCGCCCTCCCCAGGCCGCGCGGCCGCTTTTGCCTCTCGCCCCTCGCTCCAGCGGCCTTCACAAGTCTTGACAGTTTCCCCAGAAGTGGCTCCGGCGCGGGAGGACAGCTAAAGGCTTTACCGGACGCCGAGCCAGCCTTCACGCCCCTCACTCCCACTGGCCCTCCGAGACCCATGTCCCCGCCCACCGGCGCGCCAGGCCCCGCCCTCACGTCGCCTCAGTTAAAGAAGAAGAGCTGGCGGGTGGGTAGCTGCGTGAGTGTCAGTCTTTACCTCAGCTGGCGCGAGCCAGCTCCCTCACTTCTGGGAGCCATGCTGAGGAGCTGCACCGCGGGACTTCGCTCGCTCTGGGCCCTGCGCGGCGGGAGGGAAGGCGTGCCCCGGCCATCCACGGACCTACAACCCGCGCCGGTGAGTCCGGGTAGCCGGGCAGCGAAAATGAGCAGAAGGGTAGGACTTTTTCGTCAGGAACTAGCCTGTGATAAGGGTATGTTCAGCTGTTTATCCCTCTCCTCAGCCAACTGACCTCAGAGTGAAAGCTAACTTTAGCTCCAAAACGTATCAGGATCCGATCTTTCAGTCTTGAGAGTCAAGCCATAAGAAATTGGACAGGAGGGTGACGAGGTTTTGAGGCAGTGTGCAAGATGCTTGAATCGGGTCAGCAAGTCAAAGTATACCACTACTACTAATAAAGAAGGGTCATGACTTAAGCAAGGTTAATCTGAACCTAAGCAGTCTGGCAAATAACTATTACCTTATACCCTCAGGAGGATCAGTTTCCTCACGTTTAATATTTGTTACAAGATTTAAGTGAGATAAGGCAAGTATGTAACAGCGATGTCTGGCGTTAGTATTAAGTAAATATTGTTGCTATTAAGTTGCTAAATCCTGTCAGACTCTTGTGACCCCATGGACTGTAGCCCGCCAGGCTCCTCTGGCCCTGGGATTTCCCAGGCAAGAATACTGGAGTGAGTTGCCATTTCCTTCTCCAGGAGATCCAGGGATGGAGCCTGCATCTCCTGCATTGGCTTCTTTACCCCTGAGCCACCAGGGATGCCCTAAATAAATATTGCCTGTTGGAGAACTGTTTCCTCCTCTGTGTACCCTTAGTACTTTCCCATTGTTTTTGTTGTTCAGCCACTAAGTCATATCTGACTCTTTGGGATCCCATGGACGCCAGGCTTCCTTGTCCTTCACAGTCTCCCTCGGTTTGCTCAAACTCATGTCCATTGAGTCGATGATGCCATCCAGCCATCTTATACTCTGTTGCCCCCTTCTCCTCCTGGATCTTTCCCAGGATCAGGGTCTTTTCCAATGAGGTGACTCTTGCATCAGGTGGCCAAAGTATTGAAGCTTCAGCTTCAGCATCAGTCCTTCCAATGAATATTCAGGGTTAATTTCCTTTAGTATTGACTGGTTTAATCTCCTTGCTGACCTGGGGATTCTCAATAAATAAACATTGCCTGTTCTTATATCCCTATGTTTTGATTCATCGATATAGTCAATTAATATTAATTGAACACTAACAATATGCCAGACATCAGTTTCTAATGCTGTAAAGATGAATAAGGAACAACCCTTTCAGAGAGCTCAAGTCTAATTTGGGAGGAAGGAGTACAAAACTTTTAAATACATGAACTATGGGAAGTACTAAGGGTCCATAGAGGAGGGAATAACTCCATTTTGAGCATGAACTAAAAGCTGTTGTACCTTGTTTTTATTTATTTATTTTCAACTAAGTCAACTTTTATTTAGGCATTAATATCATAAGTCATTCCCATGTTACAATTTGAAAACACCAGTACTAAGAGAACAGAGCACTGGATTCAGATAAATAACTCTTTTAGTAATCATTAAGCACTTGAAAACTTTAAAAACAGGTGCAGGTGGGGGAGAGGAGACTCAGCAGGCTTCCTGAAAGGACAAAGACAAGAACAGTATCATTTCACTTCAGTATAGCAACCCAAGATTTCTTTATATACTACTTTATCTACTAGAAAAAATAAGATTTTCTTTCTTATCATTTTCTATTCGCAATTAATACAAATATTTGCTGACTCTCACCAGCTATATCTAAGGAATATCTAAAGATAATAGTTTATAAGGATATTGACTTAACTCTAGATAATTCAATTAAATTGTATTGCTTAAATTGTCCTCTCTGAAGGAGACCAGTTTGGTGAAAATAATCATTTTAGGCTCTTATAGGACATGCGCAAATGGATTCCATGCATGATAGTTAAAACCATTTTAACATCTCTGAAAATGTTAAGTTTAAGAATTTTGAAACAATTGCTATACAGTACTTATTATTAAGCAGTCTACTTGAATTGAATAATGAAATAATGTTCACCTTGGAAGATTCAAGGGAACTAATAATAATTACAATAAAATTAGCTTCCCCAATTATTTTAATATTAAAAATAATAAAGACAACTAACATATTAAAATATTCAAGTAATAGTAAATTGTGAAAAATTTCAAGATGAAGTTTTTAGCAAAAAGAAAGGAGAGGCTGGTACCTTTTTGTTTATTTATTTTGGTTGTTCTGGGTCTTTGTTGCTGTGCCCGGGCTTTCTTGGGGGTTTTTTCTAGTTGTAGCGAGCAGGGGCTACTCTTGGTTGCAGAGCACATGCTTCTCACTGCAGTGGCTTCTTTTGTTGTGAAGCACAGGCTCTAGTATGTGTAGGCTTCAGTCATTGCAGCACACAGGCTCAGTAGTTGTGGCTCCCAGGCTCTAGCATGGGCTTAGTAGTTGTGATGCACAGGCTTAGTTGCTTCACAGCATGAGGGATCTTTCTGGACCAGTAATCAAACCTGTGTCCCCTGCATTGACAGGCAGATTCTTACCTGCTGTACCACCAGGGAAGTCCAAGGCTGATACTTTTAATAGAAACATTAATTAGTATTATAATGGGATTCTAATGGTATTAGCTGTATGGAATAAGTAATAATTGATGAAATGAGGATGTTTTTTATTGGTATTTATTTCCTCAATTACTTAAATTTTTCACTAGAAGTCTAAAAACTTGGGGTTGAAGAGCAATACAGAAGAGCATTAAGTATGGGCTTTATGTATGAGTATTATGTAAGAGCATTATGTATGAGTATACATAAGAGCAAAGACATCAAAAGAGTATTTTGAAGTTATAGGCTCATTTCCAGGCTTGTGCAGAACATGCTTCTCTTTTCAACTTTGGGTTAAAAAATATCTACAAGACTGTGGTTGGGAGCCTCCAAATGGGGCTATTCAGTAGTCATGTTTCTTTCTTCTGGGCCTTTTGCCTTCTGCCAGTTCTTCTCAATTTTCTTGAGACAGGAAATGATACTTCATTCCACTTATCACCATCTTAAGGCATTCAGGATTATCTTGAATAAGTGGTTCAGTTTGTACTGTTTTACTTAAATTCTTTGTTATAAGTGGAAACCTGACTTTGACAAGAGTCACTCAGTCATGTCCAACTCTTTGCAACCCCATGGACTCTACAGTCCATGGAATTCTCCAGGCCAGAATACTGGAGTGGGTAGCCTATCCCTTCTCCAGCAGATCTTCCTGACCCAGGAATTGAACTGGGGTCTCCTGCATTGCAGGTGGATTCTTTACCAGCAGAGCTACCAGGGAAGCCCATAACAAGGATATCAGCCATAAATGGCTGGCGATTAGGTTCACCATATTTTAACCACCAGACTGTGTGCTGTGTGCTTAGTCACTCATTTGTGACCCACTCTTTGCGACCCCATGGACTATAACCTGCCAGGCTCCTCTGTCCATGGAATTCTCCAGACAAGAATACTGGAGTGGGTTGCCATGCCCTTCTCCAGGGGATCTTCCCAACACAGGGATCCAACCCAGGTCTCCAGCATTGCAGGTGGATTCTTTACTGTTTGAGCCACCAGGGAAGCCTGATCCTTTGCTCTCACGGTCAGAGTGTCCTGGTTGAGGAGATGTGTAACTCGCTTGGCATCAAGTTGCAGACATTCATCAGTTTCAATAACATGCTGATGAATAAAGTCATCTGCTGTTGCTTTCAATTTGGGACAGTCTAGACATTCTGCTAGCACACTTAAACTGAGACAGTTTGAAGCATCAGCTTGTTCTTTCCAAAAATCAACACACAAACCTTCCTGGGGTCCATTGATTAAGAATCTGCCTGCCAATCCAGGGGACATGGGTTTGATCCTTGCTCGGGGATGATTCCACATGCCGTAGGGTAACTGAGCCCATGTTCTGGAGTCCGCAAGCTACAAGTTCTGAACCCACATGCCACAACTATTGAAGCCAAAGCACCCTGGAGCCTGTGCTCTGCAACAAGAGAAGCCATCGCAATGAGAAGCCTTGCTTACCTCAACTAAAGAGTAGCCCCCACTAGCTGCAACTAGAGAAAGCCCACATGTAGCAACAAAGACCCAGCACAGCCAAAAAAAGAAATCAACACACATCTTCTTCACAGGTTCAGTCTGGTACCAGTTTGCTGCATCTAACAAAGACTGAACATTGTTGCTTTTCACAGAAATTCTCATGGTATAAGCAAATTCCACAACTTATTTGATAATGTCAGGTGCAGCATCTTTGAGTTCTATTTCAAAGGTCTTTGATTCAAGCATGTGAGTTGTGAGCTTTAAGTTTAAAAAAAAATGACTGGCTGCACCAAGGACAACATGATGAGAAGGTATCTTTTGTTCCTGGACCATAAGAATCACATCACACAATATTTTCTTTGTATTTATGTAGCTTGTCAACAAGGTTCTGCAGTCAGTTTCTCCCAGCATGACTTCAAGTTGACCCTGGGTATAAATACCTGGGTAGACTGTAGATTCAACTATAGTTGAGTAGTGAATTTAAATCACTGTTTCTGAATGTTATTCATGATACCCATGAAGCCAGCCAATTTGGCAAATTTCTTCTCACTGGGGCTTCTGTTTACCAAATACTGAGGCAGAGAGAGGGCCACTGCAATGCCCTCCTCCCCAACAGGCAAGCAGGCCACTGTGGTAGGACAAGGCCCAACCATACCCTCAAGCTCTCCGGGGGCAGCAACACGGGCTTTATGGCATTTCCCTTAGAACCAGAGCCCAGCCAACTTACTTTTCAAGAATAACGAGTACAGATCCATTATTAATCCTGTGTCATCACCACCTCAGTGGACTTAAACTTGAGCAAACTCCAGGAGATAGTGGAGGATGGAGGAGCCTGGTGTGCTGCAGTCCATGAGGTCTATAGAGTCAGACACGACTTAGTGACTGAACCACAACCACCGTCTTATACATTTGAAAAGAAAACTGTCCTGTGCTCATCTTACAACAAAGATAGATTCATTTCTTTAATTATATGTTGGTGTCTGGTAGTCTATGTTGAGAATATTTAACAATATTTATGGACTTTGTAACAGTAGTATTTACAGGCTTTACAAATCATGCCTCTTTTGGTTCAGTAACTTAATCTTAAAAGGAGATACATTAAAAAGTTGTAACTTAAGCCCCACTTGAAACACACATAATCAAACATCTAGCAAGACCTTTCCCCTATTCAGGGCAACAAAAAGTAGTGATTATCCCTAACATTTATCCCTCATGCACAGAGTCTGTGCTGTGAATTTATAAGTGCCTTTACTTCCAAGTATCACTTGGTTCTCATCTCCTTGAACTGAAACTTTCATTATTTTTATTTCTCACAATATCATAGTGTTCATCTGTGGTCCCAAACTCAATATGCCCCAAACTAAAATTAATGGTTCCACTCCTACTTTCCACCTCCTGACATTCACACAAACATTATCAAAAACCTCCTCTTTCTTTTCCTTCTGTTCACTCCAGTCTTCAAACCACAAGTCAGGAATTATCCAAAACTCTTCTACTTTCTCTTCCCCCATGATCAGTCAGTCTCTACGACCCTTGGTCCCGATATCCTAGATATCTCTTAAATCTTTTTCATTCCTTTCTACCTTCTGGTCAGTTCAATTTCTGACCATATTTCTCCTGGACCTCTGCAACAGTCTTTTAACTGGTTTCCTTACCATTGCTTCTCATCTTACAATTCATCCTTTACATCAGAGGGAGCTTTCTAAAACCTCAGTTCATGTTACTGCTTTGCTTAAAACTCCCTAAGGCTCTCCATAATGGAAAAAAGTACTTTGCCACTCAATTGGCATGTATTCTTCATGATTCTTTAAAGACTCCTTTTCTTTAAATAGCTTCATCCTAGGCAATAATACTTACGAAATCAAAGTGTGATACACTATTTATGTCCTTTTATAATATTCATTTAAAGATACATGTGTTATTGTTGTTGTGCCACCTAAAATCGTCTTTCCTATTGACCTTTTGAAATATTAACCTAGAAGATGAAATGTAAGCTTTCATTAAAGCCAAAGAGCCACTATAGTGTCACCCCTCTTCTTCTTTGCCATCCCCATCTTGCTACTGTTCTCTTTGTACCTTTCAGCCATAAAGACTAAAATCCTAGAAGTTCCCCCATATTTCTCTGCCTTCGCTTGGAGCAGCCTGCCTATTGTTTCTTTAGTGAACTTTTCATCCTTTAGAAACCACCTACATCAGTTCTCGTCTTTTTGAAGTTTTCCCTAAAAGTCACTTCTTCTGTGTCTGTATCTACTTCTGTTGTAGCATTTTTCACACTCAAGGCTACAAGTACTTGAGGACAGGGTCTAAATCTTCTCTCTTTATGTTACCTGTACCTGGCCCAGAACCAGAGCATATAGTAGGGCTCAAAAAAGTTTGTTGCAGGACTTCACTGGCAGTCCAGTGGCTAAGATTCCACACTTCTACTGCAGGGGATGTAGGTTCAATCCCTGGCTGGGAAACTAAGATCCCACATGCCATACAGTGTGGCCCTAAAAAGGGGGAAAAAAAATATGTTACATTCAGCTGAATCCCCTCGGACTTCAAAGTTAAAATCAGACAGGAGAAACTCCCAAACTCATTCTATGAGGCCACCATCACCCTGATACCAAAATCAGACAAAGATGGTACAAAAAAAGAAAATTACAGGCCAATATCACTGATGAAGTTTGATGCAAAAATCCTAAACAGAATTGAACAACACATTTAAAAGATCATACCACATAATCAAGTGGGCTTTATTCCAGGATGCAAGGATTCCTCAGTATATACAAATCAATGTGATACACCATATTAACAGATTGAAAGATAAAAACCATATGATCATCTCAACAGATGCAGAGAAAGCTTTTGATAAAATTTAACACCCATCTATCATAAAAAAAAGTACTCTTCAGAAAGTAGGCATGGAAGGTAAATATTCAACATAATAAAGGCCATATATGACAAGCATGGAAGGAAAATATTCAACATAATAAATGCCATATATGACAAACCCAGAGCAAACATTATTCTCAACAGTGAAAACCTGAAAACAAGGGTGCCCACTCTTGCCACTATTATTCAATGTAGTTTGGGAAGTCCTGGCTGCTTCTCAATCAGAGAAGAAAAGGAAATAAAAGCAATCCAGATTAGAAAAAAAAGAAGTAAAATTCTTACTTTTTGCAGATGAAATGAGACTATACATAGAAAACCATAAGGATGCCACCAGAAAATTACTAGAGCTAATCAATGAATATAGTAATATCGCAGGATATAAAATTAACACACAGAATTCCCTTGCATTCCTATACACTAAGAATGAAAAATCAGAAAGATAAATTAAGGAAACAATCCTATTCACCATGGCAACTGAAAGAATAAAATACCTAGGAAAATCTACGTAAAGAGACAAAAGACCAGTATGCAGAAAACTATCAAACAGTGATGTAAAAAAATCAAAGATGACACAAACAGATGAAGAGCTATATCATGTTCTTGAATTGGAAGATTCAATATTGTGAAAATGACTGTGCTACCCAAAGCAATCTATAAATTCAATGCAATTCCTATCAAACTACCAATGATATTTTTCACAGAACTAGGACAAATAATTTCACAATTTGTATGGAAACACAAAAGACTCTGAATAGCCAAAGTAATCCTGATACTGAAGAATGAAACTGGAGGAATCAACCTTCCTGACTTCAAACTATACAACAAAGCTACAGTCATCAGGACAGTATGGTACTGGAACAAAAACAAATATAGACCAATGGAACAAGATAGAAAGCCCAGAGATGAATCCATCTACCTACAGGCACCTTATCTTTGACAAAGGAGGCAAGAATATACAATTGAGAAAAGACAATATCTTCAATAAATGGTGCTGGGAAAACAGGACAGCTACATATAAAACACTGAAATTAAAATATTTCCTAACACCATACACAAAAATAAACTCAAAAGGGATTAAAGACCTATATGTAAGACTAGAAACTATAAAACTCTTAGAGGAAAACATAGGCAGAACACTCTCTGACACAAATCACAGCAAGATCCTCTATGACCCACCTCCTAGAGTAATGGAAATAAAAACAAAAATAAATAAATAGGACCTACTTAATTTTGCACATTGAAGGAAACTATAAACAAGGTGAAAAGTCAGCCCTCAGAATGGAATAAAATAATGGCAAATGAAACAACTGACAAAGGATTAATCTCTAAAATATAAAAACAGCTATTGCAGCTCCATACCAGAAAAACAATCCAATCAAAAAGTGGGCAGAGGACCTGAAGAGATATTTTCCCAAAGAAGACATACAGATGGCTAATAAACATGTGAAAAGATGCTCAACATTGCTCATTATTAAAGAAATGCAAATCAAAATTACAATGAAGTATCACCTTTCACAGGTCAGAATGGCCATCAAAAAAATCTGCAAACAGTAAATCCTAGAGAGGATGTGGAGAAAAGGAACCCTCTTGCACTGTTGATGGAATGTGAATTGATACAGACACTATGGAGAACTATATGCAGGTTCCCTAAAAAAACTAGGAATAAAACTACCATATGACCCAGCAATCATGCATATACCCTGAAGGAAACCATGACTGAAAAAGACACATGTACACTAATGTTCACTGCAGCACCATTTACAATAGCAGGACATGGAAGCAACCTTGGTGTCCATCAACAGATGAATGGATAAAGAAGCTGTGGTACATGTAATAATGGAATATTACTTAGCTATAGAAAGGAATGTATTTGAGTCAGTTCTAATGAGGTAGATGAACCTAGAGCTTATTATACAGAGTGAAGTAAGTCAGAAAGAGAAAAACAAATATGTAATAACACATATAGATGGAAACTAGAAAGATGGTACTGATGAACCTATTTGCAGGGCAGCCAAGGAGCCACAGACATAAAGAACAGACTTGTGGACACAGTAGAGAAAGGAGAGGATGAGACGAATTGAGAATAACATTGCAACATATATATTATCATATGTAAAATAGATAGTGGTAATTTGCTATAAGACTCATGGAGCTCAAATCCATGCTCTGTAACAACCTAGAGGGATGGGATGGGGTAGGAGGTGGAAGGGAGGCTCAAGAGAGAGGGAACATATGTATACCTATGGCTGATTCATGTTGATCTGTGGCAGAAAACAACACAATATTATAAAGTAATTATCCTCCAATTAAAAATAAATATTTTAAAAAGTCAGGTGGGAGAGCCCAGGATCAAGGGAGTCATTCTAATTCCTAAAAGTCTTCTATTATCTCTATTGCACTGGCCCATAAAAGGATGCTAGAACTGATCAAACCTAGAGATTCCTATTTTGAATGAAAACTATAGATGAGGTAAACCCAAATTCACAACTCCAAAGCTTACACATTCTCTTCTCTCAATTGACAAGTATTGGTCAATACACACTAATTTATGACTAATTGTGTCTATTATGTTACTTTCAGAATTTACGTACTTTAAAAACTACATGATTGGAACTGAATTCTAAGGAAATAATCCAAAGTAGAGAAAATACCATATTCATAATGTTCCAATGGTCCTTTTCATTTAAAGCAGCAAAAGACTGGAAACAATTTACATGTACAATTTAAATGGTTGAGTAAAGTATAGTATATCATTTTAAAGGACTATTTTTCTGCTGTTGAAAATGGTTATAACAGATTAGGACGTGAGAAAGTCAACACTAAAGAATTTTAAGTGATGACGTAAAAGAAAAATTACATTTCTTACTGAGATTACAAGTATACTGAGAAAAGTTACAAAAACTTGGAGGAAATATATCAAAATTTTACCATTAGTTATATTAATATGAAGAGATAATAAGTGGGTTAAAGTTTTTTTGTTTTTCTTTTCTTTCCTTACCAAATTTTTTGAGCTGAAAATCTGAAGGGACGAGCCAATCCAAAACCATAGGGAAAAAAAAAAACAAAGGTACAAGTACTAGGCTAGGGAGTGGAGTAGTCTCAATCTTACTTATATTTCCCCTCATGAAGTCAACACTTTTTATAGCTAGGAAGTGTTTAGTTCCATAGAGTTCTTAAGACAGGCTCCCTAAATTCTTACCGTTTGACCAGGACCCAACCCTGAGGTCAGCAGAAGCCTGTTTGGCTGTTTATTTCATCACAGTAAGTGTACCTCCCTGTACCCTGGGTGTAGTCCAAGTGTTGCAGATACTTTGAATCTGAATGACTTGATAAGGGTGACTGGAAGTGCATTCTTAATGTTCTAGGATTTCTGCACAAGTCACAGTAACTGATTTTCCTTTGTAGTGCCTGTGGACATTTGCTTTGTTGAGCTCCTTTGTAAACGACACTTTGTCCCTCATCCTCCAGGGCCCCTGTACCTTTCCACCTGCTGCGTGGGCACTGGTGTTGTAGCAGTGCTGAACGCTACAGGGAAATAGCACTGGTGGAAGCTGTGGTTATTGTGACTCCAAGAGCTTTTCTCCTCCAGCCTCCTCCTCTTTCTTTGTGTTGTCTTTCTATTCTCTTTCAGAAAGAACATTTAGCTCTTTCACCGACTCTGTTACATAGTTCAAAAACCTGGGATTAGCTCTGGTATTTTTCCTCTTCCCTCACTCTCCTTTATCCAAATAGTCACCAGTTCTGCCTCATGCATTCATAATTTTTCAGCTGAGTTATTCCAGTAGCTTCCAGACAAGGCCCTCTAATTCCAATCTTGAAATCACTCTCACTATCTTTCACATTATGACCAAATCTGATCTTGTCACTCCCTTGTTTAAAATCTTACCAAGAGCACTGCAGATACAATTCAAACCAGTTAACTTAATGTGGAAGCGTCTCACAGTCATGTTCCTCCCCTTGTACTGAAACAATGCCAAACTTCCTTGAGGCCTTGTTTCTTTTATTTATTTATTTACTTATTTGTTGACTGCACTGGTCTTCATTGCAGCACATAGGGCTTCTCTTAGTTCTAGTGCACTATTGCAGGGCTTCTCATTGCAGTCCACTGTCATAGTTGCCCCTTGGCATGTGGGTTTTTAGTTCCCCAGCCAGGGATCAAACCCAAGTCCCCTGCATTGGAAGGCAGACTCTTAACCACTGGACACCAGGTAAGTCCTGAGCCCTTAGTTTCATCATCTGTAAAATGGGGATATAATTACTACATACTTCGTATGGTTGTTGTAAGGCCCTCAAAACTGTTTCATGTCTCCTTGACTTTACACACAATATTCCTTTGCCTACAATACTCTTTCTGTCTGGTTGATTTCTGCTTGTCTAATTGAATCTAGTGAAGATTCAAGTCAAAGGACCCCCTCCCTGATTACCCAATCTGAGATGAATATACCTCTCCTCTGTGCTCTGGCTTCCTGCGTGTTTCCCACTGGTAGCACCTTTTACATAGAGAAAAGTTGTCTGACCTTCATCTTTCTTTATTACCAGTTTCTAGCTCACCTGTGCTTCATTAAGGTTTGAGAAAAAGAAGGGGCTCTGCAGACTTAATACCAACTCTGCCACTAGCTAGTTGGATGACTTTTAGCAAATCATTTATCCTCTCAATCTCCCATTTCTCCTAAGGAGGGAGGGCCAGGTGATGCTAGAAATTTGTTTCCACTTCAAAATGACAAGCTTTGGGGAAGAGAAAAAGCAGTAAGATAGTCTTAGAAAATAGAATATGTTATGAAATCGGCTGTACCTTCCTTTACTCTCCTTTTTCTCCTTTTAGAGGTTGTTTTCTGCTGAGAAAGTCATTCATAAGGACTGGGCTCTCCCCAACCCCAGCTGGAGCAAGGACTTAAAACTCCTTTTTGACCAGTTTATGAAGAAATGTGAAGATGGTTCCTGGCAACGTTTGCCTTCATATCGACATACATCTACTCAAATTAGAGAAGACTTCAAGACCTATTTCCTTGGTAGGAACAGTTACTCTCCCATATAGAATACTTAAATATCAAATATAAAAGTAAGAACAGATTGAAGCACTAATTATCACTTGAAAAAAGGAAGGAGGAGAGTGCAGGGAGGTTGCTATATTCTCCAGTTTTCTAGGCCAGAAATCTCAATGAATTTTGCAGATTATGGGAGAGCATAAAGTCTATTGCCATTAATAAGCCTGCCCCCACCATGGCATCTTCATCAGCATTAGCAGAAAGGGGCCCCAGAAAGCCTCCACCCTCCCACATTCTCATCACCTTTCTGTCTTGAGGCTGTCATCACTAACCTTCATTTACTATTTGTCCCAGTATGTGGCTCTGTCCCCCCAGGAAGCTCAGAACACTCAAGTCACCCCCTCATCTCACAGACTCTAAACTCCCATGACAGATCACCCCACCTCCAACATACACACTCGCACTTCCTGTCCTCTGTGTGTGTGTGTGTGTGTTTTAATTAATAGATTTTTTTTTTAGTAGTAGTTTCAGGGCTATAGTGAAAAGAGTGCAGAGTTCTCAAATATCCCTTATTTCCCTCTGCCAGGTTCCCATTTATTAATATCTTGCCATAGTAAAGTATATTTGTTATGATGATGAGACTATATTGGTAACATGAACTTAAGTCCATAGTTTACATCAGGGCTCATTCTTTGTGTAATACTTTATGAAGTTTGACAAATGTATAATGACATGTATCATAATGAATAGTTCCACTGCCTTAAAAATTCACTGTGTTCCTTCTGTTCATCTCTCCCTCTTCCCTCCAAACACTTGGCAACCACTGATCTTTTCACTCGCTCCATGATTTTGCCTCTTCCAAAATACATACAGTATGTAACCTTTTCAGATTGTTTTCTTTCACTTAATAATATGCATTTTAAGGTATATTTATTTATTTTTTTCCATAGTACTTATCTCCATAAGACAATGCTTTGTGTTTTTTTAACGGTTTATCTCTCACCACTAGACTGTTTGCTTCATAAGGGCAGAAGTTTTTGTATGTTTTGTTCCCCACTATAGCTCCAGTGCTTAGAATAGTACCTGGTACATAGTAAGTGCCTTATACATACTTGTAGGAAGAAGAGAAATAAGAAGAGAAGGAGGAAACACACGCCAAGGAACCTGCTTAAGATGCTGTACTTGGTTTTTTGTTTCTTTTTTTTTTTTACCTAAAATCTCTGCCCTTCTGGAGTAATGAGAGACAAATCACTAAATAATGAAAACAAAGTAAGTCAGATGGTAATACATGCTGTGAAAAAAATAGATGCACTTTAATAACAACAAAAGAGATTCCTCATATAGAATTGGGAGGAACAATGTACAGCCACCTTTTCTACCCATTGCTTTGTTTTTTTTAAAAAAAAAAAGAAGAAGTTTATTAGCACATATACCTCATGTATACCTGGGAGATACCCAGGGGAAAGTAGTGAGTAACTCCCCTAGATGGTCTAAGCCACTGGGTTAAATACCATTTCAACTAAAGACAAAAGAAAAGTGTTGGGGATAGGAGGCAGTATGGGGAGATTACAAGGAAAAGATGTAAGTTGTTGCTTTCTCCCTTGAAAAGATTCTCTTGTGACACAGAGTTGTCCTTCTCTTACTGATACAGAGATGGTGATTTCCTTTATATGTAAATTTCTGAGGTTATTGATATTTCTCCCTTGCAAAAAGTTAACCTCAGTTTTGTAATACAAAACAGGTTGGGAGCTTCCCTGGTGGCTCAGTTGGTAAAGAATCTGCCTCCAATGCAGGAAACCTGGGTTTGATCCCTGGGTTGGAAAGATCCCTTGGAGAAGGGAACAGCTACATACTCCAGTATTCTGGCCTGGAGAATATCGTGGACCAGTTCAGTCCAGTTCAGTTCAGTTCAGTCAATCAGTCGTGTCCAGCTCTTTGCGACCTCATTGACTGCAGCATGCCAGGCCTCCCTGTCCATCACCAACTCCCGGAGTTTACCCAAACTCATGTCCATCGAGTCAGTGATGCCATCCAACCATCTCATCCTCTGTCGTCTCCTTCACCTCCTGCCTTCAATCTTTCCCAGCATCAGGATCTTTTCAAATGAGTTAGTTCTTCTCATCAGGTGACCAAAGTACTGGAGTTCCAGCTTCAACATCAGTCCTTCCAATTCAGGACTGATTTCCTTTAGGATGGACTGGTTGGATCTCCTTGCAGTCCAAGGGACTCTCAAGAGTCTTCTCCAACACCACAGTTCAAAAGCATCAAATCTTTGGCGCTCAGATTTCTTTATAGTCCATCTCTCATATCCATGCATGACCACTGGAAAAACTATAGGCTTGACTAGATGGACCTTTGTTGGCAAAGTAATGTCTCTGCTTTTTAATATATTGTCTAGGTTGGTCATAACTTTCCTTCCAAGGAGTAAGCGTCTTTTAATTTCATGGCTGCAGTCACCATCTGCAGTGATTTTGGAGCCCCAAAAAATTAAGTCTGCCACTGTTTCCACTGTTTCTCCATCCATTTGCTATGAAGTGATGAGATGAGATGCCATGATCTTCGTTTTCTGAATGTTGAGCTTTAAGCCAACTTTTTCACTCTCCTCTTTCACTTTCATCAAGAGGCTTTTTAGTTCTTCACGTTCTGCCGTAAGTGTGGTGTCATCTGCGTATCTGAGGTTATTGATATTTTGTCCCAGTGATCTTGATTCCAGCTTGTGCTTCATCCAGCCCAGCATTTCTCATGATGTACTCTGCATATAAGTTAAATAAGCAGGGTGACAATAGACAGCCTTGACGTACTCTTTTCCCAATTTGGAACCAGTCTGTTGTTTTGTGTCCAGTTCTAACTGTTGCTTCCTGACCTGCATACAGATTTCTCAGGAGGCAGGTCAGGTCTGGTATTCCCATCTCTTTAAGAATTTTCCACAGTTTGTTGTGATCCACACAGTCAAAGACTTTGGCACAGTCAATAAAGCACAAGTAGATGTTTTTCTGGAACTCTCTTGCTTTTTCGATGATCCAATGAATGTTGGCAATTTGATCTTTGGTTCCTTTGCCTTTTCTAAATCTAGCTTGAACATCTGGAAGTTCAGGGTTCATGTACTGTTGAAGCCTGGCTTGGAGAATTTGAGTATTACTTGCTAGCGTGTGAGATGAGTGCAATTGTGTGGTAGTTTGAGCATTCTTTGGCATTGTCTTTCTTTGGGATTGGAATGAAACTGACCTTTTCCAGTCCTGTGGCCACTGCTGAGTTTTCCAAATTTGCTGGCATATTGAGTGCAGCACTCTCACAGTATCATATTTTAGGATTTGAAAAAGCTCAACTGGAATTCCATCACCTCCACTAGCTTTGTTCATAGTGATGCTTCCTAAAGCCCACTTGACTTCACATTCCAGGATGTCTGGCTCTAACTGAGTGATCACACCATTGTGATTATCTGGGTCATGAAGATCTTTTTTGTATAGTTCTGTGTATTCTTGCCACCTCTTCTTAGTATTCCTGCTTATGTTAGGTCCATACCATTTCTTTACTTTATTGTGCCCATCTTTGCATGACAAGTTCCCTTGGTATCTCTGATTTTCTTGAAGAGATCTCTACTCTTTCCCGTTCTATTGTTTTCCTCTAGTTCTTTGCATTGACCACAGAGGAAGGCTTTATCTCTCCTTACTATTCTTTGGAACTCTGCATTCAAATAGGTGTATCTTTCCTTGTCTCCCTTGCCTTTCGCTTCTCTTCTTTTCATAGCTATTTGTAAGGCCTCCTCAGACAACCGTTTTGCCTTTTTGCATTTCTTTTTCTTGGGAATGGTCTTGATCACTGCCTCCTGAACAATGTCACAAACCTCCGTCCATAGTTCTTCAGGCACTCTGTCTATCAGATCTAATCCCTTGAATCTATTTCTCACTTCCACTGTATAATCATAAGGGATTTGATTTAGGTCATACCTGAATGGTCTAGTGGTTTTCCCTACTTTCTTCAATTTAAGTCTGAATTTGGCAATAAGGAGCTCATAATCTGAGCCACAGTCAGCTCCTGGTCTTGTTTTTGCTGACTCTATAGAGCTTCTCCATCTTTGTCTGCAAAGAATATAATCAGTCTGATATTGGTGTTGACGATCTGGTGATGTCCATGTGTAGAGTCTTCTCTTGTGTTGTTGGAAGAGGGTGTTTGCTATGACTAGTGTGTTCTCTTGGCAAAACTCTTATTAGCCTTTGCCCTGCTTCATTCTGTACTCCAAGGCCAAATTTGCCTGTCACTCCAGGTGTTTCTTGACTTCCTACTTTTGCATCCCAGTCCCCTATAATAAAAAGGACATCTTTTTTGGGTGTTAGTTCTACAAGGTCTTGTAGCTCTTCACAGAACTGTTCAGCTTCTTCAGCATTACTGGTGGTAGGGGCTTAGGCTTGGATTACTGTGATATCGAATGGTTTTCCTTGGAAATGAACAGAGATCATTCTGTCATTTTTGAGATTGCATCTAAGTACTGCATTTCGGAGTCTTTTGTTTACTATGATGGCTATTCCATTTCTTCTAAGAGATTCTTGCCCACAGTAGTAGATGTAATGGTCATCTGAGTTAAATTCACCCATTCCAGTCCATTTTAGTTCAGTGATTCCTAAAATGTTGACATTCACTCTTACCATCTCCTGTTTGACCACTTTCAATTTGCCTTGATTCATGGACCTAACATTCCAGGATCCTATGCAATATTGCTATTTACAGAATCAGACTTTACTTCCATCACCAGTCACATCCAAAACTGGGTGTTGTTTTTGCTTTGGCTCCATCTCTTCATTCTTTCTGGAGTTATTTCTCCACTGATCTCCAGTAGCATATTGGGTGTGTGTGTGTGTGTGTGTATGCCTAAAGTGTATACATTCTTTATTTTTAGAGTCAGCCTTTTTGGTTTCTTATTTGCAACACCCTTTGTATGTTCATTCAGCAACTATCTGTTGAGGATCTGTGCTCTACAAAGCATATTCCTGAAACAAGCCTGAGTGCACAGATAGGGTTCCTGACTTCATGAAGTTTACACAGATATTTCTCATTTTACTCATTACCTTTTAATCATGTAAACATATCTTTAGGGAAGCATTTGGGGATTGTGGTGTTTTGGGGTTGTTTTCTTTTTTCTTTTGGCCATGCTGTGCGACTTGCCGTATCTTAGTTCCCAACCAGGATTAGAACCCATGCCACCTGCAGTGGGAGCAGAGAGCTCAAACCACTGGACAGCCAGGGAATTCCCATGATGATTGTTTGTTTCTTTAATGACCCCAAGTAGGCCCTTAATGTTGCCTGGCCAACATACTTTATTTTTCCCTTGTCTACTCACTCTCCTGCTCTCCTGGATGACTGTTTCCTACCTTCTTTTTCTCAAGCCTTACTCTTAGCTGCTCTTGTCTCCTGTTTCATAGAAAATCAAAGCAATCAGAAGAGAATTTCCAAACAACTCCTGCTTCTTCCCTGTATCTGTGCCTGATGTTCTGCTCTGTCCTGTGGTGAATGAACTAACCATACTCTTATGAGCGGTCAAGCTGTCAATGTGTGTACTATATCCCTTTGGCCTACTTAAGGACATCCCTTCTCTGCTACATCTCTCTCATCAGTGTACAGACATGCCACATCTCAGTTTCTTTCTTCCTAGTCTCTCTTAAACCCTCTCCAGGCAGACTCTCACTCACAACCACTCCATCAGAACTACTGTCACCGGTGAGCTTCATGTTGCTAACCAGTGACCTCACTTAGCTTTTGGCACAGCTGACAACTCCTTTCTCCTTGAACTTGGCTTCCAATACACCACATTCTTCTACTTCACTGCCTCTTGCCTTTTAGTTTCTTTTGCCAGTTCCTCCTTGTCCTGAAACTTGATGTTAGGGTGCCCCATGTCTCCAACCTTAGTACTCCTTGCTTCACTATACTCTGTTGGTAATCTTATTCAGTCACATGGCTTTAGAGGCCATCCAAAAGATAACTTCCTAATCTAATGGTTGAAATTTAGTGAGTGGGTTCAAATTCCGCTTCCACAATTTAAAGCTGTGTTACCTTGGGCAAGTTACTTTACCTTTCTTTGCCTTAGTTTCCTCATGGCATTTGCTGAGTACTTCAGTATTTGCTGAAGGAATGAAGCAAAAATAAAAGCACCTTTACCAAGAAAAATGGTAATTTATAAGTTTCTTTATAGAACTGCCAGTACAGAGAGAAATAAGAATTAACTATTTTACAAATGAGGGAGAAATTTAGCAGTTTGTAGTACTAATTCCATTCTAACTATTGAACACATCACACAATTAATTAAGTATACTTAACCAGTGCAGTCTGGCTTCTATGTTAATAGCTCTACTGAAATGTCTTCACTTAAGCCACTAGCAACCTAATTGTCAAATTTGATGGGCATTTTTCAGTCCTTACTGTGCTGATCTACCTGTTAGTTTCATTCTCCTTGAAATGTTTTGTCTGTTGGCTTTCACAAACCTCTCTGAGCAATTTTCCCTTTCTCCTTCTGTCCACTCTGTAAATATCAGTGGTTTCCAGGGTTCAGTTTCCACATGTTTCTATTCATCCTTTCATCCAACCTAACTACCCTGTCTTGCCTGAAACTTGACCCTCTCAGACTAGGGAGGAGTTTGAAGTCCTGTCTTCTACCCACACTTGCTTTCAAATCTTTACTTCCTCTGCTCCTTAGAAAACCCCCATTCCTTTTGAGGTTTATACCTTCTGACTTTATCACCCTTAACTTCCTCTTCTTGTAGCTGTCATCTACCAACCTTTCCCTCATATGTTGAGCATTTCAGCACCTGGTTAACTGTCTTCCTCTCTACCCAGTTCCATACACCATTCTCAGCAACCCAGCATCCACATCATAGCTACTCAGTTTATTTACCTCCTCATAAACTTTCTTTTGCACAGCCCCAGCAACACGCTCCCTTAGACATCTTGAGCCTTTTCATCTTCAGAAAATGCACAAGCTCCAAATTCACACATTTAGACATCCTTTTTTTGACTACAACCTTTTTCCTACCAGCTTACTTGGGCAAAGGCCCCACAGAAAAAATTACTTGGCCTCATTAAGACTGTCATCTCATCGAGTCCTCTACTTTCTCACTATCTCCATAGCCCTCTTTTATCTGAACTTCTTTAGCATACTTGTGCGGGATAACCCCAGCCCTGGATGAATCCAGCCATCTGCCACCTCTTATTTGCACAGGCCCTCACATAGCTGGAGAAAACCACCCCTCGACTCAGAAAAGTTTGGTGGTTGTGATTTGATAGTGTTTCAGTGATCTTCTCACTCATCTTTTTTTTACAGGCTCTCTTGTTTTTCACTTTTATTTATTTATTCAGTTTGGGTTATGCTGGGTCTTCGTAGCTATGTGTGCCTTTCTATAGTTGTGGTGTGGGCTTTTCTCTAGTTGCAGCAAGCAGGGGCTACTCTTTGTTGCAGTCTGCAGGCTTCTCTTGTTGCAGAGCATGGGCTCTATGGCCCACAGGGTTCACTGGTTGCTGAGTGTGGGCTCAGTAGTTGTGGCTCCTGGGCTCTCGATCACAGGCTCAATAACTGTGGCACACGGGCTTAGTTGCTCCTTGGCACGTGGGCTCTTCCCCAGCAGGGACCAAACCTGTGTGCCCTGCCTTGGCAGGTGGATTCTTTTACCGGTGAGCCACCAGGGAAGCCCCTCACTTATCTTTCTTATCTGCCTCCTTGCATCCCACTGGCAGAGGTTCTGAATGCAAATTTGATCATGTTACTCCTCTGCTACCTTCAGAGGAGTATTTTTAAAAGACCAGTTCTTCTCAGATTTTAACATGAAGATGAAGTACCTGGTAATCTTGTTAAACTGTAGGTTCAGCTTCAGTAGGTCAGGAGTAGAGCCCAAGAGCCTGCATTTCTAACAGACTTTCCCACCATCTTTTTTTCCACCATTTTTATGAGGTAACCTCAATGTTTAGTGATCTAGACCAGAAGTTTTGAAATCCTAAGTAAAAAATTAGAAAGATTTGATGCTTATCTTATCCTGAAGTCCCAGAATGTCAGAGTTGGGACAAACGTTAGGGGTCATTTAGATTTATCTACTCACTGTATGGATAAAGAATGGAGAAAGGAGCGAATTCTAGGCCAAAGCTAAGTCACAAAAAATTTTCCAACTCCCAGGACAAGACTCTTTCTACTGTGCCATGAGACTGATTCTCAATTTTAAGTTTCTTTGGCCCTTCAAATCATTCAATTTCTCAACAACTGCAAGAATGAACATAGTGTGTGACTATGTGCCAGTTGTTGAGCACATGGAATCCAAAAGACAGGGTGTCTGCCACCAAATGCTCAAGGCATAAATAACAGGCATCCTTTCTTGTCCTCCCCACTTCTCCCAGATCTTCTCATCTCATATCCTTTTTCAAGTTTGTAAATGTAAATCTTGTAGCAATAAAGGAAACAGCATTATACATAGCAAATCATGATGAGCTATAAAAGAAAGCTGAGAGTTTTGGGAATTAAATCTTAAAATGGATATGAAAGAACAAATATGCCCTTTCCTCAGAGCAGTAGTTTTTAGTCTTTATTTTGAAGTTACCTACATTTTGACTCACAACCCAGAACACACAACTTGTGCACAGTTGTATAACTGAAAAATCATATCTAAATGAGTACAGTAGTACTTATCCAGGATATATGTGAAGCATGAGTATTTTTTTTTTAAGTTTCTTTTTAAAGCCTTACAACCCACTAACTTGATTTCATGAACCATAATGGTTCTGACCCTGAGTTTGGGACTCAAGCATCATAATCACATTGAATATTGGGTTGAACTGGCTCAGGTTCTGATTCAGTATGATATCTATCTTCTGCTCAGGTTAAACTCATGTCTGCAAGGAAAACTTCTCTACTATTACATTCCTCACTTCTTTTAAATCCCATTTAAACTGCACTTATTTGAAGAAGGATTTCTGTCTATATTATATTATTCCATTTTCCCTTCACATTTATGTACTGTATTTCCTGATTGCCATGTGTTAGTACTTTGTTTTGATTTCATTTATTTTTTACTGTGTCCTCACTTAGACCAATTCCACAGGAGCATATATCCTCTATTCTGTTTCTCTGGAACTCTCCGATCCCCTTCAATTTTGCACCTGGTTGGCATTTTAATCAATCATCCATTGACCTGTGATTCTCGCAGGGAACAGATATTTGTCTCTGACATGATGTTTTTCTCATACCTGTTTCTCATGTGCCCATCCATTTGATTGCCCTGCAGAACAAAAGAAGGTTGTGAAAGAAGGACGACTATCACAGGTCCAGCTCTTCACCAGAGGCTTTGAGGATGGCCTGGGCTTTGAATATGTGATATTCAGTAATAATGATGAGAAAAGGACAGTTTGCTTGTTTCAAGGAGGTCCTTATCTGGAAGGAAAACCTGGGTAAGAATGATAGCCTAGAAATGTGGCTCTAAGAGAGTATCTTACAGTATCACCTTGTTATCAATGGACTACAATAAAGGCATTCAAGTGGTAATATAGAAAGATATATATATTTACTGACATGGATATATATATATATATATATATAGAGAGAGAGAGAGAGAGAGAGATGCAAATTATTGAATGACAAAAGCATAGGACATAGTGCAAGCATATAATTTTAGAGAGTATCATTAACATGTTAATAATGGTTTGTCATAGATGGCCTTATAGGCTTCCCTGAAGGTGGCTCAGCAGTAAAGAATCCACCTGCAATGCAGGAGATGTGGGCTTGATCCCTGAGTCAGGAAGATTCCCTGGAGGAAAGCATGGCAACCCACTCTAGTATTCTTGTCTGGAGAATCCCATGGATAGAGGAGCCTGGTGGGCTACAGTCCATGGAGTCACAAAGAGTCAGACACAACTGAGCAACTTAGCACACATTCATCTAGATATATGCCCAGGAGTGGGATTGCTGGATCATATGGTAACTCTATTTTTAGGGTTTTTTTTTTTTTTTTTTTTTTTTTCATTTATTTTTATTAGTTGGAGGCTAATTACTTTACAGTATTGTAGTGGTTTTTGTCATACATTGACATGAATCAGCCATGGATTTACATGTATTCCCCATCCCGATCCCCCCTCCCCTTATTTTTAGTTTTCTAAGGATCCTTCATATTGTTCTCCATAGTGGCTGTACCAACTTGCATTCCCCCCAGCAGTATAGGAGAGTTCCCTTCTCTGACCTAGCAACAGCAGTAGATGGCCTTATAATCTTTAGTTTCTTTTTCTTCTGTTTGTTTGCATTTCCTAAATTTTTAAACAATGATGTATATAGTTAGTTTGATAAAAACATAAATTTCCTAAATTGCATTTTAACTTTTTGCTTACTTGTGACCTGATTATTATTAGGTTCTAGCTTTGTTACAAATACTACAGCATTATGCTATGAACAAAAGAAAGGTGAGAAGAACATGAATATAATTTGATATTTAGTACCTTGAACATGAACTATTAAATAAGTGGAACTTTCAGAAATATATTATATGGGATGCTTGGATAATTTTTGTCTCTGAAGGGGCTGTTCTCAGAACTTCTGAATATCTTTCTCATTTCCTCCTGTTGTACCTAGATTCCTTCATGGAGGTGCCATTGCAGCAATAATAGATACTGCTCTTGGTTCATGTGCAACTATACCTGGCAAAGTTGTCATGACTGCAAATCTCAACATCAATTTTAAAAGGTAAATTCATGGGTATTCTTTACTTCCTAGGTGTCATAAGTTGGATTCTCCAGCAGCAGACCCTGAGAAAAAGATTTCTGTGCAAGAGAGAAAGTACTCCCAGAGGAAACTAGCTACGGCATGGGAGAAGGACAGGAAAGGAAGTCACCCAGGGTTAGGCTCTCCGTCCTGCAAAGGGTAGCTTCATCCTGAACATGCAAAGAATTCCAGAGTGAAATGTGTACCTTGGGATTGTCCCTACCTCAGGCAAGGGAGCTGGAGTCTTCATATTCTCTCACACATTCGTCATAAGAAAAGAACTACCCTGGGACCATAAATTCCCAAGTACTTCTCTCTCACAGTCTTTGAGCAGAGCAGGCTCTAAGAAAAGTATCCAAAAAGCAAAGGGGAAAAAGGATTGAAAGGAATCTGAGTGAAGCACAAAATACCACTACATAACAAAACATAAGTTTTATATAACATTACGCAAAGAAATAAAAGGGCAGCAAGAAAAGTTTGGTATCCATCAAAAACAAAGCTCAGCATGATCTTATTTAATTCTTCAATTATGCAGCTATACCTCTACAGTCAATCAAATATTATGGATATTGGCATGAGCATAGAGAAGGAGACCAATGGGGCAGAACAGAGTTTAAAAACAGAGGTTAGTAGAGAAGATCTCCAAACAAGTTTCTGAGGGTTATTATTTCACACAGTAGGAAACATGTGGGTAACAAAACATCTCCATATTATACCCCAGAGAGTTGGATGGCTTCTGTGGCAGTCATTAGGGAGCCATGCTTCATAGATTATGGGTTTATTTACTTTAAGTAATACTTATCCAGGTATGTCCTACTCAGGGCATTCTATAGGAGAAGACTCTTCCCCCTAGCATGTATCATTACTTTATTTCAGGGGTCAGCCTAACTTTTTCTACAAATCTTTTATGCTTTATGGGCCATACAGTCTCTGCAACTACTCAACTTTGCCAGCATAGCACAAAAGCAACTACAAACAATACATAAATAAATGTGTATAGCTGTGTTGCAATAAAATTTTATTTTTAAAACAGGTAGCTGGCCAATGAGACATATCAGGTAGCTGGCCAATGAGACATACTTTGCCAGCTCCTGGTCTAATTACCTGCAGGCCCAGTGAGAAAAAATTAGTCAGAGTCACTTGCCTCCTGGGAGTATTTCTCTTTGCTCCCCACAACACACACACACACACACCAAAAAAATTGGAGGCCAGCTGCTTTAACTTCCTCCTCCCCAACTACCAGTAATAGTAACTTGAAAATAAAAATAACTTAAACAAGATAGAAACTTATGTGAAAGAAATCTAGTATGGCAGCTCCAGAGTTGCAGGCTCTTCCCAGCTCATCTTTTCACAGTTCAGAGTGCCAATAGGAGCTGTCATCACATGCCTGCACAGCAGGATTGAGGAATAGGGATAGAGCTGTCTTCTCTCTTTCAAAGAGACTTCCTGAAAATACTGCACAACACACCCATTTAATCTCATTAGCATTAAAGGAGATTGGGAAAGTGGTTCCTTAACTGTCACCCCAATTAAATTCAGTGTCATCAACTAACACAACTACAGACATTGTTTTAAATTTTATTTATTTTTTGTCTTGGTTGCTGCGCAAGGGCTTTCTCTTGTTGCAGCAAGCAGGGGGCTACTCTTTAGTTGCAATATGCAGGCCTCTCATTGCAATGGCTTCTCTTGTTGCACAGCATGGGCTCTGGGACACACAGGCTTCAGTTGTGGCTTATGAGCTTAGCTGCCCTGGGGGCATGTGGAATCTCCCCAGACCAGGTATCAAACCCATGTCCTATGCATTGGCAGGTAGATTCTTAACCACTGGACCACCTGAAAGTCTACAACTATAGACATATTAATAAATCCACACATAAATAATACAATATAAATTATTTTAAATACTAAAGCACTAATTAAAAACATAATTGGATTTAACTAAACATCAAATTAGTTTCTTCTAATTATCAAATTATCTCAGTGATTACAAAATCTTATTATTTCATCTACACTTAACCTTGCATTTCCCAGGTGGCACTAGTGGTAAAGAACCTGTCTGCCAATGCAGGAGACATAAAAGACATAGGTTCAGTCCCTGGATTGGGAAGATCCCCTGGAGGAGGGCATGGCAACTCACTCCGGTATTCACGCCTAGAGAATCCCATGGGCAGAGGAGCCTGACAGGCTGCGGTCCATAGGGTTACAAAGAGTTGGACACAACTAAAGTGACTTAGCACACATGCACATTCCCATTTGCACAGAATTTTTTTTAAGTTTGATGTATTTCCTTTTTTTTTAATTTTGTTGTCTCTGTCTTTCGTGTCATATCCAAGAATTCATTGCTGAACCAACATCATGAAGCTTTCCCCCAATGTTTTCTTCTAGGAGTTTTATAGTTTTAGGTCTTTCATATAGGTCTTCAGTCCTTTTCACATTACGTTTTTTATATGTGGTTTAAGGTAAGAGTCCAACTTCATTCTTCTATTTGTGGATATCCAGTTTTCCCAGCACCATTTTTTTAATAAGAGACTGTCCTTTCCACATTGAGTGGTTTTGGTCACTTGTAGAAAATCATTTGACCGTATATGTGAGGGTTTATTTCTAGGCTTTCTATTCTATTCCATTGATCTATATAGTCTGTCTTTAGCCAGTACCACACTGTCTTGATTATTGTAGTTTTGTAATGTGTTTTGAAATCAAGAAGTGTGAGATTTCCAACTTTTTCCTTCTTTTTCAAAATTGTTTTGGCTCTTTGGAGTCCCTTGAGAGTCACGTAAACTTTAGGTGGATTTTTCTTTTTCTACAAAAAATGTCATTGAGGAGAAAACAAGATGGTGGAGGAGCAAGTGGACATGGAGTACATCTCTCTCCACTGATACATCAGGAATACACCTTCAGACACAGAAGTGCATGCAGAACACCAGCTGAGAGCAGATGGGAGTACTTGACCAGCGGAAAAGAATATATAGAACCACGCAAAACCTGGTAGGATAAAGGAACTAGGGGGAAAAACAGGAATGTTAGTAGGACTGAACCTGCCCTCGGTGGGTGGCAGAACTGAGGCAGGGGTCTGACCCCCACATTGGAACAATTATCTGAGTCAGAGGAGAAACATTTAAGGCTGAGAGTAAGACAGCTGATTTGTGGCAGCCTAAATGGAATGAGAATCAGACAGTCCTTGCTGCAGCCATACCTACCCCAGACAGGGATGCGGGTCTCCTGGAAGGTGCAGAGGCTGAGAGCTGGAGTTGAGGGGTTGTGGAGCAATCCCAGGGCAAGGGCTGCTGTTGACTGTGGAGAGACGGATCAAGGGGAGGGGAGGAAGGAGATTGTGGTGGGAAATACCTGTGGAGGAAAGAAGAGCAGCCATGGAAGCAAGGAGATACTGCTGAGTCACGCATAGCAGGTGGAGCCATCACTATAGCCTCTCTCTCCCCATACGCCAGCATTGGCAGCTGAACAGCAGAGAGGCTGGCCCATCAAATGCCTGATGCACTGAACTACAGAGTAGGACCCCACCCAGGGTGCTCCTTTAAGTGACTGATGTGCCAAACTACAGAGTAGGACCCCAGCCAAAGGGGCCTCTCTATGTGCCTGACTCGCTAAACAACAGAGAAGGGCCCCAGGCAAGGGAGCAAGCACTCTTAAGTGCCTGAATGGGTGGAGCTACAGAGAAAGACTGGCCAAAGAGGCCTTCTGATCACCAGCTACAAGAGGCTCGAAAAAAGACTTTGAGAGTGCCATAGCTCCTGTAGTGGAGGCAGCCCGTGTCCCTGCACACTTGGCGCTGCCAGGGTCCCCGAAAGCCCAGCAGCTGCGCCACCTTCACACTCAACTCTCACTGGGGCAGAGCTGCCACAGACAAAAAAAGTCTTGCATCTATGTGCACAGGGTTGCTTCGGTCCTGTCCAACACTTTGCGACCCTGTGGACTGTGGCCTACCAGGCTTCTCTGTCAGGAGGGTTCTCCAACCAAGAATACTGGAGCATATTGGCCAATACTGGTTACCATACCCTTCTAGAGCACTACATTTCCTGCTGCCCTAGCCACCAACTCCCCTGAGTACCTGGTGCTGCCAGAACCCCTGTGACCCAAGCAGCTGCACCATCTTCACATCTGGCCCTCACAGGGGCAAACCCAAGTCCTCCAGGGCAGCCTCAGGAGCAAACCCCAGTGGATGACCCAAATGTAGAGGTGGAAATAAAACCACAGTTGAAACCCAGAGGCAGTGTGGCTACAGAAGAAGACCCAAAACCTTCCCACCAGCTCTACAAGCTGCAGACTAAATCCATACAATCAACTAGGCAGACTCTGTGTCTATGGAGTATATAAAAAGACACTGAGAGCTCCCACAAAAGAAAATGCACTATTTCTGACAACTGTGGACATTGGAGGCAAGAACACACAGGAGTAGGACCAGATTAGAATCTGAGCTGCCCCCACAGCAGGTCCAGAAATCAACACAGTGTTGGAGGGCATCCTAGGGAGGTAAGGTGGACTGTGACTCCCAGAGGGGGAAAGAACTCTTGACACCAATGACTCAAGAAAAACATTTATTATTCTTATGTTTTTGACTTGTTATGTAGATTCTTTTGGATTTTTTTCCTTTTTTTTTTTTTCTCCCTCTTGCAGTTGTCAATTTTATTGGCATTATGAAATCTAATTAAGCTTCTGAGCTTTTTTTTTCCTCAGTCACATTTTTTATTGTTGTTTTAAACCTCTGCCTCTACATTGGGCTTTTGGAGTTCTGGGGAGTTTTCCTTTTTTTTTTCTTTTCTCTTTTTTTAATTTCAATTTTTCATTTTTTAAACCTATTACTATTTTTCTACATTTATTCCTTTGTTTGCTTTTTCTACTGTTCTTTTCCGCTTGCAGTTAAGTTCAGTTCAGTCACTCAGTTGTGTCTGACTCTTTGCAACCCCATGGACTGCAGCATGCCAGGCCTCCCTGTCCATCACCATCTCCCAGAGTTTGCTCAAACTCATGTCCATTGAGTCAGTGATGCCATCCAACCATATCATCCTCTGTCATCCTCTTCGCCTCCTGCCTTCAATCTTTCCCAGTATCAGGGTCTTTTCAAATAAGTCAATTCTTCACATCAGGTGGCCAAAGTATTGGAGTTTCAGCTTCAACATGAGTCCTTCCAATGAATATTCAGGACTGATTTCCTTTAGGTTGGACTGGTTGGATCTCCTTGCAGTCCAAGGGACTGTCAAGAGTCTTCTCCAATACCACAGTTGAAAAGCATCAGTTCTTTGGCACTCAGCTTTCTTTATAGTCCAACTCTCACATCCATACATGACTACCAGAAAAACCATAGGCTTGACTAGATGGACCTTTGTTGGCAAAGTAATGTCTCTGCTTTTTAATATGATATCTAGGTTGGTCATAACTTTTCTTCCAAGGAGTAAGCATCTTTTAATTTCATGACTGCAGTCACCATCTGCAGTGATTTTGGAGCCCCAAAAATTAATTCTGTCACTGTTTCCATTGTTTCCCCATCTGTTTGCCATGAAGTGATAGGACCAGATGCCATGATCTTAGTTTTCTGAATGTTGAGTTTTAAGTCAAGTTTTCACTCTCCTGTTTCACTTTCATCAAGAGGCACTTTACTTCTTCTTCACTTTCTGCCATAAGGGTGGTGTCATCTGCATATCTGAGGTTTTTTCTATTTCTCGCAGCAATCTTGATTTCAGCTTGTGCTTCATCCAGCCCAGCATTTCGCGTGATGTACTCTGCATATAAGTTAAATAAGCAGGGTGACAGTATACAGCCTTGACGTACTCCTTCCCCAATTTGGAACCAGTCTGTTGCTCCATGTCAAGTTCTAACTGTTGCTTCCTGACCTGCATACAGATTTCTCAGGAGGCCAATCAGGTGGTCTGGCATTCCCATCTCTTTAAGAATTTTCCACAGTTTGTTGTGATCCACACAGTCAAAGGCTTTGGCATAGTCAATAAAGTAGACGTAGATGTTTTTCTTTTTTTTGTTTATTTTTTTTGTTTGTTTTTCTGCTTTATTTATTTATGCTCTGTTTTCTTGATCTATTTGTCAGATTCACCGTTTAGCTTTTTAAGCCTCTCTATTGTGTGTTTTCTCTTTTATTTTTAAAATTTGCTTGTACATCTATTATCTTTCTTTTTGCTTCTAACACACATCTAAGTAAGTTGTCTAATAAAACTGGATAAGTATAATGATATGAAGCCTGTTTTTTATGCCAATCAAGTTTATCTGTGCCTAAATATTAGTTGCATTAAGAAAATTATATTCTATAAACAGTTATATTATTTTCTATTTCTCCTTTCTCTTACTTTCTCTTATTAAACAAGGAACTTTTCATTCTAAGGGACAGACCTCTTAATTCACAATAGCTCAAGGAAAAAAGGAACATATTGGCTTGCATGGTGGAGAAGACAGGTATGTCTGGGTGCAGGCATTTCAATGATGCCATTAGGAATCTGTGCCTGTGTCTCAGTCACACTTTCCTTTAGATCTTCTCCATACTTGTGTAGCCTTTCCCAACTTAGTGCCACAGCTAATAGGCAGGCTTGTATCTTGCAAGCCTAGCAACTCAAACAGAAAAAGAACCCAGCCCCAAGGGCTCCAGCACAAGTTCCAGGATTGAGAGTCTCAGCTCATATGCTCATATGCGCAACCAGTCACTGTGGGGGGCGGGGTGGGGAATGGTCAGGGAGTGTGGGGGAAAAGAGTCAGCTGTCAACCCTAGTCGACATATATGGGTTAAAAATGGGACTGAGTCCCCAAAGAAAAGGGAGTGTTGGTGTGTGGATGAGTGGTGAGAGGTAGAACAGATGGATAAACAAAAGGAGCAATGTTAGTAGGAAAGGGAGATGCTGAACAGGCAAGAACACCTAATGTCCCCTAGGTCTTAGTAAATACTGGATTGGCAAAGCTCAGTTTTTTCATCAAGAAGTTCAGGAGAAGCTAATGGGAGCAAAAACTGGACAGAAGGGTAATCAGAGTGTTCATTTCCTTTCCACATGGAGTAGTTCCTTCATCCACATGATGGTACTACGGGAACATAAAACACATATCCTTCTCTACTTTGTGTTTCTACTAACTAAAACAACGTTTTTCACTACAGCACTTTATCTCTAAGATTCCCAGAGTTGACTGTAGCCAGTAGACACATATAGCTATATAAATTTAAATATAAGTTAATTGAAACTAAACTAATTTAAAGATTTAGTTTCTCATTCACAATAGCCATATTTTGAATGCTCAATAGCCATCTCTGGCAACCATGTTGGACAGCTCAGCTGTGGCTTATCATTTCTGTCATCACTTACAGTTCTGTTGGACAGCTCTGACTTAGCACATTAAGCTAATACCAGCAATTTGTTATTCAGTGTCTTTCTAGTAACAGTTACTCTAAAGTGGATTGGGTGAGAAATTTTGATTATGACAGAGAAAATGAGAGAAGCTGACTAGGACCATTCCATGGTCCTATTTTCATTTCTTTAAAGGATTTCAGCTCCCTTCAGATGGGACAGTCCCTGCCATCACAGAGATCGAATCCCTGGTGATCTCTTTGAACATAACCCACAACAGCAGGCTGGGACTGGATGCCCAGGAGCCACCTGAGCGCAGTTGTGCTTGGGAGCAAGGGAGTGTGAGCGGCTGGTAATGTCAGCCCCACTTTAGGAGCAGTTTATCTAAGACAGTCAGTACCCACTGATACCCAAGTGTCAGAAATTTCCACCCCTGTCATGCACTTGATCATCTCTCAGTGTTACATAAATCTGATAAAAACTGATTTTTTTCCCCTTTTTTGTTCTGCAGACCTGTCCCTCTTTGTTCTGTTGTTGTGATAAATAGCCAACTTGATAAACTTGAGGGGAGGAAATTGTTTACTTCCTGTAATGTTCGAAGTGTTGATGAGAAGACTCTATACTCAGAGGCAACAGGTAAGAAGTTGCCACTTTCTATTTTAAGTTTGGTCTCAGCTATTTGGGGTTTTTTTGTTTGGGGAGGGGTGGGGTTGGTTTGGTTTGGTTTGGTTTTTTAACCCATGCATGCCCAGAAATTCTTAATTCCCTGTCATGCAGAGAACAAGCTATTGTTATTCATTGTTTGCCAGTATCTCTCAAAATTATACTCATGTGCCTTTTGGCCCATTTTCAGGATTTTATTCTGAAGGTATACTAACATGTGTGCAACATTACAACGTGCGTATGGTTGCTCTGTTGTTGTTTAGTCGCTAAGTCTTATCTGACTCAATTGGGACCCCATGGATCCCCTGCCAGACTCCTCTGTCCACGGGATTTTCCAGGCAAGAATACTGGAATAGGTTGCTGTTTCCTTCTCCAGGGGATCTTCCCGACCCAGGGATTGAACTCACTTCTCCTGCTTGGCAGGCAGATCCTTTACCACTGAGCCACCTGGGAAGCCTCTAAGGTTGCTCTAGAGTTCTAGTATTTGTGCTACTCATGCAATGTTATTTGACCTAGCCAAAGATTGGCCAAACATAGATATCTATCAATAGGAGACTAGGTAAAGAGACTACAGTTCATCCATATACTATATTGTGTGTGCCATAAAAATTATTGTGGAAGAAAATGGCAGCCAACTCCCATGGACAGAGAAACCTGGAAGGCTACAGTCTGTGGGGTCACAAAGAGTCGGACACAACTGAGCAATTAAACAACAAATAAGAATAAGGGAACTCTTTTGGTATGATATGGAGCTATATGTCATTACTATATTCTGAACGAAAAATACAAGATACAGGACAGTGACCGTATTTATGCCATCATTAGTGCAGAAAAAATAGAGAGGTTCTTCCCATTCTCTTCCCTTTTTCTTCTTCCTTCCATTTCACCCCTTCCTTTCTTCTTAAATATTTCTAAAGCTATTAGGGAGAGTGGGGGTAGGGCGTGGTAGGCTCAGGGGTGAGCGCAGGGTCAGGGGGAGGGATGACTATAACAGCCTGTCCCTGTCTAGGAGCCTGAGTGGAGTAAAGGGTGTCGGCCCAGGGCGGTGGCCCAGCACTGGATGTCTGAGTCTAAGTAGGGGAAGGAAAGAGTTCACGTGGGGAGCAGCATGGGTGTCGGAGCCCACAGGGAAACGGCGGCATCTGCACAGGCTGGGAACCAGGCTTCTCACTTCAGAGGAGTCCAGATACGGAAAAAGTGCAAATAAGAATGAACCATATGGTCCTGGATCGGAGGGGGCGATGTGGACATGGATATTTTCTATCTTTTGCTCTTTGCAAATACTGTTGTAATCAGTAACTTTGTATATTGTCAGCTCTCACAGGGCCTTTGCAAGTGATGGGTCCTAGAAGTTTCATCTTCAATAGTTTCAGACTTAGAAAAGTTAATTTAGATATCCAGTACTTTTTGTTTGTTTGTTTTTCTTTTTATTTTAATGGAGCTCAGATTCACATGTTTGGGTTAGTCAGAATTCTTGATGTAGGATATATACAGTCATTATTAGTATTTACATGAAAGGTAATCTTTAACTTACTCATTCACTAATGTACTTATTTTTTCTAATTTAATAACAAACATCTTGAAATTTTCAATCAAACAAGAACCAGAATCTTAATAATATTATATCCCTACCTAATTACTTTTCCCCATCTCATCCTTCTGTTTTTCCTTCAGAAGTAACTGTGATCTCGAATTTTGTGGTTTTCATTCCTTTATACCTTATCTTTTTAAGTTTTATTCAGAATATATGTGTGCCTAAGTAATATATTGTTCAGGTGTTTGTTTTTGAACTTTGTAGAAAAGAGATTGTACTGTATGTGCTTTTCTGGGATTTGATTTTTTTTTTCCCACTCAGCTTCATATAACTGAAGTTCACACAGGTTGTTGCTTCTGTAGCTTGTTCATTTACTGCAGTATAATATTCCATTGTGTGACTGTACCGCAATGAATTTATCTCCTCCTCTAATGGTGGAAGTCTGACAGTTATGAATGGGGCTACTATGAACATTCTTATTCATGTCTTCTGCTGGTATATATGGGCAAGAGCTTGGCCTGTGCTTAGGAGTGGAATTTCTGGGTTGTGGGGTGTAAGAGTGTTCAGCCTTACAGAGGAATGACAGATTATTTTCTCAAGCTGTACAAATTACATTCCCACCGGCAACAGATGAGATTCTCTTGATCCCTATCTTTTCCAGCAATTGATAAAATCAAGCTTCTTGATTTTTGCCAATCGAATGGTTGTAAAATGGTATATCAGTGTGATCTTAAGTTGCATTTTCCTGATATATTTATTAATCATATTTGTCTCCCATTCTGCAAAATTCCTATTTGTTCAACCTCTTTTATTGTTTTTTCTCACTTTTTTAATCGGTTTATAGGAATTTTTTATCTATATTTTTATTAAACTAATCTTTTTGTTGACTGTATAAGCTGCACATATCTCCTAGAATATGTAAGTTGCCTTTTATTTGCTATGTTATCTTTTTATGAACAGAAATTTTTGATGTAAATATAGTCACATTTATTAAATTTTTTTCCTTTACAGAGCATGCTTTTGTGTCTTGTTTAAGAAATTCATATTTCCCTTAAGTGTAAGCTTTTGCAGGAATGATGGATAAAAGAAACAGGGGAAGATCATGAATAATTTGAATCCACAGTTAATTTAAATCCCATTCCAGGCTGTGATTTGTGCTTCCTGTCTCACTAAACCTTTCAGTATCATAAAGGTACCAGATGACACAGTTGTAATTTTACTTCCTTTCACCTTTTTGACTATCTCTAATGGAAGTGGTAAAGAACCATGAAATGACCAAGAGGTAGATGACTTGGTTACCCAGGAGATGCTAATACAGTATTGTGATAGTCAAAAGTTGATTCTTAATTTAGCTGAAAAATAAGAGTACGCAGATATCCTAAGAGTACCAATATGAATCAAAGTGCTTTTCTTTGTGTGTATTTATATATATATTATTATATATATTAAATATATATATATTTCTACTTAGAGAAGTTTCATCAGGTTAAAGTCAGTTGACTTATAATCATCTCCTTCTATTTTGTTTAGGTTTATTTATAAAGCTGTATCCTGAAAAAAGTTTAACATAAAAGAGCTTCTGGTGAATTCCATACCCATCTGCGTAAGGCACTGCTCTTGTCATCCACTGTTGAATCCCCATCAGGCAAAACCTGCTAACACAGACCTTCCTAAATAAGTCTTTTGAATTCAATTCCAGGAGCTCCATTTCCACCTTCCAAACTTTTTTAACACAGAAACACTCCCTGTGAGAGTATCAGCAATTCTTTCTGTCTCCTTAGGGTGAGTGTCTGGTTCTCCTAAAATCTGAATGGGCTCCTTAAGGTTGCTCAGGCGTGATATCTGATCCATTGCGGACTGGAGGAAAAATTCATACTGAAACTTTTACCCCAAACTTGGAAATGCCAGAAAACTGTAGAAAGGAATAAATATGTGGGTACATGAGTGTGTGTGTGTGTGTGTGTGTGTGTGTGTGTGTGGTGTATGCATTTTAAATTACAAAACTAGCTTCATTGTATCTAAACAAATCCTCTAGGCAACAGTAGGAAACACAACCAGTTTCTATAGAATCAGACCCTTCACCTCTGTTGTCTTGGAGCCTAGGGATTAAACTACTGTACCTTAACATAGACTGTGTTATTGTCTCTTACCAGTAGCATGGTTTATCATCACTGGAAGGAGCCTCATTTCCTAAGTGTCTTAATCCATTTGGACTTCTATAACAAAATACCACAGGCCAGGTAGCTTGTGAAAAACAGAAACTTATTGCTCACAGTTACAATGAGTTAAAATGGAAAGTCCCCAGATCAGGATGCCAGTGTGTTCACCTTCTGATGTGGGCCCACTTACTAGTTCATGTCTGGTACCTTCTCACTGTGTCCTTACATGGTGGAAGGAGCTGGAGATCTCTCTGGGTCTTTTTTATAAGGGCACTAATCACATTCTTGAAGGCTTCACCTTAAGCACTTCCCAAAAGCCCTGCCTACTGATACCATCATATTGGGCATTAGGACTTCAACATATGAATTGGGCCAGCCCAGGATGGGGCGACCCAAACATCCAGACCATAGCATTAGGGCTGCCATCATGAAGTACCACACACTAGGTGTCTTAGAACAACAGAAACTCATTGTCTCATGGATCTGGAGACTATAAATCCAAAATCAAGGTATCAGCAAGGCTGTGCTCCCTTGAAGGTCTAAGGAAGGGACTATTCCATGCTCTCTTCTAGCTTCTGATTGCCTCATGCATCCTTTGGCTTGTAGATGCATCACTCCACCTTCAAATGGCATTCTCATGTGTGTCTTTGTATCATTTTTCCCTCTGTCCATGTTTCCCCTTTTTATAAGGATACCAGTCATATTGGTAGGGTCCACCTTAACAACCTAGTTTTAACTTGATTACCTCTATAAAAACCATATTTCCAAACAAGTTCACATTAGGAGGTACTAGGAGGGTTAGGACTTCACCATACCTTTTTAGGGGCAGGGGACACAATTCAAACCATAACAGAACTTTAGACAAGAATAAAAGTAAACTGAGAAACTAATGTTCTATAAAATATATTCTGCTTCCAGTAGATTGAGTTGAATCTATTGCAGGCAATGGATTCTTTGGGCTTCAGTTTCTTGCTTGCTTTCTCCTTATTGAAAGTTTAGGCTGAACTGAGATCACCATTTTCGAAGGTCAAACTGGTTCAGTATTGACAATTTCCTATGGCTCAACCTAATAACTTAGAAATATCTTTGTGAGGGCTTCCCCAGTGGCTTCCCTGGTGGCTTAGCCATGAAGAATCTGCCTGCCAGTGCAGGAGATATGGGTTTGATCCCACATTCCTCAGAGCAGTTAAGGCCATGTGCCACAACCATTGAGCCTGTGCTCTAGAGCCCAGAAGCTGCAATTACTGAGTCAACGCACTGCAACTACTGAAGCCCACGTGCTCTAGAGCCCGTGTTCCACAACAAGAGAAGCCAGCACATTGAAATGAAGAGTAGCTCCCGCTCACCACAACTAGAGAAAGTCCTCACACCAATGAAGACCCAGCATAACCAAAAATAGGTAAATTAAATTTTTGAAAAAAGAAATATCCTTGTGGTACCCTAGCCAGTCATCCTTCCACAGGCACAAGATCAGCTGGACTCCTCTACTTCCAGGGGCAACTGATTCTGGGATGGCCAAGTCTCCTGTCCTAGAAGCTCTCTCTCTAGGTCCCACCTGCAGTTCCCAAACTCCAAGAAAAGCTCCAGCAGATGACTCACTGCAGAGGCAAGGCTGGTAGTTTCGTCTCCCTAGAAATTCAGAGAGAGCTTTGTGAAAGTGTCAGGGAGGTGCCTGGGCTTGCAGATCTGCAGTTTACATGTCTGGCAACAACCACCCTTTCTTCCCAGTCTTCCTTCCATCTCCTCCTAGGACTATAGAGACAGTGGGCTTTTATGACAGCTCTGTCTCACAGCTCGCTTTCAAGGACACTAGGCATGTTAAAAATGTGAAGCTGAAGGAAGAAGCCAGCACTGCCATCTACTTTCACTTAATTAGTACAATTTAGACAGTGAAAGTACTTAATCATTTGGTCAGACTTACAAAACTGCTACTGGCTTCCCAGGTGGTGCTAGTGGTAAAGAACCCACCTGCCAATGCAGAAAACATGAGATGAGAGTTGGATCCCTGGTTCAGGAAGATCCCCTGGAAGAAGGCATGGCAATCCACTCCAGTGTTCTTGCCTGGAGAATCCCATATACAGAGGAGCCTGGCAGGCTACAGTCCATAGGGTCACTAGAGTCAGACACACCTGAAGCAACTTAGCATGCACACACAAAACTGCTACAACACACCAGACCTTCATCCAGGGGAAAAGAAGCTAACAGGAAGAATGCCAAATGACTGATTTTTCTTCTTTCTATCAAATATGCTCATACCTCCGTTTCTAGCCATTGTGCAGTTTTAGTTCTGACACTGCTTTGTCTATGTCCAAGGTACATAGCAGCATGTGAGTGAGACTACACCAAATAACTAAGGGAAAAGCTCAGTAGCTGTTAACACAGGGTTTCCCCCATAGCCAGTAAGGGCAAAATGGGTTCCCTGTTTTGCAACAGACTGTTCCTAGGCTTGACCAAGCCCTGGCATTCTTGCCCTTATCAGACTTTTACTTTGACAAATACATAAGATTGGCAAAAGGTGGCTAAACAGGAAGAAGGAAGTAGGTAAGAGCACAATTGTTGCAACCTTCACTCTATTACTAGCTTGCTGTGTAACCCATGCAGTTGTTCCTCACTGCCCATTTCCCCTCTACACTGGATGGAAAATAACATTTTGAATGAAGATTAGGAATAGATGCTGGTCAGTGTTAAAATATCCTTGAACTATCAGTGCAAACATAACAAGGCAGTGAGTTTTTGCTCTTAACCCCATGCTTCTGAATGTCTAAGAAGCATAATAAGAAGATAGTCATGTACAGAAATACATTATTGGAGAAATAAAAAATAACAGAAAATAAAGGTAACTTTTTTCCTCTAATTGGAAAGTGGATGGAAACAAAGGGAAGTCATGGAAAACTTACTCCTTATTAAGCAACTTCCTGTCTCCTGTGTTGCCCACCCTATTACCTTCTCAGGACCCTGACATTCCCTCTACCCTAGGAAGCTGTAAAGTCAAATTGGTGTTCCACTAATAACCAGCCATCATGGAGCCCTAGCAAAACATAGTTTTCAGTGCCAACTATAATTTAGGAACAAGGTAATCTTTCAAATTTATATCACTGAAAATAAACCATGGATTTTTCTTCTCAGAAAAGGTTCAAATTTCTTCTGATAGTGTTCTTGGTCTTGCACTACTATGGTCAACACAGAATTGCAGAATTGGCTGATTCTTCTTAAGTGTAGATTTAAAATTAAGTGGACTGCAGACAAAGGTGCCACAAGATAAAAGAAATAAAAATACCAAAAGATTAATATCCTTTTTGAATATGGTTACAAACATTCTCAACAAGACAGAAGTAAACTGAATTTCAACGGCACATTTAAAAGATTATATACACCATGACCATGGGGGTTTATCCCAAAAACACAATAGTTCCACATAAGAAAATCAGTCAGTGTAGTACACCACATTAATAGAACAAAGGCATAAAACTACATGATCATCTCAATAGATGCAGAAAAGTCATTTGACAAAATTCAATATCTTTTCATGACAAATATTCCAAAAAACAGGAATAGAAAATAACTTCATTAACATAGTAAAGGGCACCTATGAAAAATCCACAGCTAGTATCATACTCAATAGTGAAAGACTGAAATATTTCCCCTTAAACTCAGAAACAAACAAACAAAAAAGGATTCATACTTTTACTACTGCTATTCTACATAAAACCGAAGTCCTAGACAGTAACTGAACAAGAAAAATAAAAGACATCCAAATTGGAAAGGAAGAAGTGAAGCTATGTTTAGATGACATGGGTTTATACATAGACAATGCCAAAGAATCTACCAAAAAAACAAGCTATAGCTAATAAATGAATTCAGCAAAGTTACAGCATATAAGACTTCATATAAATTTTAAACTTCTGTCCATCAAAGGACATTATCAAGAAAGTGGAAAGGCAACCTATAGAAAGGGAGAAAATATTTACAAATTATGTATCTGATAAGGGTTTAGTACCCAGAATATATAAAGAACTCTTAAAATTCAACCCAAAGGCCCACAATTTAAAAATGAGCAAAGCACTTGAATAAACATTTCTCCAAAGAAGGAATACAAATTGCCAACAAACACAAGAAAGATGTTCAACATCATTGGTCATTAGTGAGTTTCATATCAAAACTGCACTTCAAACTCACTAAGATGACTATAATTTTTTCATGGGAAATGTGTCAACCAGAATGTGAAGAAATGGGAACCCTCCTACATTGTTGGTCAGAATATAAAAGGGTGCTGCTATTATGGAAAAGTTTGGTCGTTCCTCAAAATGTTAAGCACAGAATGACCCAACAATTCTACTCTTAGGTCTATGTTCAAGAAAAATAGAAACATGTCCACACAAACTTATACACAAAAGTTTATAGCCGCATTATTCATAATAGACAAAAGGTGGGAAAAAAAAAAAAAACCCAAATGGAAAATAACAAATGTTGGCAAGATGTGGAGAAATTCTAACCCTCATATGATGCTAGTGGGAAAACAAAATAAGGCAGCCACTATGGAAAACAGTTTGGCAGTTCATCAAAAAGCTAAACATAAAAATTACCATATGACGCAGCATTTCCAAAGGAATTGAAAAGAGACACACTACAGCTATCAGAGAGGAAAAGAAATAAAAGGAATCATGATTGGAAAAGAAGTAAAACTCTCGCTTTTTGCAGAAGACATGATTCCTTACACAGAAACCTCTAAAGATGCCACCAAAAAATTATTAGTGCTAATCAGTGAATTAAAGTCAAAGGACATAAAATTAATACACAGAAATTCCTTGTATTTTTATACACTAACAATGAAAAATCGGAAAGAGAAATTAAGGAAACAATCCCATTCGCCATTGCTACAAAAAGAATAAAATATTTAGAATAAACTTACCTGAAGAGACAAAAGTTCAGTTCAGTCGCTCAGTTGTGTCTGACTCTTTGCAACCCCATGGACTGCAGCAGACCAGGCTTCCCTGTCCTTCACCAACTTCTGGAGTTTACCCAAACTCATGTCCATTGAGTCGGTGATGCCATCCAACCATCTCATCCTCTGTCGTCCCCTTCTCCTCCCACCTTCAATCTTTCCCAGCATCAGGGTCTTTTCCAGTGAGTCAGCTCTTCACATCAGGTGGCCAAAGTATTGGACCTTCAGCTTCAGCATCAGTCCTTCCAAAGAATATTCAGGACTGATTTCCTTTAGGATTGACTGGTTGGATCTCCTTGCAGTCCAAGGGACTCTCAAGAGTCTTCTCAAACACCACAGTTCAAAAGCATCAATTCTTTGGTGCTCAGCTTTCTTTATTCAACTTTCAGAACATCCATATATGACCACTGGATAAACTATAGCTTTGACTAGACAGACCTTTGTTGGCAAAGTAATGGCTCTGCTTTTTAATATGCTGTCTAGGTTTATCATAGCTTTTCTTCCAAGGAATAAGTGTCTTTTAATTTCATGGCTGCAGTCACCATCTGCAGTGGTTTTGGAGCCCAAGAAAATAAAGTCTGTCACTGTTTCCATTGTTTCCCCATCTATTTGCCATGAAGTGATGAGACCAGATGGCATGATCTTAGTTTTTTGAATGTTGAGTTTTAAGCCAACTTTTTCACTCTCCTCATTTGCTTCTTGATTAATGAACACTAATGGTTCTGGAACTGCTTAGTCAATTGGTTGTCTTCATTTTGTGCAAAATGTAGCAGTAAAAAAAAAGAAGTTGTGATACATATACACAATGGAATATTACTCAGCTATAAAAACGAATGCGTTTGAATCGGTTCTAGTGAGGTGGATGAACCTAAAGCCTATTGTACAAAGTGACGTAAGTCAGAAGGAGAAAAGTAAATATCATATATTAATGCATATATATATATATGGAATCTAGAAAGACTGTACTGATAAATCCATCTACAGGGCAGCAATGGAGATGCAGACATAGAGAACAGACTTTTGGACACAGTGGGAGAGAGAGAAGGTGGGATGATTTGAGAGAGTATCATTGAAACATACATTACCATATGTAAAGTAGATAGCCAGTGGGAAATTGCAGAATGACACAGGGAATCCAAAGCCTGTGCCAACCTACAGGAGTGGGATGGGGAGGGAGGTGGGATGGAGGCTCAGAAGGGAGGGGACATACATATACCTATGGCTGATTCATGTTGAGGTATGACAGAAACCATCACAATATTGTAAAGTAATTATCCTCCAACTTAAAACAAAAGACTGCAAAAAAATAAAATTTAATTTTAAAAAAGAGAGACTCTAACAGGACTTATTGTTCATTGCAATATTTTTTAATTTTATTAATATTATTATTATTTTCAGCTGCCTCAGGTCTGAGCTGCAGTGTGCAGGCTTCTCTCTAGCTGTGGCCCGTGGGCTCACTACCTGTGGCACATGGGCTTGTTGCCCCGCATCATATGGGATCTTAGTTCCCTAGCCAGGGATCCAACCCGAATCCCCCACACTGGAAGGCAGATTCTTAACCACTGGGCCTCCAGGGAAGTCCCCCACTGAAGTATTTTTCAAATTGCCAAAAGGAAGAAAACCAAGTGCCCATCAGCAGATAAATGGGTAAACAAAATCCATAAAACAGAATATTATTCAGGCATAAAAAGAAGGAAATTCTGGCACATGCTACAACATGAATGAACCTTGAAAACATGCTAAGAAAATATGCCAGACACAAGAGGGCAAATATTATATGATTCTACTTGTATGAAATATCTAGAGTAGGCAAATTCAGAGAGACAGAAAATAGATTAGAGGTTAAAAGGGGGCTGGAGAGACTGACAAATAGGGAGCTTTGTTTAATGGGTACAGAATTTCTATTTGGGATGATCAAAACATTTTGGAAATAGTGGTGATAGTTACACAATATTGTGGATGTAATTAATGCCATGAGTTGTACACTTGAAAGTGATTTAAATGGCTAGATTATGTTATATATATATATTATATATATACCACAACTTTTAAAATTTAATATAACATATAGAAAGCATTGAATTATACTATACACTTTAGTGTGTGAAATGTATGTTAAATGTTATATCAATAAAGCTGTTAAAAAAAAAAGGTAATGCTAACAATGCAAGCACATGTTCCCCCCCTCTATCCCCAAGCATAGCATTCCTATGAAACCTTTCATAAGCTGAAATAAGGTGAAGGGAAGAAACAGCTTCCTAAGGACACATCTTGCTGGTAAGTTGAGACAAAGCACAGATGCTCACAGACAGGATTCAAAGCTGTGGCAGCTTGATGCTAAGATGCTGAAATTCCCTGGGAATGAGTTGATGGTGCCACTCGGGGTGTCTTTGGGTACCTGCTGCCTCTAAAAGGCTCACTGCAAAACAAATGTTGAATGCTATTTTTGCTTTTCAACTTTTTTCATAAAAGCAAAACTCCTCTTCAGATTTCTTTCAGTTAGTGAAAAAAGGTACTAATATAGGTCTTTTGTAAAATCAAAGTTGAGTAAAGCAAATTTTTGAAAAGCAAACAAGAGAAAACAGCAGAGTCATCACTCATATTACCAGGATTCCTTTGTCAGTCACATTACAAGAGTGAAACAATGACTGATATATTCGGTTTCTTTGATCTCACTTAAAATACTATTACAATAAGGTGTTTCTAGTAAAAGCAAAAATACGATTTGTATTGATACCAAATAAATTATTTTAATTGTTTAAAAATTAAGTGGGCTGGAAAATGTATCAATTTTGTGTTTTTGCTGTGTTTATTTTGCAAATCTTCTTTAACTTGTTACTCAGAGGAAATAAAAATTGCCCAAGCAAGAGACTTTGAAGTTTTCATTTTCTTCTACTCCTTCTCAGCCAGTTTCTTCCTAGGCTACAATCATTCTCAATAGCAGAACATTTTCAAACTCATACAACTTATCTTTGACCCTCAAAAACCTTTCAGTACAATGATCTGAATCTTACCAAATTGCCTAATAATCTGACAAAATTATAAGAAACCAGAAAGTTTTCCCACTTATGTCTTAATCTCAAAATCTTAATAAAACTACCTAACCTTTTTCCCTGAAGGAAAAGTATTATGAAATAGATACAAACTGGTCTTTTTTTTTTTTTTTTCTGTAATACCTTTACGCAACACTATTTAGTCAATTCTGTTATGTAAACAGGGAGGAGGTCAGCAAATTTTATCCAAAAGAACCAGAGGGTAAATATTTTAGGCTCCTTGGTCATACAATCTGTTACAGCTACTTAACTGTGACATTGTAGCTCCAAAGCAGTTACAGATAATAAAATAGCCTCCCTTATCCATAGGGGATACTTTAAAAGACCCCCAGTAGATGCCTGAAACCTCAGATCGTGCTGAACCCTATATATACTACATTTCTTCCTCTACATATATACATGTGTTAAATTGGGGCTTCCCTGGTAGATCAGCTGATAAAGAATCCACCTGCAACACAGGAGACCCCAGTTCGACTCCTGGGTCAGGAAGATTGCTCGCATAGGCTACCCACTCCAGTATTCTTGCCTGGAGAATTTCATGGACAGAGGAGCCTGGCAGGCTACAGTCCACCGGGTCACAAAGAGTTAGACATGACTGAGTGACCTTCACTCACTTCATTATGGTAAAGTTTAACTTATAAATTAGGCACAGTAAGAGAACAATAATAACTAACAATAAAATAGAACAACTATAACAGTATACTGCAAGAGTTATGTGAATGTGATAGCTCTCTCTCACAATAGCTTATTGTACAAACTTAATGCCTTTTCCATCTTAACTAAGCACATCCCTTGCACTCTGGCCATAACTTTCACAGTCTGAGGTGCAACACTAAACTAGCACAAATTTCTTTTTCCTTCCTCACAACTTCATGACAGAAGATGAAGTTCTTCATGGATAGAAGATTCATCCTTACCATCCTTCTTAGCAACCTCAGCATATGATTTTTTTCTTTCCTTTTTAAGTTGAGAACTTTCACCTTTTCACTTAAAGGAGGCACTATCTCTTTGGGAATTCCCTTGGACATATTTGAATTGCCAGAATCACTACTCTTGTGGTGCTGAGTCATGTCTAACTCCTTGCAACTGCATGGACTATATATAGCCCGCCAGCCTCCTCTGTCCATGGGATTTTTCAGGCAAGAATACTGCAGTGGGTTGCCACTTCCTCCTCCATGGTGTGCTCTGGGGATGTTTTTAAATAAAATAAGAGTTACTAGAACACAAGAACTATGATACCATGGCAGTGGATCAATAGGTGGAGTGAAATTGAAGATTTATTCTCACTCAGACACTCCAAAGAGGAAGCTAATGGCAGAAACTCAGCTCTGCTGAAGTAAAGAGATAAGATGACCACTCTGGAGGTCAAGAAAACTTCCCTGTCTGTACATTCCCAAGAAGGCTCCTTAGGGGTCAAGAGGACACCACCCTCTTATAAGTGTGGACATGCACCCACAGACCTCTGTATGGGATTCATCTTAGTAAACAGTTGCACATGCATCTTGGGGAGGGTCTTAGGATCAGTCAGATGTGAAAAAAAGAAATAAGATAACCGGTCAAATGTAAACAAAGGCCCCAGAAGGACTGTCCTATATAAGTGATTAAAATCACCTCTTTACTGCACTCCTTCTCTTCATTAGAATGCCCACAACCTTTCTCTCTGCCTTGCTTCTTTCTTAAATAAACTGTTTCTCTGCTCTCCTACATGTTATGCTGTATCTCTAAAAAATAAACTTTGTACCTGCTTTTACAGTGTTGGCCTCCTTGAAACACTCTTGCTTTCAAATGGGGGAAAGAGCCAGGGCCACTTTGCTTCTGGCCTCTAGTACCTGGTGGCCTGGTGGCTAGGATTCCTGGTTTTCATCCTGGTAGTTGTTATTTAGTTGCTCAATTGTGCTCAACTCTTTGCGACTCCATGGATTGCAGCACACCAGACCTCCCTGTCCTTCACCATCTCCCAGAGTTTGCTCAAACTCATGTCTATTGAGTCAGTGATGCCATCCAACCATCTCATCCTCTGTTGTCCCCTTCTCCCCCAGCCTGGAATCTTTCCCAGCATCAGGGTCTTTTCCAATGAGTCGGCTCTTCACATCAGGTGGCCAAAGTATTAGAGCTTCAGCATCAGTTCTTTCAATGAATATTCAGGGTTGATTTCCTTCAGGAAATTGCTTTGATCTCCTTCCTGTCCAAGGGATTCTCAAGAGTCTTCTCCAGCTCCACAGTTAGAAAGCATCAGTTCTGCCGCACTCAGTCTTCTTTATGGTCCAACCCTCACGTCCGTACACAACTACTGGAAAAACCATAGTTTTGACTGTACGGATCCAGGTTACCCATGTGTAATTCCTGGGCAGGGAAATAAGACCTCTTTGCAGGACCACCCACTGCTGCCTCTCCAAGATCATTTGGTACTGAAACCTAGAAGTTCAAGGTAAACTGCTGGTCTCCCCATGCTGTTGGCTGGATACTCTTAACTTTCTCTCTCCCGTGCGTCTGTGATTTTCTTTCCCACTTTACCTGCACAACTAGGTTTCTAATAGCTTTACCCAATGCTTTAATACCCTCTTCGGGAAAGACTCTGTACTGTTGCTACTGCCAAACCCATTGTGGTCAATATCAATTAATTGGCCTTGACTCCCGTGGTGTTTTCCATTGCAGCCAACTCCAATTACTCCAGAGTTCCCCCTTTTACTCCAGGACTTGGCAGCCTGTACACAGTAACAGACTACTTACTGGGCTGGCCTCTTCCAAGCAGCCTGCCTCCCAGACATTATGTTATTTATAAGAAAACTTAAAGGAAAATTTTGCAACCGCTCTGCACTGTCTGAATGTCCTCTCCAGATATGAAAGGAGGATACCTTGTGCAAGGTACCAATAACCTGAGATAATCGGGTTAGAAATCAGCAGGGGTGTAGCGGGTACTTCAAGTCCTGTCTAGCAATAAGGTCAAAGGGAATTCAGGAGACACTCTGAGTCCATTTCATGTGCCTCCTAAATGTATTTAGGACACTGGATTACATGTCTAGAAGCACTCTTTGCTCTCAGTTGCAGGTTGAGGTGCAGGAGACATGAGTTCAATTTCTGGGTCAAGAAGATCCCCTGGAGGAGGAAATGGCAACCCACTCCAGTATTCTTGCCTGGAGAATCCCATAGACAGAGGAGCCTGGCGGGCTACAGCCCATAGGATTACAAAGAGTCAGACACGACTGAGCAACTGAGTATAAACACGCACAGATTACTCAACATGGGAGGATCTTTTTCTAAACCAGAAGAAACATCTCTGGAGTGTGTCCTTAAGAGCTGGAAACTTTTTACTGTTATACTGCCTGGCCTTTACATAAATTGGGGATGGAAAAATGGCCTGAAAATTGGTCTCCTACAAGTAGATCTTTATCACCACAGGATGGGAAAATGAATTGAAGTTCCCTTGTGTTCAAGATTTTATGCCCCTTATCATAATCCTGCTGTATGTGGCTCTCATATACTCAAAAACCTGAGGAATCAGAAAATCTCTCCTAAGATTCTAAATGATTCCCTTTTAACTTCTCCCAACTCTGAGAGGGGGACCAAGCTTCCCCCACTTCGGAAAGTTCCTATACTCCTCCAGATTCTTCTGATCAAACTAAGACCCCCAACTCCACAGAGGAACAATCCCTGCAGGGACAACATTTTATCAGCCAGTCTGCCCCTGTTACCAGGGTCAGTTTGAGCACTATTTAGTCTATATTTTAGCTATGAAACTATGACTACAGAAAGGAAAGATGATTTTTTTTTTGACAAGATGACCACAATATTGTTTAGATTCCAGAGAAAACTGGTTAAAATAAAACTTTGTCTTGAAATTGCAAAACTGGTCCTCTTTACATGTCCAATCAGGTAAGGCTAGCTTTTGACACTGTTCTTGTTTTGTTCTGCTGTTAGCCACACAGCATGTGGGACCGTTGTTTCCTAACCAGGGATTGAACCTGCACCCTCTTGCACTCGAAGTGTGAAGTCTTAACCACTGGACCACCTGGGAAGTCCCAGAAAAACCTAGCTTTTGCATACTTTTTCAGAATTCTGACACTGAAAGAACAAAAATATGCCTAGGAAAAAGCTTGAAGTTAACTCTTACATGTCCTTGAGATACAAACATAGCCCACTTTGCCTGAGACTTCAGCCTTTGGTTGCTTAGTGAAACCTCAAGTCAAGGAGGCGGTGGGGGGTTGGGGAGAGAAGAAAATAGACATTTTAAATTTCACCTAGAAAACCATGATATCTCTCTCTGTATTTATGTATGTCTCAGTATGTGTCTTTGCCCTTGAATAATATTGCTGAGGTTAATTTGTAAATAAGCTCTATTCAATTGGCTTAAAAGAAAAGTAAGCACTCACAAATCAAGCAATTCTAAATACAATAGAGAAACTGAAGATGCTTGGACTTGTTAGACACATGCCTTGTATTGCATTGAGAAAAGAAATTGTGCCTTGAGAAAATGCATGTTTTTTGAGGTTATAGAATATGTTCTTAAGTTTGCTAATCAAAAATTACCAATATGACAAATAGTTCATAATTGCTTTTATATTGGTTTTCACTAGAAATTAAGGTTTTTTAAGGGCTAAAAATTATAATTTGTAATCAAAACCACTGAAGTGACAAGGGAAGCATTTCAGAGTGTAAAGCAGGTAAGATATATGTTTTTGATGAGAGAAGATATAAGGACTGGAGATATCTTGTTAAAGGTGTTAGATAGTTAGAATAGGGAAAAGGAGTCCAAACTGGCGATGGCTAAAAGACAGGAAGGGAAAAGCCCGCGAAAATAGAGCAGAGGAAGGTCAAAAGAAGGTCCGAAGACCGGAGTGAGGACTTCAGGTAGGACAGCACTCCTGCCTAAACCCAGTTTGCATAGGACAGGCCCGGCGAGGAGAAAAAAAACATATAAAAAGAGGAGCCAAAGTATTCTCCCCGCCTCTCTCTCCCACGCATGCGTACACTCGCTCACTCACGCGCGCTCTCTCTCTCTCTCTCTCTCTCTCTCTGTCTCTGTCTCCCCCCACCCCACCCCTCCGCCCCGCGCAATGGGGCGCTCTTCTCTTCACGTCTTTGGATCGACGTGTCCTCACGCCTTGAAGATGGATTTTCCTGCTATTATCTAAATAAATAGAGCTGTAACACTGAGCTGTAACACTGATTTATTTAAGAGCTATAACACGGTCTATCCAAGACCCGAGAGCTGTGACCCGCCAAGGGGGCTTTAATGTCCATCACTCCAAATTTTTGTTGTGACGAGACAAAGAACCGAGGAACATACACCCGCCTGACATCTATGGTGCCGTGACTCGGATTTAACCTGGCTGAAACAACCTCCGCGTGGAGGAGGCCAAGCACAGCAGGAGCCCAACTCAGCGAAGCTCCCGCGATAGAAGCAGAACCGGAAGAAAACCCAGCGCAGGGGAAGGCCTGTCGTGCTGGAAACCGGGACAGCGAAAAACGAACTCAGCAGAAAGCCCACGTGGCTCAACCTCAGATTCCAGAAGACCTCCTAAGGTCCTCGCTCCTATGGCTGGAGGGACATGCCTAACAAAATCTTAACTCCTTTACAATCTCTCATTTCTCATTTCCTTGAACCCCCCGCAAATAGGCGGGCAGCAGTGGGTGCAACTGAGGGACTCTGGAGAGGCTACTCTTCGGTATATCCCAAAGGCAATATCTGCTGGACCCCAGTAGCTGTTACCCAAGCCGTTGGGGGTTCTTCTGTCCCTACTCTTCTCTGTGCAAAAAAAAATCAGACCAATGAAAACTGTGAGCACCGGTCAGATATCTAGCAAATTTTCCAGCAGGCTATGAAGGGGATTCCTTGGCACGTTTTTCCCACTGCTTTTTCCTCCTGTCCTTCAGCTCTATCCCAGGACTCCGAGCGGGCCAAAAAGAGGTGGATTTGTTAGGATTCGGAGAAGCACACGCTTCAGGGTGTGGGCCATTGCCGAGGGCAAAGGCTCGGGTCAAGGATTGCGGCCAGACTAAGTTTTGCAAGCAGGGTTAATTCATATGCTAATGAGCGGAAGGATCATCCCAGTCATTGGGGAACCACCCACTCCTCTGTCTTTTGACAGCACCTTAGAGCTGTTCTGCCACCTCTGGGTGTGTCTTTTGGCTTATAGAGTGGGAATTCAGGTTTACTTGAATTTGGCTTGTCATGTTGGACCCAATTGATTTTAATCAGTATACGTTATGCCCTTGTGCTATGTCATTCTTTCAGAGGTTGTACTCTGCCCCCCTTTCCCTCCTGTTTCATGCTCCTTTCCTCAGCCCCATCTGGGCCCACAATGTTGCCTCTACAATCTTCTAGAGGGATAACCAGAAAAGAGCTGGCCTTGGGAGGGAAGTACTGTATAATACCCAACCCCTTAATCCTACCTAGCACTGGTCACACTGGAGATCTTGGGGATGCCCAAACTCCAGTCTGGGGGTCCCAGGAGGTCATCACGCCTTGACCTGCCTAGGGATCTGGTCCTCGAAAGGCTGTCACGCCTCAACCTGCTCGGGGATCCGCTAGTCCCAAGGATCCCAGGAGGTTGTCATGCTTCGACCTGCCCAGGGGCCCAATTCTCGGGAGGCCGTCACGCCTCTACCTGCCCAGGGATTCGATCTCTAGGAGGCTGTCACGCCTCAGCCTGCCTGGGGATCTGCACCCTGACCCAGGGACGCCTGGCTCTCAGGTTGCGACAGTACTGGGTAGGATAAGCTTCAAAAAGCCTATTTTTTTCTTTTCCTTTTCCTCCCTGTCATGACTGTTTTTCAGATGAGAAATAACCAACCCACTTCCTGGCAGACGCCTTTGAGATGCATCCTTGATAACTGGATGACCCTGAACATACTAGGGTCTTAAAGGAAGCCTGGAGGTATGCAACAGGGCTTCACATGTCAAGTGATAGATACCCAGTAGGGGAAACTGCAGTCTTCTCCTCTGATCCTAAAGGGATCATTTTCTAATCTGTGTGAAGGCAGGACTAAAAGCAGCTCAACAAAAAGTAATTAGCTATGCCCGGGTCTCAGCAATAACTCAGGAGCCCAGTGAGATCCCCATAGCCTTTCTGGAAAGGCTAAAAGAGGCCCTCCAAAAGTTTACCAATTTGGACTTAGACTCTTACGAGGGACAGGTGATTTTAAAGGACAAATTCCTGTCCCAATGTGCATCAGATATCAGAATCAAGTTACAGCAGCTACAGCAGCAGGACTCTGCTGCCTCTTCAGATGAGATGATCCAGACAGCCACCAATACCTTTTATAACAGAGAACAGGAGAAGGAGGCCAAGGCCCAGGAGAGGGAGAGAAAGAGACAAGGAATGCCCAGATGCTGGCCGCCCTCCAGGGAAGCCCTATGGCACAGCCCGATTCCTTGAATGACAAGGCACGAGGCAAATGCCTAATCTGTAGACAGGCGGGGCATTGGGCCAAAGAGTGTCCTAACCGTGACAAGTCCCCTAGAATGGCTTGCCACAAATGCCATCAACTGGGACATTGGGCAGCACTCTGCCCTCGGGACCCAAGAGCCTCAAGGTCAAGCGCCAAGCCTTCCCTCACGATGGTTCAAGAGGACTGAAGCAGCCCGCTCCAGCCAGCCCGCCTGTCACGGATAACCATCACGGGGCTGGAGCCAAGGGTGCAACTGGATGTGGCAGGTAGGTCCGAGAATTTCTTGGTTGACACAGGGGCCACCTACTCTGTCTTGATCTCCTACTCCGGAGCCTTCTCCTCCCAAACCTGTACCATTTTGGGTGCTACAGGAAAAGCAACTACTAAAAGATTCACCAAGCACTTCTTTGTTGCTGGGATGGAGAGATATTCTCCCACCAGTTTCTGGTGGTCCCTGAGTGTCCTACTCCCCTTGTTATAGCCACGCTTTCCGGGAAACAGACTCACTCAGAAGGACAATGCAGATAGTGGAGTGCAGTTTATTACACCGGCGGGCCCAAGGCAGAGTCTCCTCTTAGCCAAGGACCCCGACCAGCATTTGTGAAAATCTTTTATACCCCATGTGTCCAAACCCACTACCCCAATTCCCTTGAGACTTACATAAACAAAGGAAGGGTAAATACAACTACAATAACCCCATCATTCATGTGTTATGTGTTCAAACAGTCAATAATCAATAAGCCCGCAGTTATATTCCAAATAGTTAATAACTGACAAGCCTGTGCTTACATTCTGATAGATAGTGTCCGGAGGCAGGGGTGATTAGTGTCTGTTTTCTCTTCTTCAAGATTCCCCTGCCCAGAGGGGGGTCTTACCCTTCCATTGTCATTCCCACAGGCGCTAAGCACAGAGTTCAGAGTCCACTGGAGAGGTGGCCGCGCACGATCAGCACAGACAGGCCTGAGATGGAGTCCAGGCCCTATGAATTCCTTCTTCACCCTAATGGGAAGAGACATATTCACTAATGCCGGGAGCCAACACACGAGACCCCACCCCTAACAAGGCCATAAGGGAGAAAACCTGACGGGCAAGGCGGATCAGGTTTTCAGGGGTTTTCGAAAAGGCCAGCTCACGGGATCCCACCCATGACAAGGTCACGAGGAGAAAGCCTGACAGGCAAGGCAGATCAGGTTTTCAGAGATTTCGAAAAGCTGCCCCCGGCTCTCACCTTAAAGATGATATCTGTCTTTCTGATGCCTGCCTCAATGGACTACTCCCTGATTTCTCTGACACAGGCAGGAAGGCCTTCCCCGATCTCTTCCCAAATAAGAATCAATTTAGAAATTTAATCAATAAGTTTCCCAGGTGGTGGTATTTTATGAGATTATTTAGGGTGAAAGGAGTGTTTTAATTTAAACTCCTTTGCTGGTAGTTTGTTAGCCAAATGCATTTATGCCCTTGGTACTAATATGCATGATTGCTTATAGTATCCTAATCATAAAATAGCATAAAGAACCTGATTATATAAAAGCCCTAATAGATATAGAGCCCTTTTAAGGGGTAAAAGAGTCCTATTAGAAAACATAAGAAAAATTATTCTATAGGTGGTTATTGGGTTGTGATTTGCTTGCTGTGTTTTGCTTGCTATATTTTTGCCTTTAATGTGCTAAGGTTGTGTTATAAAAACCATTGTTAATATAGTTAAAGATCTAGAGAAATAAGAACTTAGCCCAAGTGTGGTAACAATGAGATGGTTGTTAATTATCAGCCAGGAGTACTAGGCAGAAGCTGCCTCACTGAAGCCGCAGAGTCTGTATAGGGTAAACTTCTTAGATAAACACAACTGACAACTTTTGCAGAAAGATTAATTTTTGTATTAACAAGAATATAATTCTACTCTGTACTATTTCCCTATGACACTGTTACCTTTCAGTTAAGGTCACCATAAAAACAGAAAATAGGTTTACATTCACCTGACCTGCAAAAATGTTAATAGGCCCCAAGGCCAGAAGATAATGTACAAGACCCTCATAAACAAAGAAGTATGCAGAAAACACCCTGGTTTCGTGAAGGACAAGCTGATGTAATGTTAAACTATCTTCCCCTTAGAAATGTACTAACTTAGGGTATAAAAGCTATGGTAAAAAATAAATCATTGCCAGACTCTTCCAGACTCTGGTCATTTCTCTCTCTCTCTCTCTCTCCCTCGCAAACTTGGCCCTATCAAGGCTAGTCTCACATGTCTTCTCTTTCTCTTGCCGACGCCGTTCATCCTGAGGGTACCCCCTGGATCCTGCTGGGGCTGGACCCCGGCACACTAAACTGGGGACCACCCTTGTGATGGAAAGCTTTTCAGCCCCTAGGGCCCTACAGCTTCTGGTTACTACTGAAGAATCCATTACACCTTCTCCAATAGAGAGAGAACAAAGACTATGGAAGGACAAAATTAACCCCCAGGTGTGGGACCAGGGGATTCCTGGATGAGCCCACCAAGCTGAACCGGTCATCATTGTCCTCCGAGATCCCACTCGGTTTCCTAACCAGAAACAATATCCTCTCAAAAGAGATGCTCAGGAGGGACTACAGCCTTTAATAAATAACTTCCTTGCTTGTGGGCTATTGGTCCCCACCAGTTCGCTATGTAACACACCAATCCTCTCAGTAAAGAAAAAGGATGGAACCTGGCGAATGGTTCAAGATCTCCGGATCATAAATGAAGCTGTAGTCCCCCTCCATCCCACAGTACCCAATCCCTATGTAATCTTGGGAGAAATCCCACCCAGTGCCAAGTGGTTTACACTCTTGGATCTCAAAGATGCATTTTTTTGCATACCACTGGCTAAAGAATCCCAATATCTTTTTGTGTTTGAGTGGGAAGCCCCAGGAGAAAAACACCAACAGATGACTTGGACAGTATTACCTCAGTGGTTCAGAGATAGCCCCCACTTGTTTGGACAGGCCCTTAGCCGGGATGTCCTAGATCTGGACCTGGGGCCTAATGGGAAAATATTACAATACATAGATGATCTACTAATCTGCTCTCCAGATGAGGAAAATGCCCCACAACATGCAATTCAGGTTCTAAACTTTTTGGCAGAAAGGGGATATAAGGTCTCCCGTGCTAAGGCACAGATGGTCAAGACAAAGGTCACTTACCTGGGAGTTCAGATTACACGTGGGTCCAGGAGGCTGTCCTCTGATCGGGTACAAGGAATCCTCCAGTTGCACTCCCCCACGACTCCAAAACAATTGCGAGCTTTCCTGGGACTAACTGGGTATTGTAGAATCTGGATACACAACTATGGTCTAATTGCCCAGCCCTTACATAAAAGCTTAAAGGGACGAGATGATTCAATCCCACTGATGTGGGGAACTCCTCAAAAGAAGGCAGAGGCTACACTAAAACAGGCCTTAACTCAGGCACCTGCCTTGAGATTGCCAGATCCAAAAAAAGCATTCCAAGTTTATGTCCATGAAAGAGAGGGAATAGCCTTAGGAGTGTTAACTCAAGGTTGGGATCTGAGCCTCAGCCTGTAGCTTACTTATCCAAGAGACTTGATCCAACCGCCCAAGGCTGGCCCCCCTGCCTTCGGAATCTTGCAGCTATTGTAATCATGATAGAAGATGCTTCAAAACTCTCCTTTGGGGGCAAACTAACTATTTTTACCAGCCACCAAGTAAAACAACAAATGGGAGAGGCCATTTATGGATGTCTGATCAAAGAATCCTCAGATATCAAGTAATACTGATGGAAAATCCAGGCCTCACTATATCCCCTTCTGAGGTTCTTAACCCAGCTGCCCTCCTGCCTACCCCTGAGGGCTCTCTCCCCTTTAACTCCTGTCTAGAAACCTTGGACCACTGGACAAAACCCCGAGAGGGATTATCAGAAGATCCTCTGACCAATCCTGAGGAAATCTGGTACACTGACAGAAGCAGCTTTGTCTTGGATGGAAAAAGAAGAGCCGGATATGCAGTAGTCTCAGATTTTGAGATCATAGAGGCTAAGCCTCTGCCACCAGGTACTTCAGCCCAACTAGCTGAGCTCATAGCCCTGACTCCAGCTTTAGAGCTGGAAAAGGAAAAAGAATAGCCATTTATACTGACTCCAAGTATGCCTTTCTGGTACTACATGCACATGCAGCTATTTGGAAAGAAAGGGGCCATTTGACCACCTGAGGGTCCCCAAGCAAATATGGTGATCAAATCCTTAGGCTCTTGGAGCAGTCCATCTGCCCACTGAGGTTTCAGTCTCCCACTGTAAAGGACACCAAAAAGGGAGCACTGAAGTGGCACGAGGGAACCAAGCAGCCGATCAGGCAGCTAAGAGAGCAGCGTTACAGAACCATGACATAATAGGGGTTGCCACCTTAGTTCCACAGACTAACTTGCCAGAAACTCCTTCATATACTGAAGGTGAGACTCTTAAAGCTAAGAGTGAGGGCTTTCAAGAAGATCATATGGGGTGGTTCCAAAAGGAGGGGCTCTTTTTTCTGCCTGGGAACCCCCAATGGAAGTTGGTTAACTCCTTACATGCCACCACTCATTTAGGAAAAAAGGCCCTCCAAAGATTACTAGAAAGGTCTTTCAGAGGAACAGGCTTCCAAACAACTATAAGACAAGTGGTCTCCTCTTGTCCCACTTGCCAATTAAACAAGCCCCAAGGAGCTCGAAGACCCCAGCTGGCCCAGTCCATCCAACGACATGGGACCTATGCAGGAGAGGACTGGCAGATGGACTTCACCCAGATGCCAGATTCTCAAGGGTATGAATACCTATTAGTCATGATAGATACATTCACAGGATGGATTGAAGGCTTTCCCACCTGAACTGAGAAGGCTGAGGAGGTGGTAAAAAAACTGCTCCATGAAATCATTCCAAGGTTTGGTCTGCCCAGGTCATTACAAAGTGACAATGGGACATCATTTACTTCTAAGATCACCCAAGGAGTCTCTAAAGCATTGGGCATTACTTATTATCTCCATTGTGCCTGGAGGCCTCAGTCTTCAGGAAAAGTAGAAAGAGCCAACCAATTCTTAAAATCAGTGATAAAAAAGATAGCCCAAGAGACCTCCCTGGGATGGAAGGAAGCTTTACCAATAGCTCTCCTCCATACCTGTATTGCCCCTAAGGAACAGGTTGGTTTTAGTCCTTATGAGATGCTGTGTGGGAGACCTTTTGTTTATGTCAATGACCTCTTCCTAGATCCAGAGGTTCAGACCCTCCAGTCTTATACCATGGCCACTGGGCAATTCCAACAGGATATACGCTTGTGGGGTATGAACCAGGACCCAAAAGACTCTAAGAAGTCACCACTGTATGCTCCAGGGACTCAAGTCCTAATTAAAGTCTGGAAAGATGGGTCCCCAAAGGCTCAACTCCAGCCCACATGGAAGGGCCCCTACCCAGTAATACTTTCTACCCCCACAGCGGTCAAGGTACCAGGACATGACTCCTGGATTCACTACTCATGAATCCAGCCGTGGAAGAAAACAGAAGAGGACACTCAATATACCTGTGAGCCCCTGGGAGCTCTCTGATACCTATTCAGAACTACAAATGAGTGCCATTCTAATAAACAACCCCAAAATCTGGCCTCTGGGGATAAGATTTCTCAAAATAGCTCTAAAGAGCCAACACAGCTTGGCAAAAATAATGCTCCAAAACAGACAGGAGATAGATCTTCTGATCTCTGAACAAGGAGAGACTTGAGCCATCCTGGTGATGTAAATTTGAAACTGGCTAATGCCCCTACTAGTCCTTGTTACACCATACTGATGCTGCTGATGATTGTTCCATGTACTGTCAATTGTGTAACCTGTCTTGTCTCTGCTCAGGTCAACAAGCTACAACACGTGGTGCCAGTTCAACAAAGATACAAAACTACAGCCGACTATGGAAAATATCACTCACCCTTAAAATGGACACCGCTATGAGAACTCTGAGGCCTGAGACTAGCAAGAGGGGGAGGCCCAATACCCCTCACAGTCCCAGTTCAGCAGGAAGTAGCCAGAAAGACCTCGACGCCCCTATTCCCAAAGAATTGGGCCTCCCATCTCTTGAGGGGGGAATGTTAGGTAGTTAGACTAGGGAAAAGGAGTCCAAAATGGCGGTGGCTAAAAGACCGGAAGGGAAAAGCCCGCGAAAATAGAGCAGAGGAAGGTCAAAGGAAGGTCCGAGGACCAGAGTGAGGACTTCAGGTAGGACAGCGCTCCTGCCTAAGCCCAATTTGCATAAAACAGGCCCAGGGGGAAGGAAAAAACATATAAAAAGAGGAGCCAAAGGGTTCTCTCCCTCTCTCTCTCCCCCACCCCCCCCCCCCCCCCCCCGCGCGATGGGGTGCTCTTCTCTTCACGTCTTTGGATCGATGTGTCCTCACGCCTTGAAGATGGATTTTCCTGCTATTATCTAAATAAAATAAAGCTGTAACACTGATTTATTTAAGAGCTATAACATGGTCCAGTCGAGACTTGAGAGCTATAGCACTGTCTGTCCAAGACCCGAGAGCTGTGACAGGGGGCTTTAATATCCGTCACTCCAAATTTTTGTTGTGACGAAACAAAGAACCAAGGAGCATACACTCACCTGACAAAGGAAATGAGAATAATTTTGTTCTAGAGCCGACTGTATATGGAGGGGGGAAAATAGGACAAGTTAATATAGATCCAGAAAGTGATAAAAGGTTTGTACAAAAGGAGCATTGGGAAAAGACTTTTGTATGTGGTCAGGACTTTCTAAGATTAATTAGGACTAGATTGAATTTAATTAGGTAAATAAATTTTGTGATTAATAGTAAGCTGGTACCAGACTTAAATTTGGCTTTCTCTCTGTTGAGAGAACAAAGTTCTCTCGGGATGCTGTTTTTGATAGCAGGCTGCATGAATTTCTTTGCCTTTAAGTAATTTATGCTTGCTTTAAAATTTTTTGTTATTTTGGTTATCAGCTAAATAAAAAAAGATTGTCTCCTGATATGTACAGGAGTCTCGAAATATTTTGAAAACCTCTAAAAAGGGTTCTTTCTAAAACAGAGAAATCCACCTAGACAAATCTGATGGCAGGCCTTTCACATGGCTTTCTTGCCCTTGGGAATTTAGTTTGAGACTCTTTCTGAGGAATTATACCAGAATCAGCATAGAAGAGCCTATGCAGTCAATAGACCAAACTTATTTTAAAAATGAAAAGCAAAGGAGAAAAGGAAAGATACTCCCATTTGAACGCAGAGTTCCAAAGAATAGCAAGGAGACATAAGAAAGCCTTCCTCAGCGATCATTGCAAAGAAAAATAGAAGAAAACAACTGAGTGGGAAAGACTAGAGATCTCTTCAAGAAAATTAGAGATACCAAGGGAACATTCCATGCAAAGATGGGTTCAATAAAGGACAGAAATGGTATGGACCTAACAGAAGCAGAAGATATTAAGAAGAGGTGGCAAGAATACAAAGAAGAACTGTACAAAAAAGATCTTCACAACTCAGATAATCACAATGGTGTGATCACTCACCTAGAGCCAGACATCTTGGAATGTGAAGTCAAATGGGCCTTAGAAAGCATCACTACAAACAAAGCTAGTGGAGGTGATGGAATTCCAATTAAGCTATTACAAATCCTAAAAGATGCATGATGCTGTAAAAGCGCTGCACTCAATATGCCAGCAAATTTGGAAAACTCAGCAGTGGCCACAGGACTGGAAAAGGTCAGTTTTCATTCCAATCCCAAAGAAGACCAATGCCAAAAAATGCTCAAACTACCGCACAGTTGCACTCATCTCACATGCTAGTAAAGTAATGCTCAAAATTCTCCAAGCCAGACTTCAGCAATACATGAACCATGAACTTCCAGATGTTCAAGCTGGTTTCAGAAAAGGCAGAGGAACCAGAGATCAAATTGCCAACATCTGCTGGGTCATCGAAAATGCAAGAGAGTTCCAGAAAAACATCTGTTTCTGCTTTACTGACTATGCCAAAGCCTTTGACTGTGTGGATCACAATAAACTGTGGAAAATTCTTCAAGAGATGGGAATACCAGACCACCTGACCTGCCTCCTGAGAAACCTGTATGCAGGTCAGGAAGCAACAGTTAGAACTGGACACGGAACAACAGACTGGTTCCAAATAAGAAAAGGAGTACGTCAAGGCTGTATACTGTCACCCTACTTATTTACCTTATATGCAGATTACATCATGAGAAATGCTGGGCTGGAAGAAGCACAAGCTGGTATCAAGATTGCCGGGAGAAATATCAATAACCTCAGATGTGCAGATGAGACCACCCTTATGGCAGTAAGCAAAGAGGAACTGAAGAGCCTCTTGATGAAAGTGAAAGAGGAGAATGAAAAAGTTGGCTTAAAGCTCAACATTCACAAAACTAAGATCATGGCATCCCGTCCCATCACTTCATGGCAAATAGATAGGGAAACAGTGGAAACAGTGACAGACTTTATTTTTCTGGGCTCCAAAATCACTGCAGATGGTGATTGCAGCCATGAAATTAAGAGACGCTTACTCCTTGAAAGGAAAGTTATGACCAACATAGCTAGCATATTAAAAAGCAGAGACATTACTTTGCCAACAAAGGTCCGTCTAGTCAAGGCTATGGTTTTTCTAGTGGTCATGTATGGATGTAAGAGTTGGACTATAAAGAAAGCTGAGCACCGAAGAATTGATGCTTTTGAGCTGTGGTGTTGGAAAAGACTCTTGAGAGTCCCTTGGACTGCAAGGAGATCCAACCAGTCCATCCTAAACGAGATCAGTCCTGGGTGTTCATTGGAAGGACTGATAAAGGAAAGTGAAGTCACTCAGTCATGTCCGACTCTTTGCGACCCCATGGATTGCAGCCTCCCAGGCTCCTCCGTCCATGGGATTTTCCAAACAAGAGTACTGGAGTGGGTTGCCATTTCCTTCTCCAGGGAATCTTCCTGACTCAAGGATTGAACCCAGGTCTCCTGCATTGCGGGCAGACGCTTTACCCTCTAAGCCACCAGGGAAGCCCTGAAGGACTGATGCTGAAGCTGAAACTCCAATACTTTGGCTACCTCATGCAAAGAGTTGACTCATTGGAAAAGACCCTGATGCTGGGAGGGATTGGGGGCAGGAGGAGAAGGGGATGACAGAGGATGAGATGGCTGGATGGCATCACTGACTCGATGGACATGAGTCTGAGTAAACTCTGGGAGTTGGTGATGGACAGGGAGGCCTGGAGTGCTGTGATTCATGGTGTGCAAAGAGTCGGACATGACTGAGTGACTGAACTGAACTGAACTGATTTTAAAAACAAATTAGCCTTGGCTGTGTTTGATAAAAAAAAAAGTGGGATAATTTTAGGAAAGAAAATGTGTTTCACTGAATATTAAATTCTAGTTTTATTAATTAAACTCTGTGTTAGTAAGACTCAGTTCTCAATAATTCCTTGCTGTTATGTTATACTGTTACAAGATTTAATTAAATTATTAAAGGAACATTCTAAGTTTGTTTCTAAAGTCTCACTTTTGGGGTAAGATCAGATACTCCATGATCTACAACCAGGAGATTAACACTGGGGTATGATCATTTAAATTTAAAGGAACATTCAAAACTATACCAAGGATAACTAATCTAGTAACATTAGAAAATTGGCACAAATGCCTTGTAAACAATGCCAGTGTATACAATTTCCCTTAAAGATAAGGACTAGTATGAAACAGACTAAGCCAGACAAACTGGGGATATACTAGGCTGCACCTAATGAAAGATCTTAAAGTCATACTTATGTTATGACCTTACTAATACTGTTAGCTATACTATTTCTTTTTTTTTTTTTTGCCTGTTTTACAAAATTATTGTTTCTTACATTACCAAATATGTGACTGAGGCTCTAATAAAATGATAATCTATAGTCCCATACAAAATCAATGATTGTAATAGTATAACTATAGATATGGGAAGAAGCAACAAGAGGGAATATTTTCCTGGACCTTAAGAGACTGGTAAGACAGGTGGTCCAGAGATTTTGGGGTACTGCTAACAAGTCCTAGTCCAATAATAGCATATCGAGTGGCCCCTTGGCAAAATCTTCATCAGACCTGGGAATGAACATTCCTAGCACCATGGGACAAAATGAACATAAAATGCATTACCCAAACCATGGTCAAATTTATGGCCATGACAGAACCCTACTGATTGAAAACTAACACTTGCCATCTGCTTCTGCAAAGATTAAATCAGGAACGGCTGCAGCTGCTAACCTTCAACATCCCCCAAACGGAGTTCAGAGATCAGGAATGAGACACTCTGTACTCTGAAAAAAACTGACAGAACAAGCCTTCAGATAGTTAGATATTTTTAGGTAAGGATTTTTATGAGCCCAAGTTCTTGCATCTTCTCATATCCAGAGAAAGACTAAAATTATTAACAGTGACAACTGCTTTGGTATATGTGTTAATACCACATCAAAGGTTAAAACCTACTTGGATGAAACTAAACAAGTGGCTACAAGTCTCCTCAAAGTGCCAGGTCTAGATTGGGATTCAGGCTTCTAGACTATTGTTAAGATACAGCCATAGATGTCAGTTGTTTTTTGTCTGTCCATCATCCCTTCCTCCCTTGTCTTCTGATGAAGGAACTCTGCTGACTTGGCAGACATCCCTTCTGGGTTACACGTGATTCCACAGGGGAGGGGACCAATCACACCTCTGGCACTGGGGAAGGCACTTGACCAGCCTAAATCACCTGTGTGAACATTGTATAGACATGTTTATGAGTGTGCATGCATGTATGAGTGTGAGTGTGCATGTGAATGTAGAGGGGGGGGCATGCCTAGTATGTTTGAGTGTATGCATGTGCCTCTGTGTATATGTGTTCGCATGCCTCTGCAGGCACTAAAGAGCCAGGTAACTCCGGTACTGTAGTTCCCAGAGATGGGGTGGGGAGTGAGGCACAGGGATTCATGGCGTCTAGGAGCCAGGCCAACCTGGCCTAGCGGAGGGCGCTGTGAAGGGAGCAAGTCTTTCTCTGCACCGAGGAACTCTACACCAAAACTGTTACAACACTGTTCTTTGCTAACGGGGCCACCAAGGCACAGTGGTCATGCCGGGTATCCACTGCCCGGCATGTGGATGTGCCCAGCATGTACCTAGCTGCGGATAAGAGAGGAGGCCACATCTCAAGCTCCCAAGGAAGGGCCAGAACTACAGCAGCAGGAAGGAAGGGACCTCCCAATGGGCTCTTTCTCTGTCTTAATAGGGCAGAACCTAGGGCAGAACTGCTCGGACCACCTGACTTCAAAGATGGAATCCATGGTCAGGCCAGTTTAATATGAAACTTAATCTTTTTACAACACTCAAAGAATGGAATGCCAGTGTTTCCCCTCAGCCCCCCAGAAGTATGAAGATAGAATCAGATCAGCCACCAGGAAAGGAAGAACCAGTTTTTTTTTTTTTTTTTTTTAGATGCTAACCATTCTGGCAGAGAACTCTGGGAAAAGAGGGAAGAATTCAGACAAAGAAGACGAAGGATTCAGAAGCCCTGCCAACTAGGTCTGAGGACTAATTAGGAAGAGGGGAGGTGGAGAAGGTGGCTGTGGTGGAGAGGGTGGATATGGGATAGTGGGTGGCAGGAGAAACTGCCCAACAAATGTGAGGCCTCCTTGTTTGGGAATCACCAAGGTTGGGGGCGGAGGTGGGAGAGTCTTGGCAGAGGCTTCCCTGTGAGGGACAGTGTTCAAAACCTGCTCTGGGAGCCACTCAGGAGCCAAAGCACCCCCTGCCCCCAAGGCCTGTCCGTGCTCCTCCTGGGGATTGAAAAGGACTTGCCCTCATGGGCACCCTCACCCTTCCATGGCTAAGCAGCTGGAGCGATATCCACCAGGGCCAGAGGACGTGATTCCATAACCGTCTGATGATCCCGTGTGGACACACCCCAACCTAAGGATGCCCGTGGCCCAGAGGACAGGGGTCATGGGCACTTAGCAGCTGTCGGTGAAGCCACATCACCTATACTCTGAGGGCCCATGAACTTGGCCCCTGAGTCTGTTCAACAGTTAGTGAAACCCTGTTTCAGAGTTTTCAGGAGAGAAAGTGCTCAGGTATCCTAGGAATGGGTGTCAGACATTTAACGTACTTTTTTTTTCATTTATTTTTATTTCATTTATTCACTTATTTTATTATTAATATTATTACTTATTATTTCATTTCATTTTATTTTATTTTTTCATTTATTTTATTATTCATTTATTTTATTTATTTCATTCATTTCACTTTATTTTTCATTTATTTTATTTTATTATTTCATTTCATTTATTATTTTTATTTATTTTATTTCATTATTATTTTATTCATTTATTTTATTATTTTCATTATCTATATTTATTAATATATTATTCATATATTTATTATATTATTTTATTTATTTTATTATTTTTATTTTATCATTTATTTTCATTTATTTTTATATTTATTTTTATTTCATTTTATTTTATTTATTCATTCATTTATTTTTATTCATTTTTTTTCATTTATTTCATTTATTCATTTATTTATTTCATTCATTTATTAAAGTAATTTTCAACTACTTTACAATATTGTAGTGGGTTTTGCCATACATTGACATGAATCAGCCATGGATTTACATGTGTTCCCCATCCCAATCCCCCCTCCCACCTCCCTCCCCATCCCATCCCTCTGGGTCTTCCCAGTGCACCAGCCCTGAGCACTTGTCTCATGCATCCAACCTGGGCTGGTGATCTGTTTCACCCTTGATAGTATACTTGTTTCAATGCTATTCTCTCAGAACATCCCACCCTCGCTTTTCCCACAGAGTCCAAAAGTCTGTTCTGTACATCTGTGTCTCTTCTTCTGTTTTGCATATAGGGTTATCATTACCATCTTTTTAAATTCCATATATATGCATTAGTATACTGTATTGGTCTTTATCTTTCTGGCTTACTTCATTCTGTATGATGGGCTCCAGTTTCATCCATCTCATTAGAACTGATTCAAATGTGTTCTTTTTAATGGCTGAGTAATATTCCATTGTGTATATGTACCATAGCTTCCTTATCCATTTGTCTGCTGATGGGCATCTAAGTTGCTTCCATGTCCTGGCTATTATAAACAGTGCTGTGATGAACATTGCGGTGCATAGTCTCTCTTTCAGATCTGGTTTCCTCGGTGTGTATGCCCAGGAGTGGGATTGCTGGGTCATTTTAAAAGGAATATGACCTTACTTTGTGCACAAAGCTGGGAAAGCAGATGTAACTGTCCATTGGTTTTGAAAGAACCACCTCTCGAGAAACTGTCTGGGTTTGGGAAAGAGGGGATTCCAGGTGCTGGCCTGGCCATGCCTCTGAGCCCACCCTGAGCATGAGCACACGCGTGCACACACACACCTTCAGGAGTTGTCACTTTCTGAGCTTAGCGGCCCTGCCTCTCTCTGCCTCTTTGCATTTCACAGACCCAGCTGAGCAGCAAGGGAAAGCGCTCACATTTCTGGGAGCTTAGGTTCCCCTCCACTGGCCTAGTTCCCTGACCCTATACTCTTCCAGGACCCCCTCCTTCAGCGTAGGGACCACACCAGGCAGCAGCACTTGCAGCCAGGGCCTGCCGATCAGCTCACCTGGACACCAGGTCCCCTGCCACAGCCCTGCCTTACCTGTGTTATTCTTCTACCAGGTGGACAACCCACCAGCCCACCACCCCGGTTCCCTCTGGACAGAGGACTTAGCAACCACTGCTTTTACCTCCACTCAGGACCCCAGGCTTGGGAAAAACAAGCCTGGCTGATCTAGGAATACTCAGAGAGAAGAAAGCTGGAGCAGACAAGAAACTTCTGGAAGAGTGATGTAAGAAAGGCTCAGGAATGAGCTTAGAATCAGATGGCATGATCAGCAGCCTGCAGGCCAAGATCCAATCAGGGATGTCAAGTTTGGCTCATGCAAATTTTTTTAAGATTTATTTATTTTTAATTGAAGGATAATTTGCTTTACAATATTGTGTTGGTTTCTGCCATACATCAGTATGAATCATATGTACATAGGTGTACATATGTCCCCTCCCTCTTGAACCTCCCTCCTACCTCCCACCCCATCCCACCCCATAGATTGTCATAGTGGCTCCTGAAAAATTTTTATACACTAGTTGCAACATTATAAGGTTTAATATAATAAAAATCTGGATTTGCAGAATTCCCTGGTGGCACAGTAGGCAAGAATTCACCTGCCAATGCAGGGGATGTGGGTTCGATCCCTGGTCTGGGAAGATTCCTCATGCTGCAGAGCAACTAAGCCCATGTGCCACAACTACTGAGCCCACGTTCCAGAGCCCAAGAGCCACACAACTGAGACTGTGCCAGAACTACAGAACCCGTGTGCTGCAACAGCTGAAGCCCATGCACCCATAGCCCGTGCTCTGCAACAAGAGAAGCCACCGCAATGAGAAGCCTGTGCACCACAACGAAGAGTAGCCCCCACTGGCCACAGCTAGAGAAAGCCTGAGCAAAGCAACGAAGACCCAGGGCAGCCAAAAATAAACTAATTTTCTAAAAACTACTTAAAAGGTTTGGATTTGTGCTGGCTTTTTGGGAAAATGTGAAAAGCTGGCAACTGGGCCTGGGTTCTATTATGGCAACTCTCAAACGGAACATGGCCAGGGCAGCCCCCTCTAGGGTCCCTTGAGTTTGCCCATCACTTTTTGCTGTGCACAATGGTTCCTGCCCAGCCTGCCCCCTGATGCTTAACTCATGAGAAGGTCAAGAAACCAACATCTCTGAGGGCAGGGCCAGCCTGGGAAGGAGTCTGGAGATTAACCATGAACTGACAGGGAGATGTGCAGCCCTCCAGGAGGTGCCCTGTGTGAGCCAACAGGGCCAAGTCTTCAGGAGGGATTTGAGTTCACAGTGGACGAAATAGCAATGGCATCTAGGAAGGCTATTAGGGAAGTTCTTTCCTCATCTAGAAAGGCCAACAGGGGATTATCTCAGCCAGAACCCTTCCGAAGTGCTGGGAATCCCCATTCTGGCAGGGAGCCAGCCAGCAGGGCTGGCTCTCAGGAGAGGTCCACAGCCAGTCCTGAATGATCTGAGAAGGCTTCCAGTGCCCCTCAAGATGAGGAAGACTTTGCAAGATTTCTATTTTCCTCTTAAATATCTTGAAACAACACAGAAATCTTTAACAAACAAACAAATAAAAAAACATGTCCTATGAACTTGCTTGCCAGGCAGCAAGGAAGGAGGGCAGGCTGGGGAAATGAAGTACTATTGCCTCTTGGTCTTTTGAGGGAAGGGAACTGGAAAAGAGGCAAGTGGTTGCAGGTTTACATTTGGGAGGACCCAGGGCCAAGAAAGGATCTGATCAACCTACCTCGGACTTGGTTATCTGTGTTGCTTCACCCCAAGCTAAAGAAATTTCTGGTTCAGTGGTGAGCCGGAGCCAGTGCTTACCAGCTTCTGAGAACCGATTGAGCACACCTTTTCCCAACTTCATAGTCAGGGTCAGTAGCCTCATATTGGTAGCTTGAAATCAGCCACCATAGGAATATTCCTTACACATGACATGTCCCCAGAAGCATAGCCTGGGCCTGACCTGACACGGAGTGCACAGGAGAACCAACTGTGGTGTGCCTGTCAGTGGTAAGGGATTAACAACTCCCAGCAGGGAGGGCGTGAAAGTCTTAGTTGCTCAGTCATGTCTGACTCTTAGCAACCCCATGGAGTATAGCCCACCAGGCTCCTCTGTCCGTGGAATTCTCCAGGCAAGAATACTGGAGTAGGTAGCCATTCCCTTCTCCAGGGGATCTTTCTGACCCAGGGATTGAACCTGGGTCTCCTGCATTACAGACAGATTCTTTACCATCTGAGCCACCAAGGGAAGCCCCCTAGCAGGGAATTTAGTTCAGTCACTCAGTCGTGTCTGACTCTTTGAGACCCCATGGACTGCAGCAGACCAGGCTTCCCTGTTCATCACCAACTCCCAAAGCCTGCTCAAACTCATGTCCATCGAGTCGGTAACACCATCCAACCATCTCATCCTCTGGTGTCCCCCTCTCCTCCTGTCTTCAATCTTTCCCAGCATCAGGGTCTTTTCCAGTGAATCAGCTCTTCACATCAGGTGGCCAAAGTATTGGAGCTTCAGCTTCAGCATCAGTCCTTCCAATGAATATTCAGGACTGATTTCCTTTAGGATTGACTGGTTGGATCTCCTTGCAGTCCAAGGGACTCTCAAGAGTCGTCTCCAACACCACAGTTCAAAAGCATCAATTCTTCGGCCCTCAGCTTTCTTCATGGTTCAACTCTCACATCCATAGATGATTACTGGAAAAACCATAGCCTTGACTAGACGGACCTTTGTTGGCAAAGTAATGTCTCTGCTTTTTAATATGATGTCTAGGTTGGTCATAACTTTCCTTCCAAGGAGTAAGCGTCTTTTAATTTCATGGCTGCAATCACCATCTGTGGTGGTTTGGAGCCCAAGAAAATAAAGTCTGTCACTGTTTCCATTGTTTCCCCATCTATTTGCCATGAAGTGATGGGATGGGATGCCATGATCTTAGTTTTTTGAATGCTGAGTTTTAAGTCAGCTTTTTCACTCTCCTCTTTCACTTTCATCAAGAGGCTCTTCAGTTCCTCTTTGTTTACTGCCATAAGGGTGGTGTCATCTGCATATCTGAGGTTATTGATATTGCGAGATGAATGCAATTGTGTGGTAGTTTGAACATTCTTTGGCATTGCCTTTCTTTGGGATTGGAATGAAAACTGATCTTTTCCAGGCCTGTGGCCACTGCTGAGTTTTCCAAATGGCAGGGGAACTCTAATTGGTAGTATTTGCCAGTTTCATTTATACAACAGAAGCTAGCAAATGCTAATAAGAGTTCTCCTCCCTGCTATGCTGTTCTTCATCACTCAGTCATGTCCGACTCTTTGCAGCCCCATTGACTATAGCCTGCTAGGCTCCTCTGTCCATGGGATTCTCCAGGCAAGAATACTGGAGTGGGTAGTCATTCCCTTCTCCAGGGGATCTTCACAACCCAGGGACTGAACCCAGGTCTCCCGCATTGCAGGCAGATTCATTACTGGCTGAGCCACCAGGAAAGCCCAAGAATACTAGAGTGGGTAGCCATTCCCTTCTCCAGAGGAACTTCGAAACCCAGGGATCAAACCGCGATCTCCTGTATTGCAGGCAGATTCTTTACCAGCTAAGCCACCCAGCAAGCCCCTCTCCTCCCTGCTAAGAGGTGTTAATCCCTTACCACTTACTAGCACACCACAGCTGGTTCTTCCGTGCACACCCTGCCAGGTCAGGCCTCCTCTATGCTTCTGGGAACATGTCATATCTCAGTCAGAAAAACCTCCAAATTCAACACTCCCCTACAAGATCCCAAACAGGAAATGCAGGAGGCAGACAGCAAACTAAATAAGAATCCGACAGGAGTTTTGAATTATGCTGAACCTTCACTGACTTCCCTCTGTTTTCTAATTGCTTGTCCTGAGAATCCAGGTCTGGAGAAAAGTTTTTTCTCTGCGCTGAGTGTTCTTTGTTCTCTCTGAGCTGAGTTCTCAGAGAAGGAGAAGGGCTGTGGCCAGACCCCACATTCAAGGCACTAGCCAAGCACCTTTCCACCTCTCTAGATAGCTGAATTCCCAGCCCACGTGTAGGAAGTGCTCTGTGTCGCAGAAAGAATCCACAAGATGTATGAAATAGAGGGAAAGGAGTTCAAAGGGAGGAAAAGAGCGCTTTCTCCACAATCTTAATTTTTCTCTTCCTAGATGGCCTTGGACAACAACATCCTATACGAGCCATCAGAATTCAACACCTCATGTACAATTTTGCCATCACCATAGATATTCTCCTCAGATATCTTTCTAGTTACGCTCCATCTGTCATACCCTTGACCTCATTATATCTTCTCTTAAATATCACAGCCATTGCCAGATCTTCATTTTTAAAAAAAATTTTCTCTCTCCTCCCTCTCAGCTGGGAAGTGGAGGTAAGCATCTCAACCACTGTCCTTCAATTTCCCTGTATTCCCCTGGACCATGTTGTCTAGTTGAACCTTGGAAATGATCAATTCACAGAAAATAAAAGTTATACAGAAAGAAAGTGTAACTATAGCATATGGCAAGGCTGAGAACAAAATTTACATAATCATAGGGATGTCAGGTTTTGAAAGTTAATTTAATCAAAACCAGCAAAACAACTAAAGCAGGAGGGTGCTTATAGGAAAAATTTCCTGTGTTTTCCCCTTGCTCTCTCTCTCTCTCTCTCTCTCACACACACACACTCCCCTTCCTGTCACACACACTCTAATGTCTGATGTGTGGGGTTTTCCTCCTCACCGAGCAATTCTCTATGACACCAGATGGATGCTCCATAATTCAATTCTGACACTAACCAAAGTTAAAGTTAGCACAGACCCCATAGGCTAAAGGCTCAGTCCCATGAGACTGTGCCCCACCTCAAATGCCAGTCGCCACGTTACTCACAACTTCTGTCTGACTTGGCTACAAATCAGATCTTCCCATGACCGCTCCTCTCCTTAGATTTGATCATTGGCTAGAACAGTTTATCAAATTCAGAAACAGTTTTACATTTATTGGCTTATGATTTATTAAAGGGTATTGTGAAAGATGTAGATGAACAGTCAGATGAAGAGATATGTAGAGCAAGACTTGGAAGGATCCTGCAAAGAGTTGGACACGGCTGAGCAACTGAACTGAACTGAGCATAGGAGTGTGCAAACCTGGAAGCTCTCCAAACCCTACACTTCTGGAGTTTTTATGGAGGCCTCTCAACCGGTAAAGAATCCACCTGCAATGCGGGAGACCTGGCTTCTATCCCTGGGTTGGGAAGATCCCGTGGAGAAGGGAACAGCTACCCACTCCAGTATTCTGGCCTGGAGAATTCCATGAGCTGTATAGTCAATGGGGCCGCAAAGAGTCAGACGTGACTGAGCAACTTTCACTATCATCATGTAAGGATGATGAATCATTAACTAGCCTCCAACCTCTTCCCCCTCCTGAAAGATGGGAGATGAGACTGAAAATTCCAAGCTTCTAACTAAGGCTTGGTCTTTCTGGTAACCAGCCCCCATCCTAAGGCTCTCTGGAGCCCACTCAGAGTCATTTCATTAAAACAAAAGATGCCTATTTGCACATCATTGTCTATACCTAGCTACAATGGAGGCGAGGAAAAGAAACCTTTCCATTGGGCCCATGATTATCCAAAATAAAACCAGGATGTTGATAGAAAAGTAGAAAGGGAAAAGGGATTGGAGAGGTAAGCAATCAGCATTCTCTGGCACATTGATCATTTCCCAAGGTTATGTGTGGCTTTCTGAGTCTGTGTTCTTAACCCTTAAATAAATATGACCCAAAGGTAAAAAATAAATAAATAAATAAAATAAAAGATGCTCCTATCACCCAGGAAATTTCAAGGGATTTAGGAGCTCTGTGTCAGGAACCAGACAGTGAACCTAAGGCAATGAAACAAGGATTTCCTTTCCCAGATTCAGCTACTGATTCTTCTTGGGATGACAGCCCCTGCCTTCTTCTCCCAGGGCAACCTTCCTGGGATCAGCTCCCAGCCTCCAACACTGCCACCCCATGAATCCTTCTCTTCCCTGCTCCCTTTTCCTCTGCCTCCTCTTCAGTCTGTCTACGTTTTTTTAAAAACTATTTATTTGGTTCCTCCAGGTCTTAGTTGCAGCACGTGGGATTTAGTTCCCTGACCAGGGATTGAACCCAGTCCCCCTGCATCGGAAGCACAGAGTCCTAGCCATGGGACACCAGGGAAGTCCCCCATTTACCTTTTCTAAGATTCCTCTTTTCTCTCCTGTCTCCTCCTCAAGTCTCATCTTCCAAATCAAGTATTGCACATAGAGGCTGGCAGATTTGACAGACCTTTGTTGGCAAAGTAATGTTTCTACTTTTCAATATGCCGTCTAGGTTGGTCATTTTTCCAGTAGTCATGAGAGTTGGACTATAAAGAAAGCTGAGCCTCGAAGAATTGATGCTTTTGAACTGTGGTTTTGGAGAAGACTCTTGAGAGTCCCATGGACTGCAGGGAGATCAAACCAGTCAATCCTGAAGGAAATCAACCTGAATATTCATTGGAAGGACTGATGTTGAAGCTGAAACGCCAGTATTTTGACCACCTGATGCAAAGAACTAACTCATAAAAAGACCCAGATGCTGGGAAAGATTGAAGGCAGGAGAAAGGGACGACAGAGGATAAAATGGTTGGACGGAGTCATCGACTCGATGAACATCAGTTTGAGTAAACTCTTGGAATTGGTGATGGACAGGGAAGCCTGGCATTCTGCAGTCCATGGGGGTCTCAAAGAGTCGGACACGACTGAGTGACTGAACTGAACATAGAGGCTGGCAGACGGAATGAAGAAATGTTCAGGATCGCGGAGGCCTGGGGCAAGCCAGAGGGCACAGGGGATCCACTCCAGCCCGTGGCTGCTACACAGGGATGAAGATGTCCTGTTGCCAGATCTTTTCACTTATCTGGAGGTCTGTGGCCTTCTGCTGTCTATGAAACTCCTTGTTTTTAAATGTCGGCAACTAGTTCAAATATTTATGGTTAGACCCAGAGACTGAATCAATCAAAAAAACTGAGTTCCCCCCGTCCCTGAAGAAGTTTCATTCAAACCTTGACAAGAGATGAGGAAAATACTTATATTCTAGTCTTCTAGGGCAGCTAACTACAGAAGGTGGGATAAAATCTTTAAATTTCCATGTTTATTCTGGTGAATTAAAATCTGGGACTTTTAGTTGGAAATTGGCCATTTTAATTCAGCAGAAGAAATACCACCTCCAAAAAGATTTCACACCCTTACAGACTGAGCTCCTCTTCCCCGCTCCCCCACTCAAAGCTGGCTCTTCCCTAGACTTGTCATTGACAAAACCTCTGCTGCGCTGCTCCCCATCTCACTCCCAGCACTGTCTGCTGCCAAAACTCCACCAACATACACAGATTCTCCATCAACAACCTCCAGGCAAGGATCAGACCTCCCTTTCCTTTCCGGGAGTATTATTGGGTTCTTCCCAGAAAAGTTCCAGGGCAACTCTCTGAAGTTTCATATACACTATCCTATTTCATTAAGTCCTCTTTTTCTCCTTTAACAAATATTTCTGAACTGAGGCCAGCCCTGCTCCGCATTCATGCCCAAGCAGCACCTGCCTCTCCCCAAGGGCTGGATGGGGCTCTGCACCAGCTAGAAGCCCCAAGCATCTGTGGGTGTTGCATCAAACCAGCCCAGCCTTGCTAGTCATCTGTGCTGGCAGCTTGCTAATAAAAGCCTGAGACAGAGAGGAGAGAGGCTTGTCTGAGAGGCAGCTGCGCCGACAGCACCAAGAAGCAGCTGGAAATCCCTCACTGGCCTCGCTGCTACAGCCCTGCAGCTCAGCGCTCAGTCATGCTACGGACAGGCTTCCAGGTGGCAGTGATACTTGGTCACCATGGAGCTCTTCCTGGTCTCACCCACCTCCTGCCCAGATTCAACCCTGCCTCAGCCTTCGGATCCTCCACGGAGACCCTGGTGAGTGAGTTCTCAGTTCAACCAAATGCACAGCCTTCTGGAGCCCAAGGATATAGTTGTTGTTGTTGTTTCGTTGCTAAGTTGTGATTCTTTGCAACCCCATGGACTGTAGCCCGCCTGGCTCCTCTGTCTATGGGACTCTTCAGGCAAGCGAGCTGTCATTTCCTTCTCCAAGGATCTTTCTGACCCAAGGATTGAACCCAAGTCTTCTTCATTGCAGGTGGACTCTTTACCATCTGAGCCACCATAGGGACCAACCCAAATCTCCTCTTCCTAGATCATGGCCAGGGTAGGTGAGCAGCTTGTTGGGAGCTATTTGATTAGGCAAAGGAAACCAAGTAGCCCAGATCCCGAATGAAGACCACCAGGTTACTTTCCTCCTGATCTGAATCTTGTGTGGCCACCAATCACTTTCCTCCAATGGGGCTCAGACTGTTGGGACATCCCCAGGTGAAGGATGCTGTGTGCGGCCTTAGCAAACAACTGGCCTGTTGCCCATGGTTGCAGTTGGTGCAAGAGCATCTGGTGCCACAGAGGACTCCTCTTCATCCCATAGACAGTACTGCACCACTGCCGGTGCCCAAAACATGTTTCAAGAGAGCCCCCACTCCCCACTTCCCCATTGTTACTCACTTCAGGGTGAGCACAGCTATGGACAGAGCCGAAGTAGCTCCTGAGGTGAGTAACAATGGTCCTCACCTGTGGTCCCACTCCCACCCCCACCGCCCCGCCCCCGCCGAGGTAGACAGTTGCTCAGAATGAGCTCTGAGGTTTCCAGGTGGCATTAGTGGTAAAGAACCCACCTGCCATGCAGGAGACAAAAAAGACACAGATTCGATCCCTGGGTTAGGAAGATCCCCTGGAGGAGGGCACAGCAACCCACCCCAGTATTCTTGCCTGGAGAATTCCATGGACAGAGGAGCCTGGCAGGCTATGGTCCATGGTGCCACAAAGAGTCGGAACCAACTGAAGCAACTTAGCACACACAGAAAGAGCTCTAGTCCAACCACCAGCTCATATGCTCATAAGTTTGGCAACCTTAGCCATATTTCCTCAGTTTTCCCATATGTACAGTGGGGCTAATACTAGCCATTTTCAGCCTCAAGGAACAGCTCCAGGTGGTTTTCATTTTTGTTCTTGTTTGGCTGCATTGGGTCTTAGTTTCAGCACATGGGATCTTCTTTGCGACATGCAGGATCTTTCATTCCAGCACTCCGACTCTCTAGTTGTGGCACAGGCTCAGTACTGCGGCACACAGGCTCAGTACTGTGGCACACAGGCTCAGTACTGCAGCACACAGGCTTAGTTGCTCCTCAGCATGTGGGATTTTAGTTCCCTGACCAGGGATTGAACCTTCAACCTCTCCATTGCAAGGCAGATTCTTAATCACTGGACCAGCAGGGAAGTTCCTTCTCAGGTTTTAAAGCAGGGCAATTATACTGCACCATTACAGAGATGCTGCCTCTAATTGTCAGCCCCAACGCCTTTCCTTCCCTTCCTTTGCACATTAGTGTCCCCTAGCCTGATAGCTCAGTTGGTAAAGAATCCACCTGCAATGTGGGAGACCCAGGTTCGATTTCTAGGTGGGGGAAGATCCACTGGAGAAGGGATAGGCTACCCACTCCAGTATTCATGGGCTTTCCTTGTGACTTAGCTGGTAAAGAAACTGCCTGCAATGTGGGAGACCTGGGTTTGATCCCTGGGTTGGGAAGATCCCCTGGAGAAGGGAAAGATTACCTACTCCAGTATTCTGGCCTGGAGAATTCCATGGACCGTATAGTCCATGGGGTTGCAAAGAGTCGGACACGACAGAGTGACTTTCACTTTTCCCCTTGCCTGGTCACTCTCAGGAGTCCCCAAGGGCCATTTCCCTCAACACTGACAGAAGGGATTGAGGAGCCCAAGAACCCAGGAGCTGGGTTACATTATGTACAGATCCCGCAGCCCAAACCATGGGCCACCTTCCAGAAAGCCATCTAGTCTCCCCAATCTTTCCTGACCAGGTCTCAAGATTCTGTTGGGAGATGACAGAGAGTAAGAATTACGCCCTCCCCAATGCCAGCTGGGGTCCAGACATGCTGAGCCTGTATCATGAATTTCTGGAGAAGACCAAGACCGAAGGCTGGGTCAGACTGCCTTCCTTCAGGTCCAACAGAGACCACATCCAGGGGTTCAAGCTCCCACTAGAGTCATCAGCTAACTCAGGTAAGGCCTGGCCTGAGAGCGGCCCTTGGCATGCACATGCACCAGCCCACTGGAATCAGTTCGGCCAGCCCCTTTTCTGGCGGCCAGGGACTTTTCGGGAGGAAACTCACAAGCTCTCTGCCAGTTCTCAGCCAGAAGTTCTTTCTGGCAAGTCCACCCCTCATGCTGCAGCCCCAGGCACATGGATGAGGAAAGCGTCCTCTCAGCCCCCGTCCCCTACTCCCCTCCTCCTGGGGGATGAGAGCATGCCCAAGCAACTGCCTCTGCTCCCAGCCCAGAGTGCACCCTCCAGAGAACTGCTGACTCAGCCCTCTACCCATCTGCCTCCTCACCAGGGATGCTTGCCTTACTGTCAAGCCTTATCCCAAGTCCTCCTCCCCACCCCACAAAGGTCTGAGGATTCCCCCTTGCCCACTGGAGAAACTCCTTCCACACCATCCCTGTTCTGCTAGGCCCAGAGATTCCTGAAACACCCACAGGTCAGAGCAATAGAGCTCTCTACTTTGATCTCTCTGCATGTGCATGGACATGGACAGGTTAACATGTCTCTCTCACTCACATACGTGTTCTTCCAGCCAAGTGCTGACTAGATGGTCCATTCAATTTATGGAAAAAACAAAGTTGCATCAAAAATTTTTGAAGATTTTGGTTTTCATCTGAGAAAGATATGGTTCTTATAGTCACCTTGAGGAAAAAAAAAATCAGAACTTTGTGGGATTCCATTTTCACTTATTTTTCTGTTCCATATTGTTCTTTTGAACAGTATGTGTATTAAATGCCTTACATTTTAATTTTCAATGTTTAAGGTCTCTTAAAGTCTGACTTGCCTATGACCCTACAACTACTCTCAGCCAGGGAACTTCATGAATGTTTCTTCCTCAAGATTCAGGGCTCCCGGAGGACAGGGCTGTGTTCCCCTCAGACCCAGGGCTCCAGAGGACAGGGCTGTTGTCCCCTCAGACTGAAGACCTTGAGGACGGGTCAGTGCCTCACTCTCCAGTTGAAGACTCCCCAAGAGCAGAGCCCATGTGTCCCCTGGTTCTCTCCTCAACAATGTGCCAGAGGCCAGCTCCATCTCTGCTGCTGAATGACCGACCCTGCCTCCTGACTGGTCCCCCTGGCCTCACACACTCCCTCCTTCAGCTCTGTCACCGCCCATCTCTCCCCAGACAAAAGTGACTGGCGCCTCTTCACCAGGTGTATTGAAAGGGAAGGACAAGGCTATGAGTATGTCATCTTTTTTCAACCATCTGAGAAGAAGTCCATCTGTCTTTTCCAACCAGGACCCTACCTGGAGGGGGTCCCAGGGTAAGATAACGGGCTAACCCCGGCGGGGGACATCTTTGACTGCTTCCCGGGCTTGGCCAAGGGGGTGGATTGGGCTCGGCCAGCCTCTGGGCTCTGTACCTCTCTCTATGGAGTTTGGTGGAGAGTGGGAGGCACTGGGCTTCAGTCTCACGGTGTCAGGTGTGGAAGGATATTCTGTCATCTGGTTCAGTCCCCATTGGGCAGATAAGAGACAGTCTCCTTATTCCAGGCCTGGAAATTTTTCAGTAAAAAGGGGCCTTAAAAGCCACTCTGAGAAGGGTGTAGTGGACTCAGAAGATGACAAGATCTGGAGTTAAGGACCAGACTTCCAGTCCTCCTCTGCCACTGCTTGTATGAAGACCCCAAGCAAGCAAGTTAACCTCTGTCTCCTGGCCTTCAGTCTCCTGGAAAAGGAAATGGCAACCCACTCCAGTATTCTTGCATGGAAAACCCCAAGGACAGAGGAGCGTGGTGGGCTACAGTCCATGGGGTCACAAAGAGTTGGACATGACTGAAATGACTTAGCATGCATGCACTTCAGTCTCCTTACCTAAATCTTGGGGCAGTAATATCTACCTCCCAGAATAGCTGAGAGATATGATATGAAGGGCCTGTGTGTATGTACTCATAAACCATAAAGCACAATACAGCTATCAGGCTATCTCTCCAAACTTCACCTTTGCCCAGTAGGCAAACTGAGGCGCACAGAGGTAAGTGATCTTGCCCAAGGTAGCACAGGCAGTTAAGGTCAGATCCAGGACTCTAACCCAGGAGGCGGGACTCCAAGTCCATTGCTTCTTCTGTACTCTGCTGCCTCCAAACTGGGAAGGGACCCAGGAAAGAACTCACAGTGGATGTAAATACATTCACACTGGACATAAATACACACTCAGACAGGCCCTGAGCCTCTTGCTTAAGGACGCTGGGTCCACGTCACCAGGTCCATGTTTGTCTGCCTTCTTGATCCCTGTTCCTGCTTTAGACAGTCACTGAAGGCTAACTGTGGGGTCAGAATCCTTGCAAGGGAGAGGAGAGAGGGGAGGGAAAGAGAAACTTAAGGGTCCCAAGACCTTAGAGAGACTGAGTTGCAGTTAAACAGAATTCAAAGAGATTATTAGATATCAGCACCTCTGCAGGCCACAGATTCCGACTGCAGCCCTTTCGTCCCCTTGGCCATCCTGAAGGTATCTTCCATGGGGGCTTCTACATGAGTGCGTGCAGACACTGGGGGACTAGGTCAGAGATCTACCCAGGCCACCAGTCCCCTCCCTTATGAAGAGGAAAACCCCCCAAAGAGGCAAGGATAGGGTGGAATGTGGCCTTTGATTTGGGGGCTCATGGAAGTGGGGCTGGGAAGGCAGAAGAGGAGCACTCAACACTGAGGCTAGAAGATTGGGGGGATCTAAGAAGGGATCAGCACTGAATTAGAAACACCCAGGTCAGTCTACCTCCTGTGTAAGGAAAAGTCTTGTACTTCCTGCTGTCTTTCTTTCCTGTGAGCTTCTCACTCTCACACAAAACACTTCCCTTCTGACACTTTGGCCCCCAAATGGCTGGAAGCTCCCCCAACACCAAGCAATTCCCTGTGACACCAATGGGGGGGGGTCCCACAATAGAACACTGTCTACCTGGAGATAGTGTCAGACCCCACGGGTTAAAGACTCAGTCCCACAAGACTGCTTCCATCCTTCTTCAGATGCCAACCGCAAGTGTAGGTGCACAGGTTACCCACAATTTCTGATCTGGCAGTAACTGGTGGTTCCCAGTACCCTTTCCTCTGGTTGGATGAATTTACTAGAACCATTCACAGAACTCAAAGAACCACTTACTTATGTTCCAGTTCAGTTCAGTTCAGTCGCTCAGTCATGTCCGACTCTTTGCGAACCCATAAATCACAGCACGCCAGAACTCCTTGTCCATCATGAACTCCTGGAGTTTACCCAAACTCATGTCCGTTGAGTCGGTGATGCCATTCAACCATCTCATTCTCTGTCATCCCCTTCTCCTCCTGCCTTCAATCCTTCCCAGCATTAGGGTCTTTTCAAATGAGTCAGCTCTTCGCATCAGGTGGTCAAAGTATTGGAGTTTCAGCTTCAACATCAGTCCTTCCAATGAACACTCAGGTCTGATCTCCTTTAGGATGGACTGGTTGGATCTCCTTGCAGTCCAAGGGACTCTCAAGAGTCTTCTCCAACACCACAATTCAAAAGCATCAATTCTTTGAAGGTCAGCTTTCTTTATAATTCAACTCTCACATCCATACGACTTCCCTGGTGGCTCAGACGGTAAAGTGTCTGCCTACAATGTGGGAGACCTGGGTTCGGTCCCTGGGTCGGGAAGATCCTCTGGAGAAGGAAATGGCAACCCACTCCAGTACTCTTGCCTGGAAAATCCCATGGATGGAGGAGCATCCATACATGACTACTGGCAAAACCATAGCCTTGACTAGATGGACTTTTGTTGACAAGATAATGTCTCTGCTTTTTAATTTGCGGTCTAGGTTGGTCATAACTTTCCTTCCAAGGAGTGTCTTTTAATTTCATGGCTGCAGTCACCATCTGCAGTGATTTTGGAGCCCAAAAAATAAAGTCAGCCGCTGTTTCCCCATCTATTTACTATGAAGTGATGGGACCAGATGCCATGATCTTAGTTTTCTGAATGCTGAGCTTTAAGCCAACTTTTTCACTCTCTTCTTTCACTTTCATCAAGAGGCTCTTTAGTTCTTCTTCACTTTCTGCCATAAGGGTGGTGTCATCTGCATATCTGAGGTTATTGATATTTCTCCCAGTAATCTTAATTCCAGCTTGTGCTTCTTCCGGCCCAGGCTTTCTCGTGATGTACTCTGTATATAAGTTAAATAAGCAGGGTGACAATAGACAGCCTTGATGTACTCCTTTTCCTATTTGGAACCAGTCTGTTGTTCCATGTCCAGTTCTAACTGTTGCTTCCTGGCCTGCATACAGGTTTCTCAAGAGGCAGGTCAGGTGGTCTGGTATTCCCATCTCTTGAAGAATTTTCCACAGTTTATTGTGATCCACACAGTCAAAGGCTTTGGCATAGTCAATAAAGCAGAAATAGATGTTTTTCTGGAACTCTCTTGCTTTTTCGGTGATTCAGCAGATGTTGGCAATGTGATCTCTGGTTCCTCTGGCTTTTCTAAAACCAGCTTGAACATCTGGAAGTTCACGGTTCACATATTGCTGAAGCCTGGCTTGGAGAATTTTAAGCATTACTTTACTAGGGTGTGAGATGAGTGCAATTGTGCAGTAGTTTGAGCATTTTTTGGCATTGGTCTTCTTTGGGATTGGAATGAAAACTGACCCTTTCCAGTCCTGTGGCCACTGCTGAGTTTTCCAAATTTGCTGGCATATTGAGTGCAGCACTTTTACAGCATCATGCATCTTTTAGGATTTGCAATAGCTTAACTGGAATTCCATCACCTCCACTAGCTCTGTTCGTAGTGATGCTTTCTAAGGCCCACTTGACTTCACATTCCAGAATGTCTGGCTCTAGGTGAGTGATCACACCATCGTGATTATCTGGGTCATGAAGATCTTTTTTGTATAATTCTTCTGTGTATTCTTGCCACCTCTTCTTAAAATCTTCTGCTTCTGTTAGGTCCATACCATTTCTGTCTATTATTGAGCCCATCTTTGCATGAAATGTTCTCTTGGTATCTCTAATTTTCTTGAAGAGATATCTAGTCTTTCCTATTCTATTGTTTTCCTCTATTTCTTCACATTGATCACTGAGGAAGGTTTTCTTATCTCTCCTTGCTATTCTTTGGAACTCTGCATTCAAATGGGTATCTCTTTCCTTTTCTCCTTTGCTTTTTGCTTCTCTTCTTTTCACAAATATTTGTAAGCCTTCTTCAGACAGCCATTTTGCTTTTTTACATTTCTTTTTCTTGGGGATGGTCTTGATCCCTGTCTCCTGTATAGTGTCATGAACCTCCGTCCATAGTTCATCAGGCACTCTGTCTATCAGATCTAGTCCCTTAAATCTATTTCTCACTTCCACTGTATAATAATAAGGGATTTGATTTAGGTCATACCTAAATGGCCCAATGGTTTTCCCCACTTTCTTCAATTTAAGTCTGAATTTGGCAATAAGGAGTTCATGATCTGAGCCACAGTCAGCTCCCTGTCATGTTTTTGCTGACTGTATAGAGGTTCTCCATCTTTGGCTGTGAAGAATATAATCAATCTGATTTCAGTGTTGACCATCTGGTGATGTCCATGTGTAGAGTCTTCTCTTGTGTTGTTGGAAGAAGGTGTTTGCTATGACCAGTGTGTTCTCTTGGCAAAACTCTATTAGCCTTTGCCCTGCTTCATTCTGTACTCCAAGGCCAAATTTGCCTGTTTCTCCAGGTGTTTCCTGACTTCCTACTTTTGCATTCCAGTCCCCTATAATGAAAAGACATCTTTTTTTTTTTTTTTAAGACATCTTTTTTGGATGTTAGTTCTACAGGGTCTTGTAGGGCTTCATAGAACCATTCAACTTCAGCTTCTTCAGCTTTAATGGTCAGGGCATAGTCCTGGATTACCATGATATTGAATGATTTGCCTTAGAAACGAACAGAGATCATTCCGTCATTTTTGAGATTGCATCCAAGTACTGCATTTCAGACTCTTTTGTTGACTATGATGGCTATTCCATTTCTTCTAAGGGATTCTTGCCCATAGTAGTAGATGTAATGGTCATCTGAGTTAAATTCACCCATTCCAGTCCATTTTAGTTCGCTGATTCCTAGAATGTCGATGTTCACTCTTGCCATCTCCTACTTGACCACTTCCAATTTGCCTTGATTCATGGACCTAACATTCCAGGTTCCTATGCAATATTACTCTTTATAGCATCGTACCTTGCTTCTATCACCAGTCACATCCACAACTGGGTCTTGTTTTTGCTTTGGCTCCATCCCTTCATTCTTTCTGGAGTTATTTCTCCACTGATCTCCAGTAGCATATTGGGCACCTACCAACCTGGGGAGTTCATCTTTCAGTGTCCTATCTTTTTGTCTTTTCATACTGTTCATGGGGTTCTCAAGGCAAGAATACCGAAGTGGTTTGCCATTCCCTTCTCCAGTGGACCACATTCTGTCAGACCTCTCCACCATGACCCGTCCATCTTGGGTGGCCCCACACGGCATGGCTTAGTTTCATTGAGTTAGACAAGGCTGTGGTCCATGTGATCAGATTGGCCTGTTGTCTATGATTGTGGTTTCAGTCTGTCTGCCCTCTGATGCCCTCTCTCAGTGCCTACCATCTTACTTGGGTTTCTCTTACCTTGGACGTGGGGTGTCTCTTCACGGCTGCTCCAGCAAAGCACAGCCGCTGCTCCTTACCTTGGACGTGGGGTATCTCCTCTGGGCCGCCGCTCCTGACCTTGGAAATGGGGTACTTATGTTTACCGGTTTATTAAAGATATGGTAAAGAATGAACAGGCTTCCCTAGTAGCTCACTCGGTAAACAATCTGCCTGCAGTACAGGAGACCCAGGTTCAGTCCCTGTGTGAGGAAGATCCCCTGGAGAAGGAAATGGCAATCCACTCCAGTATACTTGCCTGGAAAATCCAGTGGACAGAGGAGCCTGGCGGGCTACAGTCCATGGGATCACAAAGAGTCAGACACAACTGAGCAGCTAAACCACCACCAAAGGATGAACATCCAGATGGAATAAGTCTGTAAGAGAAGGTCTGGGAACACATCCTGAGTGCAAGAGCATCTGTCCTTGTGGAGTTGTGGCGCATCACCCTCCTAGCATGGATGTGTTCGCCAAGCCATACCAACTGGAATTCTTATGGAGGCTACAACACATAGGTATGGTCCATCATTAACTTCATTTTCAGCCCTTCTCCCTTCTCAACAGAACTAGAGGTTGTGGGGGCAGGACAGAAAATTCCAAGCTTCTAATCATGGCATGGTCTTTCTGGTAACCAGCCTTCAACCAGGAGCCCACCCAGAGACACCTTGTTAGAACAAGAGACATTCCTATCACACAGGAAATTATGAGGGTTTCAGGAGCTCTGTGCCAGGACCCAGGGGCAGAGACCAAGATCCCCTGGAGAAGGCATAAGCTACCCACTCCAGGATTCCTGGGCTTTCCTTGACTCAGATGATAAAGTATCTGCCTGCAAAGCAGTGGAACTGCAAAGCAGTTCAATCCCTGGGTTGGGAAGATCCCCTGGAGGAGGGCATGGCAACTCACTCCAGTATTCTTGCCTGGAGAATCCCCATGAACAGAAGAGTCTGGTGGGCTACAGTCCATGGGGTCGCAGAGTCTGGCACGACTAAGCGACTAAGCACAGCACAGCATATATACATATTCTATTATCTTACAAGTACCCGCCCAGCCCCACGGCAATGAGGCAGGGTAGAATAACTGACCAAGAGCTACCCTGAAGCATCTTCACACTTGGCACTGGGTCCTAGGCCCTGAACAAAGAGGGAAGAGAAGGCTTACTGTTCTTCAGCTACAACTCTTCCTCCATTTCAAGCCATGTGGGAAGGGAAGTTTCTTGAGGTGTATGTGAAGTTTTATAAACATTACCTCATTTGATCTGATGAGACACAAATTATTTTTATTCACAATTCACAGTGAGAAAACTAAGGCTTAGAAAGGTTTAGCAACTTGCACAAGATCAAACAGGTAGTGAATGTGGAGCAAGGAGTCAAACCAGGCGGGTGTGGTTGCGTGGCCCCCAGTACTTTCCACCAAAGGGAGCAGAAGCAGGTGGGTGTGGGAAGCCTGCTAGTGGCAGGCGCAGCAGGGTAACCCGTGATAGCCCAGCAGGGAAGCTGACCTGGTTGGTGGAGAATCAGCGTCACACTGTTGAAAGTCAGAAACTGGAATCTCTTTGGAGTTATCTGCTTCCTAAAACTCGGTGCCTTTCTATTTCCCCCAGCTTAACCAGCAACGGAGCTTTGGCATGAAGAAAGTCAGGTTACACAAGTTAGAACGAGAATTTGCACCCTTTAAATAAAGCAAGTGTTTGCAGCATCTACTGAAGCTGGCTCTCAGCTTTCCACAGGCAGCGCCGCTCTGGAGTCCATCTTGTCATCACTGAATAGGCCCTAGGTCAAGTGTCATGGTTACCCACCTTGAAAATGTGGGCTCAACACTGGCCATAGTGACTGGTGAGGTGAGAGCTGCCGAAGGTCACAGTTTAGAGACTAAAGCCCAAAAGTTCAGGGACTTTTCCATCCCCTGAAGGAGTGTACCTTTCCAAACTAGGGTGATTGCTACCAGCAGTTAGGTGATGAATCAAAAAAAAGGTTTCTTCCATTCATTCTATCAGAAAAAAATTTTTTTTTCCTGGTGAAATACAATAATGGTATCAATGGTTGCTAACACAGGCTGTAGTAACATGAAAGAAAAACCAGCTGATTTTGACTGGTTTGGCCAGACAGGATCCAGATCCGTTTCCTTCCCTTTCCTGGGGAAAGATGGAAGGGGGGGGGGGCGGGGCGGTTTCTGTCCCTGGCCTTACTCCCTGCCCTCTCCCCCAGGTTTGCCCACGGAGGGTCCCTGGCAGCCTTGATAGATGAGACCTTTTCTAAAACTGCTTACCTGTCTGGAGAGGGGCTGTTAACAGTAAATTTCAACATCAGGTTCAAAAAGTAAGTATGGGGCACTTCCCTGGCAGTCCAGTGGTTAATACACCTCACTTCCCATGCAGAGGGTGTGGGCTCAATCCCTGGTCAGAGAACTAAGACCCCACATGCTATATGGTGTGGCCAAAAAATTAAACAAACAAACAAAAAATCAGTTTTTTTTTTTAAAGTAAGTACAGAGCTTTGGGGTGTTGGCCATTGAGGGGGCAGTTGGGGTGCAGAAGACCTGTCATGCTCCTTCCCCAGCCACACAGTCCCTTGGTCCCCTGGACAGATCAGAACCTCTGCCATGCAACTCTGGTTGCTGGCAGATGGGCCCTGATCCGGGAGCTACTTAAGTCCTTGAGACAAGGTAAGATGAAGAGAAGTATGGGGGAGGACAGAGAGTTGAGGGGCAGGGCCCAGGGGCCTACATGAGCAGGGCTAAGCCACCTCCTCTCCCAGCTTGATTCCCCTGGGCTCTCTGGCTGTGCTGAATGTCAACGTGGAAAAGATCGAGGACCAGAAGATGTACCTGTCCTGTGTCACCCAGAGCAGAGACCAGCAGACAGTTTACGCTAAAGCCTCAGGTAAGAGGACCTGAGCCCCAGCCCCTGGCCCTGTCCTGCTGGAGCCATGCCCAGAACAAACAGAAGGGGAAATGCTAAGGATCCAATCCCAAGGCGGGCTCCAGCTTTTTAGAGCGGGATTGGGACCTGCTGTACACACAGACAAAGTGAGGAAAAACCGAATTAGGACTTTTTTTTTTTCTGCATATGAGTGGCCCAGCATGTCTCACAAAGACAGGACCCAGGTACTGAGTAACTGGGTACCAAAGCTCTGAGCACCCCATCAGCTCCTGCCGTCCATGCTCTGGCCCCTGCCATTCGACTCACCCTTCTCTTGCAGGCACTTTCCTCCAGATGCAGCTGGAAGAGGATTCATCTCAACACTAGACACAGTGCCTTCAGGAGAGACTACCAACGACCACCTTGCCTACCAGGGACCCCCCGCAGAGCAGGGGGGTGCCCCAGAAGTAACGGGTGAAGTGAGGGAGGGGATGCTTCCCTTGCATAAATAAAGTCTCACAGGCCTGTTCTCAGTCCAACACGCTCCTATAGTTGAAACTCAAAATTCTCCCAGGGCCTCCCACATACCCACTTTCCCATTCAGCACCAAGAGGAGCGGTGTACTGAGGCCTGCCAGGCGCTGGGTGAGGCGCCAGGCACATAGTGATGAAAGACAAGGCCCTTGGTCTCAGCATGCACGGCGCTGGGCGGGGAGCACAGCACCCCGTCAGCTCCTCCCACCCCACCGAGGCCCCGGTTATGACACAAAGGGAGGAGAGGTCAGTTTTACTCTAGGAAAGCAATCAGAGGTTTTCTAGAGGAAGCGGTGCTTGAACTGAGTCTCAAAAGTTAAGTGGTGTCCACCAGGCAGGCAGGGGAGAGGAGGATATTCTGAACAGGGGGCATAGATACGGTGACTTTGGAGAACAGCAAGGTGTTGAATGGGGCAGGAGTTTAGGAAAAGAGAAGAGGGCAGGGCGGGTGCAGGCCATGGAAGGTGCCTTAAACGGTGCAGTGGAGCTTGAACTTTGTCTTGTAGGCAACAAGGATCCTTTAAAGGGTTTGGGCTGGGGCATGGCATAAAGTTTTGTTTTTTGGAAAGATGACTCTGGCGACAACAAGAAGTCAGCAAGACTAAAGGTGGGAGCACTGGTTAGGAGACCCCTGTGGGGCTCCAACAAGAGACAGTAATGACCTAACATGGTTCTAAGCAATGAAGATGAGAGATATGAAAATGATGCAAAGAGTACATTTTCTGGCTTGATGGTTCCAGGTGGCATCACTGGGCATACAGGGGAGCAGGTTTGCAGTGGAGGGAGATACTGAGGTCAACTTCACACAAATTGAGCTTGAAATACCCATGGAACCTTCACCACAAGGGGAGCAGCAGCAAGATCCCTGGATATTATCATTTGGAACTCAGAATTGATTCCATACTGACTCAATCTGTAAGTCATCAATATAAAAACTGACATGGAATCCCACAGAGTGGATTATGCAGAACGAAAGTGAGGAGGAGCCAGGGAGCATGAGAGGGACAAGATGAGACAGGAAGGAAGGATGGGGAAAGGGGTCAATGACGGAACATGTGGTCACACTAAGGCTTAAAGTGGGGACAGAGAATCAAACACCCACTAAGTAGGCCAAGAATAGGACAGGTGGGACCCCCGTTAGATCAGCAGGATCAAATGCTATAGAGAAAGCAGACAAGAATTAAAAAGAGGCCTTTGGACTTGGCAGTAAGGAAGGTGGTGGTCTTTTTTGCCAGGAGGTAGGAGCAAAATCTAGATTGTGGTAGATGAAAAACTGAATGGGAATGACAAACTGAATCGGGATGAGTCTTTCTAGGAATTTTGTTGCTATTACGTTATTTAAAGAAAAAGAGTTAAGTGTATTGAGGAGAGAGGTGTCATCTCGCAGAATAGCCATCTGGTCTTAGAGATGGATCAAGAGCACAAATGGAGGGACTTCCCTGGAGATCCAAGGGATTCTTAACCAAGAATCCACCTGCCAATGCAGGGGACATGGGTTTGATCCCTGGTCCTGGAAGATCCCACGTGCTGAGGGGCAACTAAGCCTGTGGGCCACAGCTACTAAAGCTCTGGAGTCCACAGGTGGACAGAAGTGGAGACAGAAGAACATCAATGTGACTCTGAGACCAAAAGGAAGGAGTTGGAGGGTGGGACTGAGAGGGATTAGAAAAAGTTGACAGGGATTAGAAGTTGATAAGAGCACCTTGACTTCCTCAGTGAGATAGGAGGCAAGGCCACCAGTGGGGAAAGGGGTCTGGAGGAAAGGCAATGACTTGCATAAGCCACAGTGAGGATCAGGACAACAAATTGTCGATACATGGGGCTAAGGCATGCTGAAGGCCCAGCTGCTGGTGAAACGTAGGCCTCTGGAGTGGCACAAACCTGGAGTGAAAGGAAGGTGTGAAGCAGCCAGCAAAACCAAGGGGCCATGGCAGACGCATCAGGTGAGAACAATGGTAAAGGAGGAAAAAGACTGATATGGCTGGTGCACATTTCTAAGGAGGAAAGGTTTGATGTGAGAACAGCTGTGTCATTGTTCAGCTGCTCATTGGTGTCCAATTCTTTGTGACCCCATGGACTGCAGCACGCCAGGCTTCCCTGTCCGTCACCAACTCCCAGAGTTTGCTCAAACTCATGTCCATTGAGTCGGTGATGCTATCCAGCCATCTCACTTTCTGTCATTCCCTTCTCCTCCTTCCTTCAATCTTTCCCAGCATCAGTGTCTTTTACAATGAGTCAGCTCTTCACATCAGGTGGCCAAAATATTGGAGCTTCAGCATCAGTTCTTCCAATGAATATCAGGGTTGATTTTCTTTAGGATGGACTGGTTGCATCTCCTTGCAGTCCAAGGGAATCTCAAGAGTCTTCTCTAACACCACAGTTCAAAAGCATCAATTCTTCGGCACTCAGCTTTCTTTATAGTCCAACTCTCAATCCATACGTGACTACTGGAAAAACCATAGCTTTGACTACATGGACCTTTGTCAACAAAGTGACATCTCTGCTTTTTAATACACTATCTAGGTTGGTCATTGCTTTTCTTTCAAGGAGCAAGCATCTTTTAATTTCGTGGCTGCAGTCACTGTCTACAGTGATTTGGAGCCCAAGAAAATAAAGTTGGTCATTGTTTCCATTGTTTCCCCATCTATTTACTGTGAAGTGATAGGACTGGATGCCATGATCTTAGTTTTTTGAATGCTGAGTTTTAAGCCAGCTTTTTCACTCTCCTCTTTCACCTTCATCAAGAGGCTCTTTAATTCCTCTTTGCTTTCTGCCATAAGAGTGGTGTCATCTGCCTATCTGAGGTTATTGATATTTCTCTGATAAGTCATGTCCAACTCTTTGCAACCCCATGGACTATAGCCCGCCAGGCTCCTCTGTGTATGGGATTTCCCAGGCAAGAATACCAGAGTGGGTTGCCACTTCCTTCTCCAGGGGATCTTTCCAACTCAGGAATCAAAACCCCGTCTCCTGCGTTGGCAGGCAGATCCTTACCACTGAGCCACCCGGGACACCCTTTATTACGTATGGTGATGCCAAATGCTGAAACTGATAAAGCTTTGCATCTCCATAGTCTAACCCTTTTTGTAAATAGACTGTGGTTTTCATTAATATTAGGTCTAGTGTTTGGTTTTTAGCAGTCATTCAGGAACCTGACTGACAAAAGCTCTGTCATCTTCAACATGCAGTTTCCAAAATCATCCTGGGTCGATGCCTAGTTGCCAAATGAGAGAAGAGATAATCACAAGGAGGTTTTCAGAACCAAGCCTCAAAGTGTCTCCTCAGTCACAAGACTCCACCAAACTGCAAGGGAGCTTAGCTGGAAAATATGGCCTAATTCCATGTTGTGGAAGAAAGGGAAATGGGGTTGGTAATAGCTAGCTACCACTGCCTCCGTTTGAAAGGAGGATCAGCAGAGGAGGGTGAGTCTGTGTCCAAATTCTCATCCTGCCAAGTAATTCAGGGGTTCGGGAAAAATGAGGTTTTTGTGGCATGGAACAGGGTCAGAGAGTTGGACACAAATTCAGCAGTGGTGGGTAGATCAGGTTCTCTTTCTAGCAACTAGACCACAAACTTCCTAAGCCATCAGTCTTGAATGACAAGCAAAAGATCAGTTGACATGGATTTGAAGGGACTTGATCCAGTACCTTCCAAAAACTGGAGATTTACTAGAAGCCACAGCCAGAAACCTTGTGGCAGCTCTTCCCTCCCCCACACTCACATAAAAATCCTTTCTCAGGGACTTGCCTAGTGGTCCAGTGGTTAAGACTCTGCACTTCCAATGCAGTGGGCATGGATTTGATCCCCGGTTGGGGAACTAAGATCCCACATGCTGCATGGCACAGCAACAAAACAAAACAAAACACCCTTCTCTTGTGCTTTCACGGCTACCTTTGAAAACTAATTAAACCCAGAGTCTAAATCAGTGTACACCAAAAACCTATTGTCCTTTATTCATGGTCAGGTCAGTTCAGTTCAGTTGCTCAGTCGTGTCCAACTCTTTGCAGCCCCATGAACTGCAGCATGCCAGGCCTCCCTGTCCATCACCAACTCCTGGAGTTTACCCAAACTCATGTCTATTGAGTCAGTGATGCCATCCAACCATCTAGGGCCTAATCTTCATTTAAACACTTCCAAGAGAAGAAGGGAAATATATTCCATCTTTCCCATACAGTCAAGAAAAGGAAGAAAACCAAAACAGTTGTATTTGGAAACCCAAATACAACTTGCTTCTTTCTTTTCTTACTTGGCAACTGGATGTCAACACTCAGGATGACTTTGAAAGCCAAGTGCTGAGGATGGCAGAGGTTCAATACACCCTGTCACTTCTCTACTGGGGCCAGTTTCTAGCAGAAAACAAACATAAGCTGAAAAAACGTACAGAAGTAGGAGGGTCTCAGGCAAGACCCACAGCCAGGCTGGGAGTGACAGCCTTGATTGGAAAAGGCCTGCAGGGCAGGCAGGGATCTCAAGAATGGAAATGAGATCACCAGCTGCTGGATGCTTTTCTAGCATTGAGAGCATTGACAGATGCCTCTCTTCTCACAGAGGCCCAAGTATTGCAGCTTTCTAGGCAGAAACAAGGGGAAGTGCCACCTCCACACTTTAAAAACCAATTCCATGTGTAGTGCGTTCATCTGGAATGCAACTACTTACTCAGGTAGATGGGGTGGAATCCAACAGGCCATCCAGGCAAATGTGATAGCTTATTCTGCTTGAAGCAAAGGATATGTGTTCTCCAAATATTTGAATCAAGGGCCAAGAGAAACCAAAGAGTGAATAAAGCAATTATAAGACTAACCAGTTCAGAAAGCAAGGGATATCAATAGCTCATATTGCTGGGAGCCAACACACGAGATCCCACCCATGACAAGGCCATGAGGGAGAAAACCTGATGGGCAAGGCAGATCAGGTTTTCAGGGATTTCGAAAAGCTGCCCCCGGCGCTCACCTTAAAGATGATATCTGTCTTTCTGATGCCTGCCTCAATAGACTACTCCCTAATTTCTGTGACACAGGCAGAAGGCCTTCCCCAATCTCTTCCCAAATAAGAATCAGTTTAGAACTTTAATCAATAAGTTTCCCAGGTGGTGGTATTTTATGAGATTATACAGGGTGAAAGGAGTGTTTTAATTTAAACTCCTTTGCTGGTAGTTTGTTAGCCAAATGCATTTATGCGCTTGGTACTAATATGCATGATTGCTTATAATATCCTAATCATAAAATAGCATAAAGAACCTGATTATAAAGTGCTTGGGCCTGGTGCACTGGGAAGACCCAGAGGAATCGGGTGGAGAGGGAGGTGGGAGGGGGGATTGGGATGGGGAATACGTGTAACTCTATGGCTAATTCATATCAATGTATGACAAAACCCACTGAAATGTTGTGAAGTAATTAGCCTCCAACTAATTAAAAAAAAAAAAAAAAGAACCTGATTATATAAAAGCCCTAATAGACATAGAGCCTTTTTGAGGGGTGAAGGAGTCCTATTAGAAAACATAAGAAAAATTATTCTATAGGTGGTTATTGGGTTGACATTTGCTTGCTGTGTTTTGCTTGCTGTGTTTTTGCTTTTAATGTGCTAAGGTTGTGTTATAGAAACCATTGTTAATATAGTTAAAGATCTAGAGAAATAAGAACTTAGCCCTAGTGTGGTAACAATGAGATGGTTGTTAATTGTCAGCCAGGAGTGCTAGGCAGAAGCTGCCTCACCAAAGTCGCAGAGTCAGTGTGGGGTAAACTTCTTAGATAAATGCAACTGACAACTTCTGCAGAAGGATTAATTTTTGTGTTAATAAGGCTATACTTCTACTCTGTACTGTTGCCCTATGAGACTGCTACCTTTCAGTTAAGGTCACCATAGAAACAGAAAATAGGTTTACATACACCTGACTTGCATAAAATGTTAATAGGCCCCAAGACCAGAAGATAATGTACAAGACCCTCATAAACAAAGAAGTATGCAGAAAACACCCTGGTTTCATGAAGAATAAGCTGATGTAATGTTTAACTATCTTCCCCTTAGAAATGTACTAATTTAGGGTATAAAAGCCACGGTAAAAAATAAAGCATTGCCAGACTCTGCCAGACTCTGCACCCCCCATCTGGTCACCCTCTCTCTCTTTCTTTCTCTCTCCCTTTCTCTCTCTCTCCCTCGCAGACTTGGCCCTATCAAGGCTGGTCTCACGTGTCTTCTCTCTCTCTCTCGTCGACGCCGTTCATCCTGAGGGTACCCCCTGGATCCTGCCGAGGCTGGACCCCGGCATCATATCAGCTCCCCCTAAGGTCTTCCTGAAACTAAGATCAGAGAGTTAGGTCATTCATCAAGGGTCCTGGGTGAGGAGCCAGAGCTACAAGACATCGTATATCACCAATCCTCTCACCTGCCAGTACCTGCAATGTGCGCGGGTGGCCAAGTTATGCTGCCTGAGGCCACTGCTCAAGGACACGGGACAATTTAGCCCAAAAGCCCAGGAAGTCTTGTCGTTGTCTGCTGACCTGGAAGAAACGCCTCTCCCCTCTGTGTCTCTTCTTCTGGCTTGAACCCAGGGAAGCACTCTGTACTGCCCAGTCCTTTTAAGTGTCCTTCTACAGTGGCACTGGCAAGAAAAAGGAGGTCGAGGCCCCAGGTCACCTATAAAGTTCTTGAGTGGCAGCAATGGTGCTGGAAGGGGCGGGAAGCCACACTGTGGGCCCTCATTCAGGAAGAAGCTCTGCTTAATGATGAAGACCCCGGGAGTACAAGAAAGAACAGAGGTTCTTTAAGATAGAAGATCTGGATTCTAGTCTCAACTCTTGCTACTCTTTGGCACATCATTTCTTTTGGGGTCTGTTTCCTGCTCTATAAAAATGAAAGAGTAGATGAGGTGACCTCCAAGTTCCAGGTCTGACGTCTTATTGTTCTAATTAAGTCAACTTTCAGCTCCCTGGTGTGCCAGTCATTTGAGTGATTGCTCTCAGGTCCCCATCCTTGTCCTACTCTGCCGTGGACTGCAGAGGCCCAGTGCCTGCAGTCTACGTTTCCCAGTCTCCTTTGTCATCGGCTTTGAAAGGCTCTGGTGGCAGACTGGAAAGTGGGAAGTCGGGAGACGTAAGCGTATTTCTCACCCTTTTCTGTTCTGAGAGGCAACTCAAGTAGTGGCGGTGTCTCAATAATTACAGATCCTGCTAGACAGCCCTCACCTTCCTATTTTGCTATTTTTGTTCTTCCACCACTTTGGTGACAGGTTCCCTGTGATAAATGCTCTCTGTTGAACCACCTAACTGCCTGCAACCCCGTGGACTGTAGCCCACCGGGCTCCTCAGCCCATGGGATTCTCCAGGCAAGAATACTGGAGTCTGTAGCCATTTCCTTTTCCAGGGGATCTTCCCAACCCAGGGATCGAACCCAGGTCTCCTGCATTGCAGGCAGATTCTTTATTGTCTGAGCCACCAGAGGGAAGACTGTCTTCCTCACCAGACCCCGACTAATAGAGTCAGACTGTGGATTGTCTACAGTCAGTTTTCAGTCCCACTGGTGTACAGCCTAGGTAGTATACAATCTTCTGTGCTCCCTTCATTTAATATCTACCAAGAAGAGAAAATGGAAGGCAAGAGGAAGGAGGAAAATGAACAGAGATTGAGCACAATACTGGCTAAACCCAAATCTCGGCCCATTTTCCCCCTGCACACAGCACAGCTGAGCACAGCTGGAGAAAACCCACACAACCTTCCTGTCCAGTCTCACTATCCTAAGTTAGTGTTAGTTGCTCAGTCGTGTCCAACTCTTTTTGACCCCGTGGACTGTAGCCTGCCAGGCTCCTCTGTCCATGGAATTCTCCAGGCAAGAATACTGGAATGGGTTGCCATTCCCTTCTTCAGGGTATCTTACTGACCCAGGGACAGAACCTGGATCTCTGCATTGCAGGCAGATTCTTTACCATCTGAGCCACAAGGCTGTAAAGCGGGCCCATAATACTGTCCAGCAATCACCCTGCGGTTTTGTAGATCATTCACTCTCCTGACTTCCTAGCTGACTGTTTCATTCCTGGTCCCCTCTACCCAAACCCCAAGCACCATCTTCCTCCCCCATCATCACTCTCACCTAAAGACCTTGTTTCCTGTGATACTGAGAAATTAGAAGTATTCAGAGAGAGCAAGCCCCCACCACCATATCTCTCCACCTGCTGCCTCTACCAGTTTATTCCACTTCCTCTCCAATAACTGTGGGCGAACTGTTCATATGCAGGCAAGGGACCACCCTTAGCTCTATTCCTTATGCGTGACACCAATTTCTTCTAATCTACTTGGCAACATTGCTCCAAATATTTTCCTTTGTCTCATCTGCATTATCATTTTCCTTTTCTATTTGATTTTTCCCATTGGCAAACATATTATTTCTGTCATTTAAAATATTTTCTCTTGATTCTACTCCCTCTCTGGTGACTGCCCCTCTTTCTCCCTTTGAGCAAACTCCTCCAGAGAGTTGTCTTCACTCTCTTTCTCCTATTCTTTCTTGAGCCCACTCCAATTAGTATTTTGCCTTCACCACTCCAAGAAATTGCTCTTGTCAAAGGTGCCAATGACCCTGCAGATACTACATCCAATGGTCAAGTCTCAGTCCTTATTTTATCAGACCTTGCCACAGCATCTGGCATAGCTGCTTCCTCCTCCTCTCCCACTCTGCTGGGGCATCCGGGACTCAGTTGTTGATTGGCTTTTCTTTTCTACCTACAGTTCATCAAGTCTTCTGACTTTAAATTCCATTTACATTTCTCTTTGTACCCACATTTATACTTCCAGTCTGGGCCTCTCCTTGAGCTCTGGATTAATATATCTACCTGCTTACTCTCCATTATTAAAATTATTTATTAAAAAATGTATTACATCTCCATTTTTAAAATTATTTATTCTTAATTGAAGGATAATTGCTTTATAATATTGTGTTGGTTTCTGCCATACATCAACATGAATCAGCCATAGCTATACATATGTCCCCTCCCTCTTGAACCTCCCTCCTACCTCCCACCCAATTCCATCCTTCTAGTCAGTATCTCCATTTAGATGTCTAACAGATATCTCAAGTTAACTGATCTAAAATTGTTGCTCAGTCGCTCAGTCGTGTCCAACTCTTTGCATCCCCATGACTGCAGCACACCAGGTTTCCCGGTCCTTCATCATCTCCCATAGCTTTCTCACGCTTATGTCCATTGAGTCAGTGATGCCATACAACCATCTCGTCCTCTATCATCCCCTTCTCCTCCTGCCTTCAATCTTTCCCAGCACCAGGGTCTTTTCTAATGAATTAGCTCTTCACATCAGATGGCCACAGTGTTGGAGCTTCAGCTTCAGATCTAAAATTGAGCTCCTATTTTCCCCCTCAGCGAATGGCAACTCCATTCTTCCAACTGTTAGAGCCAAAAACCTTGGATAATTCTTTCCCTTTAGATAAGGATGGGTCCATCATGAAATCCTGTTGATTCTATCTTCAGAATATAGCCAGAAACTGACTACTATGATGCTGATCGACGCCCCAATCATCTTGCTCAAAGATTATTTCAATATTATCTGTTTTCCCTATTCATGCCCTTATCGCTCTCATTCTACCCTCAACACAGCTGCCAGAGCAACCCATTTAACGCATAAGTCAAGCTGTATCACTCCTTAGCTAACCACAAGGAAAAGCTAAAATTGTTACAGTGGCTTCAAGCCCCATAAGATTCTGGCCTTATCTCTAAGGTCATCTTCCCATCATTCATTCTGTTCCAGCTACCCTGGACTCTGCCTCCTTAAACACTCCAGGCATGCTTCTGCTTCAGGGACTTTGCATTTCAATTCCTTCTGCTTAGAATGCTTTCCTTTCTCCCTCCTTCATATCATTACTGAAATGTTACATTCTCAAGGTGGCCATCCTTGACGCTACTATTTAAAATTGTATGTTCTCCTGATACCATGATCCTCCCCTACTTTAATTTTCTCCCCAACACTGATTTTCATCTGACAAGCTGTATTTTTAACTAATTTATTTTTGTCTACGGTCTTTCTTCTTCCACTAAAGTATAAATTCCATTTGGCCAGAAGATTTCTCTGTTTTCTCACTGCTATATCCTCAGAGTCTAGTACACAGTACCTGGCATGTGGTAGGTAGTCAATAACTATGGATGGATGAATGAATGAAACTAAAGAATCAAACTTCCCTGAATCCTACCCTTCCTCTGGACTTGTTATCACAGAAGACAAAAATGTCCTTATTGTCAAGTAAGATTGAATTGCGGTTTCTGTTTTCATGTACTTGTAGCAGAAGTCAATCTAACTGATACCCAAGTGTGACCTTTTTCACTCTTTTACATTTTTTTTTAATTTCTGTTTAGTTCCCTGGGTCTTCTATGCATGAGCTTTCTCTAGTTGCAGCAAATGAGGGCTACTCATTGCACTGCATGGGCTTCTCATGGCAGTGGCTTCTCGTTGCAGAGCACAGGCTCTAAGGGCATGGGCTTCAGTAGTTGCAACACAAGGGTTCAGTAGTTGTGGCACATGGGCTTAGCTACCCCTCAGATTGTGACCTCTTCCCGGACCAGGGATGGAACCCGTGTCCCCTGAATTGGCCAATGGATTCTTAACCACTGTACCACCAGGAAAGCCCCTATGTGTGATCTTAATCTTCATGCTAACTCTGAAGTTTAGATATTTTCTCTCCATTTTTCAGATGAGAAAGGAGAACTCCTGAGAGATTAAGTTACCTGCCAGAGGTCATACAGTTAGTAAGTCCCAGGGCTCAAATCCCAACCTGACTGATGCCACAGCTGCGAGTTCTTAGGTGCAGCACTCCACACAGACCACCGTCCCCAGAAACGACACCAAGGCTGAGCTAAGTCAGAAGCCTTTGGACTGGAGGGTCTGGGTGCTGCCAGTCACCTCCATAAAGGAAACATTTGCTCCCTGAAGACTCTTAAGTATCAGATGTCAAAATAATAATCTTGTTCATTTCCTGAATTTCACAATTTGCCTTGTTGCTGTCATTATTCTCTGTCTGCTTCCCCCTTCTATGTATCCCCAGCATTTAACACAATGAAGGGATAAATGAACTAATTCAGATACAATTCTGCTTGAAGTGAAAATGTTAGTCACTCATTCTTGACTGACTCTTTGAGACCCCATGGACTGTAGCCCACCAGACTCCTCTGTCCATGGAAATCTCCAGGCAAGAATACTGGGGTGGGTAGCCTTTCCCTTCTCCAAAGAATCTTCCCAACCCAGGGATGGAACCTGGGTCTCCTGCATTGCAGGCAGATTCTTTACTGGCTGAGCCACCTGCTTAATATCATTCATTCATTCACAGTTCTGATTAAACATCTGACTTGTTCTGAGCACTGTCTTTGTGATGTTTATAGTCTACTAAGGGAAGAGGATATTAAACAGTCACAGAAATAAAGTCACACACACACAAAAAGAAACTGTGAACAGGGCCATAAGGGAGAAGTATGGGGTACTATGAAAACAGACAACAGAATGTCCTAATTTCAGTGGAAGAATGTCAGTGAGGACCTCCAGATCTGAAGGGTGAAGGCGAAGTGGTCCTCGAAGAAGACTGTCCTAAGGAGGGAATGAAGGATGGTGAGTGTTCCTGAAGTACAGCTGATGGTCTCATCTTGCCAGCGGTGGCCTGTGTTTCCTAGAATCTGCCTTCAAGGACAGGAAGGAAGGGGGAGACACTATGTTTACAGTTTAACACACATCTGACAAGCCTGACCTCTACTCACTGATGGAAACAGCTCTGTCCTCAGTGTCTCTATGTCCAGATATTTCCAGCTTGGTCACTTTTCCCTGGTCCAGTGTAACTCAAAGAACTAGTCACTGCAGTCACTGGGATGTCTCCAGAACTAAACAGTGGGGGCCAAGGCAGGATTCCAGCAAGGAGGGCCTTGCAGAAGTTACCGTTTGTGTGGTCAGGGCTGTGGGTTTCACCTAGGAGGGTTGGGTGGGGCACGGGTAGCATTAAGGGATGGAGGCCACTGCGAACGAATGGCTGTCTCCCTTTTCGCAGCAGCCCTCCCCAACTCCCAGCAGAGAAGGCCCCAGGGCACAGGGCTAGCTTGCTGCTAGAAACCTGAAGGAAAGAGTTAAGAAGGCCGGGCTGATGGACGCAAAGACAGAACTGTGTTTATCCAGGAAAAGAGGTCGTACGTAGGCAACGGAGGCCCCTGCCGGCTCCTCCCAGGACTGGGCTGGGGGAGCAAGCTGGAGAGGAAGTTGTTCCCCTCCGGGCTCCGAACGGCTCCTGGCCCGAGGCCAGGACCCAGAGGCGGCCCACAGGTGAGGCCTGAACTCTGGGCGTCAGGCCGAGAGCATTGCCTTGGAGCTCAAACTCCCAGAGAGAAAGTCGGAACATCGCGCTCCCTGGGAGTGCGGCGAGCGGGTGCGGTAAGCGCGCTGCGGAGGGCCTCCCGGAATCAGGTCAGAGGGTGACAGAGAATCAATGCTGTCTTTGTGCTCAGCGGTTTCCTAGGGAGAAAAGGAGGGGAGAGTGGGAGGGGCGGCCCAACTACTCGGTCCGCTGCAGACTCGAGATGCGGTAGGACTGGGAGGTAGGGAGCCGGACAGTCAGGGCTTAAGTGGGGATGGCATTCTGTGCCCCCGAGGGGTGCTCTTCTTGAGCAGGCCGTGGGTGCTCTCAGGGCAGCAGTCAAATGTGCTGGCAGTTTGCTTCTGGCCTGGAACGACCCCGGAAGGCGAGGGAGGAGCAAGAGGATACAAGTGGGGCAGGGACGAAGGATGGCTCAGCCTGGAGAAACTTGCGCAGCCGCAGGGGACGGGAGCCAAGGGGTGGGGGTGGGGAGGGGGGTGGGGGGAGTCCCAAGCGGCGCCAGATCAGACCCTGGAGGAGAGCCCCAGTGTTCCGGAATGGGCATGGGAGAAGGGGGTGACCCCCACGCCTTCCCTAGGGCCGCGGTGTCTCTTGAGGAGGAGAGTGAATATGAAGGAGTTCCAGCTCTGGGTCAGTGTTTGTGACTTCAGAGCTTTTGATAATTCGGCTCTGGGTCAGTTTGTGACTACAGACCTGTTGATAATGTGATGTTACTCGATTCTTCTAATAGGAGTCTAGGGTTCCAGTGGGTGTGTTAGGCCTTCTCACTCAGAAGTGGGTGTACATCTTTAGTACCGGGGAGAGCAGTGGGAGAGTCTGATGTCCGAGGCCTTACTGTCTAGCCCTGGGCTCCCTCTGTTTCTCTCCGCACCCCCAGACTTTGCCGCCCTTTGTTTTTGCCGCTCAAAAAGGGTCTAGGGCGCCGGTTGGGCCCCCAAAGAAGGGAGCGGCGGCAGATCACCCGGTGTGGTGTACGTTTGCAGCATCATTCACCTTGGGCTCCCCTTCTTTCCGTGCCCAGGCCTCCACGCTGGACTTGGATCCTCTCGGCCTCTTGGAATTCGGACTTTCAGCACCCACCCCACCCCCCCACCGCCGCCGCCTCATGTGGCTCTTGGAGAAAGCTGGCTACAGGGTAGGGGCCGCGGAGCCCAGGGCCGGGTGGGCGCCCTCCAGTTTGTTTCCTAAGCGCCGCACCCCGTGCCCGCTGGCTCGCCCCTGCCCCAACGTCCTCACCCCGGATCGCATCCCGCAGTTCTGCATCCCGCCTCGGCTCCGGGACCCAGGCGTCGCGCAGCCCCACAGCGGCGGGCGCGGCCTCCCCGCGACCTGTTCCCTGCCACACCTGGCGGGCCGCGAAGGCTGGGCCTTCCTACCCGAGAGCCCGCACACGCGCCGGCGCGAGTCCCTGTTCCACCGGCCACCGCCCACCCCCGCCGGCGGGCTGCCCCCCGCGCCGTCCCGGCTGCACGTCTCCGCCCCGGACCTGCGCCTCTGCCGGGCCCCCGACAGCGACACGGCCTCGTCGCCGGATTCGTCGCCCTTCGGCTCGCCGCGGCCAGGCCCCGACCGGCCCCGGCCGCGCTCGCTGTCCCGGGTGCAGGCGGGCTCTGCCGACACCAGCCCGTACGCCTCGCGCCGCGCGGGACCGCCCACGCCGCCCCTCTTCCACCTCGACTTCTTGTGCTGCCAACTGCGGCCGACCCAGGAGAGCGTGCTGCACCTCGAGCCCCGGGGAGGGCAGCTGCGGCTCTCCGCCGAGTACCCGGCCGGGCCCGGGCGGCTGCGGCTGCGCCTGGTGAGCGCCGAGGGCCTGCCGCGGTCTCGGGCCGGCCCTGGGAGCGGCGGCGGCGGCTGCTGCGTGGTGCTGAGGCTGCGGCCGCGCGTCCGGCCGCGGGGCCAGCGGAGCCGAGTGGTCAAATGCAGCACCAACCCCATCTTCAACGAGGACTTTTTCTTCGATGGGCTCGGCCCGCCGGACCTGGCCGCCCACAGTCTGAGGGCCAAGGTGCTGGACAGGGGCGCAGGATTCCGCAGGGACGTGCTGCTGGGGGAGTGTGAGACGCCCCTGATTGCCCTGCTGCCGCCCTTGGGTGGTGGGCTCGGTCCCGGGGCCTCCCTGGTGCCTGCCCATCTCAGCCTGTAGCCTGAAAGACTGTCTCTTCCTCAGGAGGGCTCCCCCGGGTCTGCAGTCTTCATTCTTTCCATCTGCCCAGCATGTATTTATTTTTGCAAATAAAATATCTGTCTCCCCTTGTTTGCACACTGCGCTCTCAGATCTGCAGCCTGCTCTCCCCCCTCTGCCCTGGCCCTACAAGGGATGGAGGAAGCTCATTCAGGTTTTCTGATTTGGAGCAGACCTTAAGAAGTGGTTCTCAAACTTGAATGTGAGTATCACAGTTACCAGACATCAGAAATCCTGGATGAGCTTGTTAAACACAGGGAAAGAATCGTGAGTTCTGTTCCTGAGAGACTCTGACACTAGTTCACTAGGTCTGAGCTGAGTGGGTCAGAGGTTTCCTGGTCAACAAGGCCCCTACCCCTTCAGGGGGCCCTCCAATCACTGAAAAGCTCTGTGACTGAAGCCAGCATAACTCACCTTCCCCTGGGGGTTCCTGGGGGCCACACAGGGGAAATCAACACTCCCCACCCATCTAGCAGCCCACTCACACCCACATCTGATCTGAAGAGAGAGATGAAATTTCTGGGTCTTGGGAGTGAGTCAGAGGATGTCAGACTAGCACACTATGCCTTTAGGGATTCTCTCTCCTGCTTGTTCCTTCCACACCTGGACCTCCCAGGGATGGAGGTCCTGGGGGCAGAGGGGTCCCACTGGACTGTGAGAGCTATTCTCATGGATGCCCAGAAAAGGCTACCCAGGTGAGCAGGGGCAGAATGAGGAAGATGAATGCATGTAGGTCACATTGTATTTACCTCCTACCTGAATGTCCCTGACGTCAGCGGTGACCTTCTCTCTCACCCCTCCTTCTCTGAAGCTGGTTCCTCTTGGCTCAGGCCAGGCTTGGAAGAGGAAAAAAGGGAGGAGGAGAGGGAGGGAGGGAGGGAGGAAGGGAGACACAGTGCCAACCCAGCTTCTTTTTCCCACCCCCTTGGGCCATTTCTCATTTTACCAAGTGCCCCTAACCAAGGCCAAGCCTTCATTACCTAGATAAACCTCAGCATATACAATGCTAGCATTACACACACACACACACCCCCACACACCCACCAGGCTGCTCCATTCCTTCTCCCTCCCCTGATTAGGTCCCTCCCCAACCCACCAGGCCAGGGAAAGTCTTGCTCCAGATGTCCACCAGGTGGTAGCATTGATCAACTAATATTAAGCGCTAACAGCTACCAAAAAATATGATCGCCATGAAATGGCAACCCACTCCAGTATTCTTGCCTGGAGAATCCTATGGACAGAGGAGCCTGGTGGGCTGCCACTTATGGGGTTGCACAGAGTCGGACACGACTGAAGCGACTTAGCAGCAGCAGCAGCAGCATGCAAAGAATCTTATCCAACAACTTGTCAGCAACTCCCATGAGAGTTAAGTACTATCGTTAATATTGTTACCCAGTGTGACCTCAAGTTTTACTAATCCAGTGAGGGAAAGAACTAGGATTTAAACCACAGCCTGGCCTTAGAGTCTGAGCTCTCAGTCACTTCACTATAGTGGTGCTGGAGAAGACTCTTTTGACAGTCCCTTGGACAGCAAGATCAATCCAGTCAATCCTACAGGAAATCAACCCTTAATATTCATTGCCGATGACACACCATCTTATGGCAGAAAACAAAGAGGAAATAGCCTCTTGGTGCAAGTGAAAGAGGAGAGTGATAAAGCTGGCTTAAAACTCAACATTCAAAAAAAAGAAGATCATGGCTTCTGGTCCATTGAGTTCAGTCACTCAGTCAAGTCCAACTCGTCAACCCCAAGGACAGCAGCACGCCAGGTTTCCCTGTCCATCACCAACTCCCGGAGCCTGCTCAAACTCATGTCCATTGAGCTGGTGATGCCATCCAACCATCTCATCCTCTGTCATCCCCTTCTCCTCCTGCCTTCAATCTTTCCCAGCATCAGGGTCTTTTCCAATGAGTCATTTCTTCCCATCATGTGGCCAAAGTATTGGAGCTTCAGCCTCAGCATCAGTCCTTCCAATGAATATTCAGGACTATTCAGGATTTCCTTTAGGATGGACTGGTTGGATCTCCTGCAGTCCAAGTGACTCTCAAGAGCCTTCTCCAACACCACAGTTCAAAAGCATCAGTTCTTCAGTGCTCAGCCTTCTTTATGGTCCAACTCTCACATCCATATGTGGCTACTGGAAAGACCAGAGTTTAGTCTGGACTAGACCTTTGTTGGCAAAGTAATGTCTCTGCTTTTTAATATGCTGTCTAGGTTGGTCACAGCTTTTCTTCCAAGAAGCAAATGTCTTTTAGTTTCATGGTTGCAGTCACCATCTGCAGTGATTTTGGAGCCCAAGAAAATAAAGTCTGTCACTGTTTCCATTGTTTCCCCATCTATTTGCCATGAAGTGATGGGAGGAGAAGGGGACAACAGAGGATAAGATGGTTGGATGGCATCACCGATGCGATAGACATGAGTTTGAGTACGCTCAGGGAGTTGGTGATGGACAGGGAAGCCTGGCGTGCTGCAGTCCATGGGGTCGCAAAGAGTCGGACACGACTAAGTGACTGAACTGACTGACTGATGGGACCAGATACCATGATTTTAGTTTTTTGACCAGTCCCATCACCTCATGGCAAATAGATGGGGAAACAATGGAAACAGTGATAGACTATTTTCTTGGGCTCCAAAATCACTGTAGATGATGACTGCAGTCATGAAATTAAAAGATGCTTGCTCCTTGGAAGAAAAGTCATGACAAACATGGACAGCATATTAAAGAGCAGAGACATTACTTTGCCAACAAAGGTCTAGTCCAAACTAAACTATGGGTTTTCCAGTAGTCACCTATGGACATGAGAGCTGGACCATAAAGAAGGCTGAGTGCCAAAGAACTGATGCTTTTGAACTGTGGTGTTGGAGAAGACTCTTGAGAGTCCCTTGGACTGCAAGGAGATCAAACCAGTTAATCCTAAAGGAAATCAGTCCTGAATATTCATTGGAATGACTGATGCTGAAGTTTCAACACTTTGGCCACCTGACATGAAGGGCTGACTCATTAGAAAACACCCTGATGCTGGGAAAGATAGAAGGCAGGAGAAGGGGATGACAGAGGATGAGATAGTTAGATGGCATCACCGACTCAATGGACATGAGTCCAGGAGTTGGTAATGGACAGGGAAGCGTGGAGTGCTGCAGTCCATGGGGTCACAAAGAGTCAGACACAACTTAGTAACTGAACAACAACAACATAATATCCTAAGTGCCAGCTGCCACCTCCCAATCAGGTCACTTCCTTCCCTAGGATGATAGCTCTCCAATCTTTTCAGCATGTGAAGTCCACCCATAGGTCCAGTTCTATCCCTAGTACTGTCCTACTTCAACCCCAAATCCTCCCCTAACAATATTTGGTGAACAGCTGTATTTGATGCCTATTTCAAAGGAGAAAAAAAAGAAGAGGCCATTCACCCTTCATTCCTGCAGTCCTTCAACAAATACTTACAGAGGGCCAGCAGGGGCTTCCCTGGTGGCTCAGTCAGTAAAGAATCTGACTGCAACACAGGAGACCTGGGTTTGATTCCTGAGTCAGGAAGATCCCCTGGAGAAGGGAATGGCGACCCACTCCAGTATTCATGCCTGGAGAATTCCATGGACAGAGGAGCCTGGGGGGCTACAGTCCATACGGTCGCAAAGAGTGGGATACAGCTGAGCAACTGAGCACACACACACCGCAGGTGCTGGACTTTGGATACGGCAGTGATCAAAACAGAAACGGGAGCCTGTTACACAGAATGAAGCAAGTCAAAAAGAGAAAGAGAAATATCGATATTAACACTTATATATGGAATCTAGAAAAATGGTAGTGATGGGCTTATTTGCAGGGCAGCAATAGAGACTCAGGGCTTCCCAGGTGGAGCTAGTGGTAAAGAACCCTAGAGAATACCTTGGACAGAGGAGCCTTGGGGGCTACAGTCCACAGCGTCGCAGAGTCTAACGCAATTGAAGCGACTTAGCATGCAAGCACAACAGAGACACAGACATAAAGGACAGACTTGTGGACACAGGGAAGGAAAGGTGGGATGAATTGAGAGGGTAGCATTGACACATATACATTACCATATGTAAAAGAGCTAGCTAATGGGCAGTTGCTATAGGACACAGAGAGCTCAACCTGGTGCTCTGTGACAACCTAGAGGGGTGGGAGGGAGGTCCAAGAGGGAGGGCACATATGTATACCTATGGCTGATTCATGTTGATGGATGGCAGAAACCAACACAATATTGAAAGCAATTACACTCCAATTAATAAATAAACAGTGAAAAAAAAAACAGAAATGGGAATCAGACAAGTTACAAAATGAATAAGTAAAATGTAAAAATGTTACTTGATGATGTTTTAGAGAAAATTGAAGCAGGAAAGGGGGCAAAGGAAGAAAGTCAGACAGAGAGAAGAAGGGAGGAATGGAAAGAGAGAGAGAGAGAGACTGAAACATTTCTTTTTAACCACAGTACTTTACTCATTATGCCAGTTAATCATTGCAACTACTCAGCAAGGTGGGTTCTGTTACCATTTGACCTGGCCGATAGATCAGAGAGGTTAAGTAAACTTGCCTGAGGATCAGCCCTGGCTGCAGGGAAATTTCAGGACTGTGGCTTCCTCCAAACCTCCCACTGCTGCTCAGAGGTGGCTGAGAGGTGAGAATTCAAGTCCATTCCAGTCAGGAGCAGTTCACTCAGTGTCCACAGCTGTGACCTTCCCCTCCCCACACCACGGGGGCCACAATGTCTCAGGAGGAACCTCCTGGCAAGCTAAAGCCACAAAAGCTTGCCCTGGGGCCAATAAGGTCAGAAGATCCCCTCCAGTGTGCAGACTGCTCTGGCCTCAAAGTATGTTCAGACACAAGTCTGGACTGATATTATTGTCCCCCTTTTATTTTTTTTTCAATTAATTAATGTATTTTAATTGGAGGCTAATTACTTTATAATATTGTAGTGATTTTTGCCATACATTGACATGAATCAGCCATGGGTGTCCATGTGTCCCCCATCCTGAATCTATTGTCCCCCTTTTAATGATGTGGTAATTGAGGCCTGATAATAGTAGGCTGCATTCTTATCTGTCTTTTGGCTCCAAAAATCAGAGCTCCTGCTTTTCAACCCTCCTTGCTGCATCCAAGCCTAAATGACCACAAATGTTAACCGACAGGCAGGGGCATGTGGAACGTTCAGGGCCAGGAACTAGGGTCAAATTTCTACTGTCCCTCCACCCACAGTGGCCTTTGTGACAGGAAAGGGGAGAGCTGGTGACTGTGAGGTGTTTATAGAAGTGGGATGTCTTTTCTTTCATGGTTGAGGGGCCTGAGTCCCCTTCCCGAGTCACTCCAGTGGGTTGAGGTCTCCCAAGGCATGGATCTCTTAGGGAGGACGTAAAGGAAAGTGTTCCTAATCACAGGGTCGGGCTTCCCAGAGGGGGTGGGCCTTGAAGGATGGAGCTGAGGTAGTATGTGGCATGCAGGCTGCCCAGGTCCCCCGTACTTTCCACCTTTCCACCCCAGGCCCCCCCAAGGAGGGCAGGCCTGCCCTAAGCTTTAAGTGGTTTCTGTGGTTTAGGGGTGGGGAAGAAGGGAAAGAGAAGTTGGTGACTGTTCCCCAGTTCCAAGCCGCCACCACCACCCTCCACCCCCTCTAGGCTGCTTGCCCCTCACTTTCAGATTCCCCTGATAAGGGAACTTGGGCACGTGGGGGGTGAAATGGTTCTCTGATCCCTATCAGCCTCTTCCTTGCATAAAAATGTGAGGAGGAAATAACCAATGCCCTGCTCTGAAAGGACTGAAACCTCCAGAAAGGGGGCTGTGATTGGAGCAGAAGAGAGGAAGGGTAGGCACGAGGGGACTTCCCAAAAGGATTGAGTTATCTTCTTGCCCCAGGGAGAAAGAATACCAGCCATCCATGCGTACGGCAAAGAAGGGATAGAAATGTCCAGGAGGGATGTAATTAGCTTAGGTCTAGGAGGACCCTGTCTTCCCATCCACCAGTCACTTCCTGCCCACCTTACACCATGACCCAAAGCAGCGGGGCTGAGACAGGCAACCAGACCTGTGGTATCTGGGGCAGGCAGGGCTGCCTGGCACCATGCCGGGGCCAAGTGCCCATTGCCAGGCGCTCTGCATGGCCTCTGCTCTGTGCCCATGCTTGGGAGGTCAGGAAGGATCCTGAGAGACCCAGAGTCTCAGAGGAAGGGAGGCTTAAAGAGAAGAAAAGAGAGAGATGAGGCACAGAAAACAGAAGGGCCATAGGCGCGGGGGGTTGGCAGGGGGAAACACAGAGAGAGGGTCCTGAGTGGAAGCAAAGCCAACTGTGGGTGGGGAGGGGCCAGCAGAGCAGCACTCCCGGTGCCCCTGCCCCCCTGCCTCTCACTGGCTCTATTGATCTGCCTGGGGGTTCTTCAGAGAGCTTCGCTTACTGAAGCCTGTCCAAGGGGCTGCACCCCAAAACAGACCAACATCCTGTTCTGTGCAGAGAAGTGTACACAGATGCGTGGGCCATGCATTTACCAAAAGGACACGTGGATAATCAGAGCCTCAGAGGCACAGACACACGCCCTCAGACTCTCAGTACGAGAAGGTCCCCGAAAGTTTCCGCTTCACTCTTCCTCACTCCCTACCCCCGTGTCAACCATCCTGGGAGCTAGAAAGTCCTCCTCTACTTCTAACCTCTGTCCTGTAAGCTGCAGCCCTCGGAGACTCTGGGAGCCACCTGGGAACGGAGGTGCTGCTGGCAGCCGAGCGTGAAGCTCCAGGGTGGGGCACAAGTGGAGGATGGCGAGATGGGAGGGCAGGCCCGGGAGGGGACAGCCACCCGCCCTCTCCACGCCAGGTGCCACGTGCACCACGTCGGGGGGAGTGGGCTGCAGTCACGAGGCTGAGGCGTGTCTGGCTCCTGCTCTGCTGTTTACCAGCTGGGAGTGAGAGCAGGAGGAGGTGCCAGGGAGCCTCCCCACTGCAGCCTGGCCCCTGGCCAGCCGGCCTGTTGGGTAACCAGGAGAGCCAGGCCCAGCTAATCAAACTCTGGGCCGAGGCTGTGCAGGGGATCAGTGGCACCCAGGACCCTCAGATGCTGAAACCTGTGGCCTCCCCAGAGCCCTTCCTCCATGGGGGCTGCCAGACTGGGGGAGGGGAGGTCTCCTTCCTGCAACTACTGCATGTAGCGTGTCTCCTCTACACTTCTCTCCCATTGCTCCTCTGCCTCGGCACACACCCCCAGGCCTGCCCCCAGCACCCAGCAGACCAGGAGGCTGTGAAGGCATCAGGGAGCCGGGGAGTTCTCGGGAAGGTCAGCAAAGTGCAGAGGCTAAGCAGGCAGAGGAATCAAGGAAACCAAGGACTGCTGGGATGAAGCCGACCTCACCCTGTAGAAGAGGCACCATCCCCCAAATAAGCCATCCCATCTTCATCTCTCCCCTCCCCTCCTCCCCTTCACCAGTCATCTGTCTTGGTGGCTCTGTGGTAAAGAATCCGCCTGCCAGTGCAGGAGACTCAGGTTGGATCCCTGGGTTAGGAAGATCCCCTGGAGGAGGAAATGGCAATCCACTCCAGTATTCTTCCCAAGAAAATCCCAGCGACAGCAGAGCCTGGCCAGGCCACAGTCCGTGGGGTTGCAAAAAGTCAGACACAACTGAGTGACTGGGCACGCATGTCTTGGTCAGATAGAAAGCACATGATTCTCAAGTCACAAAGACCTGAGTTCAAATCACAGCTCAACCACTTATTGTCCTTGTACAATCCTTGGGCAAGTTGTGACTATCTTCGAGCATCATCTAGCTTATAAGCATCACATAGTTATCTGCAGCAACTATGCTTGCTCCATGATGGACATTGGGAAGATTGGAGAAAATCATGGATTTACAGCAAGTGACTGGCAAAGGACCCAGCACACAGTAGGTGATGCAGAAAGGCCAGTGCCCTTCCCGTCACCTATCCTGTCTCTCCTCAAGGCCCCAGACTCTGTTCCTCCCATCTCTCCCTGTGTCCCCTCCTGATGCCGGGACGCTCTGCCAGCCACTCCTTTCCCCTGCCTGCTCTCGGGCCAGGTGCTCCCTCCCTCCTCCCGTTTCCCTCCCCTGGGCCCTGCTCCCTGCCCTCCTGGGCAGCCAGGGCAGCAAGGACGGCACCAAGGGAGTTGCCCCATGGACAGGGCCCCACAGAGACACCACCGAGCCTCGCAGGGTAAGGGGCCCTGCAGCCTTACAGGCAGGTGGAAGGGGCTCCCAGGAGGTGCAGAGGAGAGATGGGAAGGCGCTGGTCCGGAGTGAGAGGAGTGGGGCAAGAGAAGAGAGAAGGAGAGAAAGATGGGATGGCAGGGGAGGGTAGGCCGCTGAGACAGGACAGGTCTTGATAGAGACTGAAGGAGACATGGGAGGAAGGGCCGGGGACCAGACAGAGGAGAGAAAGAGGAGGGAGAAGCAGGCAGCACATGGAGGGGAAAAGAAGCGAGACGTGAAGAAGGAAGAGACAGGTGGGCTGGGGGAGGAGAAGAGAGGAGAGGAGAGTCAGGGAAGCTGGAGGGAAGAAGGGCCCGCGTGTGGGCCGGGTCTGGTTTCAAGTGAGAGCGCCCCCTGGGAGGAGGGGCGGGCACTGCTCATCCGGCTGGGACCCCAGGCAGCAGTAAGAGGCCGACCACTCCACCTTCTGTTCATTTAGCGACGGAGGAAGCCGTCCTGCCTCTAAAGATGGCAAAGGTCAGGGGAGCAAGCAGTAGAACCCTGTCCGCTGCCCACGCCCACCCCCTCTGGCTCAGGGTCGGGGGTGGAGGATGCGGTTTCATTTCTGCATAAAATGTGGGACACTCGGCCAGGGGTAGCGTGGGGCGGGGAGGGGTGTGGAGAGTCAGGCAGTCCTTGGCCCCAAGGCGGGTCTAACTCAGAGGCCGCTCAGCAGGATCCCATGGCCACATGCTAGGTGAGGTGTGAGCCCTGAGGTAAAAAGTGGTGGGGCCACCTGGTGGAGGAAAAACTCCACTGCCCGGGCAAGCAAGGGGAGCTTCCCCACCCCAGGCCTGCTGTGAGGTTCAAGGCTAAAGGTTAGAGAGAGGGTGCCACGTCAGGGAGGAAGCTGGGTGGGGCCAGGCAGGATTGGCGGCAGGCGGGAGGGGCCGGATGGAGCCACTCCCTCTCTGCGCAGTCCTCCCCCCACCCTACCCCACCCCAGCTGAGACCAGGCCTTCAAGTGCCTCACTGCCACCCAGTCCAGTGGAGCAACTGGCTTGTAGGGGGCATCTCCTGGGCAGAGGGACAGTGTGTGAGCCGGGAGGGTGGGCAGAAGGGAAAGATGCTGAGCACTGGACAAGTGCTGTGCTGAGTCGCTCGGTGGTGTCTGACTCTTTGCGACCCCATAAACTGTAGCCCGCTAAGCTCCTCTTCCATGGGGATTCTCCAGGCAAGAATACTAGAGTGGGTAGCCGTTCCCTCCTCCAGGGGATCTTCCCAACCCAGGGATCCAACCCAGGTCTCTTGCATTGCAGGCAGATTCTTTACCATCTGAGTCACCAGGGAAGCCCATTGGGCAAGTAGAAGGAAAAAGTAACAGGAGAGCGGGGTCAGAGGTCAGGGAACATACAGGGGGCTTCAGGCAGGCCTGCAGCCTTTACTGAAATGAGAGACTGGCCTTGTGCTCCGTGAGGAGCTGCTGTGTGGATGTACAAAATGCAGTAAGGTCTGGCAAGGCAAGCTTCGCAGGGACTCCTTTGATTGGTGTTTAATAAAAGTTAACCATATGAATGAATGACATGCTCTTCCCTGCTCCAACCAGGCTCTAGCTAAGGCTTCCCCCTCAGCAGCTGCCCCTCTAGAGGTCTGTGCCTCCCTGCCTCCCTCCCACATCAACCCACCTGTGCTCCCTACAGCCTTCTCTTCACCTGGACCAGCCACACACAGCACGAGGCATTCCTTCCTCTGCAGGCTGAGGGGCCAGTGGAGCCAGAGCCTGCAGGAGGCAGTGTGTATGGTGGGGGTGTCTGTGCTTGCAGCTCTCCCTTCTTCTTCCTCCTAACATCCTCACTACCCTACCCTCAACCTCTATACCTCGAAATTCCCAGGTGCTTGTGGGCACAGACAAGCAGTCAAGAGTTTTAACTCTGCCACTTGGCTCAGTGGTAAAGAATTCTCCTGACAATGCAGGAGACGCAGGTTCGATCCCTGAGTCAGGAAGATTCCCCTGGAGGAAGAAATGACAACGCACTCCAATATTTTTGCCAGGAAAATCCCATGGACAGAGGAGCCTGGCAGGCTACAGTAGTAGGGTTGCAGAGTTGAACAGGACTGAGCATGCTTGTGCAGCCAGCAGAATATTTACTGTGTATCTCTAAGGGGCAGCCCCTACAAAATAACAATATGAACAAGGCGGACACAGTCCCTGCCTCCATAGGGCTTACTGTCTAGCAGGAAAGCGCCCTCTTCTTAGATCATGAACAATTATAGCAGTGAGATGATGTGATGAGCGCCAGGAAATCAACTGCTGGTGCTGCGTGTGTCAGCACAAGGGCAGGAGGGCTTCTCTGAGGAAAAGACCTGATTGGGAACTTGGAGGATGAAAAGTTGTCTAGATTGAGGAGGGGCCAGGGAAGGGCCTTCCAGGCAGAAAGAAGAATGTGGGGAAGTCCCAGAGTGGTGAGGAGCCTGGCACATTTCAGGATTTGAAGAGGCTTTGCATGACTGTAGGGCAGAGTGAAGAGAGCAGTGCAGTGGAGGTGGTCCCACCTTCTCCTCAGATGCCAGGTTCTTCCAGGAAGGATTGGGGTAGGGATGAGGGCCTGAGCATTGGGGAGGATCTCTTGATCCTCCATGGTCCTCAACTTTTGGCCCTGACCCCCTCTCTTCTCCTTACAGAGCTGCTGGCTGCAAAGAAGACCCACACCTGTGAGTAGAGGATTGGGGCAGGAACTGGTGCTGGGGTGTGGAGAGATGGCAAAGAATTCAGCAAGGGCGCTAGGAGGTTCATGTAGAAGCAAGGCACATGCCCTGCATGCACAGAGCTGGGGCATCCGCGCAGAGGTGGCCAGGCCTGAAAGGAGGTGGAGGTGGAGCTGAAACGCCAGGGAGATGGGGAGATGAGGAGGAGGAGTGAGGAAACCTCAAGACTGGGGGACAAAGGGAGGAGATAAGGGAGAAGCCTGAAAAGTGCGAGGGAACATCGCAAAGAAGTAAGAAGAGGACAGTGAAAGGGGAGCCCCAGGAAGGAGAAGGAGTTGCTGGACAGAGGCACAGGAGATGCCGGGTGGGGCTGGGGGTGGGGGGGTGTGGGCGGTGGCGGAGATCGCTAGGTCAGGCAGGGTGGCCTCAGGGACTCAGGGAGCCTGCACCAGGCTTTGTGGTGGCAGAGTCAGGTTTGCTGTGCATCTCTGTGGTTAACACATCCCAAGGCATGAACAAGCCTGGGGCCAGCCTGTGCAGAGCAGGAGAACAGGAAAGCCTTCATCTTGGTAGGAAACACATGGAGAGAAACACTCTGGGTCCTGGGGACGTTGAAAGGCTGAGGCTGCAACATGTGAGGAAGGGATTAGAGCTCGGGAAGGACTCACCAATGGATACTAGCAAGGAACACCTTCTCTGGGGAACTCTCAACTCATCAGATCTATCCTCCTAGTTCATAAAAGAGGATACACCCCCAGAAAATACACCCATTGCACCTTGGTCTCAAAGCTCACGTCCCATCAACATGCCCTTCCAGCCCCAGGATGCCTTCTCAGAATCCTTGAACTGAGGAGGACCACACCAGGGCATGAGAGGTCACCTGCCTTTCTCCATGGCCCTCCCTTGGGCTGCCTACCAGTTCCTCCTGAGAGCTCACTGCAGCTCTTTCTGCTGCCATCATCACCTGGAGCTCCCTGTTCCAAGCAGAGAGATCTCAGAGGGCCCAAGCATCACCCTCCTCCCTGAGCTGGTCAGATAGGGGCTGGGGGGCCACCAAGAGGCTACATCCTTCTGAGTGAGGGGTTGCTTTGCTCAGCACAATCCTGATCAGTGCCTCGCCTGCCCCTAGCCACAGGGCCCCACGGAAATGCTGAGCAGGGCCCTGGGAGGAAAGCGGGTCAAGGAGTGACGCGGGTGAGCTGGGGGAGGTGGGGGCCAGGGACCATATGTGGGTGGGGGGGAAAAGGGGGACTTTCGGAGCATCTGGAACTGGAAGAGGCTAAACGCCATTCCTACCCTCAACCCCTTACCACAGAAACCTCGGCCAGGACCACACCCCCTCATCCCCTTCCAACCCGCTGGCCCTGTGCAACCATACCTCCACCCCACCCCCACCCGTGAGGGTCCTCAGGAGAACATGGGCTGACAGCCCCTCCCGCAACCCACTGCCAGCTTCTGCATGCCCAAGGAAGGCCAGCAGGGAAAGGCCTGTGCCAGGCGCCATTAGAGTCCCAGCAAGATCAGAGACCTCTTAGGAGGTTTGGCCCAGAGAATCCAGGAAAGATTAATGCCTCCCCCAGGCCCAGAGACTCTGAAAAGTGGGCTCTAGAGTGGAGACAGTCATAAAAGGGGGCTCCAAGACAAACCCAGGAAGGGAGAAGGCCAAGAGGGACTCCCAGACTGAGAGGGGCACCTGATTACTAAGGGGTCTTGAAGAGGGAGCCCCGAGGTTGAGGTGCCCACAGAGCAGATTTGAGGCTGAGAGGGCCTCTGAGGTTGATGGACCCCGAGAAGGACTCCAAGACCAAGAAACTCTGCGGAGACTCCCACAGCAGGACACCCTCCTAAGCAGACCTGAACCAGAGAAAGCTTCCCATTTCTCAAGTGTAATCTGGGGTCAAACACCCTGATTTTGAATCCTGACTCCACCACTTTGCTAGCTGTGTGACCTCAGACAAGTTACTTAACCTCTCTGTGTCTCACTGTCCTCATCTTTGAAGTAGGGATAATGGTACCTACAACACAAAGTTTTCTGTGAGGATTAGATCATCCACATAAAGCCTTAAGAACCATTTCTGGCACATGGTTACACATTATTGTTAACACCATCTTCATTCCAAGTTCAGCAGTTTTGCTCCTGAGGAAATTTCTGACCGACTAATCCCTCCTACAGATAGTGGCATTTGTCTGATGGTTATTACTGCTACTAGAATCACTTATGCCCTGGCCCAGGGCACGCACGGTGTCTGCAGGGAGGGCATGAGCGTGGTGGGTGGTGGGCAGCCTCCCAGACTGCATCTCACTGAGCACGACTGTCGGCAGGCCATAGGGTCGCAGGTGGCCCCAGGCAGACATTCTGTGACTTACCTCTAGAAATAGCCCCGTCCCTGGAGTCACCTGGCAAAGAGGGTCAGGCTCTCGGGGATCCTCGGGGGGAGGGGGAGTAAGGACCTGGCCCCAGGCTCCTGTGAGCTCCATTCCGGCTCCCCAGCCAGAACTACCCCGGCGGGTGGAAACAGCTTTTACGCGTGTGGCTGTCGCCTGTGGTTTTGGAATTTTCCAACGCCCCCTGCGATTGGCTGCCCCGCCCCTCACACTCTGCCCCAGGCCCAGATTGGCCACATGGGGCGCCTGTCATCCTACCCGCTGCACCCCAGGGGGGTGGGGGGGTGGAGTTGGGGGGGTTGTCCCTCAGCCACCTGTGTGGTGCAGATCTTAAACCCCCCCGGCCCAGAAGCATTGGGGGAGAGCTAGGTGCAGAGCTGCGGACTGAGGCTCTGCCAAGAGGGCCTGGCCCCCAACCCTGCTGTCAACTGCACCCCATCCCTGGACCACCCCGGCTAAGAAGGACAGGGAGCCCAGGCGGCAAAGCCCAGGACTCAGTCATGAGAAGTAAGTGAATGGGCCTCCTGGGAGCGGGGAAGCCTGGGGCCCATCATCATTCCCGGGCCTTCTGAAAAGGAGGGAGCAGTGTGGGCAAAAGCCAAATGCTCCTCCCTGGCAAGGCGTGTCCTGGTCAAGGCTAGGAGCTGTTGGGTGGCGTAGTCGTGGAGTCTCGTTCCTCAAGCGGTTCTCGTAGAACAGTCGCTGTGAAAGGACTATTGAGGAGCTCCTCTGTCATGGGCTCTGGCAAGGATCTCCCAGGGTAGGTGAGGTGCCCCGCGCCTTGTTTTACATAAAGAGACTGAGACCCAGAGGGGCCCAGTGCTTCACCCCTAGATCACACAGCTGTGGTAGGTGGAGGCTGGTAATGAACAGGCAGCCTGAACTCGTTGTCCCGGCACCCACTGCAGCGTTTCCCTCCACGCCTCCAAACTACCTGTGGGCAGGGTGAGAAAGGAGGCTGGAGGAGCCACTGTGCCCTGAAGCAGAGGGTCAGCGAGGGTAAAGAGCTGGCAGCGGGGGTCAGAACCCCAGCATCCAGGCCTCTGGGCCATCATACTCCCTGCCCACTGCAGGATCATGAGGACCAAGTGGAATCCAGCCAGGGTGGTGGGGTGTGTGTGTGTGTGTGTGTGTGTGTGTATGAGGGAGAGACCCCTCATCCCAGGTTCAGATGCCCATTTGATGAGTAGGATTCAGGCAGTAGAGATGAGAGCAAAAAGCCTTCAACTTTACCGGCTTCCTGGCCCAAAGCCATGGGCCAACAGCTGGTGGGCAGATGTCTGGGGTCCCTGTGCCTTCTAGCAGAGCAGGGGTGGGCAAATCGTCCTCATGTGGAGAGCCAGAGAACCTCCCAGAGCACAGGGTGAAGGACGAAAAGGGAAGCCCTGGACCCCTGTGGCCTGAGGCGTGAGGCACCCCCAGCCTCAACTGGGGGTCTTCCCACAACCCACAAAAGAGAGTCCATATTGTGTACTGGAAAAACCCATGGGCTGAGTCTAAATACCAGGTTCTGAGCCATCTCTGTCCCTGACTAGCCTTGTCCTTAGGCAAGTCATTGGGCCCCGTCTCTTGTTTAAAAAAAAAAAAAAAAAAGTAAGCTGAATTTAAAAACAAAACTAACTTTAGAGAAACTCCCGTTCTGACCAAGAAGAGAGCGGTGGTCTCCAAGTAAAACATCCCCCAGGGTAGTGGGGAAAACTCGGGGGACACAGAGAGGTGGCCAAGGAAAGGAAGGGGCTTCACTTCCACACTTGGGGTGGAGACTCCAGTGCAGGTGTATGAGTGGGGCAGTCAGGAGGGGTGAGGAGACCCAAACTTCAGTCTCCCTTCTAGCTTCTTCCCAGTAGCAGCAAAGGTTAGCAGGAAAGGTTAGCAAAGGTTAGTCTTCCCAGAAATGGTCTCAAATCAGCCAGTCCGCCTTGGGAAGCAATGGTCGGATGTGCTTCACAGCCTGGCAGGAGGGCAGGAGAGCCCGGGACTGAACGGGGGAGACACTGAACAGAGCAGCTCTCCATGACAAGCCCACCCCCCCACCAAGCTGCTAGGCTGGAGAGGGGCCTCCTCCCCTCCGGGACTGGTGCCACCAGTCCTTCTCACCTGGACATCTCTGGGTACCTCACCGTCCCTCGTGAGTACCAGCTACCACCATGTCCTCTGACCTTCTCTGGGGCGGGCACAGCACTGGGGGCTTGGAACTGCGACCCACACAAAGGCCAAGGTCCAGACACACAAGGAGCAGAAAACAGACCAGTGGGGCTTCCCTGGTGGTCCAGTGGCTAGGACTCCGTACTCCCAATGCAGGGGGCCCAGGTTCAATCCCTGGTAAGGGAACTAGATCCCACATGTTGAAAATAAAAGATTCTGCATGCTGCAGCTAAGACCCAGTGCAGCCAAACAAATGAAAAAGAAGAAGAAGAAGAAAGAAACCAGACCAAGAAATAAAGAGATGCAGAGGCCAAACTCAAATGACAGAAGATCTATGAAATACATGGGGAGAGAGGGATGTCTAGATAGAGCTACAACTGGAGAAATGCCAGGAGAGCCAAAACATTACAACGTGTAGCCTGAGACAGGACTGAAGTGCAGAAGATGGAAAGGCACAAAGACACGGGGTGACAGAGGGAAAAGAAGGTGGGCAGGAGAGGGGAGACGCTGAGTATTGATCAGGTGTAGGAAGGCAGAAGTGGGAGGGATGGAATTTATAGAAGTTTCAAAAGAATGATAGGGACTCCATCATGACCTGCTGCCGAGTAGAGAGGGAACATCCATTAGCCAGAAGAACTCCCCAGCCAGTCAGAGGGGAGGGTGGCCCCGCCAGCTCACTCCGGGGCATGGCTGGAGTGGAGCCAATGGACATAAGGCCCTGGCATTAGGCCTGGATGGGGAGGTGGGAGGGCAAGGGCTATGAGGTTGCGTTCTCGTCTTTGTTGTGCCCTGATCTTTCTCAAGTCTGGTCATGATGAGGAGGACCTGTGACCCAGAAAGGAGTCCAAGTCCCAGGGTGCCACAGACTTCACCCAGAGAGCTCAGGGCCACACAAAGGGCCCCCTCCTTCCTCGAATTGCTGTTGTACCTTTGGCTTTTTCTCTCTGCCCATTCCTAACAGGAATCCCAAACACCTCCAGCTCAGGGCTCTAGAGGTTGGGAGCACCCCAGCCTGTCCCATCACCAGGAAACATGGGTATTGGTGTGGCTGCCCCCCCCAGGGGCTCCCTCCCCGTCCCCTGCCTCTGTCCCCTGATTCAGACGGGGAACTGGGACTTTCCCATGCTGAGAGCTCTCCTCGAGAGGCAGCCCTGGGGTCGCCTCCAATGACTAGTCCTTTCTGAGATCTCATCTCCACTCCTCCAGCTGCCCCCTCCCTGGGACTCCAGGCTCAGAAAGGATGGAGATATCCATCTAGGAGGAGGGATGGCAGGCAACAGGGCAGGGGCTCGGGGCCAGAGCCTGGGTTTTTCTGGGTGCCCTGGCCTTCCCACAGCAGCAGAGGCCCTCTGGAAAGGAGACTCGAGCCTCGGGAAGGTCACTGGCAGTGCGTCTGGGCTCCTGCTCCTTACTGCTTCCTCCTGGTGATTCATCCCCTCCCCCCATCCCCTGGTTGTTTTCACTCAATTCTTTTGTTTCCCCTCCTTTCTCCTGTCCCAGACTGCGGGGGTGGCGGGGGCACCAGGAGGGGGTTTCAGGTGGCTGGCTGTCTTTCGTAGCTTTTCAAAACCCCAGACTCTCCCTCGCCCACCTGAGTTTTAGCTTCGCTACTTTCTCAGCCCTGGGACCTGGGTGTATCAGCAGAAAATTTTCACGAAGGGCAGGCAGGAGCGTTCCCCAGGTACAGCGGCTTCTGTTCTGACCCCCACCCTGCCCTCCCCCTCCTGCTCTTTGCGGCGGGGAGCCCACCGCCGTGGTTTCCAGCTTTGCAGAAGCTGCGGGAACTGAGAGCTGAGAAAGGAGGGAGGCTGGTGACCGGCTGGGGTACACAGGGATCCCCTGGCCGGAGGTGTGGTCTCTGTGGGGAGAGGGACTGAGTTGGAGCTGTGGGGTGAGGGCCCCTGAGCTAAGAAAAGAGATACAGTCCTCTTTCTCACTCAGTCACTCACTGGTTTCTGCAAAGAGGCCTGCCAGCATGCCTGACCTGAAAGCCAGACCACACGCCAGAGGAGCTGTGGTCCTGCGAGGAGTCCTAAGTCAGGAGCTCGGCTGGGGTGGGCGAACCATGGTTAAAGGCAGGAGGGGGCTAACACCACAGGGTAAGGTATGGGACAGAGGGAATAATGACTCTCTGGATCTTTAGACTAGACATGAGGCCCAGCTTTAGTTCCATAGGTGTCCTCCCTGAATTCTGGTCCTAGCCCACCCCCCTCACTTCACACTTCCGCTGCAGCCGGTAAACATGCCCCTACCCACAATCTGCCTAGTGCATTTGGGTGTCTCATCCTTCTAGAGTGAAAGGCTCAATGGTTGGGGACACTGCCTCTCAGGTTACGGAGACCTAGGCTTACATACCAGATCTCCCACTTCTGGTGAGGACCAGCAAGCTTGTGCAAACTTAGTCAAGCCACTTACTCTCCCCGGACTCAGTTTTCTCATTCTTAAAATGGGGATGATACATAGAGTACCTACTTCATGGGACTGTTGTGGTCATTGAACGAAAAGTGTATGTACAGCCTGGCACAGAGTAAGAATTCCGCCAATGCTTATGTCTATCATCCTTGTGTGTGCTCAGCTGCTCAGTCATGTCTGACTCTTTGCGACCCCATCAACTGTTGCCTCCCAGGCAAGAATACTGGGGTGGGTAGCCTCCAGGCTTTTCTGTCCATGGGATCAAAAATACTGGAGTAGGTTGCCATTTCCTTCTCCAGGGGATCTTTCTGACCCAGAGGTCAAGCCCATGTCTCCAGTGTCTCCTGCATTGGCAGGTGGACTCTTGACCACTCTGCCACCTGGGAAGATGCCACCTGTCATCATCATCCTTCATCAATGTCCTCTGGAGAAAAAGAGAAAGAGGAGAGAGGAAAAGCCTAGCCTTGGGTGGATAGAGCACCAGGGGAAGATGAGGACCTCAGGGTGCCTCTGCCTGCATCTTTCTCTGCCAGAGCTGGGGTGGTTCTGGGGTTTGAGGGGAAAGATCCCCATGGGTTGCAGCCCCTCCTTTGCTCCTACCACTTCCTCTCTGTGGCAGAGGGCACCTGGACAGGGCCCAGGGCTGGCTTTCTAAGGTGGCACAGGGCCAAGCTCGGGATGCATTCAAAGAGCGCTATCAATGAATCTTGCAGCTGCGAGAAGGGTGAGATCAGAGGAGGCTGGAGGGAGGGGCCAGCCTTCTTGGTCTCTACCGCATTTCCCCGCAAAGGACGTGCTCAGAGGAGGCTCCCTGGGGGTCCTTCAGTCCCCAAAGCAGTCCGCAAGAGATTCATTTTCTTTTCCTAGCACCTTATTGGAATGAAGTTTTAGAAGTCACACCGGTTGGCAGATGAAAGAATGAGCTGGGGAGGAGACCACCAGCCCCACCCTTATGCCCCAGGAAGAGGCAGAAGCAGGAAGAGGGACTACATTCTTGCTACTCTGAAATGTAGGGTGAGGACCAGCAAGCTTGGGCACCAACCAAGAGCTTGTTCAAATGCAGAACCTGGGGCCCTCCGACTTCCTGAGTAGGGACCTGCATCTTGACTAGCTCCCTAGGGGACCTTGTTGGCAACTCAGAGGTCTAGGGTCATGCAGTCACTAGGTGGTTTCAGGAGGTATCGTGTGTACGTGGGCACGTCGTCTCCCTCCTTGGAATTGAAGGGTCTCCTTTGATGGGCCCTGGGAGAGAACCGCAGTGAGCTACACGGATCTTCCTGAAGCAGCAGGCGAGGTTGGACATAGAGGGCTGCTGCGGGAGCCATGCTGCAGGGGTTGACCTCGAGGCTCCTGACCTCTGCTTAGCTCTAGTTCCTGGCACTGTCAGGCCCTGAGATGGTAAGTTCCTGGCAGGCCAGGCTCCTGGGAAACAGCTTGAGTAATCCTGTGATTACTCAGCTCCCCTCCCCAATCTGGGTTCCCACCAGCTGCTGCTTCAGGGACAGGGCTCATGGGGGGAGGTTGCAAAGGTGAGGTATTCAAGGTGTTTTTCAGCTCCAGCTCACCCGACCGCCACCTCTGCCAGTCCCCTTCCCGTCCTCTCCCCGCCCCTCCTCCACAAGTCACACTCGTGTGCACCGGTACTTTCTCTTTGAGGTTTTGGGTGGATGGCATGGCTGGGGTACAGGTGGCAGGGCCAGGAGGGAGGAGTAGGATAAGAGGGTCTGACGGCGCTGACAGGGCCAGGGCTTGGGCATGGGGCCAGGACGCCAGTGTGGGTTTTTTCTGTGTTTCCGGGCTCTCTCTCCATCTCTGCGTCTGTCTCTGTCGTCTCCCGGTCCCAAACCTCTTGGTCTCTCTAGCTGAGAGGCTGGAGGGTCTAGCCCCAAACCCCTGACCCTGTGTGCCTGTCTCACTCTGTACCTCTGTCTTGGACTGTGGCTGGGGAGTGTGGGACTATGTTTGGCTGGCCTGGTGGCTGGGGTCCAAACGCTGGTCTCCCCCAAACACGGGTATTTGTGAAGGTGGTCTGTGGCTGGCCACATCGTCCTATGAAAAGGGCAAGGTCCCGGTGACACTGTTGTGAGGTTCCTGGGGCTGGGACCAGCAGTGGGTCAGGCGGTGGGGCCGAGAGACGTGTCTGGGTCAGCCGTGTGGTCAGCGCATACACGCACACGGATGTGGCCCTTGGAGAAGGGAAGAGGCAGGGAGGCCTGTGGTTGAGCGCTGGGCTGGAGCCCAAGTTCCCGCTGTGGCTTGGCCTAGTCTCCCTCCCGCTTACTTTTTGGGTGACCCACGATGGTTTCTGCCCTCTCCGGGCTGAGGGCCACTGGGGAGTGAGATCCCACAATGCTGGAGGGGAACTGTGTGGGGGAGAGGCAAGAGCTGACTCCGCAGGAGACAAATACTTCTCTTGGGCCTCAAATGCCTTCGGGGTTCTGTTCCCACCGCTGTGCTCAACGGCACAGCACACAGTGTTTACAGCCACAAGGCACTTACCTCGGGTGATTCCATGTACCCCTCTATGCTAACGCCCGTCACCCCCTGCACCGGCAATGAAGGCTGTGCTTACCCTGATTTCACTGACAAGGGCCCTGAGACCTAGAGAATCCAGTGGCTAAGACGGGCAGGCGTCCCTGCATTCTCTGCCCCTTTTCTAGGTATCCAGTCCTCCCTTGTTCTCTCTTCCCTCCATTCATTCCCATCTGCTCTTAATTTACTGGAAAGAATCTGAAAGCTCTCTTGCCATCTGTCCTAGATGATCAGGACAGCCTATTGGGTGGGTGCTGGGCAGGCTAGGGGACCTGCCTGAGAACTCAAGTTAGGAGAGACTCGCGTTCTAATGGAAGGATTTCAGACACCCTGTCCCCCATGAGAGGCAGCTGTACTCTGACTCAGGTCTAGGCTAGCCTGAGGGGATGATGGTTTAAGGGTGACAAAAACAATATTTGGGGGAATGGTGGGCAAGCCATGGTCACCCTCCCCACCTCACATCAGCAGGCCCTACACCACAACCAGAATCCAGGCCTAGGCCAGAAGAGAGTTCACAGGACTGTGGATTTGGCCTGTAGGCGGGCTGCTGCTTTCTCTGACCCTTGGAATCAGAGATGAGGAGGGGCTGTGGTCCTAGACCACTTTTACGTCCTGCTCCATCCCAGGCATTCTCCCTCAGAGGGGAGGCAGCAGGTCAGCAAGGGCAGAGGAGAGACGCGCATGCCCTTAAGGAGTGATGAAAACACCTGAAAGGGGACCCATCCCTGCCCAGTCTCTCCAAAGATTGGCTGGTGGGGAGGCCGGCGGCTCCCTGAAACTTAGCAGGGAGCTGTGGGCATTGACAAGGATGGGGCAAAGTAGGAATGAACCTGGGGCCAGTAACAACCACAGCCATGGCACCAGGGAGGTAGGTTACAATGAGCTTAGTGGGAGAGGGGGAGGGTCCTGGCAGCCAGTGAACAAACACTAACACACAAATGTGCACATGCACACACTGGCCCAAGCAGCTATGCCTGTTGGCTCATGAATCACAAATACCTTTCATGTACACAGGCACACACGAGCAGCCCTTCACACAGGCAACGTGCCCACTGATGTGTGTGCCCCTGACATCACAGACATGGATCAGCAGAATGGAAAGCTCTGGGGAACTGGGATGTAGACCCAGGTCCTGAGTAAGCTAGCTGTGTGAACCTGGGCCAACCATCTGATCTCATCTGGCCTATTCCTTCCTCTGTAAAGGGAGAAAAAAAAGAGGTCTGAATGATCTGATGGTCTCTAGTCCCAGCCAGCGTTAACATTCATGATTTGGGCTCACACAAGTGGAGGCAGAGGCCCACGTACACACACGTAAGCATCCACACACAGAGCCACCCTCTTCTCTGAGCCAGGAACCTGGGAGCTCTGTTTGATCTGCCCCCTGGCTCTCAGACATCCAGAAGAGCTGGCTTGCTGACCCCACTTTCCTGGGCTCCATCTGGCTTCTCTCTACCCTCTCTGGGCCCCACCCTGTGACCCTGTCCTCCCGGCCCCCCAGTCTCTGCACAGCCCGGCTGAGGATGGCAGGCAGCTCTACCTGGCCCCCAGGTGCCTCCCGCCTGGTGCACCACATCTTCCCGCCAAGCCCCACACTCTGCCCTGGGGGCCAAGCCCCAGCGGGGGGAGGGCAGCTTAGAGGAAGCCCCCTGGGCGGGAAGCAGGTGTTGTGAAGTAGTGAGGACTCCTCGGTCCCCAGGCAGGAGGGAGGCAACTAGAGCTTTTCATCTTGAAGGGCTGAGCAGGTGGCCTCTCTGCAGCTGCTCTCTCTGCCCCCGTAGAACTGATACAACCCCAGCCGCTCCGCAAAACTAAAACAGCCCCCACAGATCCTTTGCTGAGTGGCATTCGGCATTCACTCCTCCTTCCATCTTACTGTTGTTGTTCAGTCGATAAGTCCTGTCCCACTCTGCGACCCCATGGACTGTATGCAGCCCGCCAGCTCCTCTGTCCATGGGATTCTCCAGGTAAGAATACCAGAGTGGGTTGCCATTTTCATCGCCAGGGGATCTTCCTGACCCAGGGATTGAACCCACGTCTCCTGCTTGGAAGGTGGGTTCTTTACCACTGAGCCACCAGGGAAGCCCGGTCTTCCATCTTACAAGAGAGAGAAAGCAAGATGGACTGGGATAGGGCAACAGAGGACACACCACGTCCCTGTATCTACCTCCCAGGTGCTGGGGTAGGATGAACTGAAGGTTCCCGGGCTGACCTCTGCTCTCTCTTTCTTCCAGCACAAATTGAAGTGATTCCTTGCAAAATCTGTGGGGATAAGTCATCTGGGATCCACTACGGGGTTATCACCTGTGAGGGGTGCAAGGTGAGTGCTCGCTCATACACAGTCTTCAGAGGACAGGAGAGGGGGCTCGGCGGCCTTCGTACTGCCTGCAGGGCTGGTTTCCTGAGACAGCTAGGGAGCTGCCCGGCGGCTCCCTGCTTGGAGAGCCCTGTGCACTGGAGGGCCTTGTCTTCAACTAGGGGAGTGACTGCAGGACAGACTGTAATGGAGGGAGAAAACTGAGGGGCCTCCGATCCGGAGGCCCTCGGGCTGGCCGGGGCCTGGCCAGGATCGGCAGCACGGCTTCCCCCGCCCCCCAGGGCTTCTTCCGCCGGAGCCAGCAGTGCAGCGTGGCCTACTCCTGCACGCGCCAGCAGAACTGCCCCATTGACCGCACGAGCCGCAACCGATGCCAGCACTGCCGCCTGCAGAAGTGCCTGGCCCTGGGCATGTCCCGAGACGGTGAGGCCACGTGGGCAGCCCCCCAGGGCTTCAGTCGCCAGAGTGGCGGCCTGACCTACTGCACCACACAGGGGTTAAACAGCCTTCCGGGTCTCCGCCATCCGTCCTTCCCACTGGCAGGCCCTGGTCTCCTCCACTGTCCCACGTGGGGGTGGGCAGGCTGCCCTCATCAAAGGTCTTCACAGTCCCCAGCTTCAGGCTCTGCAACAACAACCCTTATTTTCTCAAACTCCTAGCCCTTCTCCCCTTCCTCGGGGGCGGGGAGGGGGACTCCCCTCACCCGACTCCCCTCCAGCCCAGATCCCATCCCCATCCACAGTCCACATCTTTCCCCAGCTGCCCCACTGCTCCAACTCCACCTGGCTCCCCGAACCCCCATCCCCAGCTTGGGACAAAGGGCTGTGACTATGAATGGGGCCAGAGTCACCCTGAGAACAGCCCGGAAGGCTGACGTTGGTGAGGGCGGCTGTTCCTGGTGCCTTTTTCCATCTTTCTCAGCCACGGCCCCCTTGCAGCCCCCAAACAGCTCCCCCCTCCAACACCACAGAGGGAGCCCAGGGTGGGGCTGGGGGAGGCATGAGGTGATGGGGAGTCAGAAGGAGCCTGTCAGCACTTTTCAGCGCCCAAAATAACAAAGTGAAAGGAAACACGCAGGGTTGCAAAGGGGCAGGCGGGGTGAGGGGCTGTGCCCCCACACCTGGGAGGGGTGGCGGGGTGAGTGAAAAGGCAGGAAAGAGGGCAGAAGAGGATGTTCAGAAGCAAGCCGCGGAGCCTGGGTTGGGCTGTGGTGAGTATCTAGGTCACAAGGGAGCCTGCAGGCCTGACCACAGGGAGACCTGTGTTCTCGGCTCTCCTCTTCCTCCGACCCTCCTAGATGGGCGAGGTGACCCCGATACAGCTTGAGGCTCCCTCCTCAGCCATCCCCAGCCCCATAGCAGGAGGCCGGGCTCCTCAGCCCAGACTCGTTGCTCAAGTTCTGCCACTTAGTCAAAGCTGGTTTCAAACAGGGAGAGTTTGCTCAGAAGACTGATACGTCTGCTGATACACCTGGGCTGGACAGAGCCCAAAAGCAGACAGGAGTGGGGGGCAGTGGGTCTTGAACAGAGATGCCTAGAAGGCAGGATCTCGGGCCAGACTGGAGAAGCTCTGCTCGGAGTGAGCTCTTCAAGGAGCAGCAAGTTAATCCTGTAATGATCACAATGCCTATTGACTCTGCCCTGTACCACGTCCTCCCGCCTCCAAAACTCCTGATCCCCCGACCTCTTTCAGCTGTCAAGTTTGGCCGCATGTCCAAGAAGCAAAGGGACAGCCTGCATGCAGAGGTGCAGAAACAGCTGCAGCAGCGGCAACAGCAGCAACGGGAACAAGCGGCCAAGACCCCTCCCAGGGGAGCCCAAGGAGCAGACCCCCTCGCCTGCACCTTGGGGCTCCCGGATGGGCAGCTACCCCTGGGCTCCTCGCCTGACCTACCAGAGGCATCAGCCTGTCCCCCCAGTCTCCTGAGAGCTCCAGGCTGCGGGCCCTCCTACTCCAACAGCCTGGCCAAGGCCGGGCTCAACGGGGCCTCATACCACCTGGAATACAGCCCTGAGCGGGGCAAGGCTGAGGGCAGAGAGAACTTCTATGGCACAGGCAGCCAACTGGCCCCGGACAGGTGTGGACTTCACTTTGAGGACCCCAGGCGTCCTGGGCTTGGGGAGCCAGGACGGGGCCTGGACAGCTACTTCACCCCCAGTTTCCGCAGCACCCCAGAGGTGCCTTATGCTTCCCTGACGGAGACTGGTAAGCAGCTGGGGAGGCGGAGAGCGTAGAAAGATGAGGGAGGAGCTTCCAAGAAAGGGGCCCTCTGGGACTTCCTTGGTGGTCCAGTGGTTAAGAGTCCACGTTTCCACTGCAGGGACATGGGTTCAATCCCTGGTCAGGGAACTAAGATCCCACATACTGTGCAATGCGGCAAAAAAATGGGGTGGGGGGTCCCCAGTCAGCATCCCATGTAAACCAAGCATACACAAGGGTCTGGGGGGAGGCAGAGCAGGGCTAGGCCAGGCAGAGGAGCGCCCTTGGTATGCGAAAGGTAGGAGCTGGCTGAGATGGAACCTCTGCCTTCCTCCCCTGGCCCCAGAGCACCTGGTGCAGAATGTTTGCAAGTCCTACCGGGAGACGTGTCAGCTGCGGGTGGAGGACCTGCTCCGTCAGCGCTCCAACATCTTCTCGCGAGAGGAGGTGGCTGGCTACCAGAGGAAGGTGAGGCCAGGACACCGCGCCGGGGAGGAAGAAGCCCCGCCACTACCCAGGGAGTCCAGGGACGGCAACCTGCACACATGAGTGGGCTGGGGCGAGGCAGGGTATCACAGAGAGACACCGTGTGTGCCCGCTTTTAAGTATGCACCCTAGCAATAGGTGAGAGCATCTCCTTAGCTCCTGCCTGTGGTTGTTTTACCTGGTCTTCATCCGTAAACAATTTGCCTGCAATGTGGGAGACCTGGGTTCGATCCCTGGGTCAGAAAGATCCCCTGGAGAAGGCAATGGCAACCTACTCCAGTATTTTTGATCCCATGGACAGAAGAGCCTAGAGGGCTGTAGTCCATGGGGTTGCAAAGAGTCAAAACACCACTGAGTGACTCACACACACACACACACCCATGTCCTTCACCACCCAGACCTAGAAGCACAGGCCTTAGCATACTCTCCTTCCTCCTCCTCTATCAACAATAGTCAGACTCCTCGTTAGCATCTGTTTCAACACTCTTTCTCTGCCAGGCACTGTGCTGAGCACTTTACATAAACTATCCTTGACCCTTACAACAACCACCCTATGAGGTTGCCATTCCTGTTTTTAATGGACTGAGAAACTGCGCACAGAGGAGTTCATAGACATACTCCACGTCACAAGATGGTGGAGCCAAAGGCAAATTTAGATCCACTGGGCCCCAAAGTGCACTGTGCTAAGACTAGGCTAAAAACACAGGTGCTGAGAATGTGGGGGGGTACTTGCAGTTTTGTCTGGGTTCCCAGGGCCTTGGTGGGGTCCCGGGGGTCCTAAAAGCTCCAGTGGGACCTTCCTCCTCCTCTGCAGTCGATGTGGGAGATGTGGGGACGCTGTGCCCACCGACTCACCGAGGCCATTCAGTATGTGGTGGAGTTCGCTAAGAGGCTCCCGGGCTTTATGGAGCTCTGCCAGAACGACCAGATCGTGCTACTCAAAGCAGGTGCCCAGGGAGAGCGGGCGGGCCGCAGGGTAGTGGGGGCCAGTGTGGAATGTGCGGGGCTGCGTGGAGGGAGGTGCCTTCAGGGAACCAATACACTGAAGGGGGGCAGGGGCAGATTCCTGGCTCTGCCCGACGCTGCGCCTGCATGTCTCCCCGCTCCCCAGGAGCCATGGAAGTGGTGCTGGTCAGGATGTGCCGGGCCTACAACGCTGACAACGACACAGTCTTTTTTGAAGGCAAATACGGTGGCGTGGAGCTGTTCCGAGCCTTGGGTGAGGGGCAGGGGGAAATGAGCGAGAGGAGTCCGATGCCAACCCCATCCGAGGCTTCCAGACCCAGGGCGCCCTCTCTTCAGGACAGATTGCCCGCTCTGCTCCAGACACCAAGGGGGCGGGTGTCCTCGGGCACCGTGGCCTCACCCACCTTGCTCACTGTTTCGTTTCCACCCTCCCAGGCTGCAGTGAACTCATCAGCTCCATCTTTGACTTCGCCCGCTCCCTGAGTGCCTTGCGCTTTTCAGAGGACGAGATCGCCCTCTACACAGCCCTCGTCCTCATCAATGCCAGTGAGTGTCACTGGGCTTGGGCAAAGGACAGTCAGGCGGTGGGGGCCCGAAAGGTACTGAAGAGTCTGGACCTTGTGTGCTGTGCGCAAACAGCCTTCGCAGGTGGCGCTAGTGGAAAAGAACCCGCCCGCCAGTGCAGGAGACATAAGACATGTGGGTTTCCATCCCTGGGTTGGCAAGATCCCCTGGAGGAGGAAATAGCAACCCACAGGCGGGCGGTGGGGGCCTGACGGATACTGAAGGGTGTGGACCTTCGCTGTGGTTAAATCTGGGAAGGCGCTTTATAGAGCAGAATAAGCCCACCCAATGTTGCTGTAAAATAAGATCAGTCAAAATAAAGATCCAGAGGAGTCTGAGAGAGGGAAGAGAGAAGCGCAGGTGGGGCTGGAGAAGTGGGGAGGCATGAGGAAGAGAGGAAGTGAGCCGCTTCCCTGAGAGCAATTAGGCTGCATGTGAGTCCCTGCCAGGGATTCCATTGTGGCCCCACACTGGAATCACCTGCGGAGCTTTAAAAAATGAGTGCTGTGACTCTGACATCATGGATCTCAGGTGCAGCCAGAACACCAGAATGTTTCACAGCCTCTCGTAGGGTATTGTAATGTGCCAGCACGCTTGAGAACCGCTGCTCTGTGTGAACTCATTTTAAGACAACACGCCATCGGGAATTCCCTGGTGGCCCAATGGTTAGGACTCCACGCTTTCACTGCTGAGGGTGCGGGTTCAGCCACTGGTGCGCAAACTAAGATCCCACAAGTCCTAGGACAGAGCCAAAAATAAAAACAAAAGGCTACCTGCCATCAGGGCAGGACTCTGGATGTCCACTCCACAGAATGGAGTGGGCTGGGTGAGCCAGCTGAATGCTAAGGATTCCGAGAACCTGGGGAAGTGGGTTGTGCTACTAACCTGAGTTTGTAGACCACATTATCAGTCCACTGGCTCTGCCAATGAGTAGAGACAGAAACATGCCCCTTGAACTGGAAATAAAGACTGAAAAGATGACTTCTGGTTATTTTATGGAGTCAGGACAAAAGGTGGTTTGTCTCTTGAAGTTAGCCACAGACTGCTGCAGAAGCCCCAGTGCTGACCTAGGTGGCTGGCTACACAAGGCCCATCTCCTCTCTGGGGCCATCCTTGCCACGTCGGGGTGAAGGGGAGATCTTTTCTTCCCCATAGCAGAGTTTTAATGGAGAGCACTGAATTAGCTATGTGAAATATCAGGTACCAGGGAGAAGGCAGCCTGGAACTGGGAGATCAGAATGTCTCATCTCTTTCATCTCTCCCCAGTTTTCCTTATAGAGAGCTACTCAAGGCCCCAACATCTTACCAACTCCAAAACAACACACACCCACACCCCCTACACTGTCTCTCACTCAGCTAAGAAGATCTCTGTTCAGCACAGATGCCCAGAATGACACACCCTTTGGGGGAAGTTAACGTCCATGTTCTTTCTTGTTTTTGCTGTGGCCCCATCCCCTCCTTCAGACCGGCCAGGGCTCCAAGAGAAAAGGAAAGTAGAACAGCTGCAGTGCAATCTGGAGCTGGCCTTTCATCATCATCTCTGCAAGACTCATCGCCAAGGCATCCTGGCAAAGGTAGGAGCAGTCCCTGGGACAGAGGAGGTCAGGCCCAGCGCCAGATCTGTGACCTCAGGGTTTGCGAGAACCAGGGTCTGAGGGTCCAGAGGAGGAAGTGCCTGAGAGCTAAACTGTATGAGAGAGTTTGCAACAGCACAGGACACGGGGACTGAGCAGTCACTTCTGTGTGGGTACAGATGAAAAGTTAGGGAGCCTGAAATTGGGAGGGACCTCCAGGGAACAACTCAGTTTAATAGAGCCACCGCTTACCAGCACCTGCTTGTACTGTGAGTGGAAAGATACAGAGATGCTGTCCTTACCCCCACCAAGAGTTTTTAACCTGCTGTGAAGAAGAGATTTGTATACCAATGACTCTAACGCAGAATAGGATGTAATATGGGATAAAATAATAACGTGATTAACAACATGCTTTCCCTGATATACTCATCTTTGTGACAACTCAGTCAGTAAGAGAGATGTTAAAATCTCCCTGTAGTGATAAGGAAACCTAAATGACTTGTTCAAGTTTACACAATCGTGAGTGATAAATGCAAGTCCCAGGGCTCTTTCTACCACATCTCTATGCCCCTGATATATTACTACAATAAGAAATATTGGGGAAATGTGACAGCGTGGAATAGGGATTAAAAATAACTTGAGGGCAAAAGGAGAGGATCATAAATGCTTCCTAGTGAAGGGGGCATTTAAACTAGGCCATGAAATATTTATTTTAACAGGCATTGAGGGGTGGGGTAGGCATTCTAGGCTTAGGGAACAACATGAGAGCAAAAATAAGGAGGCAAAATGATGTGTATATGGAGAAGAGTTCCTGGAACATTTTGACTACGTGTAAGATCAGAAGCTGGGATAGATTGATGGGGGCAAGAAAGTTGCTGAAGACAAGCTTAAAAATTAGGTCAGGGAGCAAATCAGAGAGGACTTTCAATGCCATATTAAAGAATTAAGACTTTATTTCCAGGCAATGGAGAGCACCAAAGGCTAGAGGAATGATATCATCAGAGCTATTTTTTAGGCAATTCAATTTGGAACCAATGTAAGGGGACCATTTATGGAATGGTTCAAGCAATGGACCCTTGCTGGGTGCCAGGCACTGTGCTGGGTGCTGAGAATACAGAGATGACTTAAATGACAGTCTCTGCCCTACATAAACCTCAAGTCTGGTAGGATAGTTCAGGAGGAGGAGAACCTGGGAGAGCAGCTGGAAAGCAAATCTGGTGGAATCCACCTTCGGCATGCATCACCTCCCCACCGTCACCCTCCTCCTGTCGGTGCTCACTTGGACCATTAGAGAGGCCTCCGACTGGACCCCTGCTCCACCAGGTCCGTCCTACTGCAGCCACACGGCACTCCTCAGTGCTCCTATAGCTGCCATCATGCTGAGAATCAAATCCAGAGTCTGTGCCGTGGCCACCTGGCCTCGTGACATGACCCCCGACTTCTTTGCTCACCTCCTCCCCTTCCACTGCCCTCTCAGTCACCCATTCCAGCAGCACTGGCCTCCTTGCTATTCCTTGAACACATCGAGTTGCTTCTCAGGGCTTTTACACCTGCTGTTCCAGGTGCCTGGATGCTTCTTCCCCTAGTTTTCCAAACAACCTGCTCCACCCCTTTACTCTGGAGGGGTTTTCCCAGGCCACCCCATCCAAAACGCTTTCCACCCATCAGTCCGCTTTATTGTTTTTTTAAAGAAGTTTTCTAATATTTATTTTCTGGCTCCCTCACTAGAATACACATTTAATAAAGGTAGAGATTTTATTTTATTCACCGATGCACCACCACAGCCCATCACAATGCCTAGCCAAAAGGTTCTCAACACATACAATGAGAATGAGTGAAAGAATGAATGAGTGAAGCTGTGCAAGATAAAGCAGGAGGAACGAAGAGAGGATGAATTCAAGAGGTATCAAGGGACCCCATGCTGCCTGCTCTTCCCTGACTGTCCCTTTCCTAGATAATTAACCTGGGGAGAAAGGGATGGTGGCTGGCGAGAGGTGTTTTTAAGCCTCACTTGGTGATACAGGAAACTGCAGAAGATAAATGGTTTTCTCAGTCTTTCTCCAGTGAGGTCTCTCTGCCTCTGTCTCCTCATGGATCTCTGGGTCTTTTTCATTCCCCTCCACTGGCTGAGGGCTGGCAATGTTGGCTTACTATTTTCAGTGTTGGATATCTGTTTGGAAATTGCTTAGTCCAAAGAAACAGTTATTGAGCATTTGCCGTGCGCAAGCAGTACGATAGGTACAGAGGATACAGAGTGAGTGGGGGAGGAGAGGGAGGGAGAGAGACTCAAGGAGTTTAAATCTAGGCTGAAGAGATAGACAAACTGGATCATTTTCCTAAAATGGGATTTAAGTGCTACACAGAGGGAAGCCCAAAGAATGGGACCTTTAATCCAGGGAGGAGGAGGTAACACCAAAGGTAAGAATTAGCCAAGCACAGAAGAATCGAAAAGGCATTCCAGGTAAGGGGAACAGCATCAACAAAGGCAAACAGGTACCTAACAGTATGTACCAGAGAGTCACAGACGTTCACTATTATAAAAGCATGGGGACTTCCCTGGTGGTCCAGCGATTAAGACTTCATGCTTCCAGTGCAGAGGGCATGGGTTCAATCCCTGGTCAGGGAATTAAGATCCCACATGCCACATGGCACGGCAAAAAGACTTTTTAAAAAAGCATAAGAGACTGAGTTAGAGAGCCCTGAACAGGGCTTATTTAAGGAGTATCAGGAACACCATTTGGGGGTTCGGCCAGAAAACATGTTCCTATCCCACTGCAGTTCTCACGTGCCTCCAGTTCCTTGAATACAGACCTACCCCTACCAATGGGATCTGGCTGACCCACAAGTGCTGAGTGTGCAGGGAGAGAGTACAGAGGGTTATCCCAGCCCAGGAAGGATGGGAGGACTTCTCTGACCTGGAGACAGAGCTGCAGTACTCACCCTCCTTCCCCATGAACCCACCTCCAGCTGCCACCCAAGGGGAAGCTGCGGAGCCTGTGTAGCCAGCATGTGGAAAAGCTGCAAACCTTCCAGCATCTCCACCCTATCGTGGTCCAAGCTGCTTTCCCTCCACTCTACAAGGAACTCTTCAGCACTGAAATCGAGTCACCCGAGGGACTGTCCAAGTGACCTGGAGGAGGGACTCCGTTCCCTTTTCTAGAGCCTGCTGGCTCACCTTTCCCTTGGCCTTTTCCTTTCCTGTGGCCCCTGGAGGGTGGTCTCTGTCTGTTTGGGGGGATGGGTGAACAAACGCTGAGACTGGGTTTCAGCCCACCGGCCTGCCTGGCAGCAGGCCAAGAACCAGAGGGTCGGGATGGAGGGGCTCCATCCCCAGCTTCAGCTTTGTCCAGACTCCTTTCCCATGCCCTGTCACCCCTAGCTTCTGGGAGGCCTGGGGTGGGATACAAGGACCTCTTGGAGGACTTAGGTATCCTCAGGACAATAGAGGGTTCCAGGACACCCTGGATGAATGGAACTCACCTCTGGACTCAGAAGCTAAGAATAGGACTTTGAAATACCTCATTGCATTTCCCTGGGGGCTTTGGCTGGGGTGGTGCAACAAGCTTGGAGACTGGCGGCCGGAGCCCAGAAGGACCTGTATATAACATGAATCTGCATCACTAGGTGTTCTGCCTTCCCCCTCCCTCCCAGCTCAGCAAGGAAATGGTTAGGCACTCTGGGGTTTTGAAAAAAAAAAACACAAAAAACTGGATATGTGAAGGGTAAGGATGGGATGGGAGTAAGGGAGGGGCTGGGGATGATAATTTTATGGGATTTGCATATAGGGATAGGGTATGATGAAGACCAAGAACATCACAGACAGTTAGAACTCAGACTTCTTATGTGCACTTTAAAAATAGACTTTAGGAGTTACCCAAACCTGTCAGAGACACACATCTACAGACAGGTGAAACATACTCACACACTCAACCTGCAGTCATATGGCTCTATAGACACATTTAATCTGACACAATCTCTGTCTTCCTTGAGGTCACAGCTCAGAGGAACTTAGCAGTCTCAGGGAAGAGTCCCAATCCTGAGGAACCCCAAAACATTTCACCTGGTGCTCAACTTCACCAGTCTTAGGCCAGGGGTAGCCCAAACTCTCTGCCAGCCCCAGCTGTCTTTGGTTGCAAGAAATCCTAAAAGGCTGGACGCCGATCAGTCACAGGGCCAAGGACAGACCCTTGGAGTACTAGTTGTCTGGTCCCCATCCTGCAGCCCTGCTCTTATTATGAAAAAGGAGGCAGATGCAATTCCAGCACTCTCTACGTGGATACCGCCGGGTCCAGCAAGGTGGAGAAGACCGTGATCTTGCCCAAGAACTTCTCTTGGTTTTATAAATAGCTGTGTGCCCTCCTTGGAGGGAAACAGCAGGTGGTCAGGAGGTTTGGTTTTTTTCTTTATTTCTCCTCTCAGGGGAGTGTAAACATAAACCCCAACCTGTGCCATTCTTTATAAAATGATTTCAAAGGCAAGAGGTGTGTGTGTCAGGTGGGAGGAGCCTTAATGAAGGTTATCCTAGTACTTCTCTGAAACCTCATTTCTGCATGAGGACCCAGGTTCCTAGCCCAGGCAGCCATCAACACTGTAAAGATGCTAGCCCCCAACCCTGAGCCATCCCCCATAGAGGTGAGGGAGCTGACTATCAGGAACGCCCCCCCCAACACCACTGAAGCAATCTCAGACTAAGCACCACAGCGGGTGCTCTGGACTGAGAACTTCCCCCACAAATGATACCCACAGGGGACATTGAGAATGAGAGGTGGCACAGAATCGCCCGGCATTTGGGAGACTGAACGATAACCCTATGCAGAGTGCCCGGCCAGCCCCAGAGCTCGCCAGGGGGAGTCAGGATGCCCAAGAGACTCTATGGAGCTGCCAACCCTCCCACCCCTGGGGCTCCAAGCCTCCCCCTGCGCTCCCTCCCCTCCACGGCCAGCCTGTAGTGGCGACTGCTGCAGCCCTCCCTGGTTGCTTTATTTATTTATTTTGCACCAACAGGGTTGCTGCAGACTCATTCTCGCCCGGTTTAAAAAGAGAGAGAGGAAAAAAAAAAAAAAAAAAGGAGAAATGCTTTCTGGCTCTTCTGTCTACCTCGGTCTTGGCAGCAGGCAGCCGCAGCAGCAATAGCAGCGGCGGCCCGGCAGGCGGGCAGGCGGGGAGTGAGGTACACGGGGAGGTGCGGGCCGAGGGGCAGCTTGAATGGGACGGGCCCCCAGCCCTGGACAGATGCAGCGCCCAACTTGATGCCACCCTCCGGCTTCTCTGGTAAGTGCCCCCACCTCCTGTCCTGGAGCTGCAGCTGCCCTTCTCCATAACATGCTCAGAGACAAGGCCAGACCCATGAGGGCTAGAGGGTTTGTGCCCACTCCACCCCCAGCCCACCATTGATCTTGGCCCCTTAGGACTCTGATGGGAAAAGTAAGATGTCCCAGGTGCCCCTGGGCAGAAGGACTCCAAGGAGATCTCCCTCCATTTCCCAGGTGCTCTCTCTACTTCTGGGAAGGATTATTTTGCAATCAGTGTGAATATTCCAGAGATCTTTCCTCCAGGAGCCCCCTCCACATGTAGTTTCCCATGCTTCACTCAGGTCTGCTTTAAAGAGGCCATCCAGGATCAAATGTGTCCCTGGACTGGCACACAGAGACAAGAAGAAGAAAGCACCCTGCTTCTTGAGGGTGATGCCCCTGGACCCCAGCCCACATGAGGGGAGAAAGAAGTGGTTCTGACACCTATCTCTTCCTGCACAGTGGCCGGGAGCCAGTCCCATAGCCACGGAGCTTGGCAAAGGAAGTTTGTGATTACATTAGCCACCTTTAAAGAGAAGGGGGCTGGAGCTGCCAGCCCCTGGTCTGGCGGGCTCTGGAGACTAAGAGGATGCTCACAAGAGTGGGAAGGAGGGAAGCTGGGTTACACGCTTCACTGCACTTTTGCTCAATGCAGGAAAGAAGGAAGAGCAGGAACTGCAGCAGTAGTGATAAAGAGCTAGCTGTCAGGTGGACTTCCCAGGACAGGCACTGGGGGAGGGGGGCAGGGATGAGGGAAGCTGGGACATTGCTCCCTGGAGAACTCTTAGCATGCCATCCATACCTGTTAGGTTGGGAACAGAGGAGCCTGCTCAGTAGCCTCAGCTGAGCCATTCTTTCTCATGCCCAAGCCCCAGAACAGTGTCCCACACCCCTTGCTCTTTCGGTCTCTTTCTGCAGTTCCTGAACTACTATGGTCCTCTGAAATAGCTGTAGGGTAGCCACCTGAATGATCCTTGTGGGAGGGGGTACAGTGTGGGAAATAAAGGGGAAAAAAAATCACACTCTCTCTTAAACTGTCTTTCCTAAGTTCCACCTGGGAGAAAATGGTCCATGTGGTAGAAAGTTGACATCATAGGGCCCAGAAAGACAGAAGTCTGAAAGGTCAAAGGTGACTGGGATATGCAGCTAGAAAGAAACCCAGGCCTCCTGCTTCCCAGGGAGCATTAGTTTGCTCTTGTCCTATCTCTGCAGCCATCCCTTGCCAATTTCAGTACCTCCCCTCTCTTGGGGTCCCAGTGGTCATTGAACAGGGTGGGTCCATGGGATCTTTTCTCCTCTGTCACCTCGTTCAGTCTCCAGTGGTCATCATAATCACCATCTTCCTAATTTTGCCCAGGCACCTGGCACCCAGAAACTTACTTTAAGTTGACAGGCTGGGCACACAGCCTGTGCGGAGATCTCCCATGCCAGCCAAGGGCCTGCCTACTCCCACCACGGTATCTGGTCAGACACTGTCCCTCCTCACTCGTCTATGCCTCCCTGGCTCCCAGTGTGTCTCTTGTGCATTTCTCAGGCAACAGAGGCCAAAGGCAACAAGAGATCTCTCTCAGACTCCCACACTGGGTTTGAATCAAAACACCATGGAGGGGCATGAGAGAAGCCTAAGTCTGAGGGCCAAGCAAATAATGCTCAGGCCTCTCTTGGGTCCCTTACACCGCAACGTCATCCACAGAGGAGGTGGGCTGCCCTTGGGGCCCTGGTGAGGGATTCATGTGTGCTTTGTATCCTCTGCCACATTTAATGTGCAGCTTGGCTGTCATCCATAAGGCGTTCTGGGGAGATTGCCTCGTGTTAGTCTGGGGCCTCGGGCCCTGGGCCAGGCTGGAGGAGGGCAGAGAGGCAGTGAGTGGAGCCTGGGGGGCCAAATTGAGGCCCACATGCTTCCCAGGCGTGGATGACTTAGTCAAGGTGAGGCCTCTCTCCGATCAGGATCCGGGGATATGACCCCCTTAAGCCTTAGACAAAGCTGTGGGCAGATAAAATGAGAGAAGGGTGGGCAGAGAGGGACAGGGCAGAGACTAGGAGAGCAGCTGTCCGGAGAAGGGACCTGGGTATTTCTGGATCTCTGAGATAGAGGGAAACTCAAAAGTTACTTCCCTGCTGCTTCCTGTCATGTTCCCATAAAACCTTCCCCACTGGACTAGGGTTCCATGAGCTAGTAAGCACTTGGCCTGTTACCCAGGGGTGGTGGAGGGGAGTAGAGAGTCCCCAGAAATGAGGCTCCAGGGGATATATGCCAGAATCTCTCCTGTGTCTGCACACCACCTGGCCACGCTGAGACAGGTAACTCAATCCCTCTCCTCTATGGAGGCTCAGGGAAATCCATGGTACCCATCATCTGAGCCACTTTCCAAAAAGGGCCATGTCATCCTCTGTTCCAGGAGCAAAGAGGGCATGGCTGTGGCCACAGCTCCAAAGCAAGCCTGGCCCCCATGGCCCCCCGTCTTTTTCCTGCTCCTCCTGCCGGCGGTGGGGAGCAGCGGCACCTGCCCCGCTGTGTGTGACTGCACCTCCCACCCCCAGGCCGTGCTGTGTGCCCACCGGCGACTGGAGGCTGTCCCGGGGGGACTCCCACGAGACACCGAGTTCCTGGACCTGAGTGGGAACCGCCTGTGGGGGCTTCAGCAGGGAATGCTGTCCCGCCTGGGCCAGCTCCGGGAACTGGACCTGAGCTACAACCAGCTCTCCACCCTGGAGCCGGGGGCCTTCCATGGCCTGCACAGCCTGCTCACCCTGAGGCTGCAGGGCAACCGGCTGCGAATCATGGGGCCCGGGGTCTTCTCGGGCCTGTCTGCCCTCACACTGCTGGACCTTCGCCTCAACCAGATCGTCCTCTTCCTTGACGGCGCTTTCAGGGAGCTAGGCAGCCTCCAGCAGCTGGAGGTTGGGGACAACCACCTGGTGTTTGTGGCTCCGGGAGCCTTTGCCGGGTTGGCCAAGCTGAGCACCCTCACCCTGGAGCGCTGCAACCTCAGCACTGTGCCTGGCCCAGCCCTGGCACGTCTCCCGGCACTGGGGGCCCTGAGGCTCCGAGAATTGGACATCGGGCGGCTGCCAGCGGGAGCACTGCGGGGGCTGGGGCAGCTAAGGGAGCTGGAGATCCACCACTGGCCATCTCTGGAGGCTCTGGAGCCAGGGAGCCTGGGCGGGCTCAATCTCAGCAGCCTGGCCATCACCCACTGCAATCTGAGCTCGGTGCCCTTCCAAGCACTGCACCACCTGAGCTTCCTCAGGGTCTTGGATCTTTCTCGGAACCCCATCTCGGCCATCCCAGCACGGAGGCTCAGTTCCCTGGTGCGGCTCCAGGAGCTCCGGCTGTCGGGTGCCTGCCTCACCTCCATCGCGGCACACGCCTTCCACGGCTTGACAGCCTTCCACCTCCTGGATGTGGCAGACAACGCCCTTCAGACACTGGAGGAAGCAGCCTTCCCTTCTCCAGACAAACTGGTCACCCTGAGGCTGTCAGGCAACCCCCTGACCTGTGACTGCCGCCTCCTCTGGCTGCTCCGGCTCCGCCGCCGCCTGGACTTTGGCTCTACCCCACCTGCCTGTGCTGGCCCCCAGCATGTCCAGGGGAAAAGCCTGAGGGAGTTTTCAGACATCCTACCTCCAGGGCACTTCACCTGCCGACCAGCCCTGATCCGAAAATCCGGGCCGCGCTGGGTCATGGCTGAGGAGGGGGGGCATGCTGTTTTCTCCTGCTCTGGAGATGGGGACCCAGCCCCCACCATCTCCTGGATGAGGCCTCAGGGGGCTCGGCTGGGGAGGGCTGGGAGAGTGAGGGTCCTACAGGATGGGACGCTGGAGATCCGCTCTGTGCAGCTCCGGGATAGAGGGGCCTATGTCTGTGTGGTCAGCAACGTGGCAGGGAATGACTCCCTGAGGACCTGGCTGGAAGTGATCCAAGTTGAACCACTGAATGGCACTCTCTCTGACCCCAACATCACCTCACCAGGGATCCCAGGGCCTTTCTTTTTGGACGGCAGAGGCATAGCTATGGTGCTGGCAGTTGGCTTCCTCCCATTCCTCACTTCAGTGACCCTCTGCTTTGGCCTCATTGCCCTCTGGAGCAAAGGCAAAGGCCGGGTCAAACATCACATGACCTTCGACTTTGTGGCACCTCGGACCTCTGGGGATAAGAACTCTGGGGGTAACCGGGTCACTGCCAAGCTCTTCTGACCTTTCCTTCCACAGTGGGGCCTCATCTAGGCCAGCTTCAGATACCACAATGGGAGAGAACCAAGGCTGCTCAGACTGGACGTTCATCCCAAACGGCCCAGATCTTCCCCACCTCCTGCCCACACCATTCCAGCAACAGATGCTGCCTCCTCATAGCCTGCCTCTTCAGGCTTTTGCAGTTTAAGGGTAGCATTGTCATCTCTTCCCTGAGGGTCCCAGGAAACGGAAGGTGTAGATCCTGTAGTCAGCCCAGCCCTACCCACACACCACATACAAAGCAGGAACTATAACCCTCCAGTCTGCTAAACTCGACTTCCTTCACACACACTTATACATACCCTTAATAACCAATACCAATTGCCAACCGCAGCGATAAGGCTACTTCAGGGTTGGAGCTGGAAAGTGCAACTGCTTCTTGGAGTCTGCTCCGTATCCAGGTGGTGTCTCTCTCTCCCTCTTGCTGCTCTGTCCCCTCTCTAGGCACAAGGAACTAGGGCCAATGACCGCAAGCTAAAGGGAAGAGGATGTGACGGGGGAGTGGGGAATGGGGGGTGGGCAGACTACATGCTGGCACTGGGTCTGCATGAGCCCCCACCCCCGCCATGTCATTAAAGCTGCTGTCCTATCATTAAACCTGCTATCAAAAGGCCATGACAGTGGCAGCCACAACTAAATGTGATCGCTCGAGTTTTCTTTACTTCAGTCTTTTCCACCCCTTCTTTCTGTCAGAATCCTGCTTCCTACCCTTCTGCCTGCCTATTAAACCTATAACCCAGTGACCTTGCCTGAATCTAATGAGCCTGACAGCCAAAGGTTTATGCAAAAGGTTGCCCGCCATGCCTGAAAAGATCAGCACCCCCAGTCCAGTTCCATGTCAGCCCTTTCCTCTGCGTGCTCCATCTCCAGAGATGGAGCAGAGAGTCTCTGCCTTCCAAAGGATCCTTCTGCAGAAATTCCAACCCAGGACACCCAGCTCCTCCCCTTTCTTTCTCATTCTGGTTGGACTCTCCCTACCATTCCTGTTTTGCAGATCCCTAGTGCCCTTGGTCGGAGAAGGCAATGGCACCCCACTCTAGGACTCTTTCCTGGAAAATCCCATGGATGGAGGAGACTGGTAGGCTGCAGTCCATGGGGTCACCAAGAATCGGACATGACTGAGTGACTTCACTTTCACTTTTCACTTTCATGCACTGGAGAAGGAAATGGCAACCCACTCCAGTGTTCTTGCCTGGAGAATCTCAGGGACAGGGTAGCGTGGTGGGCTGACGTCTATGGGGTCACACAGAGTCGGACACAACTGAAGTGACTTAGCAGTAGCAGCAGCAGTGCCCTTGGTGGAAAGCAAGAGAACCTCCACAAAATGCTAACAAAAATGAGAATCCGCAGCTGTCAAAGGAGAGAGACCCAGAACACAACAGGACTAGGTTTGGAGGAGCAAGGTGGGAGGGGCACTGCAAGCTCTAGTGAAAAGTGGAGGGAAGAAGGAGCAGCAGGAACTGCACGCCTTTCCGCTGTCCTTATGGAGACCCCAGATGCTGAGGTGGAGTGGGAGGAGAAGATGCTGACTGCCTCTGAATGTGCTTCAGAGAGGGCAAAGCAGTGCCAGAAAAAGTGGAGATGCTGCGAGCTCAAGAGAGGTAGGAGGAGTCTCAGCATCATAGGAGCGAAAGGAGAGGAAAGGAGCTGGGAGGAGGGACCAAGAAGTGGAGAGTCACGAGGTCCCGGGGAGCCTCTCTTTCTCCTTCCCTCTCTCTCTGCAGCAGCATCTGCACAGCATCCTCAGTTCCCCTCCATCTTCTGGGCCCCCACCTATCCCTCACCCAACAATCTGCAAGCATCATCAGCTTCCGAGCCATTCCTGCTGTCATAGTCCTTGCTCTGGGGAGACTCTACTCCCAGCCCGAACTATCCCTGACAGGGGAGAGAAGCCGGTGCCGTGTGGAGGCAGCCAGACTTCACCAGTAGGCAAACTCTTCAACGGGGCAGAGGTGGGAATGTGGGGGTGGGGTGGGGAGGACGCAGAGGTGAATGTGAAACCCAGCAGTTTGGAGAGTGAGGCTGGGGAATCAGGCAATCTTGAGTACCCTGGAGCCTCCAACCCTGCCCCCCACTGCACAGACAGTTCTCTTAGCCTTGCAGCAACCTCTCCTCTCCAGGTTATAAGACACCAGAAAGGTTCCCCTGGGGCACACCCCTCTTCCCCCATCTCCAAAATCTTCCACCAGCTGCTTGTTAGATTGGGACTCGGAGGACAGGTGCTAGAAATTCTCATTTCGATTGTGCACACTGCAATGCAGAAAAGGGCAGGAACAGCATTGCGGTTCAGAGAAATCTTCTCTGGGAAGCACCCCCACCCTGAGGCAGTGGGGAACAGATGACATGTGTCTAGATCAGGAGCTGCTGTTGCCTGAGCCCCACAGCCTCCAGAGCAGCCCAGGAGAAACAGACTGCAAGTCACTTGTGCTGTGCTGTGCCGAGTCGCTCCGTCGTGTCCAACTCTTTTCGACCCCAAGGACTGTAGCCTGCCAGGCTCCTCTGTCCATGGGGATTCTCCAGACAAGAATACTGGAATGGGTTGCCATGCCCTCCTCCAGGGGATCTTCCCAACCCAGGGATCAAACCCAAGTCTCCCGCATTGCAGCTGGATTCTTTACCAGTTGAGCTACCAGGGAAATCCCGCGAGTCACTTAGGTGATTTCAAATTTTCTGGTATCATATTGAAAAAAAAAAGCAACAGATACAATTAATTTTAAGACTATAGTTTATTCAACCCAGTGTACCCAAACTATGATCATTTTCAACATGTTACCAATATAAAAATGAGTGATGAAATATTCCACATTATTTTTTCATACTAGGCCTTTGAAACAGCATATCCTTTACACTTATGGCACATTCCAATTTGGTAACTAAATTTTCGCCAGAAATATCTGGTCTGTATTTAGGTTTCATAAAATTCACTGTTGAAAAAATCAACTCATATATCCAAGTTGTTCCAACCATATTAAAAGTTTTCTAGGGACTTCCCTGGTAGTCCAGTGGTTAAGACTCTGTGCTTCCACTGTAGGGGGGCATGGTTCCAATTCCTGGTTAGGGAACTAAGATACCACGTGTAGCTCGGTGTAGCCAAAAAAAGTTTTCCATAAATAAATACTGGTTTTAACACTTAAATTAACTGAAATGAAATAAATTTTAAATTCCACTCCTCAGTCACACCAGCTATATTCAAGTGTTCATTAGCTACATGTAGCCAGTGGCTACTATATTAGACAACACAGCTCCAGATGTTATAACTCTAGGTGTAGACTAGGGCCTCCTCAGCATAGGTAGGAAAAGTATTCCTCCCCCAAAATACATTCAACCTAGAGGAGATGCCTGTGGGGCTCCCCCACCCCCACTACCACCCCTTGCTCTCCTGATACAGCCTTTCCAGAACACCTTCAAGGAGTGACACTAATTACTGTAACAAGGTTCCTGGGATGAGCACTTGTACCACAGCTTGTACCATCATCAGTAAGCCAACTGCTTACCTCACCTGTCTGGAAAGGCTGCTTTAGCTGGGGTGGGGGTGGGGGGTTGTGGTGGTATGTGTCTGTGTGTGGACAAGTGTGTGATGACAACTGAAGACATGGGCAAGTGGTATGTGTGTATGTGCAGGAATGTTATGGTCCACATCACAGGCACCCCAATGCCAGCTCTCCCCTGGGGTGACAGCCATGGAGATAGAAAAGAAATAACACTTATTTTATATAAGTGGTTATATGTAGGATTTCTAATTTAACCCTCACATCAACCCTATAAGATAGGGAATCTTGGCTGATGGAACTAAAGGTCAGGTAGACTAAGTAACATGCTCGAGTACATAGAGCTAATTAGTAAGGGAGCTGCTTCTGAATTAGGGCTGTCTGACTCAAAAGCCAAATGCTTTCCACGACATTGTCATTCAGCTCCAGTCACTGCTCTCATTACCCGCTTCCCCAGGGTCTCTCAGCTGCAGGAACTGACCTGTGAGAAAGGTAAAATCCAGGGGACATCCTCCGCCCCACCTACTCTGACCAACTCTTAAGGAAAACTGGGGTCAGTTGTTGATCCTCACTTTCTTTCAGTAACTCTAATGCACCTGATTCGGGAAGCAGAGGATCAGTTGTTGGTTTTTAATCTTTTTTTCTCAATCTCCTCTCCCAATGTCCTTACCTCTGCCCCAGGGACCAGCAGAAAGGAGCAGAAATTCCAGAAATCAGATGAAATGCCTGGATGCCAGCAATACAGCCTCTTGTGATTAAAAATGGAGGCTTCAGATTTCATAGGTGCTTTTCAGAGTCCTAAGCTCAACAACCTCTTAAGTTATAGCGCGCCAGCTCAGGAATTTCCAGTATAGTGGGACGATTGGTGAACTGCTTTACTCTCGAGAAGAATTCAGCTCTATTCACCTGCCTACTCCTGCTTGAGAGAACCTTCCTGAGGTCATCCTGCCCAATCCTCTCTCTACCCCTCCTCTCTTTCATTTCAGACACGATCTCATCTAATTAAGCTAAGAGAAGTTTGGACCCAAAGACATTCTGGCAGCACTTCCACACTCCCTATTTTGGTTCCTGAGATATTCTAATTTCCCTACGGCCTTTGCTGGGCTGTTTTCCTGATTCAAAGGCAGAGCATGCTGCAAGGCAATGATCCTTAACTTTGAGAGTTACAGACCCCTGTGAGAATACCTGGTGCATGCAACGGACAAAAATGCTTCTAGAACCTCTGCTGGGAGAAGCCTCAGGTGGCAGGGAGAAAGGTGAAGGCTTAGGCTGCCTGTGCTCTCCAGGTCCATTAGCGGCAAAGAGAAAAGGCTAGGAAGGGCTATGGTGTGAAGTAGCTAATTGCTTAAGTAAGAGCAAGTGATAGGACAGATCCTACAAGAAAAGGTACTGTTGCCTCCAGCTGCTCTGCTCCCCTCCCCGCCACCATTTTCCCCGCAGCATCTATCTCTCAGAGAGATGCAGGAAGCTTTGGGTAGGACTTTTGCTCTAAGAAGTCAGTGTGGTGGTGATGCAGGCTGGAGAGTGTGTGAGATAAAGAACTCCTGAATCCTCTTCCTCCAAACTGCTTTGTAAAGGGGAATTAAGGAGGAAGACTTCGAGCTGGATGGTGGTGGCCAAGGAGGCTGAGAAGAGTGTCTCTCTCCTAGGACACCTGCCACAACTCATTAATCTGACCTAAAGACAGAAGAGTAGCACCAGCATAATTTCTGATACTAAGACCCATGCTCCCAGTTGCTGGTTTCTGGTGAAGACCCTTGAGTGATGGGGCGAATCCTACAATGGGCAGAGCCACTGTGTTGTTTTCCAAAACCTCAGATAGAGAAGCATTTGAATGGTTTGCATGTTGTCCAAGAAGGGAACTCTGTAAGCAGCAGGCTCTGGAACTACTGTATTGAGAAGCCCTCCCTGTCCAGCCCTCTAGCTAAAGTCTACTTCCCTGCTTTGCCTTGTGGAGTGGAAACAGCTGCCCACTGAATTCTGGGCCACCCACACTTTAACTAGTTTCACCTGCTGCCACCTACACCTTGTTCAGAATACTCTTCAAGGAAATAAAATGGACTCTTTAGGACTGGAGATGAGAATAAAGAAATCACAATTCACCCAGTCCCAATTTGTCCTATGTCGTCTTCTTTTTACTGTGACTTTTTTTGTTATGCAAGTATTTTTTATTTTTATGTAGCTGAATTTGTTAGCATTTTCTTTGATAACTTCTAGGTTTCATATCATATTTAGAAAAGCCTCCTACCATCTAAGATTATTTAAAAATTATCATATGTTTTCTTTACTCTTATAATGTCCTTTTTGTATATGTAAGTATTTAGTTCACCTGGAATTTATTTGGGTGTTAAGGTGTGAAATAGAGATCCAATTTTGTATCGTGTGCTAAGTCACCTCAGTTGTGTCCAACTTGTTACAGCCCTATGGACTGTAGCCCACCCAGGCTCCTCTGTCCATGGAACTCTCCAGGCAAGAATACTGGAGTGGGTAGCCATTCTGTTCTTTGGGGAATCAGGATCTTCCCGAACCCAGGGGATCAAACTCACACCTCTTACCTGTCCTACACTGGCAGAGGGGTTCTTTACCACTAGCGCCACCTGGGAAGCTTTTATCCAACCCTTATCAGATATCCAAAGTATATGAACAGACAATTTACAGAAAAATATAATTGCCACTTAAACATACTAAGAGATGCTCAACCTTATAAGAGAAATGAAAATTAAAACTGCAGTGAGATGCCATTTACACTACCAGATTGTCAAAAATCCAAAAGTTTTATAACAGGCTGTATAAGCTTGCTGATGGCACAGAAAACTGTAAAACACCTGTAGAAGGCAATTTGTCAATATCATACTTACCAAATCCTTTTCAAATGCTGTTGGTGGAATGTAAATGAGAAAAATCTTTGTGGAAGAAAAGAGAATTTGTGAAATTGTATATAGCTAAGTTAAAAAAAAAAAACAATACACACACTTGTCAGACTTAAATGTTTGCAGCCCTAAATATTTACTGTACAGATATACAAGAGACAAACAAAATATACTTGGGTATCAATATAATGTTAAAGGACTGATTGAATAAACCTTAATACATGCCTCAAGCTTGCTGCGAAACTTAACTACTAGGCAGATACCTATGTGCTGCTACAGAAAAATATCTGGACCATGCAAGAAGAAATTGCAAAATAGTCATTTTTAACATGTTATCAACTGGATAATATATATAAATTTAACATATGCATATTATAGAAATCTTGTGGAAAATCCACAAGAATCTGGTAAAAACCGGGTTGCTTCTTTTAAGGATGAGAAACCTGTTCATTCCTTGGTAGAATGTACATGTATTACTTATTCAAAACACATATATTTTTTAGATTAATACAAAACTGAAAACTGAGGCTCAATGGCATCTCCTTAGTTAACTAAACACATAATCTTGCATTTATTTTACAAACATTTACTGCGTGCTTATCATGTGCCAGGCATTGTGATAGAAGCTGGTGCGAAGATTCCCACATTACATGGAACGCCCAACCCCTGCCCGCAGGGTGAGCCCCTAATGCGGGGCGGGGACTGGCGGCGGGGAAGGGTCGGGGCCGCCTCGCGAGGCTCTCCGCCGTTCTGAGAGGGTAGCAGGGCCCAACCGTCCATAACGGTCCAAGTACCCAGGCGGCGACTGGAATACACTCTTCCAAAGCAAACCGCCGTCTGCATCCCCTTCCTCGCCCCCACAGAAACGGCCCCCTACCCGCAGCTTGTGCCTTCGCGCCAGTAGCCTTGACCGGTCTCCCTTTAAACCCCAGGGAAGGGTTGGGCCCCTGATGCCCGAACTACCCCCAGCTCCCTTACCACGCGTTGCCCCGAACTTGGGTCCTTCATCTCTCCTGCTGTGTGGTGTCAGTCGTCGTGTGTTCACTCCTCGACAGAGAAATAGAGATCCTCACGCTCTGCGGCGCAATTCCTTCCGCTTGGCTTTTTCTTCATCTCTACAAAGCCTTTTTAATGTTTTCCCACGGGATGAGGCGGGGGTACGTTTTTCTTGTCTCATGAGTCTCTGTCATGATATGCGGACCGATCGAGGCAAAGTATCCCCCGTCAGGAGGCGGCTTCCCCAATGGTCACTGGGTTGTAGAGTGCCACTGGCTTTGTACAAAAGCACTAATTTTGTGCGGTGATGCGATTGCGTGATTCCACCCCCTTGCACCTCCGGAGCGTTGATTTACACCTCCCACGCCCACCTCAGTGGAAGCCTCTAGGTAATTGGCCTGGAGATGGGCTGGGAGTACTCCTTGAGCCTCTAATTGGCTGTTTAATACTCAGCAGGTGCAATCTCAACGTAGTCGGCTTTCCCTGGAGTCTATTGGCTGACCTGGTGGGCCGGGCTTTGCTTTCCATCCGGGTAATTGGGTACCAGCACGCAGCACAGCGCCGTCGCTCAGGGGCAGTTCCCGCGAGGATTGGTTTCGAGGAGGAGGTTGATTGGCCGGGCTTGCAAGTCGGGCATTGATTGGTGCGGGCCGGCTGCGGGGGCGGGGAAGTGGCGGCTGAAGCGAGGCTGGCGCGCCTTGGAGTGCTACTGCTGGTGAGAGGCGGCTACCGCCTCAGGGGTGAGGTGCGAGGCAAAGTGCGCGACGGCTGACTCCAGGAGCGGTAAAGGCAGGGACCAGGAGCGGAGGTTTGGGGAGTGGGGGAGGCTGAGCCAGGGACACCACCGGCAACAAGAAGGCGGGGAATGTGGGGCTGAGAGAAGAAAGGTGCCCCCGGGCGAGACGAGGTTGTGGGGCCGGGGAGCTAGCTTCTGAGCCTGGCATGGTGAGGCGCTATGTGGGGGCAGCTTTCTCCCATCCCGGGGCTAGTAACTGTTTCCATGAAAGTGCGCTCGTCGCAAGGTAGTCGCAGCGGACCCTTGCACCGTAAGAGAGGGTTTGCCCCAAGCCATTGATTATCAGTTTGCCTCTTATTTCCCAAAGCTTTTTCTTTAATGGTCTTAAGTATTTGTTTTTCCAGTTTCCCTCTTTAGTTTTTAATGCAGATAGAATCGTGGGTTTTGGCTCAAGACTCCTGTGTCACAGGTACTCTTTCCTCAGCTGAGAGAAATGGGTGAAGGCTTTTTTCACTCACTGGTTTAAAAATAAATGTAACAAGAAGGAGAAAGCTTAAAGAAAAATGAAAAAATTGAATGAGCTGCTTCCGTTCAACAAACCGATCACCGTGTTTTAGGTACCTTGTAGGTTCTGGTTGTTAGGAGATACTGGAGTGACATATCAGATCCTGGCTCCCATGGAGTTCACTTTGTGTTTTGAAATGTATATCAGATAGTTGTTAGCAACTGTTTTAATACAAATATCAGGAAATGTCAAAGTTAGCTTTTACTGAAAACCGTTGCCTAACTACATTTCTCAACCTTGAAATGACCCACATGTCTGTTCTTTATCTAGGAGCTATGATCTTAAGTTCTAGTCTCCTCCTCATGTTCAACTTGAAGTAATAAAATCAAACACAAGTTAGCATTTAGTTATGTAGAACTGGCGCAATGCCTGGTAGCTCAGACGGTAAAGCATCTGCCTACAGTGCCGGAGACCAGGGTTCAATCCCTGAGTCAGGAGGATCCCCTGGAGAAGGAAATGGCAACCCGCTCAAGTATTCTTGCCTGGAAGATCTCATGGACTGAGGAGCCTGGTAGGCTTACAGTCCATGGGGTTGTAAAGAGTCAGAAAGGACTGAGCGACTTCACTTGCACTTTCTTTTTTTCACTGTAGAATTATTCTCATTTCCATCATATTTTCCACTTTTAATTTTTAAGAGAAATTTAGCAATGTGAAAGGACATGTAAACAATTATACTTGATTAATATTAATCAAGGAGATATTCTTTGAGATACCAGCTGATATTATAGCACAAACCTCATTTGTAGTATCTGAAGAGATGTTAGTAAAATTTAGGTTTTGTTTCAAGTGGAAGTCACCCAGTAAATTCATCCGTGTCACAGACGTTCATCACCCACACCCCCACCCCCACCAGATCATCAGTATTCTGTCTCAGACACTACCATCTACCAGGTGCTCAAATGAGAAACATGATAGCCGGCTCCTTGGCTCTCCCTCTGACTTTTCCATAAATCAATTGCTGGGTCTTGTGTATTCTTCCTTTGAAAGCTCTCTGAACTGACTGCTTCTCTCCATCTCCATCATTGACACCTGGACTAGCCTCTGAATTGGTCTCCCTACACCGGCTGTTGCTGCCTTCAGTTCATTCTCAAGACAGACATAGCCCTTAATCAATGATTATAAGCAAGCAAGTGCTATGAAGGGATGTTTGGAGTACTGTGGAAACCCATAGCAATAAAACCCAGCTTAGTACAGGGTCATACTAGGGTCATTCTGTCCTCTCTGAGACAGAGAAGAACATTTTGAGGTGTTCTCGAGACCCTTTGGAAAACCTCAAAGTTAATTAGAGGTCAGATGAACTTTATTTAGAATTTGAACTTTGGGAAGTTTGTCAAAAATATCAAAAAGTTTTGAGACTTCTCTGTCAGTGGTTAAGACTGAGCTTCCAGTGCAGGGAGTGCCAGTTCCATCCCTGGTCTGGGAACTAGGATCCCACATGCCACTCCATGTGGCCAAAAAGTTTAAAAAAAAGAAATATATCAAAAAGCTTTAAAACACTTGGTCAAATAGGATTGTACGTGGAACGATTCTTAGTCACGTAACCAAAGTGACAATAAAAGATCTCAAAGGCAAATATAGAAATGTATTTCTGTTCCTCATATCTTCTTTTTCCTGAAAAATTTTTCTTTCCTTGGATACTGCAATGTTTCCCTTATTCTAGTAGCTTTAATTGTGTGTATTAATTAGAATTCCCAGCTCTTAAAACTCTAATTTTTAATGAAAACTAACGTAATTAACTTTTTTATGTTAGCATTCTGTAGATTGGCAAGTTTATATATAGTATGTAAATATTTATATACTATTTATGCTCATAAATAGTACATAAATACTATTTATGGTTTCTAGAAAACATGTGCTTTTTAATAGCAAATGTCTTAGCATGACACCAAACCTATTAAATAGTTCAGATATCTTTAGTTTCTTTGTGAAAGGAAATCTATATTCACTAATGCTACAGTAGTTCATTTTATTTGGTAATTATCTATTTGGTAGACTTTCAGCATTTAACATAATTTAGCAAAATGCTAAAATTTCAAATTACCAAAATGTGGAGAGCATTTTGGATAGACATTCCCAAAACATAATTAGTCCGAAAGAGTTTACCTAAAGACTTTTATTTCATTTACCTCTATTTACTTAAAAGTTTCATCATATCAAGTTATTTTCTTGCCAGCAAATTTCGCAACAGATTTAAGGTCTTGTTTGATTTCTAGTAAATCAGTACAATAAAAATATTATCCATTATGTTAATGATTCTAAAGAGATATATATTATTAATTCAGCAAACTTAAGCTAACTTTAATACCAGCTATTGATTCAATATTGAGTATTTCCCAGCTGTTACCAACAAATTTGGCTTCACCTCTTGGTGGGTGTCAAGCCATAAAATCAAGTCAAAGACTGGGAGAAAAAAGGATTTATTACTTGCAGCAAGTAAGGAGAACACTGCGGATCTGTCCCAAAACAGTGTCTCCTCAAATAGCAAAACTGGTGGGGCTGTGTAAGGGCACATGCATATTCATGAAGGGACTTGGGTGATTGAGAGTCCTAGCTTTAGTTGATTGAAGTCAGGAGAGTCAGGAAAAGACAACATCATCCCTTAGGTGTCAGTTGATCTGGTGGGTCAGTGCTTCAGGCTGATCTTTAAGATGGAAACAGAACCTGGAGTTCTGTTAACAACTGATAATATTATCTTAGCTGTTGTTACTTCTCTTGCCTGATAAGCCATTGTTTTCTGGATTCTTTGTTCTCTTAAAATCATTAGTTACTGTCATGAGACCTGTTCAAGGACAAGCATTGTGGCCAGGCTTAGATCACAAAATGACTTAGGCTAAAAATGGCTTCTCTACTGTCAAGAAAACGTGTCCAGGGACCTCTTATCTATCTGCTTACAAGATCATGTGAAATTTCTTGAGTATTTATATAGGTGTTTTATTTTCTTTAAGCCAATTATATAGAGTTCTTTTACAAATTAATTTTGGCAATACAGCACATCTACCGGAGAAGGCAATGGCAACCCACTCCAGTACTCTTGCCTGGAGAATCCCAGGGATGGAGGAGCCTGGTAGGCTGCCGTCTATGGGGTCGCACAGAGTCGGACACGACTGAAGTGACTTAGCAGCAGCAGCAGCACAGCTACAACACAGATACATAACAGACACCCTATAGTTTTCATTCCAAAATTTCAGCCATGAATCAGGGACAATAATGTTAAACCCATCAGTTACAAACAAATTCAAATTGGATTCAAATTGGGTTTCTGGCAGATGGAACAAATCAGTTACCTTTTTAGATGGCTAAACCCTTTTTACTAATACTTAATGGAGAAGATAGTTAAGACTTTGTCATTGACAAATTCCAAATTACCTACACCCTTCCTGAAATTTGCATTTTATTTTTTAAATTGAAGTGTAATTGATTTACAATGTTAAGTTAGTTGCTGGTATACAGCAAAGTGATTCTGCTATACATATATACACGTGTTAGTTTTCATATTTTCCATTATGGTTTATTACAGGATATTGAATATAGTTCCCTGTGCTATACAGTAGGATGTTGTTTATCTACTTTATATATAGTAGTTTGTATCTGCTAATCCCAAACTCCTAATTTATCCCTTGTCCATTCCCTTTTCCCTTAGGTAACCATAGGTTTGTTTTCCATGTCTGTGAGTCTGTTTCTCCTTTGTAAATAAGTTCATTTGTGTCTTATTTTAGATTCTACATGTAAGTGATATCATATGGTATTTGTCTTTCTGACTTATTTAGCATGATGATTTCTAAATCCATACGTGTTCCTGCAAATTACATTCTTTTTTATGGCTGAGTAATGTTTGTGGTAGAGTAATACTTGTGCCACATCTTCTTTCACTGCTCCTCTGTCAATGGACAAGTAGGCTGTTTCCATGTCGTGGCTACTGTGCATAGCTGCCATGAACATAGAGGTGCATGTATCTTTTTGAATATGATTTTCTCAAATATATGCCCAGGAATGGGATTGCTGGATCATATGGTAGTTCTACTTTTAGTTTTTTAAGGAACCACCATTCTGTTCTCCATAGTGCCTGTATCAATTTACATTCCCACCAACAGTGTAGGCGGGTTCCATTTTCTCTACACCTTCTCTAGCATTTATTGTTTGTAGACTTTGGTAATGGCCATTCTAACCAGTGTGAGATGATACCTCCTAGTAGTTTTGATTTGCATTTCTCTAATAATTAACAGTGTGTTGAGCATCTTTTCATATGTTTTTTGACCATCTGTCTTCTTTGGAGAAATGTCTATTTAGATCTTTTGCCCAGTTTTTGATAGGGTTATTTTGTTTCTTTAATTGAGCTGCATGAGCTGTTTGTGGCATAATCTGAAGTCAGGGAGCCTGATTCCTCCAGCTCTTTTCTTTCTTAGAATTGCTTTGCCTATTCAGGGTCTTTTGTGTTTTCATAAAAATGTAAAAATTTTTTTGCTGTTATTCTGTGAAAAATGGCATTGGTAATTTGACAGGGATTGTATTGAATCTGTAGATTTCTTTGGGTAGTATACTCATTTTGACGATATTGATTTTTCCAATCCAAGAACATGGTATAGCTTTTCATCTGTTTGTCATCTTTGATTTCTTTCATCAGCATTTAATAGTTTTCAGAATACAGGTGTTTTGCCTCCATGTATAGGTTTATTTCTAAGTATTGATATTTTATTCTTTTTGATGATACATGGGGTTGTCTGTTTAATTTCTCTTTCTAATCTTTCATGCTTCAGTCATGTCCAACTCTTTGCGATCCCATGGACTATAGCCCACCAGTCTTCTCTGTCCATGAAATTCTCCAGGCAAGAGTACTTGAGTGGGTTGCCATGCCCTCTTCCAGGGGATCTTCCTGACCCAAGGAAGATCTCTTACATCTGTAGGTGGGTTCTTTACCACTAGCGCCACCTGGGAAGCCCCATTGAAATGCAAGAGTGTATTAATTTTGTATCTTGCAACTTTACCGGGTTCATTGAGCTCTAGTAGTTTTCTGGTAGTATTTTTAGGATTTTCTGTGTATAATATCATGTCATCTGCAAACAGTGACAGTTCTTTTCTTTTCCAATTTGGATTCCTTTTATTTATTCTCTGATGGTCATGGCTAGGACTTCCAGAACTATGTTAAATAAAATTGGCAAGAGCAGACATCCCTTGTCTTGTTCCTGATCTCAGAGGAAACGCTTTCAGCTTTTCACCATTAGTATGATGTTAGCTGTGAGTTTGTCATTCAGTTCAGTTCAGTCGCTCAGTCATGTCCGACTCTTTGAGACCCCATGAATCGCAGCACTCTGGGCCTCCCTGTCCATCACCAACGCCTGGAGTTTACTCAAACTCATGTCCGTCCGGTGATGCCATCCAGCCATCTCATCCTCTGTCGTCCCCTTCTCTTCCTGCCCCCAATCCCTCCCAGCATCAGGGTCTTTTCCAATGAGTCAACTCTTCGCATGAGGTGGCCAAAGTATTGGAGTTTCAGCTTCAGCATCAGTTCTTCCAGTGAACACCCAGGACTGATCTCCTTTAGGATGGGCTGGTTGGATCTCCTTGTAGTCCAAGGAACTCTCAGGAGTCTTCTCCAACACCACAGTTCAAAAGCATCAATTCTTCAGCACTCAGCTTTCTTCATAGTCCAACTCTCACATCCATACATGACCACTGGAAAAACCATAGCCTTGACTAGACGGACCTTTGTTGGCAAAGTAATGTCTCTGCTTTTTAATATGCTGTCTAGGTTGGTCATAACTTTCCTTCCAAAGAGTAAGTGTCTTTTAATTTCATGGCTGCAATCACCATCTGCAGTGATTTTGGAGCCCCCAAAAATAAAGTCTGCCACTGTTTCCCCATCTATTTGCCACAAAGTGATGGGACCAGATGCCATGATCTTAGTTTTCTGAATATTGAGCTTTAAGCCAACTTTTTCACTCTCCTCTTTCACTTTCTTTTTGTGTGTGTGTGTGTGTAATAAAGTTTTATTAAAGTATAAAGGAGATAGAGAAAGCTTCTGACATAGGCATCAGAAGGGGGCAAAAGAGTACCCCTTTGCTAGTGTTAGCAATGGAGTTATATACTCTCCAGTGAATCCAAAGAATGTCTGGAGGTTGCAAAGACCTCACCAGACCCACTCCCATAATTTACATTTTAAAATAACAGAGCTGGCTAGAAGGTTTAATCCAAAGATTGTCCTCAGGCAGGATACATCCTTGTAAAGACCAGACCTACTCCCATAATTTATGTTTTAAGATAACAGAATTAGCCAGAGGGTTTAATCCAAAGACTGTCCTCAGGCAGGATACATTATTGTTATATAATCCTAAGGAATGTAGAGGAAAAAAAGTAAAAAAGTTTGTCCTTTCTTCCTCCTTGAATATCCCAGACCTCTCTCTCCTTGGGGACCCCTAGACTTCTTATCAACCTGCCTAGGAAATGACTCTCTCATTCCCCCCTTTTCTTTTAGGAGAATTATGTTGCCTAGGGAAAAGGGGCGTCGTTTTCATTCCATAACTGCTTCCGAGCTGACAAGGGGCGTTGTCCCTAAATTGGTGAGGCAACATATTCTCCTAATCCTCATAGTGAGGATGTCTGATCCAGGGGCTCCAAGTAATAGTTGGAGGAGGCTGTGGCACTCATAGGAGCTCGGACAACTATTTGTAAACTAAAAGCTTTTAGACGGTTAGAAAACCCCATTATACAGTTACAGATGTAAGGCAAAATAGTCATTAAACCAAGTTAAAATGAAAAGTCACATTATGTCCATCGTTACATCAGTCCATCTTAAGGTTGTTAGGTGTCATCAGTTTAAGAAGAGGCATCACATGCGATTGTTGAAGGTATTTGCAGACTTGGAGAAAGTCCTTTCCTTGAAGTGGAGATGTCCACCATGGGACGCCTTTCACTGATGAAGAGGGGAGTGCTCCACAGACCCAGCAGTTAAACTGATTGTGGAATGCAGCATAGAAGTGAGCCCAGGACAGGAAGGCATTGTCTTGAGGATCAAACAGCAGACTCAGGATTTCTGGAGTCAGCAGAAGTAGGCTGACATAGATTATCAGGCCCATCTTGTCCTAAAGGATCCCGGACGAGCCCCCAAGATGAAAGGTTGTTGCTGAACGATGAGACGCGGGATTCAATCCAGGGCCAGAGACGAGGCTGGATCGCTCAGAGCTTTTGTGTAATAAAGTTTTATTAAAGTATAAAGGAGATAGAGAAAGCTTCTGACATTGGCATCAGAAGGGGGCAAAAGAATACCCCCTCCTCTTTCACTTTCATCAAGAGGCTTTTTAGTTCCTCTTCACTTTCTGCCATAAGGGTGGTGTCATCTGCATATCTGTGGTTATTGATATTTCTCCCAGCAATCTTGATTCCAGCTTGTGCTTATTCCAGCCCAGCGTTTCTCATAATGTACTCTGCATATAAGTTAAATAAGTAGGGTGACAATATACAGCCTGAGTTTTTTTAAATCATAAATTGGTATTGAATTTTTATCAAAAACTTTTTCTGCATCTGTTGAGATGATCATGTGATTTTTATTCTTCTATTTGTTAATGTGGTGTATCACACTGATCAATTTGTAGATATTGAAACATCCTTGCATCTCTGGAATAAATCCCACTTGATTATGGTGTATGTTTTCTTAATGTATTGTAGGATTCACGTGGTTAGTATATGAGAATTTTTACATGTGTGTTCATTAGTGATATTCACCTGTAATTTTCTTTTTTGGTGGTATCTTTGTCTGGCTTTGGCATCAGGTTGATGGTGGTGTCATAGAATGATTTTGGAGTGTTCCTTCCTCTGCAGTGTTTTGGAATAGTTTCAAAAGGATAGGTGTTCACTCTAAATAAATGTTTGATAGAATTTACTTGTGAAGCCATCTGGTCCTGGACTTTTGTTTGTTAAAAGTTTTTAAATCACAGTTTCAGTTTCAGTACTTGTGATTGGTCTGTTCATATTTTCTGTTTTCTTCCTGGTTTTCTTTCCTTTCTTCCAAGAAAGGAGACTGTACCTTTCTAAGAATTTGTCCATTTCTTCTAGGTTGTCCATTTTATTGGTGTATAGTTGCTCGTAGTAGTCTCTTATGATCCTTTGTATTTCTGTGGTATCAGTTTTTCATTTCTAATTTTATTGATTTGCACCCTCTTTTTTCCTTGATGAGTCTGGCTAAAGATTTATCAATTTTACCTTTTCAAAGCACCAGCTTTTAGTTTCATTGATCTTTTTTGTTTTCTTCATCTCTATTTCATTATTTCTGCTCTGACCATTATGACATCTTCTATTAACTTTGGATTTTTTCTTTCCCTAGTTGCTTTAGTTGTAAGGTTAGGTTGTTAGATTTTTTCTTGTCTCTTGAAGTAAGATTGTCTTGCTGTAAACTTCTCTCAGAACTGCTGCTGTGTCCCATGGGTTTTGGATCACTGTTTTCATTTTCATTTTTCTCTAGGTATTTATTTATTTCGTCTTTGATTTCTTCAGTAAACCATTGGTTGTTTAGTAACATATTATTTAGCTTCCGTGTTGTTTGTTTCTTACCTTTTTTTTCCCTTGTAGTTGACTTCTGATCTCATAGTGTTGTGATTGTTGTGATTGGAAAAGATGCTTGATATAATTTGTTTACTGTCATTACTCTCTTTTGTCTAACTTTCTATGTTTGTAGCCTCTGTTCCTCAGCCTGCAGGATTGTAGCTTCTTGCTTCTGTTCTCTGTCCCCTTGTAGGTGAGGTTGGTCCAGGGGCTTCTGCAGGCCTCCTGGAAGGAGAGACTGGTGCCTGCCCACTGGTGGGTGGAGCTGGGTCTTGTCCCTCTGCTAAGCAGGAGTGTGTTTAGAGGTGGCTGTGGGATCAGGACAACTTTAATCAGCCTGTCTACTGATGGGTGGGGCTCTGTTCCCACCTCCTTAGTTTTGTTGTTGTTGTTGTGCTGGGTCTTCCTTGCTGGGTCTTTTGTTGCTGCACACAGGCTGCTCTTTGTTGCAGCACATGAGCTTCTCATTGCAGTGGCTTTTCTTATTGCAGAGTATAGGCTTCAGTAGTTGCGGCATGTGAGCTCAATAGTTGTGGTCCATGGGCTTTTGTTGCTCCACAGCAAATGGAATCTTCTCCGACCAGGGATCCGTGGATCCTGGACCAAGGATCTGCCCATGTGCCTTGCATTAGCAGGTGGATTCCTATCCGCTGTACCACCAGGGAGTCCCTGTTGGTTGGTTGACCTGAGGCATCTTAGCACTGGAACCTGTAAGCTTTTGAGTGGGGCCAGGTCTCAATGCCCAAACGGGGAACTCCTGGAGAGCTCACATTGAATATTCACTGGGGCCTCTGCCACCTGTCCTTGCCCCCACTGTGAGCCACAGCCAACCTCTGTCTCCCCAGGAGAACCTTCAAGACCTCCAAGTAGGTCTGGCCCAGGCTTCCATGGAGTCACTGCCCTAGGTCCCAATACATGTAAAACCTTTTATGTGCTCTCTAAGAGTAGAGTCTGTTTCCCCCCAGTCCTATGGCACTTCTGCACTCAAGCCCCACTGGCCTCAAAACCAAATGCTTTGGGGACTCCTGCTTCTGATGCCAGATCCCCAGGTTGAGGAGCCTGACGCGGGGCTCAGAACTCTCACTCCTGTGGGAGAACCTCTGCAATATAACTATTTTCCAGTTTGTCAGTTGCCTACCCAATGGGTATGGGATTTGATTAAATTGTGGAAATGCCCCTGTGTCTTATTGTGGTTTCTTCTTTGTCTTTGGATGTAGAATATCTTTTTTATTGGTTTAAGTCTTTTTTGTCAATGATTGTTCAACAGTTGTGATTTTGGTGTTTTCATGAGAGGAGGTAAGCTTAAGTCTTTTTACTCCACCATCTTATCTCTTCAATATACGGTAGACTTTTTAATGATAGCCATTTTGCACAGTGTGAGGTAGTACATCATTGTAGTTTTGATTTGCATGAAATTTGTGTTTTTAAAAAATAGTCCGGGGAATTTCCTGGTGGTCTGCACTCCCAGTGCAAGGTTCAATCCCTGGTTCAATTACACAAGCCACACAGTGCAGGAAAAAAACAAAGGGTCCAGATAAGAGCTCCAGGAGATTTGCATCCCAAAGGCATGGGAAGAAAAACAGAAGTTCCTCCTTGGACTACTTTGTTCCTTAAGGGCTAGATTTTTGTTCTTCAGTACTTTCAAGCCTCTTAATAAGTGAGGTTTTGTTGTTGTTTAGTCACTAAGTCATGTCTGACTCCTTGTGAGCCTGGGACTGTAGCCTGCCAGGCTCCTCTGTCCATGGGATTTCCCAGGCAAGAATACTGGAGTGGTTATCATTTCCTTCTCCAGGGGATCTTCCCAACCCCTGGAAGAGAACTTTTATCTCTTTAGTCTCTGGCATTGGCAGGCAGGTTCTTTACCACTGGCACCACCTGTGAGGTTTGTATTATTTCTAGAGGCCACACTCTGGTCCTATAAAGACTAGATTTTAAAAAACAAGTGATAGGGGAAGCACACTGACTGAAAACTGCCCACCCTAGCCAGGCACCATAGTAACTATTTGCCTGAGTTATTTTATGACAGGAGTTCCAGGTAAGGAACACGGAACTCATAAGCCACCACTAACCGGAAGAGTTCAGGAAAGAACAAAAGGAGACACCATGTGTCCAACCACCATCCATAATCCTTCTCGTTGGCATCCATCTTGGCTGAGCAATGCGTGTGCCACCAGGAAGGACTCTTGAGTCAGGATGATTGGCCAAAGACAACCTGGAAACTAATCCCATTACCATGAAACCTGAGACTATGAGCCATGTGGCAGAGCTGTTTTCCTGGATTCCCCTTACCCTTCAGCTCTCTGCCCAGGAGCCCTTTCCAGTAATATTTCTTGCTTGGTTAGCACATGTGTCTACTCGGACAGTTCATTTCCAAGTGTCAGACAGGAACCCATTTTTGGGCCCTGGAAGGGGTCCCCCTTCCTGCAACACAAGGACAGTGATTTTTAATTCCTCATAAAACTGAGTAGCCACCTCAGTGCAAGGACTGACATATGCATTGACCAATGCTGGAATTTTATGTTCCCTCATTTAGCTTGGGGGACAGAGACCCCACCTCTCCCCAGTAAAATTTCTGTCAGGTTCTAAATATCAGCTATGATCAGTATAGTCAGGCCAGTGGTCACCCATCTTGGCAATCCATTTACAAACACTTTTAAGGATTCTTCCTGGGTTTAAGAAAGTATTTAGCTATGGTCTACAGCCTCAGGTGTCCCATTTCTTTTTCTTTTAACTGAAGTATAGTTGATTTACGGTACTGTGCCAGTCTCTGCTATATAGCGAGTGACTCAGTTTTACACATATATTTCTTTTTTTAAATACTCTTTTCCATTATGGTTTCCTGCGCTGTATATAGTAGGACCTTGTTGTTTGTCCATTCTAAATGTTGGCATCTACCAACAGCAGATTCCCAGCTGGTCCCTCCTCTCCCTCCCCTTTGGCAACCACAAGTCTGATCTCTGTGTCTGTGAGTCTGTTTCTGTTTGTATAGGTTCATTTGTGCTGTGTTTTAGTTTCTACATATAAGTATGATATTTGTCTTTCTCTTTCTCACTTCACTTGGTATGATAATCTCTAATTGCATTCATGTTGCTGCAAGTGACATTATTTTGTAGTTCTTTATGGCTAAGTAGTATTCCATTGTGTATATGTATGTCTCATCTTCTTTATCCATTCATCTGTCAGTGAACATCTAGGTTATTTCCATGTCTTGGCTTCTGTGAATAATGCTGCTGTGAACAGAGGGGTGCATGTATCTTTTTGAATTATAGTTTTGTCTGGGTGTATGCCCAGAAATGGGATTGCTGGATCGTATGATAACTCTGGTTTTCTGAGGAACCTCCATACTGTTTTCCATAGTGGCTATACCAACTTGCATTCCTCAGGTGGTCCCATTTCTAAAGGTAACCATTTAATAGTGTCTCCGGAGTGGAAAGGCAAGTCAGAAGATTATTAGAATGAGTATTCAAAGATAGAGGGGAGCAGTTTTTAGGTACCTATCATTAGTCTTTCATTAGCCTTCTACAACAAATCTTTAAATGAGGCTATTTTGAAATTTTGAAGTCTTTTGAGGCTTCTATATATCAGTTAAAATAGGTACAATAGTTTAAGATGAGAGCTGTCTAAAATTTTAACTTGGAAGTTTTTTAATTCACAGGATCCAAAGCTTTAAAAAGCTAGCCCTGTACAAATATTTCTCCCTGCTAACCTAATTTTTAAAAGAGAAAAATTCTTTCCACTATTTCTAGTAGACCCTGCAGGCAGAGTTTTCAGGAGACTGCCAGCTTTTAACTGCATTCAGAAAATCAGTTTTGGAATGCCAAAAAGAGAACCCAGTCTTGGCCATTTCAGGGTGGGGTTTCCTCTAATTTTTAGTTAAGTATTTGCGAGCATACATAAACCCAGCTGGTATTCCTGTAGGTGGCTGTCTGTCTGCACGGGAGTTTGGCCTTCGAGGCACAATTTCCCATTATTAACTTGGCAGCCTAATTCAGATATGAGATACAGTCTGAGCAACATTATAAGGGCAGTATAGTGAATCGAATGTGTGCTGCTTCTGAGTCTAGCTCCCCAAGAATGTTATGCTTTATGGTTCAGGCAGGTATTTTCTGCCAGTGGGATGGTTTGGTCAATGCGTGGTGCAGATACACAGTGCACAGTGGAGAGGAGAGAGAAGGCCAAAGGGCAGAGGAAATTTTTTTTTTTTTAATGTTTAAATTATCCTCGACTTGCCTTAGAATATGAATTTTTATTTCATCACACGTAATTTGTTAAAGTTAAAAGCAGAATGGTTGTAAGTGTATTGATGGGCTAAGGAGTAAGTCTGTGAAGACAGAAGTGACGTGTGACAGAGCAGGGATACTTAAGAAAGCACATCCTGTTCCCCTAGTAGAAGTAGTGTTAGAATATAAGGCTGTGGAGATGATAGGCAGAGATTAGGTTATAAAGAACCTTTCATACCACTGAGCTTACGTGTAGGCAAGAGAGTTGCTGAAGAATAAGAGGAAGTGTGTTCATTCAAAGATTATTATTGACCAAATGCTTATTAAGTGGCTACTATATGCTAAGGGGCTTCCCTGGTGGCTCAGACAGTAAAGCCCTGTCTGCAATGCAGGAGACCCGGGTTCAATCCCTGGGTTGGGAAGATCCCCTGGAGAAGGAAATGGCAGCCCACTCCAGTATTCTTGCCTGGAAAATCGCATGGACAGCGGAGCCTGGTAGGCTACCTTCCACGGGGTCGCAAAGAGTCGGACATGGCTGAGCAACTTCACTTTCACTTTCATGTGCTAAGTACTGAGGAAAAAAATTTTTTAAATTCCTGCCTCTGGGGAGTTAACTTTCCAATGGGGAAACAATCAAAATGAACACCTTGCAGGTCATTATAATGACTGGGTTTTAATCATAGTGAAATGGAAAACCGTGGAAGGATTTGAGCAGATGAATAACACTTTCACTTACTCCAGCTGTTGTATTGGGAATAAATTGTACGATGATAAAAAGCAGGGAGGTAATTAAGCTTTTTAATAATCTAGACAAGAGATAATGGTGGTTTTGAGCAGATGTTGGTCATAGCAATGGAGAGGTTAAAAAGTAGTCAGGTTCTGGATAATCAATGTAAAACAAATAAGATTTGCTTCCAGGATAGATGTGCTGTTTGAGGGGAAGAAGAGTAAGATTTTTAGCCTGAGGAACTGGAGAGAATGGAGTTGCCACTAACTGATAGGGCAAAGAAGAAAGGAGTGAGATCTGGAGTGCTTAGCAAGCTTGGCATTTGCTAAGTTTGAGATACCTATTAAACATCAAATGGAGATATTTCATAAGGAGTTGGATGTACAAACCTGGAGTTCAGGAGAACAGTCCTCACTTGATCTATGAATTTGGGAGTTAAACATCAGCAAATAGATGGGGCTTAAAGCCAAGACAGAATGATTCTTGAATAAAGAGGGCAAAGGACAGAGCCCTGGGTCACTCCAGTGTTTAGAGGTTAAAAAATGGAGCAAGAACCAACGAAGTAGGCTGATGGAGCAGCCAGAGAGGGAGAAGAAAGACCAGGAAACAGTACTGTGAAGCCAAGTGAAGAAAGTGTCAGAGAAGAGGGAGTCACCAGCTGTGCCAGACTCTGGTGGTGGGGGAGGTAGAGGGAGGACTGAGACTTGGTCACTGGATTTAGCAAATCCAAATCCCTGGTGACCTCTGGAGCAGCAGGAGTGAACTCAAGAAGAGAAATCTATCACAGAAGCATTGATACTGAGTTTTCTTGTAAAAGGAAGAAAAGAAATGAGTAGTATTTAGAGGAATAAGTGGAATTGAGAAAGAATTTTAAGAAAGAAATAATAGCGTGTTTGTCTGCTCCTGGAAAGATTCGGTAGAGAGGAAAAGATTGATGATGCAAGATAAGGAAGGAGAGCAACACTTATATGAAAGACTCAGTGCTAGAGCCAAGATAGTTCATCCATGACCACAGGAAGGAAGATAAAATATTGAGGAGGTGGAGGTGGATGGATCAGTTTGGAAGTTAGTGAATATTTTCTCCAAATGCTTTACTTTCTCAGTGAGATAGGAAGCAGACATCAGTTGAGAGGGAGAATGAGGAAGGAAGCACTAGAGGTTGGAGAAGAGATGGTATAAAATAATTGGGAGGATAAGAAAGTATTGATACATGAAATAAAGAAATAGAATAAGGGATATATTGAGATATGCTTGGTAAGAAAATGAAGATACAGTCAAAGACTAATAGCAAGAAGACCGTTAGAGTGGTCTAAATGAGATTTGATGAGCAATCAGTTCAGGTACAGTGTCAGGGTCATTAGCATATAGATAGTAGTTCATGCTTCAAGTATGGATAAAATTGCCCAAAGAGAGCAGAGTGACAATAGCAATGGATAGAGGCCACTGGAAGTCAAGCTCAAAACTCAGAAAACTCCTCTAGATAAATAGAAACCATGGGAAAGAGAGAACAGAGGTGAGATTAGATAAGGCTTATATATGCCATCTAGGTTAATTACCTGGAAAGTTTTAGTTTTGATGAAGGAGCAAGAGAGAATCCCCTTTCACTGTTAGTTGAGGAGTAAATAGAAATAAGGAGTACAGAGAATAAATAGATCACACTTCCAAGAAAGAGAAATAGAAGTAGCAAAACCTAAACCTGGGCCTGGAATGCCATTCCTTTCAGAGACAACAGCATCTGGAAAGGCCAGGAGGCATAGAAGTGCACATGTAAGGAATTTTAAATAGTTTGATATGAAATGTAAATTTTTTAAAATATTTGATTCAGTTAATTTCTTGTTCCTTTGTCTTTTAAAGCTGATCAATAGATAGTTCTCTTTGCAGGGGTTGAGAAGGGAGTAGTACTCCTCTATTTAGTCATACGTGTATGTGTCCCTCAGCTAACTTTCTGAAAAAATACCCTGTAGCCTTTCACATGAAGTACACCTTGAGACTGTTCAAGCTCTTGAAATGGGAAACTAGGCTGTAGTATTCTTTGTAATATTGTAATGTGTTCCATTCTCTCTGACATAAAAGTTGTATGAAAGCTCCTTTCTCTTCATTTGCTTATTTCAGGAGACGGCCCAAAATGTCCACTGAACGGACTTCTTGGACAAGTTTGTCCACTATTCAAAAAATAGCACTGGGCCTTGGGATCCCTGCCAGTGCAACAATTGCCTATATCCTATACCGCAGATATAGGGAAAGCAGAGGTATGTGAATCCATGGCTGTACATACCGAAATGGTTAGACTATGTTCTGGCATTGTTAACTTGAAACTTCTTTCAAGTTATCATTTGTTGGGATGTAATTAATTCTCTGTGAGGGACCTTTGAAACAAAGTTTTTCTTTTCTATGTTAATGTGAAGCTAGTCTGTGAAATGAAGCGTCATTTTATAATTCTGTTGATTTGTTCCCTTCAGCAACGTCAGCACTGTAAGGGATTCTGCTAACTGTTGAGTCCAGTTTCCCCACAGGCTGGACCTAGAGAGTAGGACTTACAAAAATGATTTGTGTATAAACAAGGGAAGTTCTGAGCCTAGTGGACTCCTCAGGCAACTTCTGGCCTTCATTCTTCTCCAGGAGTCATGTCTTGGGAGAAGTAGTTTGCCCAGAATCCAATGGCTTTTCCCATTTTAGCATTTGAAAACAGTATCCCAGAGAGAATGCCCATCTTCTGGTCTTTCAGGACCTTTTAGTTCCCACTCAGATGCTGCTTCTCCTTCTCTTTATGATTGAAATCCTCAATTTATCTTTTACATCAGTGTCTCTTTGACAGCTTTGATTCAGGGGAGGGGAAGTAATAGCTTTGGGTATTGTCTAAGTCTGATCTGATGATCTGTGCAGAAGAACGGCTGACATTTGTTGGGGAAGATGACATCGAGATAGAGATGCGAGTGCCCCAGGAGGCTGTAAAGCTCATCATTGGCCGGCAAGGAGCCAATATTAAACAAGTGAGTGTGTGAGCGGCAGCAGCTTTCCCAGGGACTGATTTCTGCTGTCCATCCTCTGTCCCCATTCTGTAAAACCCACTTACACTATGTATATTTTAAACAAACAACATCAACAACAAAAATAGGAAGTTTCTAGCTGCTGTTTTCCTTCCAGAGATGAGTACTTCGACTTCTTATAGAATGGGTGACTTAGCTTGAAATGGGGATTTTTAATTGGATGGTTCTCATCCTGGTATAGTTCGAATCATTCCTTTCTGCAATGGAATTATGAACTCATTAATTGGCAGTAATAAATTAATTGCTCCCTGATTGTTTTTACCATCTTCCATTATTCAGTTGGAATGTCAAGGAAGCAAAATAATTGATTCTTTAATCCAAATTTGGGGAAAGACCAGTCTAAACACAGAGAAGCTGTTTTGGATTAACTGCTGTTTAGGGTTACCTTTGTCTCTCCTCCCATAAGTACATATAATTGAAGACTGCTTATGGCACCCGATTTCACTGATTGCTGTGTCCAGTTCATCCACCTCCAGGGTTAGGTTTAGAGTACCCTTAGCTGACCCAGATGAGAGCTCTTCCAGAACATACTGCCACGTATCTTTTTCTCTGCAGCTAAGAAAGAAGACAGGTGCTCGGATCGATGTGGACACGGAGGATATAGGAGATGAGCGGGTGCTGCTTATCAGTGGTTTTCCTGTTCAGGTGTGCAAGGCCAAAGCAGCGATTCATCAGATCCTGACAGAGAACACCCCAGTGTCTGAGCAGCTCTCGGTTCCCCAGAGATCTGTGGGCAGGATAATAGGTACCCCTGGACAGCTTTCTCTGCTGTCTCCTTTTTGTTTCCCCTTGCCTTTCTTTCACACCTTCCGGAGGGTTTTTCATGGCTTACTTCCCCTTCACCTTGCTGAGGAAAAAAAGACAGGGAAATTGAGACCAGAGCTTTACTTTTTTATAGAACTAGTGGTAGAGCAAAACTCAGCACCTCAAGAAGTTGTAAGAGAACTTCCCTGGTGGTTCAGTGGTTGAGAATTTGCCTTCCAGTGCAGGGAACATGGGTTCGATCCCTGGTCAGGGAACTAAGATCCCACAAGCCTCAGGGAAGCTAAGCCTGTGTGCCACAACTGGAGGGATGCCTACATGCTACAGCTAAGACCCAACACAGCCAAAAATAAATAATAAAAGTTTTTTAAAGTATGATCTGAACCTTACAAATAGGTTCCACAAGGGTTCAGGTAAATGTATTTACCTCATATTAGACTTTTAAAGGGAAGCTAAGGATGCTGATTTTATCCTAAATCTCTCAAGACCATGCTCTAGAAAGGACCTTTTATGCCTTCACCTAGAGCATTCCTCATGCTGCTGTGAGAGGCAGAGAAGTGTCCTGTCCTTGGTCCAGTGGTTTCATGTAGGATATCTTCTAATAAAGTGAGGCTGTGAAGTCTGCTCAGTGGCCAGAAGATGAAAGTGACATGACCACATTAACTTAGCCAGTGTGTAGAATTTAAATAAAATGGATAGAGCAAATAATCAAGTACCCCCCTTATTATAGTAAGGATTTCAGTAGCTTCTGTTTTCCATTCACTATCCTGTTTAGTTTGAAAACGAGCCCTGACTCTCCCCTCGTAGTGTATACAAGATAGTGGCATCACTAGTAGTAGCAGAGGAAAGGACAGTGTTTCACGTATTATTCAATACAGGGCGAGGCGGCGAGACAATTCGTTCTATCTGTAAGGCCTCAGGAGCCAAAATCACCTGTGACAAAGAATCAGAAGGAACATTGCTACTATCAAGACTTATAAAAATCTCAGGAACGCAGAAGGAAGTGGCAGCAGCTAAGGCAAGTAGCTAACCTGAATTGTATCTGAGAGTGAGAAGAACCCTTCACTCCATCCTGGGTCAGTATCTGACCATGTAGATACCATCCCTTCTCTTATTTTCCACAGCATTTGATACTCGAGAAAGTTTCAGAAGATGAAGAACTTAGGAAGAGAATTGCTCATTCTGCAGAAACCAGAGTTCCACGGAAGCAGCCAATCAGCGTAAGAAGAGAGGATGTGACAGAGCCAGGTGGAGCCAGAGAGCCAGCTTTATGGAAAAACACTGGCGCTAGCTTAAAACAGGCTGCACCTCTGGCAGTTCCTCCCCACAAAGGAGATGGCGACGTGGCTGTTGTAGGACCAGAAGAGGGTTCCTGGGAGAAACCTAATGATGACAGCTTTCAGAGGTCTGGTGTCCAGACCAGTCCAGAGATGTCCATGTTTGAAAGTATGTAACAAAGGGGGAACCCCTTAGCCATATGAAAGATAGAAATACTGGCTATGTGTGTATGCTCAGTTGTGTCCAACTGTTTGCAACCCCATGGACTGTTGCCTGCCAGTCTCCTCTGTTCATGGGATTTCCCCAGAAGAATACTTTAACAGGTTGCCATTTCCTTCTCCAGGGTATCTTCCCAACCCAGGGATCGAGCCCTCTGCCAATCCTGCATTGGCAGGTGGGTTCGTTATCACTGCTACCTGGGAAGCCAGAAATACTGGCTTAGATATCCCAGAATAAGGAAACAATAAAAAAAAAATTTCTGTTTTCTTGACTACATTTACAGTTCTTTAATTACAGATGGGACTTTCTGGTAATATTTTCTTTGGGTTAATACTGAACACCAATTTTTTTTCTGAATACAAACCAGCTAATAATTAGAGAACAATATAGAAATATGCTCGTTCACAGGAAATTGGTCTGTAAGTAATACATCAAATAATTGAATTATATGATATTCTTTCTTCAAAAATATACAAATAAGTAAAATACTTTTGAGTCCAATATTTTTTCCTGTCTCATTACTGTTCTTAAAAATCTTCACCATTCAAGAAGAATGAAAAGGCTGTGGGCTTTTTCTTCTATGCATAAGCACTGGGATGGGCAGGGAAGACCACAGTCCTTAAGAGGTTCATAGACGTGTCCGGGGTCTGTAATGAGTCGGTGGTGGAATACAATCTGGAGCAGGCCCACATCTGTCCACATATCTTCTCCCTGGTCCTGCTGTAGCTAGCATATGGGCATTTCCCTTCATTTTAATTGGTGCTGAGTTGAATACATGGCAGATGACAAAGAATGTGAATGAACTCTAGTTATTCAATTACATAGAAAGGAAGAGAACATAGCTTATCGTACCTTTCCTTCAGGATTTTCTTGTATGATTCATCCACTTGTCCCTCCAGCCATTTTTAAATGGTATTAGCCACTTGGTATTTGTACCTGTCACCTCACCGATGTAGTCTTCCCATTTCAACCGGAGATGATTCTGATAATGGTCATCATATTAGATAACAATGATTCTGTAGCTTAACTTGCTTATGCCTGTGGTTAGTTCCCAGTCCGGACTTCAGTTTCCATGCTGATGAATTCCTAGAAGTCTATGTCTCTGCCTCTGAACATCCTAACCACTTCTGGATCCAAATCATTGGCTCCCGCAGCCTGCAACTGGATAAGCTTGTCAGTGAGATGACCCAGCACTACGAAAATAGTCTGGTGAGTCGCTGCGGGGACAGGGCTGGGGTCCGATGAAGGGGGACATATCCTTTTCACTGTGATGTGTTCTCTTCCCCTTCCTGTGGAGCAGTGGCTTGTTCTTCCTTCTGGTGTCCAATCTCTTAGCCCCTCCCTTCCTAACTCTGCCGTCTCCTGACTCCTCACTTCCTTGTGTAGCCTGAAGACTTGACTGTACACTCAGGAGACATCGTCGCTGCACCTTTACCGACAAATGGTTCCTGGTATCGCGCCCGGGTCCTCGGCACCTTGGAGAATGGGAACCTGGACCTTTACTTTGTTGACTTTGGAGATAATGGAGATTGCCCACTGAAGGATCTCAGGGTGCTCAGGTCAGTGTGGCATCAGGCTGGAGTCTCATCCGTTGACTCAGTCCTGGCCATAGCATGGTGAGCTGTTGACACTTCTCACTGGGGAGGGGGTGGGGGTAGGGTTGGAAGATAACCTCTTTACAGAGTTCAGTTAATTATCTTCTGCTGGGTTAACTGGTGCTGTCTAGAAGCAAGGAATATAAGAAGGCCCTCCTAGCACTAGGATTCTAATTTCAGTTTCTTTCACTTTAGGAGTGATTTTCTAAGCCTTCCGTTTCAAGCAATAGAGTGTAGTCTGGCACGGATTGCCCCCTCAGGTAAATTGGTCCTATTAACTATTGACTCTGCGTCCAAATAGAATAACTTTCATAGGGCATGTGGTGGGGATTCTCACATTCCCAGGCTTTTTGAGTTCTGGGGGCTCAGGCGCCTTTTCATCACCAGTGCCAGACAGCAACAGCCAGAAACCTGCCTGGCAGTCAGACACAGGTACCTTCTGAAGTAGACAGAGGTAGTTCCAGCTTCCCTCCAGGACATAATCCCACTCCTGTCAGCACTGACCCCTTCTTAGGCTCTGTCTACAATTTTTTTTAACCAGGTGAACAATGGGAAGAGGAAGCTTTGGATGAGTTTGACAGACTCACTCACTGTGCTGACTGGAAGCCCCTGGTGGCCAAGATCTCTAGCTATGTCCAGTCTGGGATCTCAACTTGGCCCAAGATCTATTTATATGATACCAGCGACGGGAAGGTAAGACTGAGGTTCACTCGTTGCTCACTGTCTCTTCAGTATATTTATAGGCTCATCTTCTTTTCCTTTCCCAGAAATCCTTATTTGATGATAGTCCTGCCTCGTAAGATCCTGCTTAACTGAACCACCAAAGGAATTTTTTAAAGTATCAATCCCAGCTCTTCTGCCCTTCCTTTGATTTGCCCTTCTTTGAACACCAAGAAGCCTTATTTTTTTTTTTTTCTCAGAAACTTGATATTGGGCTAGAATTAGTTCGTAAAGGATATGCAATCGAGCTTTCAGAAGATGTGGAAAAAAGCCAAGCTGCCCCAATGATGTTGGACGACCTCGTAAGTGAGCCTTTACCGTCATGGGGTGCTGCTCTGGGACCAACCTTGTGCCTCAAGACAGGGGGCTTCTAGTCAGGCATGCAATTTGTAGAGCACGCTTAAGGACTCTGAGTTGCTCCACTAGTTGATCAAGGGAAGCACTGTGTCCCTCAGCAGCCACACCAGACTCTTGAGCAAAATGATGCAGTGGCTTCTCCTTTCCCACCAGCCAAACACATTCTTCCTTTTTCTCCTGTTTATGCCCTCAGGCCACAGAAACAGATGTCTCACTGAGCATGCTCACTGAGACCAAGAAGAGCCCTGGAGAGATAGCAAACACCCTGTCCTGCCTCAGTTTATCAGGTACAACAGCATTTGCTCCCTTGAGCATCTCTGGAAGTTACCAATTCTTAGTCAGCCTCTCCGAACTAGGGAAGTTGTGTCAGGATTTATCTCCTAACCAGAGTGGTCATTGAACACCAAAAAGCCTATTTTTTTCTCTGATCCTCAATGGCAGTGCCTGCCACAGTAGGGCAGTATCTAACTTTATCCTCATGTCTGAATAGAAGCTGCTTCTATGTCTGGTGATGATAATCTTGAAGATGACTACTTACTCTGAAGTCACCTTCAGTTGCCTCGGCCATCTACTTTGCTGTGAGTAGAACTGTCCTCTATCTGTAGCAAGCAGAGAGTAATGAGGGTGACCACAGGGCCTTGCCTCTTCCCTGTAGCCCATCATATTACTACTTCTCTGCAGCTGCCTTCCTGCAGTTTTACTTTCAGTTTGAGCCCTTTCAAGGTTTTTGTGTCTCTGTGTGTGTGTCTTTGGCAGGTTTGGCGTAAGACTTGGTGCCTGGAGAAGAGCCTGTAATAGAGATCTATGCAGTTCTTCCTTCGTTATATACATGACCTGGCTTGCTGTGAACCAAGTGCATTTTCTTCTTCCACTGGACTGCCAGAGGGCATGTGGGGTGGGGGGAGACAGACACATGCCCCCACTCCACCACCGCCCCTGCGCCCTGTGCAGTGTGAGGACTGCCGCACGGCGCTCAGACTCTCGGGATCCAGCTTGTTCCCCTCTGCCAGTCATGATGCGCAGATGTTAAGCAATGTCCTCCTTGAGGCTGGGAAACAGCCAGGGTTTGGTTATTGGAAGTGATGATTCTGCAGACTGACTCACCGCATCAGGTTGACTCTGGTTAAGGGGAAATCTTTTGAGTGGTAAACTCAAAGATTACAGTTAAGTCAGACAGCAAAGGCAAAAATCAGCATAATTATATTAAAAGCCTCAGGAAGTAAGAAGAGAATACTGCTTCCCAGCCTCAACTGCTGATGTGTTGCTGGAGACAAGAGTTTTGTAACAGTGCTCTGGCTATTTCCCAGTAAACTTTGGTTAAAATACAAGTAGACAAGGAGAAAGGTAACTCAGGAAATATTGCTATATTGCTGGTATAGTATCTATATCAATATATGTATACACAGAGCCACAGAGAACTTGTAGAGCTGTTTAGATCACTTGGGGTGTTCTTTGCTAAATAAAGTTCTTAAGAAAGTTATCTAAAACTAAGTGCTGGTTGAATCACAGTGTGGAAACAAGCCTATGGGTACCTTCTGTACTGAAATCTGGTAAAATTGCCAAACAGCTCACACCACCTATGAAACAGCTGTCCCTCTCATGTGCAGATCATATTCTTTCCTTAAAGCGACTTCAGGATTAATTATTCACTAACACTTCACCTAAAAGAGGTAGATTAGAATTATCGAAACCTGGGTTCTAGGACTCATCTTTGCTGTGAACTTACAGAGCCTGTTTCCTTACATAGCATCTCTCCATTTCTGACAGTATTGTAAGGATCCAGTGAGAACTGTGAAGGTGTTTGAAAGTGGGCGGGAGAATAACAGTAAATTAACTTTTTTTTTTAAGATCAGCAAGGTAAAGTAGAAGACTTAAAACTAGTATATAAGACACTGATATGTGGGACTTTTTAATCTAGGAGTTAATGAAGTCTACCCGTATACTACATGGCAACTATATTTTCCCAGAAACACAATTTTCAAATTTTATTGTCTTAGAAAAACCTCGGTACCAATTAGCAGAAAGACTTCAGTGAAGGAGCATCTCTGGGTAGCTTGGGTAGTCCCACAGGAATCAATGAAAGCGTGCCGTTGATTTGATATTTCAGACCTTGGCTGCACTTGCTCACTGAAGCAGGCTCGGCCCTGGAATTGGAGCTACTGTACGACAGGATCATGGGGCTAGTCAGTCCCCAGTTTCCTCAGCCTTTACTCTTTTTTTAAAATTTTATTTCATCGAAGTATAGTTGATTTACAGTGTTGTGACAATCTCTGCTGTACCACAAAGTAACTCAGTTATACACATACAGACATTCTTTTATTTCTGTATTCTTTTCCATTATGGTTTATCCCAGGATATTGAGTATAATTCCCTGTGCCATACAGTAGGACCTTACTGTTTATCAGCCTTTACTCTAAAAAGAGGTCTCCTGATATAAATTGTTCATAGGACTTCTCTGAAAAATGAGTGGTGTCTCATTCTTAGCTACAGTTTATTACTGTGTATGAAAGCCTTTTCCTTTAATATGGCTTTTAAGACCTCTTAACCCATCCTGATGGGTTCCCTATTCTTAACAACACTACTTTTGCAGCCTCCTGGAATGTTCCTGCCCTTAAACTAGTGCCACAGGAACCATGTGCCTTCTCTGATTTCCTTCACTTGTCTCCAGTTTGAACCGAAATATATGGATAAAAATATCCCAGTAAAGCTTAAGTCTTTCTGAATTCCCTGGTGCTTGGTTCCTGCTTCTGGCAGGTGCTCAGATGGTTAAAACAAATGAGGGAATGGTTTGGGGACAGGGGAAAGGCGAAAGCTTAAAATCCTCGGGTCCTTCCCCTGTCTTGCTCAGACCCCTTTGAGCTTTTCAGTCATCAAACGTCTGTCTATCCTACAGTGAATTCAGCTCTGTAAGGCTCATTTTTCACTCCAGCCAACCCTCTCCCCCCCGCCCCCCTGCAAAGAAATAGTAAACACCTGAGGATTGCACTACCCTTTACTCCTAGATGGAAGGTGTCACATCCTGGAAGCTTGGTTCTCACTTAACAAGGCTCCCAGCCCCTCACAGAGTAGGAATATGCATGTTCAGGGAGGTTCACTGGGCAAGTGGCCAACATCCCTTTCAAGGGGATACACCATAAAGATGACATTGTCCCAGGGAGGAAGGGCTGGGTGGTCTGGTCTGACCACCTCAAAGCCCATGTAGCTGAAGGCGCGTAGCAGAGCACCTGTGAAAAGAGAACAAAATTAGAATACTCTCATTCCCCTAGATTTGGCTTCTTCCACTGGGGAATGACCGGGCAGGGAGCAGTGTGGTGCGGGCACAGGGATGATGTGCTTTGGGGTCAAACAGCTGGACTCTAACCTGGCTTCAGTGTTCTACATGTTTGTAAAATGAGGATCACAGAATTTAAATGAGATGTTTACAAAGTGCCTAACACAAATGATGGTATAATAAACTCTTGCCTGTCTCTCATATCCAACAGAGTATAAGCTCCCTGAGGGAGCGAGGGTTTCTGTAATGTGCACCTTGCATCTGGTTAAATATATTCCTGGCCTTTTGCCTGACCCTTTCACACTATGGGTGCTTAATACATTTGAGACTTTGTCCTACCAGCCACACCCCTTGAATGGCTTCTGTGTAATTTCACCAGTACTCCTTCAGTCTAGCTTCTGAAATCTGTGTGCAGGGCCTTCCTGACAGTTATGACTTGAATGAACAGAATGCTAGATGCCTTAATTTCCTTGGTAGGGAGAAGGGGATGGATGTTGAATCCCTGAACTGCCTGAACATGCCCTTTCGAGTGAGGTGAGGAAGGTCTCCTATAAAGGGGAAATCACTGTCAGCTGCTTCAGCACAAAGGGCCAGGAAGGATAGAGCAGATTCCCCACCTCTGTCATTCCGGTTGTTTTGGAAGTTTACAAACACAGAATCCACATCGGTCTTCTCCTCCACATACTCCAGTGCTGCGGTCAAACTAGGGATCAGAAGGAAAATGGTTAATGGCATGTTTCGCAAACTCAAAATCGAGAAAGGTGCTAATTTGCAGCAGAAGATACTTTATTGCTCAGCGTTTCCTGACCCAAGGAAGTGAAAGTTCCAAACTAGTTTTGATGGATTTTTCTCTGAAGCTAAGGGTTTATACACTATGGCCTGATACTCCTGCTGTGGAAGGGGCTTGGGGAAGAGGGGCCACAAACCGCTGGAGATCACTTCCTTTCAAGTATTTATGGATTCCACCTTGTGATTCTGAATCCGTTTAGCAACCTCCTATGGGCTGTTATCCCTTGAATCCAGATCCTGGCTCAGCTCACCGGCTGGTTCAGTGTTTTGAATGTATCCAGCTCCTGAATAAGCCCTCACTGGCTAGCATGCCCGTTAACCTGATTATGACATCAGAGTGAAAACCTTACCTCTTCCCTTCACCTCTCCCTCCCCCCATCCAGGCTCAGTCACCTTTCCCGGCTGCCTTGATCCAAGGCCCGATACGGGATGTCCAGGAAGAGCCTATGGTCGCATAGAAGGCCGTGCCAGTGGGCAGAGGTCTGGGGGGTGAGGCGGAAGTGGAAGTCTAACTGCACCGGGTCCTTGTGAAGCAGGGGGTCAGTAGACAGCACCGTCAGGTTCCCAGCCTAGAAAAGGAGTAAAAGTGAGAATAACAGCCTACTGTTTCTGTGCTCACCTAACCCTCAAATCAGATCTCAGACCTGTTTGGGTGTGTCTGGAAGCAAGAAGGGGGCTGATGGAGAGCCTCAATAAAGTGGAGCCAGGCCTTACTCAATATCTCTTAGTCCTAGGACCTAACTCTGTCCCTGCCACGGAGTTTTCCTTGATAAAAATTTGGAATCTAGAGTCAATACTACCTGCTGACTTCACTCAGGGGTGCACTAATGGTTCAGAAACTTTTACTTACATCAAACAGCTTATTCTTTAAACAAAGCTGTGCTATCTGTTTACTGTCTCACTAATAATACTCTTCTACTTTTCCCCATCATATATGTTTTCTCTAAATTCTGCCACTTCTTATCTAAAAATGCATAGCTCATACCTAGGCATGATGATACAAAGGCAAGTGCAGGAGTTCTGGATTCTAGACCCAACACTTAGCATCTAAGTCCCAGAATACAGCTTTATGTCTTAACATAGTCTTTGTTTTCAATTCCTCTTTTCCCATCCTGCTTTTCAACACCAGCTCTAGGACCCTGCCTTAAGTTCTCTGGACCAGAATCCTTGTCTATAAAAGCAAGTCACTTTTACACAGGAGTTCACAGCTTTCTATGATTTATTTTCCAACTAGTTCATGTCCCTTTGCAAGATATCATATTACAGCAAGCAGTGGGCTGCCATGTCCCAGCAGCAGCTCCCAGTCCACTTACCGAATATAATTCCTTAAGCTGGTCCTGATCACCCTGCTGGGTGCGTCTGCCCCCCTGAAGACCTACCAGGGACTCAGGAGCACTGAAGACAGCAACGGGGCCGGAGTGTCAAGTCCTCCTCTTCCTTATAAGTGGTGATGCTGATGAGGAAAAAGATCTCTGAGTCTGAGATGAGGAGAGACTTACCTTCCAGGTACACTGGGCCAAGCTCTGGCACTGTCTTCTGTATCTTACGTGAACCAGCCTATCTATTTCCATTTCCCCAGGCCAGCCAGATAGAAAGGTTTACAAAGTTTCATGCCAGCCTTTCACCCTATTTTGCTATTATCTTTTGCCACTTAGGGAGTCCTTTCAAATTCTTTTATTTTTCTTTACAGTTTATATAAACAACTACAGGTAGAGATTAAAACAAGTACCTTCTACAGCAAGGCAGCATCTTCTCCCGGAGGGTGATCCGGTACTTGTAACAGTAAAGGTAATAGGCGTATGGTGACCAGAACGGGTAGAGGTAGTTCCGTGTTTTTCCCCTCTTGATATAAGAAAGGGAGTAGAAAGAGGGGCGTGACCTGTAACAAGGCAGTTTCTTAGTTCAGTGCCTCCCCGCGGCAAAGTGAGGTTCAGGGGCTGGCGGCAGGGGTTCAGGCCACTGGTGCTATTGTGACATGGTGAGCACTGTGACGTGGACAAAGGCTCAGCCCTTCAGTCACTTCAGGACTCCTCTCTGCTGCTCCCTACCCCACCCTAGCCGCTTAGGTAGCCCCCAAAGCTCTTGTTCAACTATTATGGACTTCACGGCTGTACCAGAAATTAAAATACTGTTTGTTTCTGTATGGTTGGTAAACACCCCTGGCTGACCACTTGTGCTCACAAAACGTGGGCTTCCCTCTGGCATGTGCATGTGGCAAAAACACACTTCAGTAACAGATTGGGGTCTGACACTGCAGGAGGCTTCTAAGGCCCTGATCCAGTATCTGACTTGATTGGTTAGTTCCCTGTTCCTATCAGTTCAATATTTTTATTATCCCTACCTTTAATAACCCAATGGTTCTACATGTTGTTGAACTTTCTCAGTGCCTTATGGGGTAGGAACTGCAAACTCAATGCCTCCAGGGGCCTGGACAGCTAGGGGAAATTAGTGGAGCTGCTGGGTGGGACTATAGCAAAAGGAAAAGCTCACACACTCTTAAAAAAAGGCGGGGTGGGGGCGGGGGGGTGGTGGTGACACAGCTCAGCTCCAAGTTTCCATGCAGGAATGCAGACCAGATCATACGATTTTCAACAGAAACTGGAAAGAGATTTTTGTGGTAAGTTTCTCAAAAAGATTTTTTTTTAATCTGAGAAGTTTTACTACCTGGGAAGCCCTGTAAACTATAGGGGGAGTAGAAGAAGAAGAGAGCTAATGGGACTGGGTCATACAGGGCCTTGTAGACCATTGTATGGCCTTTTTTTTGACTAAAGGGGGAAGTCTTTGCAGGTTTTGGACAGATGAGACATGATCTAACATGTTTTTCAAAAGATTCTGATGGGTATATTGCAAATAAACTGTAGAGCTCTAAAGGATATTTGTTAGGAGACTATCGCTGTAATCCTGGAGAAAGACAGTATCTTATACCATGGTGGAGAGCTCAAGGTGATGGGATGTAGGTGGATTCTGGAAATAGTATAAAGGTAGCACCCACAGGATTTCCTGAAGTAGGAGAGAAGGTGAGTCCAAGAACTGAAAGAATGGAGTTACCATCGACTGAGAGGAGAAGGGCTGCAGGTGAGGCAGTATGGGGCAGAGGATAGAGATGGGTTTAGTTTGGAGCTTAACTGAATTGTCCACAGATGTATAAGGGGAAGATGAAGTAAGCAGCTGGATAGTCATGTGTGGAGTTTAGAAGTCTAGGGTGAAGACAAATTTGAGGTCATTGGCATATGAGTAAAGGCTGGCATTGAGAAGAGTAAAGATCCAAAGACTGAGTCCTGGAGGCACTCTAAGAGATGAAGAATAAAGAAGAAATCAGCAAAGGAGACTGAAGAAAATGAGTGAAGCTCCCCGCTTGTTTCTGGGAGCATGTTGAGACCGGAAGGAGAAAAGTAAATCGGTGTCCTGGAAGCTACCTAAAGAAAGTGTGATTACGAGGGACTACTGGCCAAAGGCTGTTTATAGGTCGTATAACATGATGCTTAGAGCATCTTTCCATAAACCTCTTATGCCAAACAGGCCCTATTCATTCCACTTATGTGGTTTACTCCCCAATACTGAGACCCTCCACAGAGGGAACTGTCTCCATCGTGATTTACACTTCTTTAAATACTTGGTAGGAGACTATTGCAGTAATCCTGAAGGAAGATAGTATCTTATTCCAGGGTAGGAGGACTAAATACTGTAGTGTAACGATTAAGAAGAGATCCTGAGGTGGGCAGTTTTCCAGAGGATTCCATCCTTCCACCACTTTTAGATAGATTTGAAGGAAGGAAAAGGGAGAGCAGTACCCTCTCCTCTCAGCATCCAGCTATCACAGAACGTCAGAACTGGAAGCGATCTCAGAGAGCGACTGGAGCTAAATAAAAAGCCCCCAATAATAAAGACACTAATAAAGACGAGTGAAGCCAAGGGAGAGACAGCGTGTCTTTCCCGGTGTCAGTACACCTAACAGTCATTCCACTATCTGTCAATGGCTATGGGTATCCCTCCCCGAGAAGAAATCGGGAAAGGGGAGTGGCGGAAATGCTGAATCGTGGAGCACTCATGCCAGCCAGATCTCTGGTCCAGACATCCAAACCGCAGCTCAATCCGCGCCAGGCTTTCCTTGAAGCTCAGCGCGCAGAGCCGCGTCGGCTCAGGCGCGCCGCGGGCAGCCCGTGGGGCCTTTCCTGCCGCCTGCGCCTTGCGGTCCTTCCTCTGCGCCCGAGAACATGGCGGCAGCCGCTTTCGCCGTCCCGCGGGGAATTCAGCTGCGGGTGTTCGCTGAGCGGCTGCTGCGAGGAGGGGTCCGGGAGCTCCTCCGGCCGCGACCTTTAGGGAGCACCCCCGGCTCGGAGCGCGACTTCAGCCTGTCTCTCAGTCGGGTGAGGGCCGGGTCTGAGTTCTGGGGCTCCTTGCCTCTGGTGGAGCTAGTTATGGCCGAGGCTTGTTTTGAGAAGCGCGCTGAGACCGGGTGGGCCCCAAATCGAGGGTGGTGGGCTCTCCTTGAGGTGCCGGCTGCCAGTGGAGGAGGCTTTTCCTCGAATACTCGCTCACCCTCGCTCCCCCGGCCGCCAGGGCACGGTCATCGTAGAGCGCTGGTGGAAAGTGCCGCTAGCGGGGGAAGGCCGGAAACCGCGCCTGCACCGGCGACACCGCGTCTACAAGCTCGTGGAAGATACGAAACACCGGCCCAAAGGCAGCCTGGAGCTCATCCTCACCCAGTCGGTGGACGGTAAGGCCCGGGGAGAGGTACTTCACTCAGCCTGGTTCTGTTCGGCATCAACTTTTTTCTGCCCTTTCACTCCGTTGGGGGAATGATCAGCTGTCTGAAAAGCAGCAGCGGTAAAAAGTAAAAAGTGATTGTGACATTGATTTCCTACATAGAAAATTAGAATATGAATGCAGCATCATCTAATTTTATGTTCCAGAGCCTTGGAAGGCCTCATTTTTACTTTCCCTATGCATGGGCTTCCCTGGTGGCGCTAGTAGTAAGGAACCCGCCTGCCAATGCAGGAGACTTAAGAGACACTGGTTTGATCCCTGGATCGGGAAGATCCCCTGGTGAAGGACATGGCAGCCCACTCCAGTATTCTCCCCATGGAGAGAGGAGCCTGGCGGGCAACGGTCCACATGGTCGCCAAGAGTTGGACAGGGCTGAAGCCACTTAGCGCAGCATCTTTTACAGAGTGTGGGGAGAAAGGCCTGACAGTAGGCACCACATACTGAAATCTCCGTGATGGGACAATGCTTCACTTTGTACATGGAATATTGAGTTTCTCAATCAGGCCCTAAAGAAATGAATTAGAAATCGTGCTGTTCCTAGTGAGTACTGATATTTCTTCTGGGAGGAGTAAGCACTGAGAGAGAATAAGAGGTCTCTTTTTCTTTGATCATCTCCTCTTTAGGGACTGCTAGATAATTCTGATCCTGTGCCCCTGTTCTCTGTTGGCAGAACTTGGAGTCCGAGGTGACCTGGTCTCGGTGAAAAAATCTGTGGGTCGTAATCGACTACTTCCTGAAGGACTGGCTGTGTATGCATCTCCTGAAAACAAGAAGCTGTTTGAAGAGGAGAAACTGGTGAGCCCAAAAAGAAAGCAGAGGGACTCAAAAGATAGTAAAACCTGAACATTACTTCTGACAACTTCTTTCCCTTTGATATTTATTTTGAAAATGAGGTAGGGACTAGAAGAGGAATTCAGAAGCCCATACTATGCCCAGCATAGTAAGACTTTGTTGTTAGTTACTATGGACTCCTTCCTCTTTTTCAATCTGTAACTTTCTTTTCTAGCTGAGACAAGAAGGAAAACTAGACAAGATCCAGACCAAGGCAGGTGAGGCGGTAAGTAGAAACGTAGAAGATCTTTATTGGTCACCTAGAGAAGTCACCAACCTCTCCCTTAAAAGGCTTCTTGATTTCCTTGAGGTCTCTTGATTTCAGGCACAAGGTAGGGGCAAGGGGAAGTATTGTGGCTACTCTAACTGATATTAATACTAAGACCTCCTAGGAGATCCTCACATGTTGAGTTAAGTGCTCTAGCTTATTGGGAGGCCCCAACCTGGGCACCAGGGGACCCATGGAAAAATGTGAGATGAGGACTCTGCCTTCAGGGATGTTTACAGACAGGCTGGAGAGAACACAGACACAGAGAAAGTGATACATAAACTCAAGACAATAAACTATGAGTGACGTGGACCGAAACAGATGAGGGTGACTGAGGAGGGATTTTTTTCAGATGGGATTGAATTAGGCCTTGTGGGATTAATAGGCTTTGGATAGACCAGGAAGGTAGGAAAGGTATTAAGGGAGACAAAGTCTCAGTAGATAATTAAGGCATGTTTTAAGGTTACACTTCATTTATACTTATTACAAAATATTGGGTATATTCCCCATGCTGTACAGTACATCCTTATAACCTATCTTACACTCTGTATCTGTGTGCATCTGTTTCTTTTCTCATTATATTCACTGATTTGTATTTTTTAGATTCCAGATATATGTGATATCACACCATATTTTTCTGACTTATTTCACCTAGCATAATGCCCTCTAAGCCCATCCTTATTGCCGCAAATGGCAAAATTTTGTTCTTTTAAATGGCTGCATAGTATTCCATTGTGTATGTGTTTGTGTGTGTGTATTTGCATATACCATATCTTTATCCATTCATAATAGACACTTAGGTTGCATCCATAACATGGCTATAAATATTGGGGTGTGTGTATCTTCTTGAATTAGTGTTTGGGAGGGGGGTTGGACATATGTACCCAGGAGTAGAATTTCTGGATAATATGGTAGTTTTAATATTTTTAGTTTTTTGAGAAGCTGCTCTACTGTTTTCCACAGTGGCTGCACAAATTTAAATTCCCACCAACAGTGTACAAGGATTCCCTCTTCTCCACATCCTTGCCAGCTTTTGTTACTTGTTTTCTTTTGATGATCACCATTATGTCAGGTGTGAAGTGAAAGCTCAGTTAAAGCATGTTTTAAAATAGAAAGTAGACCAGTCTAGTTAAAGCAGAGGACAATAGTATATTAGGAAATACATGACTGGAAAGTGGGGTAGGCATGATTTATAAAACATCTTTAATCCTCAGCTAATGAATTTATACTTCATTCTGTAAGCAAGGAGGAATCATTAATGGTGTAGTGGTAAGATTAAAGGGCCAGAATATTGGGTTAAAACGGTCTATGAAAGTTTCCATCCTGAGACGAACAGTCGATGAGCCTAACTTTGACATGGCCTGTGTCTCCTTGCTTAGGAATAGCCAAGTATAGGCAGCATTCCCCTCCAGAGCATTGTTAAAACATCTTTCCATAATGTCAGTCTTGAGACAATAGGAATTTTTATCTTTCCTATTCATCATCTCACCTCGCTTGGCTATGAGGCAGGAATTGTGCTTTGCCTGAACTCTCAGACTTTATGCCTCTTGGCCTCTTGCTAACATGTTTCCTCTCCTTGATTCCAACTCTAACCTACCCTCTGTTTATAATTCCTCTCAGACAGTGAAATTTCTGAGGAGTTGTCACCTGGAGGTAGGAATGAAGAACAATGTCAAATGGGAGCTAAACCCTGAAATAGTTGCCCGCCACTTTCTCAGAAATGTGAGTACTCCCAAACACCACTATACCCCTAAGATGGAAGCTACCCCTGGGAAGCAGCAGCTACTCCAGGATTGATCCCTCTGTTAGGAAAGGGTGTGATCATCCAGTTGAAGTTAGGGAAAGCTTTTTTTTTTTAATTATAGTTGATTTAAAACATGTTAATTTCTACTATACAGCAAAATGACTGTTTTATATATATGTATCTTTTTTCACATTCTGTTATGGTTTGTCGCGGGATATTGAATATAGTTCCCTGTCGTATACAGTAGGACCTTGCTGCTTATCCGTGCTGTATAGTCGTAATTCATAGTCTGCTAATCCCAGACTCTCAATCCATCCCTCCCCAGTCTGGCAGCCACAAGTCATTTCCCTCCCACAGCTGTGCAAGCCAGTCAGGAATGCTTTCCCTAAGTTGGACAGCTATATGTAAATCAATGCCCCCTCCTCCTTGGCAGTCAGAAGTCTGTTCTCTATGTTTGTGAATCTGTTTCTGTTTCATAGATCATTTGTGTTACATTTTAGATTCCATATATAAGTGACAGCATATGGTATTTGTCTTTCTGACTTAGTTCACTTAGTATGGTAATCTAGGTCCATCCCTGTTACTGCAGATGACATGATTTCATTCTCTTTTTTAATGGGTGAGTAGTAGTCCATTGTATATATATAGGACAGTTTCTTTATCCATTCATGTGTTGATGGACATTTAGGTTGTTTGCATGTCTTGACTGCGATGGGTCTTTGTTACTTCACGCAGGCTTTCTCTGGTTGCAGCGAGCATGGGCTACTCTCTGTTGTGGTGTGCAGGCTTCTCACTGTGGTGGCTTCTCTTGTTGCAGAGCATGGGCTCTAGGTGTGGGGGCTTCAGTAGCTGTGGCACAGGAGCTTAGTTGCTCTGCAACATGGGGGATCTTCCCGGACCAGGGATCCAACCCATGCCCGCTGCATTGGCAGGCAGATTCTTAACCATTGGACCACCAGGGAAGTCCCACGTGTATCTTTTTGAATTATAGTTTTGTCCAGATATAAACCCAGGAATGGGCTTCCCTGGTGTCTCAGATGGTAAAGAATTTGCCTATGATGCAGGAGACTTAGGTTTGAACCCTGAGTTGCAAAGATCCCCTGGAGGAGGGCATGGCAACCCACTCCAGTATTCTTGCCTGGAGAATCCCCATGGACAGAGGAGCCTGGTGGGCTGCATGCAGTTCCTGGGGTCACAAAGAGTCCAGCACAACTGAGCGACTAAGTGCATACCTAGCAATGGTATTGCTGGATCATATGGCAACTCTAGTTTTATTTTTTTGAGGAAGCTCCATATTGTTTTCCATACTGGCTGCACCAGTTTACATTCTCAGCAGGAGTGTAAGAGGATTCCCTTTTCTCCACACCCTCTCCAGCACTTGTTATCTGTAGACTTTTGTTCACTTTTGGATACACTAGCCTTCGTTGCTTCATGGGGGCTTTTTCTAGTTGTGGTGAGTTGGGGCTACTCTATACTTGCTGTACATGGGCTTCTCATTGCAGTGACTTTTATTGAGGATCATGGGCTTCAGTGGTTGTGGCGTGTGGACTCTGTAGTTGCAGGTTGCAAGCTCAGTTGCCCCTCGACATGTGAGATCTTCTTGGACCAGGGCATTGAACCCATGTCCCCTGCATTGGCAGGTGAATTCTTTACCACTGGACTACCCGGGAGGTCCATGTAGACTTTTTAATGATGGCTGTCCTGACCGGTGTGAGATGGTACCTCATTTACTTTTGATTTGCATTTCTCTAATCATCAGCAGTGATGAGCATCTTTTCATGTGTCTGTTAGCCATTGTATGTCTTCTCTGGAGAAGTGTCTGTTTAGGTCATCTGCCCATTTTTTGATGGGGTTGGCTTTTTTTTTTCCTTTCAATTTTTATTATTTTTAGTGGCACTCGGTCTTCGTTGCCGCGCCCAGGCTTTCTCTAGTTGCAGCGCGCAGTCTTCTCACTGCGGGGCCTCTCGTTTCAGGGCACGGGCTCCAGTGTGCATGGGCTTAGTCTCCCCACAGCATGTGAAATCCCCAGGGATTCACCTCATGGCCCCTGCATTGGCAGACAAGATTCTTAACCACTGGACCACCAGGGAGGTCCAGTTGGGTTGGTTTTTTTGTTGTTGAGTTGTATATGAGCTGTTAGTATATTTTGGAAATTAAGCCCTTGTCAGTGGCATCATTTGCAAATATTTTCTCCCAGTCTGTAGGTTGTCTTTTTGTCTTGTTTATGGTTTCCTTTGCTGTGCAAAAGCTTGTAAATTTGGTTAGGTATCACTGTTTACTTTTGCTTTTACTTCTGTTGCCTTGGGAGACTAACCTAGGAAATCATTGGTACGCCATTTTGAGTTTAATTTTGTGTATGGTGTGAGGGAGTCTTCTAACTTCACTAATTTACATGTGGCTGTCCATCTTAGGGAAAGTGTTCTTGACTGGTTTGCAGGAGTGTGGGAGGGAAATGACTAAGGATGGTCACAAAGAAATTGAAAACTGATAGAAGATGGGAACATTTATTTTCTCTAGATAGGAAAAGCTGGGGAATTGTGACACTGGAGAATTTTTACTTATGTGGATGAAGTGATTTTGATCTCAAACCCTGTTTCTCTTTGAAACCACCTCCCTGAGAAATCAGGACTGGGTTTCCCTGCCACTCTTCGTGGAGGTTTGTGCCTTTCCGTGGGATCAGCCAGGGTAGACTCCCTAGTTTTACTTACCCCTCTACAGGGAAGTCTAAAATCCTCTTGAGACTGCCCGGAGTGGCAGCCGTGTAAGCAGGGCTCCTTTTGGCTGTGACTTTTTGCAGCTTGGCGTTGTGGTTGCCCCACATGCGTTACAGTTGCCCGAAGAGCCCATCACCCGGAGGGGTGAATACTGGTGCGAGGTGACGGTGAGTGTCCCACATACGGTCTCCTTTTTCTGACTGGGTAGAAAGCTGGGATTGGGTGGTGGTAGCCCTATTTGCCCAACTGATTGAAGCATTCCTATTGTTCTGTGTGCAGGTAAATGGACTTGACACTGTGAGGGTACCTATGTCCGTGGTGAACTTTGAGAGGCCCAAAACCAAAAGATACAAGTACTGGTTAGCCCAGCAGGCTGCCAAGGGAATGGCCTCCACCAGCTTCCAGAAGATCTGAACCTGTTCTCCCTCGAAAGCAGTGAAGCAGAAACAGAGGAACGGTGGAGCAAAGATGAACCAGCACTGTGATGCTGCTCCTAGCTCTGACCAAACACGGGATTTTAGAGAACGTACAGAGGCAGCAACAGCAGACCGGACTGTATGTATGTGTTTAATCGTCCATATTTGCCATCTTCAACAGTTATCACGTTTGGCCTTACTGGGGATGCCTGCTTCAGAAGTACAGGCTGTGGATTTGATAAGCTAAATGTTAATAGACCAAAAGAGTCTAGATCCTACTTAGCCTCTTCCTTCATTGGAATTCATTGCAATAAATGGTAGAGCTAGCTAGCTTATTCTCATCATCCAAACTGAACACTGTATCTAAGAAAAAATAAAAAGCTTGTGTTCTTTTTAGGTGTTGTTTACTGACTTGAGTAGACTGGGGACAGGACTTCCAAGTGGAATGTCCTCTTGGAAAGCCCCTGGGGTTTGCTGCTAAAAGGGGAAAAAGAAAATTTGGGGGGCTACAGCCCACAGTTGCTATGGACAAATTACTCAACAAGCTGATATGCCTTATGGTCTTAAAACTTATTAAGTATATTAATATAAAGTCTTCAATGCAAATAAGCACAATGGAGTCTACTTGTCTAAGGAGGTCTGAATAAGGCCTAAGGACAGTTGTTGGAGAAAATAAAGCTGGAATGAGAGAAGTTTAAAAAGGGAACTCCTAAAATTTTGAAAAAGAAAATACCTTGGTTTCTAGACAAAGGTTAAGATGTGGGGCTAGTTCATAAGTAATTATGGATCGGGAGATGAGGCAAGTAGATAGTTCTGCATAAGTTCAAGGTTCATTCCTGGAAGAAAGACCAACTCTTGTTAAGTGGATTGTGCTGGAGTCACTCAAATGTGAGATTTTTAGGAAGGATAAAGATGAGACCATTGACTCTTTGCTACCCTTACCAGAAGCTCAGAGAAATTGATTTATCCTGTTTGAGCTCACCTGCCTTGCCAAGCCAATTAACTACTTTCATCCACATGTAGCCATCCTTCCTAATAAGAGTTCTTTCATTAGTGGTTGCAGCACTTTTATCTGTATCCAACCTCATACTTTCCAGAATTCCATAACTCAGGTCGAGCACTAGTATTCTTTGAAATTTGCTGTTCTACTGTCAAATTTGCATCAATCCCTGCTGTCCTTGAAATGGAAAGGTCATTTAACACTGCATCATTCCATACCGCCATCATCACCACATTAAAGCTCTCTGAAATTGAGCAACAGACAACATTCCACACAGCTAATCTCAAAAAGTGTTTAAATACTTGTCATAAGGTGAGTTCTTGGCAAAACCGTGATGTGGGTGAGGTTTACTGGGGGGAGTCCTCTAGATTAACACCTGTTGGGGAATGAAGGAAGCAAGATTAGGTAGAGACAGAAGTTGAGCTGATGCAGTTTCAGCAAAGGTCTTAGTCCCACAGGAGGCTGAAGCTAGGAATGGCTCTACAGAGATATGTACCACTTAGGCAAGTGGCCAGATCTGTAGAACCCAACACTGACCAGGAGAGGGTCTTGGGTGAGGTGACTAATTTCAGGCACAGGCAGTTCCCAGGGGGAACATAGATGAGAGCTGTATGCATTCTCAGCAGCCTGGGAAATAAGTGCCTCGGTGCTGAAGGCAGGCGTCAGGGCAGCACACCATAGTGTCCACTACAGTCCACTTACTGTGCTCTTCAGACCCATTTGCTTCATAAGTCCTAAAATGATCCTTCGGGTTCTGGGAAAACAAAAGGAAGATCTGGGACAGACAATAGCCCCTGCTGCCGGAGCTTAAGTCTACAACTGATAACCTATTTCCTCTTCAACTACCCATTCTAGATTCTTTCCCACATCCCCCCAGTTTATACTTCTGTTGGCCCAAATGGGTTACCTTCTCAGGCCATGACTACACTTGTCTGTTTATAATAAAAATTAGGCAAGAGCGGATGACTTAGGTGCCAAGTATACGCTCCCTTGTCCCCACTGTGTAATAGCAGCCCTGCCTCCTGATGGTTAAGAGTCAGTTACTCCTGCCAGGTTAATGATTCCTTCCCTTAACCTCATTGTCTTTTGGTAGTGATCGGAAGTAAATCTGGTGACAGCCCTAACTTAAAATATAATGATATTTTTAGTGTGTCCACTAGTAAAACTATTCCCCTTCTGTGAAGCAGGACTTCTAAATATTCATAGCCCCGAGTTGGAGGCACGATTTCCTCCAGGTGGGTCACTGAGAGTGATGGTAAAGGGGGGCTGCTCCTACACCCAACCCCGTTTCCCAGACCCACATGTTTTAGTTAGGGACAGCACTCTAGGTTGTCTGTTGATCCAGGGTATAAACTGTATCCTGGAGGATGGTATCTCATCTTTACAGGGTGTCGTCTCCAAGCTGGTGTCTCCAAGGTGTTCCATTGTTGCTTCTAGATAGTATGGTATGTGATCAGACCACGGATCCTATGGTCAGGTACCCAGTGTTGTACCTCCTTGCTATAATAGGGGTCTCTTAGGGTTGATGAAGATAAACTGACTAGAAATTGAGAAACAGAACACTGTAGATGAGGGAGTGACCAGAGTTTTGAAGATCTGCAGAGGGGTCCCCTCAAACCTTGGTCTGAATACTGATCTCTGGATGTGTGGGGTGAAACCATGAGACTGAGGAGTGGGGAAAACCAAAAGACAGTAAGCCAAACAGTTCTCAGAGCTCCCACACACAATACTGGGAATGTTCTGTTTGTATTCCTGACTGTGGATAGATCTTATAGAGAACCAGGTGGAGTCTTCAAAAGGGCATTAGGATAAAGGCTACTCTGGACCCACCATGCAAAGCTTGAAAGCAAGCCCTGAAAGGATCATACTGATAACCATGCATGTCAGAACCAAGACCAACACTCATGAAAGATGCAGCAAACATAAAATATGACTCTAAACAAAATTCCCAATGTCTGATGCCCAATCAGCATGCATGCATGCTCAGTCATATGTGACTCTCTGTGACCCCATGGAATGTAGCCCACTAGGCTTCTCTTCTCTGTCCATGGATTTTCCAGGAAAGAATACTGGAGTGGGTTGCCATTGTCTACTCCAGGGGATCTTCCCAACACAGGGATCAAACACGTCTCTTGCACATCCTGGACTGGCAGGTGGAGTCTTTACCACAGAGCCAGCCAATCAAATATTACCATAAAAAACGACATAAAGAGAGTCAGGAAAATGTTATCCTAACCAAGAGAAATTTTCCTAGAAATGACAGTGATGGTGGAATTAAAACAGCTATAAATATGCTTCAGACATTTACAGCTGTAAAAGCAAACAAAATTATGAGAGAATATAAGACCCAAATGGAACTTCTAAAGATGAAGAATACAATACCTGACGTGGAAAATACATTGATGGAACTTTCTTCTAGTGGGGCTTCCCTGATAGCCGTAAAGAAACCGTCTGCAATGCAGGAGACCCTGGCTCGATTCTTGGCTTGGGAAGGTCCCCTGGAGAAGGGAACGGCTACCTACTCCAGTATTGTGGCCTGGAGAATTCCACGGACTGTACAGTCCATGGGGTCGCAAAGAGTCGGACACAGCTGAGTGACTTTCAGAGATGAAGAACACAATACCTAACATGAAAAATACGCTGATGGAACTTCTACTTCGGGGGAAGGTGGAGTAAATATACTTTCACCATTCCTAGTACAACTATAAATCCTAGAAATTACACATGAAACAAAGACCACTGAGAAGTGGAAAGAATGGTGGGACCCAAGGAACAACACTGCAGTGAATCCCTTGGATTTTCTTTTTGCCTCATTTATCCCAGATTTGAAGAACCAGCAACCTGGAAAGGCCAAATTGGGGTACAAATAAAAGTACAAATAATAAGCCTCAGTAAAAGCCTGCTCTGAGTCAAAGCAAAGGAGCAGCCTTAGCAAAAAACCTTTGAGACAGTTACCTGCTCTGCTCTGGCCAAACACCACAGACAACACTGGCCCTAACGCCACCGTGCCAAGGCCGAGGGGGCGCTAGACCTCCGTCCTCTACAAAGGTTCTAACACCCGGGCCAGCACCCCTGCCAGGGCGGTGCCACAGAAGGGCAAATAAGAAGCTACAACCTTCCCCTCCACCAGCCAGTAATGAGTCCTATCCCTCCCTGGTGTCAGCAGGGAACCTGGAATTCACTCCCAGCTGGCAGGAAAGAGGCATGCTTCTGCCTTCCTACAGGGTTGAGTCAGAGGAGGCCTAGTGGGAAGTTTGCACTTTCACCGCTACCCAGCAGTAATGAGGCCACATTGACCACAGTGTCAGTGGAGACCATGTAGGAAGCTGGACTCACATCCCCACCTAACAGGGAAGAGAAGCTCCACGTGCCTTGGTGTCAATGGAGGTAAGGGGTAAAATCTGAAATTGTACTTGGCAGTAATGACCTATTTCCCCTTTCTGTGCCAAAGCAGTATAAGAGAAAGTCAGTTAAAACAGAAGTAAGTTTTAAATTAAGATTCAGAGTCTCATAATACAAAAATGTCCAGATTCCAATTTTTAAAAATCTGTCCTCTTACCATGAACCAAGATGATTTCAATCAATGAAAAAAGAAAATCGATGCCAGTGCTGAGATGATAGAGATATTAGAATTACCTGGCATATTTTAAAGCAGCCATGAGAAAAATGCTTCAACAAGCAATTATGAATATGCTTTGAACATACAGGATAAAACAGCTTAGAGAGAAATAGACAATACAAAGAAGAATTAAGTGGGAATATTGAAACTATAAAATGTAATAATGGAAATGAAAAGTTCAGTGGATGGACTCAGCAGCAAAACAGAGGACAGAGGAAAGGGCTGAAAAAGAGAACAACAGAAACTACCCACTATGAACAACACAGAGAAAATAGAACTGGGCGGGGGGGGGGGGGGGGGGGTGCGGGGGAGAACGGAGCCTCAGAGGCCTGTGAGACTATAACAAAAGATCTAATATTTCTGTCACTGGAGTCCCAGAAGGAAAGGAGAAAGAAGGCAGGGTTAAATATATATATATTTATACACACAACAGAATAATGTCTGAATACCTCCCAAATTTGTTAAGAGACAAACATATTGATTCAAGAAACTAAGCAAACCCCAAACAAGATAAACTCAAAAGAAATCCATGCCAAGACATATCAGGACCCAACTTCTGAAATCTAAAGACAAAAAGTCTTGAAAACAGCTAGAGAAAAATGACACTGCTGCTAAGGGAAAAACAACCCAATTCAAATGACAGCAGACTTCTCATCAGAAACCATGGAAGCAGGAAGGAGTTGATACCATATTTTTCAAATGTTGGACTGTTGACCCAGAATTCTATACCTAGGAAAAAAAAATATCCTTCAGGAATGACAGGGAAATTAAGACAAAGGAAAATTAAAAGTTTGTCACCAGTAGGCTGACTCTAAAAGAATGGCTAACTGTGGAGAACAGTGTAGAAATTCCTTAAAAAACTGGAAATAGAACTGCCATATGACCCCAGCAATCCCACTGCTGGGCATACACATCAAGGAAACCAGAAGTGAAAGAGACACATGTACCCCAATGTTCATCACAGCACTATTTACAACAGCTAGGACATGGAAGCAGCCTAGATGTTCACTGGCAGATGAATGGATAAGAAAGCTGTGGTACTTATACACAATGGAATATTACTCAGCTATTAAAAAGAATGCATTTGAATCAATTTGAATGAGGTGGATGAAACCGGAGCCTATTATACAGAGTGAAGTAAGTCAGAAAGAAAAGCACCAATACAGTATATTAACACATATATATGGAATTTAGAAAGATGGTAACGATGACCCTATATGTGAGACAGCAAAAGAGACACAGATGTAAAGAACAGACTTTTGGAGAAGGCGAGGGTGGGATGATTTGAGAGAATAACATTGAAACATGTATATTATCATATGTGAAACAGACAGCCAGTCCAGGTTCGATGCATGAGGCAGGGTGCTCAGGGCTGGGGCACTAGGATGACCCTGAGGGATGGGATGGGGAGGGAGGTGGGAGGGGGGTTAAGGATGGGGAACACATGTACACCCATGGCTGATTCCTGTCCATGTATGGCAAAAACCACTACAATACTGTAAAGTAATTAACCTCCAATTAAAATAGATAAATGAATTTAAAAAAAAAAAAGAAAATCATGCATGTGTGCTAAGTCACTTCAGTCATGTCCGACTCTTTGCGACCCTATGGACTGTAGCCTGCCAGGTTCCTTTGTCTATGGGGGTTCTCATGGGGAATCAAAACAACAACAAAAAAGAATGGCTAAAGGAAATTCTCTAAACAGAAAGGAAACAATAAAGAAAAAAACAACTTGGAATAGCAGGAAGAAAGAAACAGCAGGGTTAGTGAAAATATGGGTAAAGTCAATAGATCGCCTCTTGAGTTTTATAAATTATGTCTGACAACTGATGAAAAAATATTAACATCGTCTGATCTGGTTCTAACAATATGTGTGTGTGTATGTTAGTCACTCAGTCATGTTTGACTCTTTGCAACCCCATGGACTGTAGCCCGCCAGGCTACTCTGTCCATGGAATTCTCCAGGAAAGAATATTGGAGTGGGTTGCCATGCCCTTCTCCAAGGAAATCTTTCTGACCATGGATCGAACCAGGTCTCCTGCATTAGCAGGCAGATTCTTTACCATCTGAGCCACCAGGGAAGCTCCTAATGATACATAGAGGGAATGTTTTAAAGAACTATAAACGAGAGAGATAGGGTATTATACAGATGTAGGGTTGCCATACTTCACTCAAGCTGGTAAAGGATAACATCAGTAGGCTATGATAAATTATGTAATACCTACAGCAGTCAATTTTTTAAAAAGCTATACAAAGAGATACACTCAAAACCAAAATGGAATTCTAAAAAATTTCCAAATAATCCTCAGGAGGACAGGAAAAAGAATATAGAAACAGTAAAAACAAAAAGTAAAATGGCAGCCTTAAGCTCTAACATACCAATAAATATATTAAATGCAATAGTCCAAATACATCAATTAAAGACAGAAATCAACAGTGTTGGTGAAAAAAAAATATGACCCAAATAGATACTGTCTACTGAAAACTCACTTGAAATATAATGATACAATGAGCAGAAGAGGAACTGGATGAAAATAGTCAAAAGGTACAAACTTCCAGTTATAAGTACTAGGGATATAATGCACATGATAAACATAATTAACACTGCTATATGTTATAAATAAAAGTTAAGGGCAAATTCTAAGAGTTCTTATCACAAGGAAAAATGTATCTATTACTTTAATTTTGTATATGAGATAATGGACTGTCACTAAATTTACTGTTATAATCACTTCATGATGTATGTAAGTCAAATCTCTATGCTGTACACCTTACACTTATACAGTGCTGTATGTCAGTTATATCTCAATAAAACCGGAAGATATATATATGTATGTATATATATATATATGAAAGTAAAAGTGTTAATTGGTTAATTTCTCAGTTGTATCCAACTCTATGCCCGTGGACTGTAGCCTGCCAGGCTCCTCTGTCCATGGGATTCTCTAAGCAAGAATACTAAAATGGGTTGCCATTCCCTTCTCCAGGGATCAAACCTGGGTCTCCTGTATTGCAGGCAGATTCTTTACTGTCTGAGCCACCAGGGAAGCCCCATATGTATATATATATATATATATATATAATATATAAATATATATAATGATATAGTCAAGTTAAAAGGATGGGAAAAGTTATACCATGCAAATATTAAACAATGGGAAGTGGGAGTGATTGTATTAATATCAGATAGAGTAAACTTCAGAACAAAGAATTACCAGAGATCAAGAAGATCACTATATAATAATACAAAGATCAGTCCACTAAGAAAAACATGGCAATCCTAAATGTATATGCCCCAAACAAAGAGGTGAAAAACAACTGAAGCAAAAATGAACTGAACTAAAAAGTAGACAAATCCAGAATTATACTTGGAGACTTCAGTAACTCAGTAACTGATAGAACAACCAGAAAATGAGCAAAGATACAGAAAAATTCAACACCACCATCAACCAACAGGACTTTATCAACATTTATAGAACACTCTACCCAACAAGAGCAGAATGCATATTTTTTTATTCTCCCAACATAGGCCATATCCTGGACTATAAAACCAGTCTCAACCAGTTTAAAAGAACTGAAATCAAACTAGAAATCAATAATAGAAGAATAAGAGGAAAATCTCCAAATACTTGGAAACTGACTTATGGCTCAATGAAGTCTCAAGGAAAAAAAAATTTCTAATACATCGAACTAAATAAAAATGAAAATGCAATATATTAAAATTTGGGCACACAGCTAAAGCAGTACTGAGGGGAAATTATAGCACTAAATGCATACACTAGAAAAGAAAGGTCTAAAATCAATCATCTAAACTCTCACCTCAAGAACCTAGAAAAAGATCAAACTAAACCCATAACAAGGATGAGCAAGAAAATAAAAAAAGATAAGGAAACAGAACAGAAATCAATGAAACTTATAAAAGAAAGACAATACAGAATATTAATGAAACAAAGAGGTGGTTCTTTGAAAGGAAAAAAATCAATAAAATTGACAAACCCCTAGGAAGAGTGACAAGAAAAAGACAAAATTACAAACACAGGAATGAAACATGGCATATCAATAAAAACCCCGCAAATACTAAAAAGATAAGGGAATACTATGAACTCTATACACATAAAATTGAGAACTTGGACAAAACAGATTAAATCCTTGGGAAAAACATTACAAACAACCCAATATGAAATATATCATTTGAACAAACCTATAACAATTAAGGAGAAAAGAAAAGATATACCCATTTGAATGCAGAGTTCCAAAGAATAGCAAGGAGAGATAAGAAAGCCTTCCTCAGTGATCAGTGCAAAGAAATAGAGGAAAACAAGAGAATGGAAAAGACTAGAGATCTCTTCAAGAAAATCAGAGATACCAAGGGAACATTTCATGCAAAGATGGGCTCAATAAAGGACAGAAATGGTATGGACCTAACAGAAGCAGAAGATATTAAGAAAGAGGTGGCAAGAATACACAGAAGAACTGTACAAAAACCATCTTCACGACCCAGATAATCACGATGATGTGATCACTCACCTAGAGTCAGACATCCTGGAATGTGAAGTCAAGTGGGCCTTAGAAAGCATCACTACGAACAAAGTTAGTGGATGTGACGGAATTCCAGTTGAGCTATTTCAAATCCTGAAAGATGATGCTGTGAAAGTGCTGCACTCAATATGTCAGCAAATTTGGAAAACTCAGCAGTGGCCACAGGACTGGAAAAGGTCAGTTTTCATTCTAATCCCAAAGAAGGACAATGCCCCAGAATGCTCAAACTACTGCACAATTGCACTCATCTCACACGCTAGCAAAGCAATGCTCAAAATTCTCCAAGCCAGGCTTCAACAATACGTGAATCATGAACTTCCAGATGTTCAAGCTGGTTTTAGAAAAGGCAGAGGAAGCAGAGATCAAATTGCCAACATCCGCTGGATCATCAAAAAGGCAAGAGAGTTTCAGAAAAACATCTACTTCTGCTTTATTGACTATGCCAAAGCCTTTGACTGTGTGGATCACAATAAACTGTGGAAAATTCTGAGAGATGGGAATACCAGACCACTTGACCTGCCTCTTGAGAAACCTGTTTGCAGGTCAGGAAGCAACAGTTAGAACTGGACATGGAACAACAGACTGGTTCCAAATAGGAAAAGGAGTACGTCAAGGCTGTATATTGTCACCCTACTTATTTAACTTATATGCAGAGTACATCATGAGAAATGCTGGGCTGGAGGAAGCACAAGCTGGAATCAAGGTTGACGGGAGAAATATCAATAACCTCAGATATGCAGATGACACCACCCTTATGGCAGAAAGTGAAGAAGAACTAAAGTGCCTCTTGATGAAAGTGAAACAGGAGAGAGAAAAAGTTGGCTTAAAGCTCAACATTCAGAAAACAAAGATCATGGCAACCGGTCCCATCACTTCATGGCAAATGGATGGAGAAACTGGAAACAGTGGCAGACTTTATTTTGGGGGGCTCCAAATCACTGCAGATGGTGACTGCAGCCATGAAATAAAAAGACGCTTACTCCTTGGAAGAAAAGTTATGACCAATCTAGACAGCATATTAAAAAGCAGAGACACTGCCTTGCCAACAAACGTCCATCTAGTCAAGGCTGTGGTTTTTCCAGTAGTCATGTATGGATATGAGAGTTGGACTATAAAGAAAGCTGAGCGCCGAAGAATTGATGCTTTTAAACTGTGGTGTTGGAGAAGACTCTTGAGAGTCCCTTGGACTGCTAGGAGTCCAACCAGCTCATTCTAAAGGAAATCAGTCCTGAATGTTCATTGGAAGGACTGATGTTGAAGCTGAAACTCCAATACTTCGGCCACCTGATGTGAAGAGCTGACTCATCTGAAAAGACCCTGAGGCTGGGAAAGATTGAAGGCAGGAGGAGAAGGGGACGACAGAGGATGAGATGGTTAGATGGCATCACTGACTCAATGGACATGAGTTTGAGTGAACTCCTGGAGTTGGTGTTGGACAGGGAGGCCTGGCGTGCTGCAGTCTATGGGGTTGCAAAGAGTCGGACATGACCGAGTGACTGAACTGAACTGAACTGATAACAATTAAGAAAACTGAGTAGTTTTAAAGTGTCCCCTTCTCCCCTACCACCAAAAAATCAAAAACCTGAGGCCCATATAGTTTCTCTGGAGAATTCTACCAACTGTTTAAAGAAGAATTAACACCAATTCTACATAATCATTTTCACAAAGTAGAAGAGGAGAGAATACTTCCCAATTCATTTTATGAAGTTATATATACCCAGGGGTGGGGAGAGGGGACAGACTACAACAGTACAAAAGAAAGATACGTACAGACAAATACCTCTCATGAATATAAATCTAAAAATCCTTAACAAAGTATCAGCAAATAGAGTTTAGCAGCGTATGGAAAGATTTATATACCATGCCCAAGTGGAGTTTATTCCTGGGAGGCAAGTATGATTTAATATTAAAAAATCAACCCATGTAATCCACTATATTAAGACTCTGAAGAAGAAAATCACATGATTATATCAATTGATTCAAAGAATCATTTGACAAAATTCAACACCCACTCGTGATTAAAAAAAAAAAATAAAGACTCTCAGGAAAACAGGAATTCAAGGAAATCTCTAAAACTTGACAAGAACACCTATAAAGCCTACAGCTAACACTACACTCAATGCTGAAAGTCTCAGTGAGTGCTCTTCTCCTAAAATCAGGAACAAAGCAAGTATATCTGCTCTCATTGCTCTTATTCAAAATAGTGCCAGTAGTTCTAGACAGTGCAATAAGGCAAGAAAAGGCAATAAAAAGGCATACAGATTTGAAAAGAAAAAGTAAAACTGTCCCCATTTGCGGATGCCAAATTTTCTACATAGAAAATCTTAGTGAACCTACAAAAAACCTCCTAGGAGCAAATTAACACATTATTGACTGGGGGATCTCTGCAGAAACTAATGCCTGTGGCCAGCGAATTATCATGTAAATGAATATGGAGATGTCTCCAGTCAATAACATTTGGGTAACAAAAGATGTATTAATATGTCTCTGGTCAACAGTGCATTATAATACACACACCCCCCTATGTGGACACCAAAATTAAAAATACTATTTATCATTGCTCAAAACATGCTTAGGTATAAATAACAAAATAAATACAAACTATACAATGTTACTGAAATAAAGATCTGAACAAATGGAGACATTCTATGTTCATGGATCAGAAGACTCAACTTAATAAAGGTGTCAATTCTCCCCCCCAAATTGATATGTGGGTTTAATGAAATTTACTATCAAAATCCTAACATTTTTTGTTGACAAATATAGTATTGTTCCAAAATTTATATGGAAGGCAAAGGAACTAGAACAACTAAAATAATTTTAGAAAAAAAAACAATGAAGTGTAATAAATCCATCTACCCAACTTTATTAATATATAGTGACAATAATCAATGTTGTGTATTATAGGTGGAAGGGCAGACACATCAATAAGAGGAAAAATACAGAGATCTCAGAAACAGACCCACACAAATATGTTCTACTCCTTTTTTTGACAAAGATACCAAAGCAACTCAATGGAGGAAAGATAGCTTTTTCAACAAATGATGCTGGAGCAATTAGATAGGCAGAGGCCCAAAACGAAATTCAACCTAAGTATAATACCTTATTCAAACATCAACTCAAAATGGCCACAGACTTAAATGTAAATTGTAAAATTATAGAACTTTTTTTAAAGGAGAAAATCTTTAAAATCTAGGATTAGACAAAGAGTTCTTAAATTTGACAACAAAAACATGCTCTATAAAAGGAAAAATCAAGAATTTGGATCTCATCAATGTTAAAAATGTGTGCTCCTTTGAAAGCTCATGTGAAGAGAATGAAAAGACAGACTATTGGGAAACAACGTTTGCAAACCATATATCTATATATCTAAATAAACTAACTCTCAATTAAAAAAAAAAAAAAAGGACACAGGCAATCCAGTCAGAAAATGGGCAAAAGACATGAATATATATTTCACTAAACTAAAAAGGAAATAATGAGGGACAGGAAGCACATGAAAAGATGTTCAACACAATTAGCCAGAGAAGTGCGAATTAAAACCACAAGGAAATATTACTATGCACCTATCAGAATGGTTAAAGTAAAAAGTTACATGTATATTATCTAGGGTGAAACAGACCACCAGCCCAGGTTGGATGCATGAGACAAGTGCTCAGGGCTGGTGCACTGGGAAGACCCAGAGGGATGGATGGGGAGGGAGGTGGGAGGGGTGATCGGGATGGGGAACACATGTAAATCCATGGCTGATTCATGTCAATGTATGGCAAAAACCACTACAATATTGTAAAGTAATTAGCCTCCAACTAATAAAAATAAATGGAAAAAAACAAAAAAAGTTGTGACAATACCAAATGCTGGTGAGGATACAGAGAAACTGGTCATACAATGCTGGTAGGAATGTAAAATGGGTTAAGTGAAGTCACTCAGTCGTGTCCGACTCTTTGCGACCCCATGGACTATACAGTCCATGGAATTCTCCAGGCCAGAACACTGGAGTGGGTAGCCTTTCCCTTCTCCAACGGATCTTCCCAACCCAGGGATCAAATCCAGGTCTCCTGCACTGCAGGAAGATTCTTTACCTGCTGAGCCACAATATATATGCAGAATGGGGCAGCCACTGTGAAAAAGAACTTGGCAATTCTTTACTATGTTAAATATACACTTACCATTTAACTCAGCAGTCCCATTCCTAGATATTTACTAAGGAGAAATGAAAAGTTACTAATATTATTAATTTAATGTTCATCAAAGCTTTATTTCCCCAAATGGCCATCAACTGGTACACAAAGAAGGGACTACTATCCATCAGATAAAGGAACAAGCTAATGAATACAGATAGATTTAAATATAAGCTACGTGAAATAAAGTGAAGTGAAGCCGTTCAGTCGTGTCCGACTCGTAGCGACCCCATGGGCTGCAGCCTACCTGGCTCCTCCATCCACAGGATTTTCCAGGCAAGAGTACTGGAGTGGGTTGCCATTTCCTTCTCCAGTGAAATAAGCTGGGTACTCCCCTGGTGGTTCAATGGTTAAGCCTCCATGCTTCTACTGCATGGGGAGCAGGTTTGATCCCTGGTTAGAGAACTAAGATTCCACATGCCTCAGCCAGAAAAAAAAAAAAAAAATACACTGTGAATCTTACCTTCTCTCTAAGGGGTGAGCTTCCCTTCTTTACACTTGATAGGTCCTCCCATAACATCTAGTGCAAGATGATATACAGAACTGAGAAATGAAAAGCATGGAGATGGAAGTGACCTTGAATGAGAGAGAGCTGGCACACACTCAAAACGTTTGCTGATAAATGAACGGATTTTGACCTCACCTACAGTTAGAGTAAGTTAATTATCCCTGGACACACAGTACGTCCTTGTTCCCGAACTGTCATCTAGCCATCGTTCTCCAAGCTAAACGAGTCTAGGTAGTTTTTTTCCAGTGTGAAATACTGGAATCACATCAGATTTGACATCAGGAGAGTGCCAGCCCCCTGTGCCACACTGTCATCTGTGTATAAGTTTTTCCATCTGTGAAATAAGACTGGACTGGCTGATCTCCAAAGAAATTTCTACTTGAAGAAATTCTATGATTCAGTCCTTCCCTTTGGTTTCTAGATTTCTCTTAAGTGTGGAAACAAAACACAGTAACCCACTTAGCCTCTTTCCATCAGATTTCATTCTCAGGTACAGCTTAACTGATGTACACCCTACAGCTACCTTTTCACACTATTGAAAGGAAACATATCCATTTGAATGCAGAGTTCCAAAGAATAGCAAGGAGAGATAAGAAAACCTTCCTCAGTGATCAATGCAAAGAAATAGAGGAAAACAACAGAATGGGAAAGACTAGAGATCTCTTCAAGAAAATCAGAGATACCAAGGGAACATTTCATGCAAAGATGGGCTCAATAAAGGACAGAAATGGTATGGACCTAACAGAAGCAGGAGATATTAAGAAAGAGGTGGCAACAATACACAGAACTGTACGAAAAAGATCTTCATGACCCAGATAATCACGATGGTGTGATCACTCACCTAGAGTCAGACATCCTGGAATGTGAAGTCAAGTGGGCCTTAAGAAGCATCACTATGAACAAAGCTAATGGAGGTGATGGAATTCCAGTTGAGCTATTTCAAATCCTAAAAGATGATGCTGTGAAAGTGCTGCACTCAATATGTCAGCAAATTTGGAAAACTCAGCAGTGGTCACAGGACTGGAAAAGGTCAGTTTTCATTCCAATCCCAAAGAAAGGCAATTCCAATCCCAATTTCATTTGAATTCCAAAGAAAGGCAATGCCACAGAATGCTCAAACTATTGCACAACTGTACTCATCTCACACGCTAGCAAAGTAATGCTCAAAATTCTCCAAGCCAGGCCCCAAGAACAGTACGTGAACCATGAACTTCTAGATGTCCAAGGTGGATTTGGAAGAGGCAGAGGAAGCAGAGATCAAATTGCCAACATCTGCTGGATCATCAAAAAAGCAAGAGAGTTCCAGAAAAACATCTACTTCTGCTTTATTGACTATGCCAAAGCCTTTGACTGTGTAGATCACAACAAACTGTGGAAAATCCTGAAAGAGATAGGAATACCAGACCACCTGACCTGCCTCCTGAGAAATCCGTATGCAGGTCAAGAAGCAACCATTAGAACTGGACATGGAACAACAGACTGGTTCCAAATTGGGAAAAGAGTACACCAACCAGTTCAGTTCAGTCACTCAGTCATGTCTGACTCATTGCGACCCCATGGACTACAGCACGCCAGGCCTCCCTGTCCATCACCAACTCCCAGAATTTACTCAAACTCATGTCCATTGAATTGGTGATGCCATCCAACCATCTCATCCTCTGTTGTCCCCTTCTCCTCCTGCCTTCAATCTTTCCTAGCATCAGACTCTTTTCCAAAGAGTCAGTTCTTCGCATCAGGTGGCCAAAGTATTGGAGTTTCAGCTTCAGCATCAGTCCTTCCAATGAATATTCAGGACTGATTTCCTTTAGGAAGGACTGGTTGGATCTCCTTGCAGTCCAAGGGACTCTCAAGAGTCTTCTCCAACACCACAGTTCAAAAGCAACAATTCTTTCGGCGCTCAGCTTTCTTTACAGTCCAACTCTCAAATCCATACATGACCACTGGAAAAACCATAGTTTTGACTAGACAGACCTTTGTTGGCAAAGTAATGTCTCTGCTTTTTAATATGCTGTCTAGGTTGGTCATAACTTTTCATCCAAGGAGCAAGCATCATTTAATGTCATGGCTGCAGTCACCATCTGCAGTGATTTGAAGCCCAACAAAATAAAGTTTGTCACTGTTTCCACTGTTTCCCCATCTATTTCCCATGAAGTGATGGGACCAGATGCCATGATCTTAGTTTTCTGAATGTCGAGTTTTAAGCCAGCTTTTTCACTCTCCTCTTTCACTTTCATCAAGAGGCTCTTTAGTTCTTCTTCCCTTTCTGCCTTAAGGGTGGTGTCATCTGCATATCTGAGGTTATTGATATTTCTCCCGTCAATCTCGATTCCAGCTTGTGCTTCATCCAGCTTGGCATTTCACATGTTGTACTCTGCATATAAGCTGAATTAGCAGGGTGACAATATACAGCCCTGTCGTACTCCATTCCCAACTTTGAACCAGTACATTGTTCTATGTCCAGTTCTAACTGTTGCTTCTTGACCTGCATAAAGATTTTTCAGAAGGCAGGTCAGGTGGTCTGGTATTCCCATATCTTGAAGAATTTTCCACAGTTTGTTGTGATCCACACAGTCAAAGACTTTGGCGTAGTCAATAAAGCTTATTTAAATTACATGCAGAGTATATCATGTGAAATGCCATGCTGGATGAAGCACAAGCTGAAATCAAGATTGACGGGAGAAATATCAATAACCTGAGATATGCAGATGACACAACGCTTATGGCAGAAAGCAAAGAGCAACTGAAGAGCTTCTTGATGAAAGTGAAAGAGGAGAGTGACAAAGTTGGCTTAAAACTCAACATTCAGAAAACTAAGATCATGGCATCTGGTCCCATCACTTCATGGCAAATAGATGGGGAAACAATGGAAATGGTAACAGACTTTATTTCCTTGAGCTCCAAAATCACCGCCGATGGTGACTGCAGCCATGAAATTAAAAGACGCTTACTCCTTGGAAGAAAAGCTATGACCAACCTAGACAGCATATTAAAAAGCAGAGACATTACTTTACCAACAAAGGTCTGTCTAGTCAAAGCTATGGTTTTTCCAGTAGTCATGTAAGGATGTGAAGAGTTGGATTATAAAAGAAAGTTGAGCACCAAAGAATTGATGCTTTTGAATTGTGGTGTTGGAGAAGACTCTTGAGAGTCCCTTGGACTGCAAGGAGATCAAACCAGGCAGTCGTAAAGGAAAGTCCTGAATATTCTTTGGAAGGAATGATGCTGAAGTTGAAACTGAAATACTTGGCCAACTGATGTGAAGAACTGACTCATTGGAAAAGAGCCTGATGCTGGGAAAGATTGAAGACAGGAGGAGAAGGGGACGACAGAGGACAAGATGGTTGTATGGCCACCGACTCGATGGACATGGGTTTGAGCAAGCTCCAGGAGTTGGTGATGGACAGGGAACCCTGTTGTGCTGCAGTTCATGGGGTAGCAAAGAGTTGGATACAACTAAGCAATTGAACTGAGTACAGCTACCAGACAACTATTGGGATTTTGTTCTTCCATTTCCCAGAGATGCACTTATCGCTGTAATTCTTTGAGTGCTCTATGCTGTCACTTCTCCAGCTCAATGACCAAAGTATAGGCTACTTTGTGAAGTCCTGCTCCTGAAGGACCTGTCTTAGATTCCATGCCACCTGGGGCCTGTGAGAGATGGGTCCAAAGTATGACTACTGATGTTGTGTTGGGCCTTGAAGAAGCTTTCTCCAGAAAGCTGTGAGTCTTCAGTCTCCCACAAGTAGCCCTAAACTCCAACATATCAACTTGCATTTAATTTTAGTTTATTCCCTCTTCCCCTGGAGACTCTTCTCAGTGACTATGCCCTGTCCCAGGTTAAATTTACCACCTCACTGAAATAAGCACTGCTATCTACCGAGCCCTACTATGAGCATGCTGCCTGCAAGTGTAATGGCACCCCACACAAGTCCACAAGATACATGTCATCCCCCTTATAGATGAAGAAACTCAGCAACCCACAGGGACAACAGGAATACTTTATCAGTGCCAACAGCCTGTTTTTCTTTTTCAACAAGCATTTAGTGAAAGGCTACTGTATGCAAAGCACATTTGGTTCTTTCTGGTAAAGCAGAATCCTCCCATGGATGCTGAAAATGCTCTGGGTTTGTATGTCTATAATGAATGTGCTAGCATGCTCCCAAGTTGTTTTTACAAAGCAAATGTTACCATCCCTAGAACTCAGATTCATGATGACAACAATGCTCAAAGGTCAGATCTAGTAGCATGTCCCACTTTTTACAGATATGGAAAACCGAGGGCTTGCAAGACTGTTAAGCACAGAGATAAAAGTGAGGAAAGAATTCAGGAAGAAGTCTGCTTGGAAGAAACAAGACTTGCCCTTCAGATTTAATCATGGGGAAATATGATATTGGGCAGCAACTTGGTGCCTGGTGATACTTGATCATCTGTTAGCATTTAGCTCCACATGCTGTGAAATGTTTTCTGGCCAAGGTACCCCTCCCGTGCTCTTGCAACGGCTTGCCCTTTGATCATTTCACTTTTGAAACTGATTATAATTATCCACAAATCCAAGGGTACTCTCTAGACTATGGGTTCCTTGAGGGAAAGAGTGTATCTTATTTCCAAAACTTTGCATGCTGATTATATAATGTACCCTAGTATTTGTTGGATAGTGAATAAGTGAACAAATAAATGAATGAATAATCAACCTTGCAACCTTTCGTTCTGACACTTCTAAGGAGACATCAAAGCAGCAGCTCTGCTGGAGATAAGGCCCTGATTTCACAACTTCTAATAAACTTTCTAATATAGGGATCTGGGAATGTGTGAACATGCTCCCAACTCCGAGCCCTGTTCCTCTTCCTCTTGCTCACTACTTGGGCCTGGAGCGGGCATTCTCCGAGTGGCGTCTCGCCCAGGAGAGGGCAGCAGAGGCCCATCCAGTGAGACGAGAGCCCAAGCTTAACGGCCCAGCCCTGCCCCCCACCCGGTGAGGAGAGCAAGCCCATGAGAGCTTCTGCTCCAATTATGAGGATGAGAAAACTCACACGGAGGTCGCTCTGGGTCGCATGATGGCAGTCAGGCCTGCCCATTAGTCCCCATTACTTCTGAATGTCAGGGCCCATCTGCCGTTTCCGAGATGCTCCAAACATTTTTTAGCCTAAAACAGACCTGCAGCAATGGAAGCCGTCAGATCCCTGGATGCTCAGCATCTCCCATTACAAAAGCCCACCCCTGATGCTGCCTCTCCACCTACTGCCCTTCCTCCATCCTCCTCCCGGCCATGGTCCGAGAAGGTCATGTCCATAGGGAGCATGCATCCACTTCCACATCCTCAGTTCACAATCGCTACTACGTCCACTGCAGTCAAACTCCTGTCAACCCCACTGAATCAGTATTACCCACGACCCAGTTACACATCGGTGGAAACCTTTTGGTCTTAATTCATCTCCTGGGGAGTTCCCTGGTGGTCTAATGGTTAGGATTCAGTGCTTTCTCTGCCGTGGCCCGGGTTCAATCCCTAGCAAGGGGACTGAGATCCCACAAGCCACGCAGCACAGCCAAAGAGTAAATCCATCTCGCCTTTTCCTCTGCCCCTTATGCAACCCTTCTGCATACGTAAACGATCCTCTCACCCCTCTCCTTGTCCACACAAGAAACCTGGAAGTCAGTCTAGAATCTACCACCCCCCCTTATAACTCCACCCCATTCAAATCACAAGCCCAGGCAATCCCTCCCCCTAAAGACAACTAGGATTCATTTCTTTTCATGCCACCGCCTTAATCAAGCCTCATGGTACCTACAGTCAGGCTTATAACCACCACCCACCCATCCAAGCAAGCGCTGCGGGTGCCGGCCTGGGAGTGACGAGCACGACAGACAAGGCTGCTCCCTGGGGCTCAGGTTCCTGGGCCACAAACAGCAGCAAGAAAACGAGCCGACAAGATCGTATCAGACAGTGGTAGGTGCTGAAAAGAAAACAAACAGTGATGCGGTACTTTAATTAAAGATTTTTAAATGTCTGGGGGAGGTTACTTCAGTTGGATCCCCAGGAAAAGACTCTCTGAGGAAGTGACAAGAAGCTACGGAGGGCACTGTTGACTAGCTAAGCCCTCAGTTTCCCAGTCACCGTTCAAGAGGGAGCCACGTACACAGTTCTGGCCAAGATGGTGATAAAAGGTGGCGGGGCGGGGCGAGGGTGGTGGCGGTGAAGGGGGTATCCTGAGGAAGCTTCTGCTTTTCTGAAAAGACAGGCAAGCACCACTGGCAAGTCCCTTCCAGGTCCTCCTGCTTTTCCTGTGACCATGGGGGGAAAGGTGGGAGCCACAGAGAGGCGGCCCCTGAACCAGCTCTGGCAGCTGCCCTCCGTGAGAAAAGCATGGCCGGTCTGTTTAGCAGACTCTTCCCTCCAGCACAAAGCACCCCAGCTTGGATCACTAGCTCTATGAGGTTCTGGGGAAGAGAAATCCAGGCAGAGTTCAAAGGCCTTGCAGTGGGAACAACCTTGGCATGTTTGAGGAGGAGAGGAATGATTGGTGTGGCTGGAGCCCAGTGAGGCGGGAGGAAGAGAGCAGAGGGGGATGTCTTAGAAGGTGGAGGGACTTGTGAGGGTTTGTAGTCCTGGGAAAGGCATCTGGATTTCAAGTGCATGGAGAACCACCAAAGGGTTTTAGGCAGGAAAGTAACACTTATTTAAGTTTCTTAAAAGATCATTCTAGCTGCTATGTGTGGAGAGTGAGTCAGGGAGGAAGGGGCCAGAAGACATTGCTTTGGGACTGAGCCAAAGCTGCTCCCCTCCCCTCCTCTTGTGCCCTCTTCTGCTTTGGAAGCAAGGAAGAAAGGGGTGATGAGCATCAGCAGGCCACCAGCACCCTGCTGAACAGAACAGAAGCACCAAGACACCCTGACTGCCCCAGGCCTCTTCCCTCATGTCTGCGGGCAAACCCCTTCTTACCCATCACATGCCAGCTTCCGTGAGGCCTCCCTCACTTCACAGACGGACCAGGTGTTCTTTCTTCTGCTGCCTCGGGCATCACGCCCCTGCTACCATCATAGGTACACGATGGGATTGGTCACTCAATTATACAAGCATTCTCTCCACAAACACACACTGAGCACTTGCTGTATTCAGACACTGATAGGAAGTCAGAAACTCAACAGTGAACAAGATCGCCTTTTAGGTGTGGTCCCTGCCCTGGTGGAGTTTTCGATCTAAAAGGTGAGACAGGTAGACAGCTGAGGTTTGGGGAGTAAAGCGGCCAGTCTCCCAGACCCTGAACCGTTACAGGGAGGGACGATCGCCGCCTTATCCCCAGGACCTAGCACACGGTCTCTCTCACACTAAGACCTGTGTTAAGTGCATTCTTTACTCAGAAAGGCTTTCAAATGTATTTTCAGTGGAATGCATTTCTTCTTTTTACCAGGAAACTCCCCAATCACGGGCCGTTGTACAGTCACAGTATTAAATCACGCATTTGAGCACCCTGAGAAACACTCTGCTCTCTCTTCACATTGCTGCAGGTCTCTTCTCCCACAGAAGGCGCCGAGAGTGTCTGATCTAACACTTCACATCAGGGGTCCTTAGTGGATGTGTGTCTGGCTGATAGCTTCGTTTGGATTTTCTAAACAGGGATAGCTCATTATCAGATCCATGGCTGCTGAACTGTGATTCTGAAAGCACTTAAAATAACTCCTCAGGTTCCTATCGCATAGCTTATTATCTGCAGTTTTAATAGTTCTGTGTTACTCACTCAGTCATGTCCAACTCTTTGTGACCCCATGGTCTGTAGGCCAGGCTCCTCCACGGAATTCTCCACACAAGAATACTGGAGTGGGTAGCCAATCCCTTCTCCAGGGGATCTTCCCAACCAGGCATCAAATCCAGGTTTCTGGCCTTGCAGGCAGACTCTTTACCGTCTAAGCCACCAGGGAAGACCAACAGTTCTCTAACCGCCCCCATCTGGTTGCCTTTTCTACTACTTCAGGTGACAGTAGCTGGGGACAAGACAGCAGAGACAAGGCAAATATAAATACAGCCCCTGCTTCAGTCTGTATTATTAATATTTGGTGTTTCTGTAGCCATGGTGAAGCTGACAAGTGACATGCAAGTGAGAGGTCCTTCCTACAGTGGAGTTAGTACGTCGTGGAGGCCAGAGACATAGACACATCCATGCAAAACTTCTAGGCCTAGAAAGGACTCCACAAGGCCAGCTGGCCCACTCTCCTGCCTCTAACACTGAAAATGAAATGGCTGGGCAGCTTGTTCCTAAAAATCCCCCAAAACAAAGTCCCCCTCTGAGCCCCTCACTCTTATTCATGAGCCTGAGTGGGTTTTCTATGTCTAATCTCATTCACTCCTGCTGTTCTTCCAACCCAATTCCTCTTATTATTGCTTCTATGGAAATAAAAGTTAATCATCACCTGTACTCTGTACAGTAACCCCGGAGGTGAGATAAAAAACAAAAGCCACCTCGGAAGCACGGACTCTGCTAGTCTGAGTACCACCATGGCCAGCTGTGGTCCTCTCCAGATGCTCACCGCTGTTCTTTTGCCCGGTCTTGGCTCTGGGAGGGAGAGCCTGGAGGGGCAGGGAGTAGACGGGGCTAAGGCACATGAACCAGCCCACTGGCTGAGCTGAGAGGCCTCTGCCATGGGCACAGAAACAGGCCCTGCTACCTCCCGGGTCAGAGGAGGGGTAGAGCAGCCTCCCATGAAGGATGTCTTCCTCCTCCTGATTGAAATAAAGCAGAGAGCACAGGAAGGTCTGCTTTTAATGAGTATCTTTAAAAGCCTTTGCAACAGCAGGCGCAGCCCAGGGCAGCCTGGAAACCCACACTGAGGGCAACAGAGCTCTCTGGCTTTCAGATGACCCTGCAAAAAAAGAAATGGTGCTGCTAAATCAGGAGTGTGGCTTCTTCCCACCTCACATTTAAAAATCCCAACGTTCCAAATCATTTCAGAAAGCCTGCCTGGAAAATGTGTGCTGGCCCTCATAGGGTAGTCTGGCTTGACGATGGGGATGGGAGGATGCCCAATCCAAACGCTGTGAGGGAGGCGGCCTCCACCCCTTCCAGAAGAAGTGGGGAAGCCCTTCCACTCCCACCACCAAGGACACAAGGAAAAGGCCACTACAGGAGCTCACAGGAAGCCTGTGGTAACAGATCCCACCCCCGCTTCGCTGCCTCCCTCTTTCTCCAGAACTACTCCAACTTCCACTCTCCTCAACCACGTCACTAGATTAAGAAGACGGATGTCTCTGCCACAGATATGCCAGACAAACCCTAGGCCTCTCTTCACAGCCCCTAATTCCCCAAGGTAGTGTCAGGAAAACTCAACACTTGCAGAAACTTCTCTGCAGACTGTTTGGTTTCTTTCACACCCCGGGCCGAGGAGCCAGTGCTTATTTTCACAGGAGTGAAGAAGCCTCTGTCTGTAAGTGAGGTTAACACCCACCAGAGGCTGGATTCTTTCTGGTCTCTCTCAACAGCTGAGCATCGTGATTTTGCTAATTAAGCCGCTTTCTTCTCCTTAATTAGCTGCATGTGAATCTTGTTGGGAAGTCTTGGATCCGTGAAATAGTCTGGGATGAGAATCAAAAAGAAGAAATCATCTAAACCCAAGGGGAAGAGATGAGGGGAGAGACAGCTCACTCTGCTAAAAAGTTAGGACAGCTCTGTCTTGGCAGGACTGTTCCTGCGGTTCGGTTTTACGATGTAATATGAGATGTCACAGCAAATTCCAGGGTCACCATCTGCACTGCCCCGACCCCCAGCACTTCTGAGCCTCCAGCTCCAGAGTTCCCAGGAAGGGGGACACGGGGTGGCCCCGGTCCCCACCACACCACCCTGCCACTGGCTTCTCAGCTTGCTGACGCACAGGAAGCCGTTAGAGGGTTGATGAGTCTCTGGCTTTCTGCTCCAGGCCCATCTTGGGGCCCAAATAAATACCAAGTGTTATTCTTGTCTCTACTCGGCCTGCCGGCTCCTGTCTGAGACATCACGCCCTCTCTGAGAATATCCTCTCCAAGGAGGGCCAGGCTCTCACAGGATGACGACAGAGGAGGATTTTTATACACCCGGCATAATGTGAATCAGAGGCAGCATCTGCTGTGGCAGCAAAGACGTACTTAGATTCAATCAGGAATCTTGTGAGGCTGTAACCGATTCCCAGGGCTAAAAGGACCCGAGAAATCAGTCGACCTAGCCCCTTCCCTTTAAATACCATTGACCTCAAGCCCTCTCAGGGCAGCGGAGCCCATTAGAATCACCTGGGGAGCCTTTAAAACCGTGGATGCCAGGCCCCACCCCAGACTAATTAAATAAAACCCTGGGGGGGGGGGGCCAGGCATCCGTATTTTTTAAAATCTCCCCAGGTGACTTTAATGCACAGCCTGGGCTGAGACTCCTGCTTTAAGATTCCCAGGAGAGAAAAAAAAAAAAGATTCCCGGGAAAAGAGCTGCCTGTCTGTCCCTTTGGGAATCTCAACATTCTTAACCATCTTTACCACGAGGAAGTTCTGCCTCATTTCTTATCTGTCCTCATTCTGAGGAAATGACATGCAGGAAAGAGAGTTTTGAAAAAAGCTCCCTTGGGAGACATCAGGTGAAGTGGTATCCCAGGCTCTGCCCTGTCCGAGTCACAATTCACAGGAACACTCCTGGTGCGCGTTGATCACTCACCCAAAACGGATGCTGCCTTACTCACCTGCGGCAAATTCCGGAATGTCGTCTGGTCTTTTCAAAAACATTTCTCTGGAAAACAACAAGGGGTACGGGGCGGAGGTCCCGAGCTGTCGGCTGATGACCTGAGACACACCTGTCCTCGCGGGCAGAGAGCCAGAGGCCTCCCGCAAAGGACCCTTTCCGATGTGATTCTCCTTCAAGTCAGGATCCAGGGCCAGAAGCAAGGAGCCTAGGGAACGCTCAGCTCGAGAAACAGCGAGTGCTGTAGCCAAGTGAAGCTTGTCATTCACTCGACAGTCATTTCACAAAACCGAGGACAGGCCAGGGCTGAAGAGCTCGCTGCCTCGTCCCTGAGGGTCTCACGTGTTGGGGGACAGGTGTGCCACCCACAATCTTCCCAGGAAGAGCAACCAGAAATTGCCACGGGTGGGGAGAGAGAGCGCAGGAAACAAAGCTGAGAGGACAGATGTGAGACAGTTGTTGGCCCTGCAGGCCCGTGGACACTGTGACGACACCCGCAGTGCCGGTCCACTGGGAAGCTGAAACTGCCTCACATCCCACGGAGTTTTATGGCTCATAAAGCAGGTCCACAAATATTACCTCACTCTCCAACCCTGTGAAACAGCAATGATGTGCCCCGTTTTACACAGGAAGAAACCAAGCTTTCAAAAGGTGACCATTTGCCCAAGTTCATAAAGCGAGTAAATAAAGGAGTGGAGCCCCAGGTCGTGTGGCTCCAAGGCCAGGGTTCTGCAACATAGCCTCGTGGCCACAGCTGCCCTGCCTGCCCAGGAGGCCCCTGCCTTCCAAGTTTCAACAATTTTGCTTCCCTTCTCCTCCTTCAACTTGAGAACTGCTGAGCACAAATTAGGTGTAAGTCACTATATAAGAGGGATTGATTTTAAAAAGATAAATACAGCCCCACCTCAAAGAAAAGACAGTCAAGCACAAGGAAACAGGGAAGCTCCCAAAATACCAACTAACCTTCAGGTAGTGCTACAGGAGGGTTCGGAATAGCGTGCTGAGAGATCAGAGAAGAGAGGGCTGCCTCTTCAAACAAGACCCCCCAAGTCTTCACACAGCATCTGGCGTTTGAGAATCCTTGAGTTACACACGGGACAAGGGCTGAGGGACAAGAGACTTCCAGGACAAGGAAGCAACAGGAGCAAAGGTCCGGAAAGTAAAGGGAACAGCTCACAGTCTATTGACAGTGAACTCCTCCAGGGTAGGAACCGGGTCATCTCCACTTTTGTTTCCCCAGTGTCTAAAAGAGCACTCAGTGAAACAACCAGAGGGGTCCAGTCTTGCTAGAGTGGGGGCACATGCAGGAAAGAGAGGAAAGTGAAGGAGGGTCTGGTGTGGACGGCCTTAAAGACCAGGGAGAGACATTCCTATTCAGTTCAAGAGATGATGTTGTTTGTCACTCAGTCATGTCCAACTCTTTACGACCCCGTGGACCATAGCCTGCCAGGCTCCTCTGCCCATGGAGATTCTCCAGGCAAGAATACTGGAGTGGGTTGCCATTTCCTTCTCCAGGGGGTTTTCCTGATCCAGGGATTGAACCTGGGTCTCCTGTATTGCAGGCAGATTCTTTACCATCTGAGCCACCAGGGAAGCCCAAAAGAGATGATGGGAATGAATAAATAAAGTGTGGTAAAGTGCTACTGTGGAATATTATAAAGCAAGGAGAATGGAGGGGCTACAAGATATTGCTGAGCAAAAGAACCAGGCACAAAAGAGCACATACTGTGGAATTCCATTTATACAAAGGACACAGAGGGCTTTCCCTCAGATCTCAGTTGGTAAAAAATCCACCTGCAATGCAGGAGACCCCGATTCCATTCCTGGGTCAGGAAGATCCCCTGGAGAAGGGAAAGGCTACCCACTCCAGTATTCTGGCCTGGAGAATCCTTATACAGTCCATGGGGTCACAAAGAATCAGACATGACTGAGCAACTTTCATTTCACTTTCAAAGGATACAGAAAGGCAATACAAATCTGAGCAATTAGAAGTCAGGACACACACACACACACACACAAAGAAGTCAGGATACTAACTTTTTGGAGGAAGTGACTGGAGAGGGCCACAAAGGGTCTGAGGTGCTGGTCAGATTCTAATTCTTAATCTGGACACTAGTACCATGTGTATTCTCAGTTTGTGAAAGTTCATGCCATTTTCTTTTCTATTTTATATTTCAATTGAATTTTTTAAGGCGGTATTGTGGATCCACTGCAGATTTTTTTCCAGCCAAGGAATGATATGATTGGTGCTATGGTTTGGGAAGATTCATCTGCCTGGCTGTTTACAGAAACACCTACTAAAGCCTTCCTACAATGTCACACTTTGTTTCCTATCTTCAGCCTAAAACCTGAGATCTCTGGGTGCCTAAAAATAGGTTAGATCCCTACTCCTTCCATTTTTCAGTTCCCAAATTCAAGGTATGAAGAGTTCCATACACTGTATATATAAGTACAGACCAGAAAGCTGTGGCTGAATGGCCATAAATCATTAGGATCTGGAAGAGCCAAGTGGGGAGCCAGTTTCCCAACAAAAACACTGTGGGGCTTCTCACGGCTTGCAGTGAGTCTACAGCAGAGACCTGCAGACAGGTGAGGACAGGCATGCTACCCTGGACTCTGTCCCCTCTTCTCCGTTCCTCTTTTCTCATAGGAAGGACCATCAGAAGCATCCAGTGACGATGACAGGTTGATTCTGGTTCATTCTGGTACCATCCAAAGGAAATAACAATCACACACACACACATAAGCCCGAAAACAAACCCTCAAACTTCAAACACTTCTCTGTTCCTCCCACCTCCATCCCAGAAAGAGAAAGGCCTAAAAAGGGCCAGGAGGATTTCATGAGAGGAGCTTGAGGGACAGCAAAAGGAGAGGCCTCGTGGCCTACCTGGCCCAAGAGGGGGATGATAAGGAAGGAGAGGGAAAAATTGCCTGGGGTTGTCCTTGCAGCCACCAGGCTACTCCTGGAAACTGTTCCTGGGCAGAGAAGCAGGGCCATTCCTGCCATGTGACTAAAACAATGCCCTCTTCATTCACCACCCCCACTGCTTTTAATCCTTTTGTCTGTGAACATTGCAAATAGTGAGATATTTCAGGTTTTATCATTTATTCCCAATCTCCATTGTGAGCTCCCCAGGACAGGATAGATGTCTTCCTTTACCTCCCTTTAGAAGAAAAGGTACAGAAAGTGATGGCCCGATCCCCAGGGCTGACACTGTCAGAGGACCCCTAATCGATCTTTTGGCCAAGCCTTACCCCTAACCCAAATAAAACCAAACTTCACAGATAGGTTTCCATCTTCCCGTTCCCCTTCCCCTCTCTGCCCTCTGAGACTGCACTGCCATTTGGAGAAACGGCTAAAATATGAAGAACAATGAAGCATGAAGAAAGACACCCCTCTAGGCCTACTTTTAAAAAGACAGGGACTTCCCTGATGGTCCAATGGTTACCACACTTCTGCAGCAGGGGGCTCAAGTTTGAGTTCAATCCCTAGTCAGGGAACTTAAGATCATGCATGCACTCCAGTATGAGCAAAAAAAAAATCCTTAAAAGACAAAGGAGAGCACTACTTCTGGCTCCCAGCTCCTGTGTGCTTATAGTAAAACACAGTGGAAAAACCAGGGGTTTGGATCCTGGTTCAGCACCTGGGGAAAGTACTTCATGTGTAAAATGGAACTGATAATAAACTATCTTTGTAGAGCTGCTGGGAGAATCAGCACAAATGTACCGATTTGCCATACACTGTGTGGGCCCTGGGGACAAAAACATGGCTCCACCAGCTTAGAGCTTTGGTCCAGGGAGAGAGACAAAAGATGGACAATGCAATTACAATACAGTGTGATAACTGCTAATGCAGGAAACCAACACAGTGCCTGGATATGGAAGCCATTATTATTTAAATCTTGTCTATTTGTCTGTAGCCAAACAGAGATAGCTCTATTGTTTCCATCCATTGATGCACCATGATTTTTTTCCCCCTCAGTTCCTTGCTTTTCATCCCATTAGGAAATTTTTTCATTCAAGCAAATGCCACGCTGAAAAGCAGTGTGGGGGAAGGGAAAAGGTTTCCAAGATATGGCGGAAAATGGTTTTCTTTTCCCCAGGACTTACATGGGAGTGGCTTCCAACCCTTGGAGTCTTTCTACAACAATGTTCTCTGGTACATCTGAAAGGCCAGACATCTGTAATTTTTTTTTTTTAAGTTCTAATGATCTTGTTAAATACCACTGTGGAGAATAGTGTTCTACACCCAGTAGCTGTCTGCTGAGTTTCTCAATGCCAAATTCCTTCTTCCAAGTGTCAGAAGGTATATATTTATCCTCACAGATAAAATGAATGCATATTAATATTTTTGAGATAACTGAAGGAAGCCTCTAGAAATAACAAGAAAATCCTGGGTGTCACAGGCCCCAGCATTAGGAAATATTCGATCTTAGGATATTTTCTAATCTTCAGACCCTAAAGGAAGCAACAAACAGTGTTTAAACAAAGAGGAGGTGACTCACACTCATCTATCCCCAGCGAGATTTGGTAAAAATTTCCACTATTTACTCAAGGCCAGTCTGGAAAACCACCTACCTGAAGAAACCACTTAGGAGCAACGCCACTTCTCTGTGGGTCCTAAGGTACTTCTCATTGGTAATCCGAGTTTGAATCTGGGGGGCAAGAGCAAAAGGTCACCCTCCATGAAGAGAAAGATTTCAGGGTTCCAGGTGGAGGTGCAGAGGGCTTGGGGAAACAAGGGGCTCCCTGAACCCGGGTCTCTTCCCAGGATGTTTGAAAAGTTAAGCCATCTCTCTTCTTACAGATTATTAACATCTCCAGGGCTGCTGTCTCAGGCTCAGGCTTAGGCGCCTTAACTAAAGTCGGGTCTCTACCGTTGGGAAGTTCTTGTTTGTATCTAAGTTAAAGTATCCGGCAGTCATTTCGGTCCATTTCTCTGGTCCATTCCTATTGTAGTTCTTTTTGCACTTTCAAGCGCCTGTCAGGATCTGTTCAAGGACCCAGAAGCCAGGGGTCCGCCGGAGGTGTCCCCATCCCCCAGCCTTCCGCCCCTTTATCTGGGCACAGGCTCCCGAATCCCTTCTCTCCGGGGCCCGGCCCTCACCCGGGGAGGAGCTGCACTCCGATGGAGGCGGGAGTTGGGACCGCACCCACCTTGAAGCCGCGCAGCTTCTCCAGCTGCTCTGGGCTCAGTGTTTCGGGGTACAGCCCCTTAATCGCGCCCGGCAGGTTCGCCATCTTGTCGCGGTCGTCAAGGCGACGGGCGGCACAGCCGGTGAGGACCCGCCCCCAGCCTGGCCCCGCCCTCAAGCCCGGCCCTCTCCAGCAGGGGGCGGGGCTGAGAGAAGCAATGAGGGGGCCAATCTGAAGTCAGGGAGTAAGGTCCGGAGGGACTCTAAAGGACCCCCTTCCCCAGATTTGGAGACTGGATTTCCAGCTTGGCTCTGTGTGAAAGTGAGTCCTTCTTCTTGACCCCACTCAACCTCAAATTGTTTTTTCTTTAGCTTGAGAGCAAAACTGGAAAGACAACTGTAGAAAATTCTTAAAGAGATGGGAACGCCAGACCACCTTACCTGCCTCCTGTGAAATTTGTATGCAGGTCAAGAAGCAACAGTTAGAACCGGACATGGAACAACGGATGGGTTCCAAATTGGAAAAGGAGTACCTCAAGGCTGTATATTGTCACCCTGCTTATATGCAGAGTACATCATGAGAAATGCTGGACTGGGTGAAGCACAAGCTGGAATCAAGACTGACGGGAGAAATATCAATAACCTCAGATATGCAGATGACACCACCCTTATGGCAGAAAGCAAAGAAGAACTAAAGACTCTTGATGAAGGTGAAAGAGAAGAGTGAAAAAGCTGGCTTAAAACTCAACATTCAAAAAACTACGATCATGGCATCCAGTCCCAACACTTCATGGCAAATAGATGGGGAAACAATGGAAACAGTGACAGACTTTATTTCCTTGAGTTCCAAAATCACTGCAGATGGTGACTGTAGCCATGAAATTAAAAGACACTTGTCCCTTGGAAGAAAAGCTATGACAAACCTTAAAAAGCAGAGACATTACTTTGCTGACAAAGGTTCATCTAGTCAAAGCTATGGTTTTTCCAGTAGTCATGTATAGATGTGAGAGTTGGACCATAAAGAAGGCTGAGCACCAAAGAATTGATGCTTTTGAACTGTGGTGTTGGAGAAGACTCTTCAGAGTCCCTTGAACTGCAAGGAGATCAAACCAGTCATTCGTAAAAGAAATCGGTCCCGAATATTCATTGGAAGGACTGATGCTGAAGCTGAAGCTCTGATATTCTGGCCACCTAATTGGAAGAACTGACTCATTGAGAAAGACTCTGATGCTGGGAAAGATTGAAGGCAGAGGAGAAGGGCATGACAGAGGATGAGATGGTTGGATGGCATCACCAACTCAATGGACATGAGTTTGAGCAAGCTCTGGGAGATGGTGAAGGACCGGGAAGCCTGGTGTGCTGCCGTCTATGGGGTCGCAAAGAGTTGGACATGAGTGAGTAACTGAACAAAAAAAAGAGTGAAACTGGAAAAAGGATTCCTTAAGGCAGAATCTCCCAGAATTTGGTTCCTGACCCTCTTACTTAAAGCCTTAGTAGTAGTAATGGAGAATCTAGGCTTCTTCCCTTTCCACTGGCCCGGAAGCCAAACCCCTCCATCTGTCCTGTAGACACTTGACACTGAAGTCTCGGGTTCTTAACAAAACATGAAAGCACCCCATAGCAAGGAATGAACTGAGTTCTACAAAGGAAGGAACATTCTCGGGCTAAAAATGCTGGACAGGACCTGGGGACATCCTGCCAGAAGTTTCCCATCTTGGACTGACCTCCTTGTGCTGCTTATAAATTCTAAATCATGTCTCCCACTCCCAATGATACACAGGAGGGGAAAGGCAGTTGGTCTTCAAGATGTGTTCTTCTACTAGCTAATTAAGAAGAGAAAGTGAGACAAAAAGTCAGAGAGCTGAAAATAGCACCTAGAAAGGGCAGGAGGCTGTCTGACAATACACACAAGTGCTGAGTTTCTACACCCGCAGAGATCATACCCAGCAGACTGCCTGAGAGGCAGGGAAGAGAGCGCAAAAGGAGGCAGTCTTTTCAGATTTATGAACAACTTCATCATGTGGCACATACACCCAAGGAGCAAGGAAAGAGCTTGCCCAATATAAGGCCATGGCCTGGGAGGGTCTCTCTGCCATCTGCTTCTCAGAAAAGACTGAGGAGGGAATCCCTGGTGGTCCAGTAGTCAGGACTTGGTGCTTTTACTGCTGGGGCCAGGTTCAATCCCCAGTCAGGGAAGTAAGATATCACAAGCTGCAGTGTGGACAAAAAAAAAAAAAGACTGAGGAAAAGAAGTGAAAATGTTGGCAGTTCTCAAGCCAGGAGAAAACCTCCAGAGGTAGATTAAATAGTGGCCTAAAAGCTTCTTCCCAGAAACCCCATCTGGGTTAGTAATCATTTGGGTTGTTTTTTAGGAGCGTGAATTATAGTGAGAGGTAGATAAGCTGCCATCTGTCGGAAGTGATTCTTTTAGGCTGAAGCAGAGGTTAATCAGAGGTGATACTTCTCCCAGCCAAGACCTGTCTCTGCCCACCCCTCCACTCCCCAGAGAAGTTAGTAGTAAAACCTCTAGATTTGTACTGTGGTCATAGCCAGACACCTGTGGCTGAAATTTGCTGTGTTAGATGAGCTGTAACTGCTAAATGCCTACTGGATTTGAAGACTGTATTTTTTTTTTTAATCTTTTGTTTATTTGTTTTTGGCTGCACTGCATTTTTGTTGCTGTGCGTGGGCTTTCTCTAGTTGCTGAGGGTGGGGGATACTATTTGCTGTCTTCAGGCTTCTCATTGCAGTGGTTTCTCTTGTTGCAAAGCATGGGGTCTAGGATGCGAGAGTTTCCATAGTTGTGGCTTGAGGACTCAGTTGCCCTGCAGCATGTGGAATCTTCCTTGACCAGGAATTGAACCTGTGTCCCCTGCATTGGCAGGCAGACTCTCAACCACTGGACCACCAGGGAAGTCCGACTCTGTATTTTAAAAATGTAAAATATCTCATTATTAATCCTTATGTTGATTACATGTTGAATATTTTGGCTATATCATATACTCATTGAATAATAGTTTGAATATATCAGTTAAAGAAAATATATTATGAAAAGACTTTTCATTTTTACTTTCTTTAATGTGGCTACTAGAAAATTTTTAATTATTTATATATATATATATACATATGTATATGTATATAGCTTGCATTATAGTAAACAGTGCTGACCTGGACTGGAAAATCTACACACACACACAGAGATAATAGGCATATACATGCAGAATTCCCTCCACGCCCCCCACCCTCATGCATAAAATGATTAATGTCCTCCTTCTGCTAGGCTATGATCTTCTTGTGCTTTGAGAATCAATCAAGCCTCTCTTGACTGACCACATCCCATGGCCTAAACCCCAAATACACATATGTGGAAATGAGAGAAGCTACTTTCATTTTTTCAAACAGCTTCCCAGGTGGCACAGTGGTAGAGAATCCACCTGCCAATGCAGGAGATGCTTAAGACTTGAATTCGATCCCTGGGTCAGGAGGATCTCCTGGAGTAGGAAACGGCAACCCACTCCAGTATTCTTGCCTGGAGAATCCCACGGACAAAGAAGCCAGAGTCACACAGAGTCAGACACAACTGAGCATGCGCGCGAGTGATGAGTCAGTTCTCACTATTGTAAATTGTGCTGGCCTGTCTTACCTCTCCACTTGAAGGAAGGAAGGTTATAGCATCAATTCTCTCTGTACATTCTTTTTTTTTTTTTTTTTTTTCATGTATTTTTATTAGTTGGAAGCTAATCACTTTACAGTATTGTAGTGATTTTTGCCATACATTGACATGAATCAGCCATGGATCCACACGTGTTCCCCATCTTGATCCCCCCTTCCTCCCCCCCTCCTCATCCCATCCCTCCGGGTCTTCCCAGTGCGCCAGCCGAGTACTTATCTCATGCATCCAACCTGAGCTGGTGCTCTCTGTACATTCTTATAGATTCTGCTGCAGAAGTCTTCACTCTTGTTTTCAACTAGTGAGGCCAGCAAGTATTTGGTGACCAGTCACTCTGCCCACACATGCCATCACTACATTTTGTCCTTTCTGAAAAGCATCCCAATTATTTAGCACTTCTCAGTTCCTAAGAATCTAAAACCAGGAGTGTGCTCTCCCTTTATAAAGTCAATAATCTTTTAATGTAGGACATCTTAATGTTGAGCGCAAAAGCACAAGAAAAAGGATGAGCTTGGGGGTGGTGGGAAGAGAAAGTACCTTGGAGGAACTAGGAGCTGGAAGCCTCATTTCCTCCAGGAGAGCAATTCCCCAGTATGGGCCTCTGGTCATTTCCCCACACACACAACCCCCACCCCAGCATTTACCTCATAGGGATACCCTCTCCCATGGCTGGAAGGAAAACAGAGGTGTGCCCAAAGTCACCTAGCAACTAGGGCCTAAAGAGAGCTCCCACCTCTTCTCCCCTAAACCCTGCCTCTCCTCTCAGATTGAAACCTTCCATCTGGGGACCACAAACTAAACGAAGGATTGAAGACATTTTGCTGCCTGCAGCTGTCTCCTCAATTGCTGACTGAGAGGAGGAGTGAGGGGAGTTCATTATAATTCACTTTTCTGAATGTTTAATATTTCAATTAATATGATTAGCCCCAAGCCTGAATGAGCAGCAGGGCGGCAGGTCTGCTGACAAGACCCAGAGTAATGAGATCAACAGGGCTGTGGGGTCTTCCTAGGCTCTGTCCTCAGAGGGCGGATCTGTTCAGCATCTCCATAAATACCAAGATCAGATTAGGAGGCCAGGGAAGGAGCAGTGGGGGTGGGGAGGTGAGTGGAAAGTTACTTTCCAGATGTGTTTGCACTCTTGACTCCCTGGCACTGCCATCTCGTATTCTGACCACTCTGGTCAGAATGGTGGTCAGGTGGTCCTCTACCATCTCCCACCACCCACCCACTTTAGAGGACCCTACAGGGAGGACCTGGACATTCATACAATGAAGTATAATCATGTCTATACACACACAAACACTTTCTCTCTCTCTCAAACATACATACCTGGCAGAATGTGACTTCAGGCCACAGGAGGGAAGGGTGGAAGGGGGCTAATGAAGGACTGAGCAGTAGAAGGAAGGCTATGTCCCACCCAGGGCTCAGATGAAGGCACAAGAGGAAGAAAAGTCAGGCTCAACCACTCCCCACATTCTCCCTAGGAGATGTGATAGGGGAGTTAAACCTGTGGATTTGGAACCAGACTGTCTGGCCTCCACTCTCAGCTAGCTATATCTCTTTCTAATGCATGACCTTAGGCAATTCATTTAACCTCTCTCTGCCTTGGTTTCCTCATCTTTACTGGAAGATAATGATAGAGCCTACATCATAGGGTGGTGCTGAGGGTTAAACAAGTTAGTCAATATAAAGCACTTGAACAATGCCTAGGACATGAACCAACACCAAGAGCCCTCTAAGAGGTGTTACTATTACTTCCCTTTCCAGAATAGAAGCTGGCCTGCCCAGAGAGCCTAGGAAAAGGGGTGCTGGGATTCAGGTGGGACAGATTTCAGATGTGGAGACATCAGCCTCATTCTGGGGTGACGAAAGGGTAACAGGAGGCAGGGTGTCCCGCAAAAGCTGTGAGCCCTGGTAAGTGAGCACCAGATGGCGGGCAAGGGCTGCCCCATCCAGGAGGTTTGAGGTCACAGATACTCTCTGCATTGAGGAGGAACTGTGAGCAAGCCCAGTGCATGGAGGGGTCAAGCTCCTTCGACATCATCAGGCAAACTGGTCATCTACAGGAGGGCTGTCTAGGGGAGTACTGGCCCCCAAGTGTGCTTCTGTGCAACCCGACTCTCAGAGTCCCACTCAGGGAACCTAACTGGGGCAGGGGGAGGAGAAGGAAGGAGTGTTTGGGTCTCCTCTGCACTTAAAGGGGAGCTTGACGGTTGTGATTCTGCCCACTGAAGCAATCAGGAATCTACTCTCATCAGAGGTTCTTTGCGTTGACTATTTCGTCAAGAAATATTTGTTAAGTTCCTACTATGTGTGAGTAAGACACTGTGCTAGACACTGTGAACAGTAAAATGGGGAATTAAACGGTGTCCTGGTCTTCAAGGAGCCTCCCAGTGAGAAAGCTGTCACCACCCGTGACACTGTCACCACCGGCTGTCACCACCACCGCTGCCTCTCTGCCCACGCACTTATTACACACAAACCCCCCAGAGGGCAAGAAGGGGGCGTCAGCAAATGCCAGCAAGATCGAGTTTTCCTTGCTTTCTTTTCTGGAACACACACAATTCCCTCTCTGCACTCTTCTCACCCTGCTCTCTCTTCCACAACCCTGTTTCCATATTTCCCTCTGGGTCCCTTCTGCCCTTTCCCCCAGGCTCCGTGACCTGCTTCCCTCCCCAGCTACACCCTTCTCTTCACCCACCCCTAACCTGCCCAACTGTCTCTATGCCCTCTTCTTTCCCCCGATTTCTTTCCTTGGCTCCCCACTCTCAGTCTCCCCAGACGCCGGCTCCCTTCTCTTCCTCCCCCTTGCTCCCCTCTCCTGGGTCTTCTCTTCCAGCACCGGGGACAGCTCCAGCCCCCGGAACAATGGACCCCACCTTAGGGCTCCTCTATAAATTCTCCATCTTAGTGCCTTGCCCAACTCGTGATTGGGGAGTAAGACGGGGGAAGGGTTATTATCAACAGGACCAGCTGCTCTTCTGGGGGTGGGAAAGGAGTCAGGGAGGAAGGAGATAGAAAGAGGGCGTGGCTCTTGTCTGGATTGTGCGTCCCTCTCCAGGGTAGAGAATTTGTATTCCACCCCTGAGACTGACATCACTGATGTCAGGGGAAAGGAGGTGGGAGTGGGGAGGGGGGTGTGGAGGGGGGAGGTTTTTGTTGAGGAGAGCGCGGCCGGAGAGCAGAGCTCCGGGACCCAGGTGACCGGGAGAGCAGGCAGCCCCAGCGGCGGGAGCAGCCAGCAGCAGCCCAGGCCCGGGGACCGGGGTGGGGGTGGGAGGGGGGCTGAGGGGAGGACCTGAAGGGGGGCGGCAGGGCCAAAGGGACCCCCGGAGCCCTGCCGCCATCAGAGACCAAGCATCTGGCGTCAGGGATCTTCGGACCCAGCAGAAGGACCAGCCACAGGGGAGGTGTCCTCCAGGAAAGCCAAGGAGAACTCCACCTGCCCCACATCAGGCGTGCCCCCCTCCCAGCGCCGCTGGCCACCATACCAGGACCCTCAGCCCTCAGCCCCCTTTCCCGTCACCCTCCTCAGGCCCCCCCTGCCCTCCACCTCCACATCTCAGCCCCCGGTTCCCAGTGCCTCTGCTACCACCCCGACCCTCCAGGTCTTGGCCACACTGCCCTCCATCCTGGGATCTCTGCCAGCTCTCCGGGAGGGAGATCATTTGTTTGGGCTATGCCCCCTGGTGGCATGACAGTGTCTGCCTAGACCCCTGACCCCTAGCCTTCAACTCCCTGGGCCTCCTTTGTGTGAAGAGCTGCCCCTCTGCTAGCACTGTGGTTGGGGCCACAGGGAAAGCCAGCCCCGGCTGGGCCCCAGCCCCGGCCACTTGCCTCCTTGCTGGGCAGCTCCCCCTGGCCTTCGGGCTCTCCCTGCTCCCCTCGGCCCCTTCTCCTGGGCCGCCCCGATGAAGGAACCGGATGCCATCAAGCTGTTTGTGGGGCAGATCCCGAGGCACCTGGAGGAAAAGGACCTGAAACCCATCTTCGAACAGTTCGGTCGGATCTTCGAGCTGACTGTCATCAAGGACAAGTACACCGGGCTGCACAAGGGTGAGGGGTCAGGCCAGGCTGGAGAGGCTTCAGGGAGTGGGCTGGGGGGCTGGGAGGAGGGGACAGGCCAGGCTGGAGGGCTGGAGTGGCTGGAAAAGGCCGATCTGGAAGGAAAAGAGTTCCTGGGATGAGGAGTGTGGATGGAAGAGCTAGAAGAGAACTCAGCTCGGGTGACCAGGGGACTCCAGGTGGAGGACTCAGGAGAGCCTCATGGAAGGGGAAGAGTTGTCAAGGGGCTGCAGAGGTGTGGCTCCCCGAGTTGAGGCAGATGATGTGGATGTGTACGCAAGGAAGGATGGAGGAACGAGAGAGCTGGTTTGAGAGACAGAAGGTGGGCAGGGGTGTGTGTGGGAGGGAGGTGTCGCGCACAAGATGAGAGTCTTAGTAGCCTCAGATACTACTGGGACAGGGGTATGGACCCGGGGTCACATGCTCAACCTGGAGAGAGTGGATGGATGGATATTCATGGACTGGGCAGGGCAGCTCCAGAACTAGAGGGGCCTGGAGTGACTGTAGAATGACGGGCTGGTGAAGCTGTGGGAAGTGCAGTGACTGGGAAGTTACGGGAGCTGGGGGTGAGGAGAGGCCTCAGGGCTGTGCAGCTAAGCAGGGTCAGGCCCATGGTCAGTCAGGTCCGGGGTCAGGCTTTGGAGAGCCCCTGGCGGTGGGGCTCAAAGGGGCCACACTGCCTCCCCCTCCACCAGCCCAGGGACTCCTGTGCCCCGCTCTTCCCTTCCTTCTCTAGTCTGCTCTCCACCCTCGGAGGTGGAAAGAAAGGAAGAAACAGGGAAAATGGGAGAGGGGAGGGGTGATGACCAAGATGGAGGGAGGTGGAGGCGAAGGAGGAAGGGGAAAGAAGACCAGCAAAGGAAGAGAGGAAACCACAGACACGTACTTGTGTGGAGATCACATGCCCCTTCTCCTCCCCCCACACAAAGCCCCAGCTTCCGACAGCCCAGGCTTCTCTCTCTTCCATCACCCCACCGTGGAAGACTCCCGGTCTCGGGGTCTCTGCCCCGTGCTCCTCAGCCCAGAGACTCCTGGGGAGAACGTGCACCCCCTCTCAGGCACCTCCCCGCCCCAGCAGTCAGAAGGTAGCAAGAAGGGACCAGCTCCCCAGTCCTCAGGCTCAAGGGGGAGGGGAGCCTTTTAGGGAGGGGAGATGGGGACTCACCCCCACCCGGCCTCTCTGCCCCTGCCCCTCCTCAGGATGTGCCTTCCTGACATACTGTGCCCGCGATTCAGCCCTGAAGGCCCAGAGCGCCCTGCACGAACAGAAGACGCTTCCAGGGGTGAGTCCCACTCCAGGGCCAGAGGGCTGAGAAGGGCCGTAGAAGGGGCACCACCGTCCCAAGACCCTGAACATATCTTCCACCTCCTCTGGTCACTAGGAGGTCACTTCCTCCTGGTAGCTCCCCTCCTCTTTGCTGAAGATGCATGCATGTCTTCTCACCGAGATAGAAGGAAAACAGCCATGAGTGGAGTAAATATAACCTTTGCCAGCAGCAGAGGCGGCCCCTTCCCCACCCACCCACTCACCCCTGGGGCCACATGGAGAGGGAGGACTTGGCTGGCTGGGTGGTGTGGGGAGAAGACTGTGGGCAGCAAGTGCAGGGCAGAGGGGGGCAGGAGGCGCTCAGGCACTCTTTCTGGCTCCGGGGAGGAAATCTGACTGTGAGATGGGGGAAGGGTGCTTGCACCCTGAGATGAGCAGCTGGTACCCACTGGATGGGCATCTCTGAGCTGACTTCTGAGGTCGAACAAGCTCACCTCGTGTCTCCCAGGAGAAAATACAGGAACAGTGCCACAGGGCATCGGGGTGGATCAGGGCCTGGTGGGCCTGGGCTGGGAGTAAGCCCTGAGGAGGGGGGCAAGGGGCAACAGGCAAGGGCAGGCAGCCGTCAGCATGGAGGACCTGGCCTGACCCCACCGAGCGTGCCTAGGGAGGCAGGGTGGCCTCTAATGTGGCCTCCCTCCTGCAAGGTCAGAGCTCTTTGTCTTCCTCTCAGCCATCCTTGCAGCTTGTCCCAGGCCTGGGTGGGGGGAGGGTGAGGACAAGAATAAAGACTCTCAGACTGCCCCCCTAGTTATGCATCCTGGGGGGAAAGGATGTGCCATTTCCTTTCCGTATCTTGGCTTCTGTGGCCTCCCCTGGAAAGTACCTCTTGAGAGCTAACTCCATCCTTCCCTCCAGCCAATATTTGCTGAACAGTCTGAGTGCTGGAGACACACCTGTCACATCCCCTTCTCCTTCCCTTGTGTGGGAAAAAGAGATGTAGCCTGTTTTTCCAGCTCTTCCAGGGAGGGAAATAGACAAAACAGATGGAAAGAGGGTGAGGGGAATCCAGGAAAACAGAACTGTCTCCATCACTCTCAACTTCACACCCTCCGTAGCTCAGTGACCCTCTGTGGCCCTCGACCCTCAGTACCTCTAGGGAAGCAGATCCACTGCCAGGTCCCCGCCTGTACCCACTACCTTATCCCGGCCACAGCCCATGAAGTGAAGGATCTGAGCATGTGTGAGCAGGCTCGGGTTCTAAGAATCACGTGTGTGTGTGCACGCTCACTTGTGTGTATCTGTGTGTGCTCGTGTGTATCTGTGTGTCTGTGTGTGTGCTCATGTGCGTGTGTGTCCGTGTGTGTGCTCATGTGTGTGTGTGCTCATTTATGTGTATCTGTGTGTGCTCATGTGTGTGTATATGTCTGTGTGTGCTTGTGTGTGTGTTCATGCATGTGTGTGCTAATGTGTGTGTGTATGTGCTCGTGTGTGTGTCTGTCTGTCTGTCTGTCTTTGGGCACAAGCATCTCCAGGAAGCCTGGTTTCCATCACATGATTTCACGACCCTCTTTTTTCTCTTTCTTCTGTGGAGGCCCCACACAGATCAACAGTTTTCATTTCCATTGCTGTTTCTCTGTCTTTTTCTGTTGTCTCCCATCTCAGCGTTCCTGTGAAAAGAGGAGTGGGGAGGAACAAGGGAGGAGGTAGAAAGCAGGGCTGTGGGGTCATGGGTGAGAGAGGTGGCAGGGATGGGCAGGAGCCCCGGGGCCAGCAGGGGGCTTCCTCCCTGGCCCTGTCCCCCTCCAGGCACCTGTGTGGCTCGGTCATGGCTCCATCCTGGGTATGGAAAGGTGCTGCCTCCTCTTCCTGAGGAAGTAAGGCCTGGGCTCAGAGGTGAGTGAGGGCACCCCAGTTAATAATTGTCCAGCCCTGCCCCAAGCTCCCAGGTGATGCTGAGTTCTCACTCTGGCCCCTGCGCCAGGTGACAGAATCCAGACACCCCAGACAGAGCTTTTAGTAGGAAATGAGGGATTCTGTCCTCCAAGGAGGGCCCATGTAGAGGGGCCCGTGTTGGGGTTTTAGGGGAGCAGACCAGGGCAGCCTAGGGGAGTCAAGCTTGGCCTGATCCTGTGTCCCCCCTGGTCTTTTCTCAGCCACTTGCCTTTCTGGCAGCAGTGTTTTCCTTCAGATGAGTGTGCAAGTGTGTGTGTGTGTATGTGTGTGTGTATGTGTATGAGTGTATATGTGTGTTCAGTCTCCAGCTCTGGCACAATTGTGTTGGGAAGTTCCCCCTACTGTCTAATCTCCATGCCTCCTGCTGCAGGTTTTTTCTTCAATGGGGGCGTTCACTCTCACTCCTTTCCCCATCTTTGTCACCCCAGAATCTGGAAGGTGCCACCATATTTGGGTGATGCTTAATGTTGCAGAGACAAAGAATGGGAGCTGGGCCTATGGCCATGGAACCCCATTTCCTTCTCTCCTTCCTAAGAGTTCCCAGGAGAGGCTCTGTCACAGGACCCTGAATTCTCTCTGTGAGCATTCTCCCTGTGGCATCCTGGAGCTGGTGGCATGAAGGCCTGCCTTTCCTGCTTTACTTGGGCCAAAATCCCATGGCGGGGACATGAGTCCCCCCTTCACCTTGCCGTTGGGCAGGAGGATTATGGCTCTACGGAAAGGCCCTGTGTGTGATCTGAGTGGTAGGGCACCAGGCCTCTGCCTTCAGAAGACTTAGATTTGTGGGCATGGGGAACTCTTCTTGGAAGCGGGGTCTTTGCTCTTGGTGAGAAGGACTTACTTACAAGTGACCATGTTGGTGGGGGTCTTATAGATACTTGGTCGGAGTATAAATAACCCCTTCTTCTCTGGGAGGCCCTGGGGAGGGCTTATCACCTGGCGGGTAGTAGCTAGGGAAGAGAGGCACCCAGCACCTGGTTGCCAGGTAAACAGGGCTCAGCTGGACTCAGGGGAGGGGGCAGGTGTGCCCGAGCTGAGCTAACAAAGGCAGAGCTTCCCACAGGAAGTGCCAGGCCAAGAAGGAGAGGCTGGGAATGGGGCTCTGGGGGCCACCAAGGGAGAAGGCTGTCTGTGGGGGAGTGGGGAGAGCCTGCCGTCAGTGTGGTCTGTGCTGTGGTCTGTGCACTTGCGTGTTTTTGTGCGAATCTACATCAGCTGTGGATATTTATTGATATGCTATTTTTGTGCCTGGGAGCCTTGCAGGGCAGGAACACCATTCTCTCTCTCTGGATCCCAGGTTCCCCATCCCCAACCAGAACAACAAATCCCCAGGGGCCTGTTGGGAAGGGGTTAGCGCCAAGCCTAAGAATTCCCCAAAGCTGTGACTCCAGTGCTGTGACTCAGGTCCTACCGCTCCGGTAGTGGGGGTTGAGAGGTTGCTGCTGAGATGCCCATAAGGGGACTTCCTGGTCGCTTAGACCAGAGAACAGGAGAGGAGGAGAGTGAAAGAACAAGAGGCCTGAGTGGCTGACTACTACCCCTGGCTGCATGCACACACACAGACACACACATACACACACACACGCCCTTGAGGAGATTGAGCCTCCGATGGGATAATCCCAGATTGCTGAAGGATAAAACTGGGGCAGATTGGCCAGAGGATTTGTGTGTCTGTTACCACCCACCCCCGCCAGCTGCTCTCAGATCCAGAGACTAGGGGGAGGGGTGAACAGGGAGGAAGCATTGGTTGAGGTGAGGCCTAGATTGGATCTGGAGCTGAGAATACCTCACCTGCAGAGTCCAGCTGGACAGACTGGCATGATCTGCCACCTGGGAACAAGGTGCATGTGAGAAGTGGGCAGGGACAACTATCATTCCTGCACTTCTCTGGGTGATGCGCTGACACATGAAGTCTCAAGGTTAGAATACTAGGGCTGAGGGGAACCTGACTCTAGACCACCAGATCCAGCCCATTTCACAGATGAGGAAGCTGAGGCCTAGAGGAGAGAAATGTCCAAGGTCACCTAGCTAGTGAGTGGCAGGGCCAGTCCTCAAAGTCTATCTAGTGCCTTTCCTGAGTGTAACTTTGGTCCCACCCTTGGAATGTGGATGAATGGTTACTTCTGTTTATTTCTTTGACCACTAGAACAAGGGCTGTTCCACCAGCAGGTGAGTGGGGTGACCAGGTGTAGCCCCAACAGTCAAAGTCCTCAACAGCAAAATACATTCAGACCTGAAATACTGAGTCCTCTCCTACCTCTCCAGTTCCTAAGATGCTCCCCACCCTGGTGAAGGAAATCAACCTGCAGGAGTCATTCCCAAGTCCTCTCACCAGACAGGAACACAGAGAAGGGAACTGTCTGCATCTCCACTGGAAGCTGAACAAAGGGAGATGCTGCAGGAATAGGGAGAGGGTAGAGTTCAGGAGGACTTCTGGGTACCCGGAGAATCTCAAAGGAGCACGGGACAGCAATTCCTCCCTTAGAGCTGTCTTGACAGTGAGACACCAAGGATTTGATCTGGAAGAGGAAGATAGGAGCTTGGACAGTATGGCTCCTGTAGAACCTACTCAGCGCCTCCCTCCAGAATCAGGAAGCTCTCCTGGGCCCCTCCCCCACCTTTCAGCCCCCACCAAATCCTCCATCCCCAACATACCCTGTTCCCACCCCCCCTCCCCACTGTCTCCGGGTGTGTGGAGCAGCAGAAGTGATGACGTCACCACGGTCGCCAGGGCGACGGGGACGGATAAATCAGGCTGAGTGGGCGGTTGCCATGGCGCGCATTCTCCCGTTGCCACGGAGACTGGGCATCTGCTCCCTTTGTGCTGCCCGAGTGCCTTCCCCCTGGGGTCAAGGGGTGTAGGGGGCCAGAAAAAGAGGCAGACACACCTCCAGGGGTCAGACGGAAGTCGGAGCATCTGTGGGGTCTCCTTCAGTCTAGAGTCTTCCTTGGGGCTTGCTTGATAGGGTGGCCTCTACTCCTACTTTGTAGAACTGAGGCAGCCTTGCTGAATAGCCCTTGGTTGGGCTCTATCTCAGGACCCAGGTCCTGTGGGCAGCCCGACTCTCCCCCTAAGGAGAGCAGCACCTCTCCTTGGCCAAATCATCTGGGGCCCAACCTGAGCTTGGAGTCCTGCCCCACGAGCATCCTCCTTCCACATCCTCTCCTTCCTCGACCTCTAGTCCCCTCGGGTCCTGATCCCAAACAAGATTGAACCCCGTCCCTTCCTTCCCACCAACAGTTTAGAGGGCTGGGCCTGGGGCTTACTCCCTCTAGCCTCTCTGCAGGTCCTGGCCTGGGGCGGGCGCCTGGGGCAGTCAGAAGTGGTCCCCAGCAGTTCCTTTCTCTTCTTTCCTTTAGATGAACAGGCCAATCCAGGTCAAGCCAGCCGACAGCGAGAGCCGAGGAGGTAGGTTCTGTACCTTTGGAAACGTGGGCATGAGTCAGGGTGGCCAGAGGGGATGTGATCCAGCCCACTGCTGAGATGGCAAAACTGAGACCCACAGGGCAGTGTAAGTCAGTCCTTCAGAACCGGGGTGTCCTCTCTATGTAACTGTAGCCTATCCCCCAACCATCCCCTTTTCATACTCTAGAGCTATTGGTCCCAGGGTGAGGGGAGTCCCAGGGAAGAGTGCAGGTGAAGGGGAGAAGGGAAGGGGTCTCTGCCTGTCCCAGGCTGGAGCAGGGCAGGGAAAGTGCCCCCAAGGCCCTGAGTCTGCCCCTCCTCCTATGCCCTCCCCGCCAGAAGACCGGAAGCTCTTTGTGGGGATGCTAGGGAAGCAGCAGACAGATGAGGACGTCCGGAAGATGTTCGAGCCTTTCGGGACCATAGACGAGTGCACTGTGCTCCGGGGCCCAGACGGCACCAGCAAAGGTAGCCCGCCGACCCCCTCCCCCACCGGGCCCTCCGCCGTCCTGCCCCCGCCCCACTGGTTCCATGGGCGATGGGGTGCTCGGGGCCCAGACAGCACCAGCAAAGGTAGCCCACCAACACCCCTGCCCCACTAGTTCCATGGGCGATGGGGACTATGGGGGCACCCTCCAGGGTGGGCACTCACCCCTTTCTCCTCCCTCTTGGACTCTTCAGGCTGCGCCTTCGTGAAGTTCCAGACCCATGCGGAGGCCCAGGCAGCCATCAACACCCTTCACAGCAGCCGGACCCTGCCGGTAAGTCCCACCACTGCCCTAGCCCTCAGGCCTCTTGCAGCCTCACTGGGCCCACACCAGACCCTGGCTCAGAGGGGGCAGTCCATTCTGGATAGGATCTTTGAATATCTTTAAAAAGAATTTTCTAGCAGAAGAATCAAATCTCTTAGGGACAGCTTCCCCTTGGAAAGACCATCTCCATGCCCCTTGTCCCCATGCACAGCCCCCATCTTCGGTCCAAAAGCCCTTGCCCTCCTCTCCAGCCTCCTCCAGCCCTCAGCCCTCTTCACTTTTCACCTCTTCTCCCTCCTCCCTCCCCCAACATCCCCCTCCCTCACTGGCTGGGCATCAGGACACTTGCTTAGCGGCCCCATGTGCCCTCTGCACCTTCATCCCGCTGCCCCACCCTCTCCCCTCACATTAGCAGTGGATTAGCTAGCTGACTGCTCTCACAGAGGGCTCCCCAGCAGAGCAAACCCCTCAAAAGGAACTAACTAGCTCCTGAGGAAGTTTGGAGTTCGGTTTCCCCAAACTCCATCAGGTTCTCCAGCAGAGGCTGGGCAAGCAGGCACTTAGCAGGCACCTGGGCTAGAGGACACAGCATCAGATAGAGAAATGTGTTCCAGAGCCCAGGATTCTACAAGGATCCTTGCAAATGTTCCAAGCTAGTTTTTATTTACTAATAGCGTAGGCTGGTATTCAATGTCGAGCTGTGTCCCCTGAGCACACCGTGAGGACTGGGGAGCAGCTACAAGGACACTGGGGGTAGCTACAAGGCAAGATGAGCTTGAGATTAAACATTTGCTATAGCTGATCCACCCTGGGGATGATTTCCGGCTCAGGATCTGCATGCAGAGGCCAGGAGTGCCCTTTGCATTCTGGGAGCATCTTCCCCTTTCCAGCACATGGCTTCGTATTCCTCGATTTTTCCTAGTCTCTTGCACAACCTGTCGTGGGGGGAGGGCAGGGTGAAAGCCTCCCCGTTTGACGTCGGCGCTCTGACGGCTGCCCTCCCAACGAGGCTAAGCCAAGAATGGTGGAACTGAGGCCAGGTCCTAAAGGCTCTGGGGAGGAGAGACGCTGACTCCATCCCTCTCACCACGTGTGGGGCGGGTGCTCAGGGTGCCTCATCCAGCCTGGTGGTGAAGTTTGCCGACACGGAGAAGGAGCGCGGTCTCCGCCGAATGCAGCAGGTGGCCACCCAGCTGGGCATGTTCAGCCCCATCGCTCTCCAGTTCGGCGCCTACAGCGCCTACACCCAGGCTGTGAGCATCTCCCTCCGGGGTCCTGCCCCCACCCCCCAGTGCCAAGGCCCAGGGTGGAGAGGGGAGCCGGGCCAGGGTGCAGGGGCCCCACTCGCCTCTCTTCCTCTGTTCCCAGCTGATGCAGCAGCAGGCGGCCCTGGTAGCGGCTCATAGTGCCTACCTCAGCCCCATGGCCACCATGGCTGCCGTGCAGATGCAGCACATGGCCGCCATCAATGCCAACGGCCTCATTGCCACCCCCATCACCCCTTCCTCAGGTAAGGTCCAGGCAGGGCACGGCAGGGCTGGGGGTGACGGGGGCAGGTGGGCAGGGGGCCACAGGGACCCCCATCACCCCCTTCTCAGGTAAGGCCCAGGCAGGGCTGGGCTGGGCTGGCGTGCAGGAGGCAGGTCACAGGCGCTTCCGCATGGTGGAGGTGGGGAGGGGGGCTCCGGGCATCGCTCGGGGAAGCGTGGGGTCTGGGAGGGGTCAGGGGTCAGACAGTAGCCTGCTTCCTCCCCTCCGCCTCCAGGCTTGCTGACCGTTTTTCTGCCTCTGTGTGTGTGTATCTGCTTCTCTGCCCTGTCTCTGCTGTTTTCTCCTCCCCAGGAACCAGCACGCCTCCTGCCATCGCTGCCACACCCGTCTCTGCCATCCCTGCTGCCCTGGGCGTCAACGGCTACAGCCCAGTGCCCACCCAGCCCACCGGGCAGCCGGCCCCTGACGCTCTATATCCCAACGGGGTTCACCCCTACCCAGGTGGGGTTCTCTGCCCGCCTGCCCACTGCGCTCCCCAGCAGCCATCCCCCCCACCACTGACTGTGGGCAGTCAGGACCCCCCTTTCCTCTCCCGACTCCGAGGTGACAGGCACTTCCTCCCGCTCTGTCACCCGGGGCAGGGATGTTCCTTCCCCGTCTCGGCCAGGGAAGCGGAGGCATAGAGGGGCGAGGCAACTTGTCCAGGGTGGCACAGCCAGCCACGACTCAAGTCTTGCTGATGCCAGGCTCTCCCCTCTGCCCGCGACTCGGTGCATGTCCACCCTGTCAGTTCACCCCCGTGCCCTCCCATGAGGTTCTCCTCCCCACCTGCCTGGCCCCGGCTCCCAGAAGCACAGGTGGGGCGCCCCGCTGCCTCTGAGCCCCACTCTCATGGTCGGTGCTGCTCTCCGCAGCCCAGAGCCCCGCGGCCCCCGTGGACCCCCTGCAGCAGGCCTACGCAGGGATGCAGCACTATACAGGTGAGGAGCCCCGGCCTCAGCCAGGGTGGAAGGGTTGGTGAGAGGAAAAGAGGCCTGGGCTTCCTGCTTTCTGCCAGTCACCCCCTCAGGCTGACCTCAGGCCAGACCTGCGAGGACACACCTTTATGGGCATGGTCTGAGGCAGCCCTCCTCTGACCCCTCTCACCCCTGTCAGCTCCATCAGCCAGGCTATGGGCAGAGGGACAGGGCTGGTTAGGAGGGCCAGGGGCAGGGGCATCTCAGGGACCCCATCAACTCTGTCTGTTCTCCCCAACCCCCGCCCCCCAGCAGCTTACCCAGCAGCCTACAGCCTGGTGGCACCCGCGTTCCCGCAGCCTCCTGCTCTGGTGGCCCAGCAGCCCCCGCCGCCCCCCCAGCAGCAGCAGCAGCAGCAGCAGCAGCAGCAGCAACGGGAAGGTGTGGTGTGGCCTGCGGGGGCTCCCAGCTAAGAGCTTTCAGGGGTGGGGTGCCCTTGTGGGCTCGAGGCCAGCTCTGGCCCCATGCGTGGGGACGCGAGTGGGTAGGAGACAGATGCGGTGTCTGGCACCCTGGCCTACATGTTGGGGGCTGCCTTCCCCGGCCCCTTGCAGCCTGTCTCCCCATCACTGAGCGCCTCCTTCTGTCTCTGCTGCCACCCAGGCCCTGACGGCTGCAACATCTTCATCTACCACCTGCCCCAGGAGTTCACGGACTCAGAGATCCTCCAGATGTTTGTCCCCTTTGGCCACGTCATCTCAGCCAAAGTCTTTGTTGACAGAGCCACCAATCAGAGCAAGTGTTTTGGTAAGAACACAATGATCCAAAAGAGAAAATAGGGCACATTTTGGCCAGACTCCAGATAAGGACAAGGTCTGATGCATTTGAAGGCACTTAGGGTTGCAATGGGGCTTCCCAGATGGCACTAGTAGTAAAGAATGTGCCTGCCAATGCAAGAGACTGTGAAAGACATGGGTTCGATCCCTGGATGGGACAATTCCCCTGGAGGAGGGCATAGCAACCCACTCCAGTATTCTTGACTGAAAAATCCCATGAACAGAGGAACCTGCCAGGCTACTGTCCATAGGGTCGCACAGACTTGGACACGACTGAGCGACTTAGCATGCACACATGCACATGTGGTTGCAATGGGCCCAGTATTTGAAATCCAGATCATCCAGGAGTCTGAAAGAACCATTTTTTCCACTCCTGATATCCCATAGCAGCTGCTGCCCAGGCCCATCCCTTCTTCCAGAAACCACATCTTTCCTCCTTTAAGAGCTGGTCAAATCCATGCTCAGAGAGGACTGGAAGAGGCTTAGGAGCTGGGGTAGTTCAGTTTTCAAAAGGAAGGCTTAGGGAGCAGCGTTTAGTGGTCTTCGTTCTTTGAAAGGCTGCTTCAGGGGAGAAAGGGGACGTACTTGTCCTCTGGGCTTCAGATGTCATTTAGGGTCTGGAATGGAAGTTTCAAAAAGGCAGGTTCTGAGCTATCCAGGCCAAGGAGGGGGCTTCCCTTCAAAGAATGCAGAAAGGAAGGTCCTGGGGTATGCAAGAAGGTAGACTGGACTCATCCACTCAACAACTACTTACTGAAAGCCTCCGGTGTGCCGGGCAGTTTCTGGGCATTTGGGAGACATGAAAAAAGTAGCATGATTACAGGAAAGCAAAGAGTAGGCCTTGGCCTCAGCTCAGGGGAGTGAGGCGGGCTGGGCCAGGCCTTATGACCCTCTCACCTTAGGCTTTGTGAGTTTTGACAATCCGGCCAGCGCCCAGGCTGCCATCCAGGCCATGAACGGTTTCCAGATTGGCATGAAGCGCCTCAAAGTCCAGTTAAAGCGGCCTAAGGATGCCAATCGGCCCTACTGAGGGCACCCAGGTGGGTCCCGCTCCCGTCCTGTCAGCTCTCTAGCCCCTCACACTGCAGCCAGGGCCCCCACCCCTTTTCCCATCCCCCTCAGGGATGCCCACCCCTGACTCTGGGCACTCAGGGACCTGGAGCAGCTTCCTCAGCTGTTTTCAATCACCCAGGTCTCTCTCTTTCACTTTCTCTTTCACACACACACACACACACGCACACACACACACACACACACACACACACTGTGACCCCAGAGAAAGCCAAGTCTGTATCTATCCGTGTCCACTCCCTAGAACTTCCCCAGTATCTGGTCTCGTTTGTCTGGTCAGTGTCCATGTGTCTATGTGTCTCTCTTTCTGGTTTTCCTTTGGGATGGAGTAGAATTAGGGGAGTAGGTTTTGGGAACTAGGGGGACTGGTTTAGGGTACTGGAGGGTCCTAGAATCACTGGCTCCTAGAATATCTGTTGTCCTGAGAAGTGGGGACATCAGGTCCTGGTGCCCTGGACTCCAAGTGGTAGCTGTAGACCCATGGGACAGGGGAGAGTGACAGAACAGATTCGGGGGAGTCTGAGTGTCAAGCCTCTGGGGAGCACCTTTGGTTCAGGTGAGGTGGCTGGAATGCTGGACTGCCTGTGAATTTTACATAACAGGCCCCCTCCTTCCCATTGCCCGCCACCACCCCAACCTCATGGCCACAGAGCTGTGAGCTTTGATTACTTTTGTGTTGTTTAATCTCTTTTGGACCAAACCCCTGAAAAAAACACAACCCAAGAACAATACCCACATTTTCTGTTTTTCCCCCTTTCCCCCCAATCCTGGCTGCTTAACTCCCCCCCACCCTGGGGGCCCCCCAGCCCAGGGCCCGTGTCCATTGTCGGCCGAAGCCCCCATCCCCGGACCCCTGCTCCGGGCCCCTGTAAGTTGCATGGAACGAGCGTGTTGTCTTTGGAGCCGATTGTTTGTTATTTGGGGAGGGGGCCGCGGAGGGAAGCGCCCCCCAGCCCAGGGTCAGGGCCGGGGGCAGCTCGCGGGACGTGCTTGGTCAACAGTGGTTGGTGACTGTGGTCTGTGTTCCGTGCATTTCTCTCTGGCTTTCTTTGTTCCTTTTCAAAAAGGAATGAGAGCACCCCCTAGGGGCTGGGGCGGGTCTCACCCCACGAGACTCCAGCCCCGGTTCCACCCCGGCCTGCTCTGCCGCCCTTTTCGGACGCCCCCTTGGTCTTTTCCAGGTGTCTGTCCCCGTACCTCACCCTCCTTCCTCCGAGTCCCCGCTGCCTGCCTGTGTGTCACCTCGTGTCTTTGCCTCTCCTCCTCCAGCCCCTGTCTCCACACCCTCCAGTCTTTCTTCTCACGGGCTGTTTGAGTATTTCCTTCCTAACATCCTTTGGTTTCCGGAATCATCCGCCCCACCCCTCCCGTCTCCTCTCCTCCACCCTGGCCCCTTGTCGAATGGCTGGGGGGCCAGACGGTTCAGTTGGGCCCGAGGCCTTCCTGATGACCTGCCTTCCTCAGCGCCCCCAGCTCCGTCTGACCCCAGGGCCTGTGAGCTGCACCCGCTGCCATCTTGCCCCAGCCTCACCTGTGCTTCCTTCCTTCACAGGTCTGGAGACACCAGAGGAAGGGGCGCCTCACCCCTCTCCCCACGGCTGGCCCCGGCCCTCTCTGCACATCCGCCCTGGGCCTTGTCTGGGCTCTGGGGCAAACGCTGCTTCGTGGCCCTGGGGGCACAGGACACCGGCCCACTCCCATCACCCCGCCTCCCCCAAAGGGCCTTTTCCTGCCAGGTGCCCTTTTGGCCTTTTGTGAGGGAGCATGGACCAGGCTCGAAGGCTCTGGGGTATCTGCCTTCTGCTGAGGCTCCTGTGACGGGCCTCCTGTGCCCAGCTTTCGCACCTGCCTCCCCCACCCGTGGGCCTCATCTACCTGTGTGGCCCAGGAGGGCAGCAGGGGCCGCCGACACGCTCCCCACCCACCTCACCCCAGCCTCTTCCCCACGTTAGGGGTTTCTCAGAAGCTGGTTCTCACACTCCCTGCCACCCTCAGCTCGAGGTAGGACAACCCTTAACCCTGGGCTCCCAGCCCTAAAACACTGCCTCCCCTGAGGGCCCCCTCTAAGGAGGGTGTGGGGGAGCCCTGAGGGCTGCCTCTTCGCCAGTCAGCCACAGAGACCCTCCTCCTTTCATGAGGAAAAGACCTCCCCCAAACCCCTAAAAATGTTTACAGTCTCTGCTGGTCCCCTCCGTGTAAATACCACTACCACCCGTGCGTTATCCAGCCCGGCCCAGCCCGGACGCTGCCATCTCTCTTTCTGGGAGTTTAGACAATATTTCCCTTGGATTTTTTCTCTCTCTTGATTTCTCCCTTTGCTTTGAGGGGTAACTGGGTATTTGGGAGGAGGGGTGCGGGGTGGGCTAAAAGGGTTTATTACCTGATCATTTTCTTTAGAAAGAGGTTTTAGGGAAAAGAAATGGGGTGGGGGTGGGAGTGGTAAGGGGAGAGTGGGGAGTCAGTTTCAGACACTTCTCTATGCTTAACTTATTTATTTATTGCATTTTACTTTTAAAGAGTTGGTCTTTTCTGTCTAAATAAAGAAAAAAGTTTAAAAACTTCAAGTAAGTGTCCTGGAAGGATGGCGGTAGGGGATGTGGTGCCCACGGGGGATGGGGAGAGAAGGAGGTAAGGAAAGTGAGGTTGGGGAGAGAAAACTATAAGAGGAAGGCCCAGACTTCCTCATAGGAAGTCCTTTGAGCACAATCTAGGCCTTGATCATGGCTTCATGATCTTATTCCTCTGCCCTTCTTTTGGGCTTAATTCTGGAGTGCTCTACAGAGCAGGCACAGAAGGGAGAAAGCAGGTCAGCGGGCCTCTTCCCCATAGCCAGCCCTGTCCATCTGAAGGCTGAGGACACGCGGCCTCACACTTCAGACCTCCACTTGCCCCTCGTTCACATGGGGGAGCTGGCCCAGCACCCAGCCAGCGGGGATGCTGGGAGCAGAGTGTACCACCGCCATTTATAAAGCAATTGCTCTGTACCTACTTGCTCTGGTTCTCTTCCAGGCCCTTAATGTGCATTTCCTCATTTCAACAACCGTATGTTGTTGTTCCTCAGTTGCTCAGTTGTGTCCAACTCTTTGCTACCCCCATCGACTGCAGCACGCCAGGCTTTCCTGTCCTTCACTATCTCTTGGAGTTTGCTCAGCTCAAACTCATGTCCATTGAGTTGCTGAAATGAGGCAGGATATAATTTTACAGACAGGGAAATGGAGGATGTGGAGGTGAGCTCACTTACCCAGCATCACAGAGTGATGAAGGGATGGTGCAGGAATGGAACCCAGGCCCCAAAGCCCATGATGCACTTGTCTCACAGCTTCAAATACCTGTCTGTGACCTGAGGCAAAGATCCCAAGAAGTACCTAGCAGGCCGGAGCAGTGACTCCTATCAAGCAGAAAGTGGATACATTAGCCCTTGGTCTCTCAGTTTTCTAGATTCCACTCGGTAAACTGCTTTCCTGCTGGGGTTCACACAGGTGTTGTCTTTAACTTCACAACATATGGGCCATTTGCTTCTAGGCGGCTACCTGCAACCTCATCCTCATGACATTCTACCTATAAACTTGCTCACTTTCCAGTCTAGATCTGGCCTCAGGCCAGAGCTGTTCTATGAGAGGACAAGGATGAGTGAATCCCCACAACTCACCCCCCACTTACGCCCCATACTTCTGCCTTTTCTTCAACTGCCCCAAACTAAGAAGAGACAGAAAGAGGAGTAACATGTGTGGCGCTGGAGGGACTATCTGTGGACATTGTTTCAAGAAAAAACATATCTCTTGGCTTGGTAAGAGATCAGGGATGGGACTTACTCAGGATTCTGAGCCAAGTCTGCAGCATATGAAATCTCAAACAGAGACATGGGTGTGTGTGTCTGTGTGTGTGTGTGTGTGTGTGTGTGTGTGTGTGTGTGTGTGTGTGTGTGTGGTCAGAGATGGGATGAGGTGTGCACAAGGAGGAAGGTCACCAGAGTTGGAATTAACACTGTGAATTTTCCCCTGAGCTGCTCACTGTGGCTTTGCAACAATTTCTGGGTCAGGACAGAAAGATAGAAGGTTGGGTTTAAACCAAAAGTCACCTCCAGAGTGATTTACTGACAGCTGGGATCTCCTGAGATGTGGGGATTGGGGGGACTAGGAAGGCTTCCCCTTCCTGGCATCTTTCCCTTCACACAAACAGGGAAGACAACATTCATTGCTTGTCACTGCTTGCTGCTGTCCTGCCTCCCTCAAGGCTGCAGCCAGTTTTTTCTCCAGAGAAGCATCAGGCAAGTCAGGTTGAATGATGGGGATGAAGACGACACAGGGTTCTTCTGAGGAATCAGAACAACATCTGGGCAAAGATTCTCCAGGCCCTTTGATGGCAAAACGAAGGCAGCCACCTGAGACAGAAAAGGGGGCTCCTAACTTGTATGAACACAGATTTTTCAGACATCATACTGCTTCAAACAGCAGGAAAGGTACAAAGGAGAGGTAGTTCTGTTAGCTAATGAAGTTCACTAACCTCTCTTCTGAGCAGAAGAGGCCTCAGTAATAAAATGCAGAAGAAATAGGAAATGACAACAACAGGATCGCTTACCTTCAAGCCAAACAAGAGGAAACAGCATTAGTTTCTTCTAAAATAATCAAGTTACTGTTCAAATGTTTATGGCAGCATGAAGAGAAGAGAGAAAGAAAATAACTTAAGGCAGAAGAGTGGAGCTGACAGGTTAATAGGGATTGGGGGAAGCCTTCTAGTTTTAGAGATAAAAAGACATTTAGGAAAATATCCTCAGTTGGGAGGGGGCTGTGGCGATGAGAATGTGGTAAGGGAAAAGTCCCATCATTCCTTCAGTGCATCCCCATCCCGTCTGTATTATCAGATCTTTAAAATATATGAATGTAATACAAGGTGTCTCGCTTCTTCAGGGTTGGACTCTTCAGTAGCTTGAGTCCCTCTCTGATTTTCAGGGTCTGCATTGTCTTTTTCTTCTCCTGCTAAAATTTCAAAGGCTTTCGCAGCCTTGGCTGCTTGAGTTTGTGACTGAAGCAATTCCCACTCTTGGCCAAGCAAACCTCATTCCCTTTTCCAAATTTGAGAACTTGAGCAGCCCTGGCTCAAGCTCCCACCTCTTAGATTCTCCCCTCTCTGGCTCCTCTTTCAGTCTACCTTCCCGAGTAGTCGGCTTCCTCTTGCTCCTCATAAATGGGGTTGCATCTTCTCTTTACTCAAAGATGGCTACCGGATACCTGTTTCTAACCTGCTGTTTCTCCTGACCTCCTTTTCGGTGGTGCCTCTCCTCCCTCAGTCCTCCTCACCAGTAAAGAGGATCACTGTGAACTGGCCCAGGCCCAGACTGCAATCACACCGTTTCTCTCATGTCTCAGATCCAACCCAACTGCAAAGCCCTACTGGCGCTCGCTCACTCACGTCCGTTTCTCCATCTCACCGCCATCAACACTGCCCAGGTTCTCCTCACCCGCCGGAGATCTGGTTTCCTCCCCACCCATCTCCACACCTCCCCTCCTGTTCTCCAGAGAAGCCATCCATCTTCTACAAATTCACTCACAGAAATCTACTCTGCCTTGCTCATCTGCCAAGTCCCCACCACCCTAGTCAGTGCCCAGAACATGAGGAGGAGCTCAGCAAATAAGAAATAACTGCTGGACACCTGTATCTAGATTTCTCACACACGCCTAAATTGTACCAGGTCCAAAGCTAAAATATTTTCTTTCCCAAAGTTTCACATCTTAAATATATCCATTTGTCACTGAGCCATGAAACCTTGAGAATCTTTTACTACTCTCTCAAGTAAACTCAATGCTTAATGCTGAATCATAAATGATTTTACTTCCATAATTTTTTCATATTCATTTCCCTCATTTCAAGTTATTACTGCATCCACTTACTAATCAAGACAGTCTCCTACTAACTGATCCCTCTGTATGTTTTCTGCAACATCAAAGTTTCTCAACTGCAGCTGATAAAAGAGGAAACTTTATTTTTTGGCCATGCTGTGCAGTTTTTGAGGTCTTAGTTCTCCAATGAGGGACTGAACCTGGGTCCTCAGCAATGAGAGCGTGGAGTCCTAACCAGTGGATCACTGGGGAAATTCTTTTTTTAAAAATGTAGAGATTTTATCTGGCATTCACGGCTCTTCAGAAGTTTATCTTCTGTTTTATTCCTATACACACCTTAAGTTCTAATCAAATAGAACTGTTTGTTGTTGTCTAGACAAGTATTTGATAACTTCCAACCCATGTATTTTCATTCCCAATTACTAGTGTTGGCACATAACAGCTCAATGAAGTTCACCAAATGCCTTCTTGTTGAAATCCTGCTCCTTCTAAACAGTTCACTTTAAACACTATTTTCTTCATCAAGATTTCTTTAACTGCTTTCATCCAAAGATCTTTCTCCCATCTTTTCTAGTCCTTTTGCCACTTAACCCTTTCACAGCTGGGGATCACGGTCATTCCTCCAAGAGCCTGAAAGTTAGTAGAGTTTCTTACTTTGCTTTTGTATCTATTGCAGTATCTAACACAATGCCCTGCACAACGTCGATAATCAGTAAATGTTTGACTTTACCTTCTGTATTCTAACTCTGGAGTTCCACTTTCTACTTCTCTGCGGATTCTTTCCTCATTAAAAAAAACTGTTTCCCCAATTAACACAGTAGTATTTGTTGTTGTTCAGTTGCTCAGTCGTGTCCGACTCTTTGCAGTCCCACGGACTGCAGCACGCCAGGCCTCCCTGTCCCTCACCATTTTCGGAAGTTTGCCTAAGTTCATGTCCATTGCACTGGTGATGCCAGCCAGCCACCTCATCCTCTGACACCCTCTTCTCCTTCTGCCCTCAATCTTTCCCAGGATCAGGGACTAATATTTACCGGATTTCAATTATTTAGTACTGACGGCTGAGTGAGAGACCCAAGCAATGCCTCTCCCCAAACTGCCAAACAAAATGTCAAACTACTCCTTGCTCTCATGGTCTCTAATCAAGGAGCAAAAGCATGTGGCTCGGGATTATAAAAATAAAACAGGAGGGTCTATAAAAATAATTTTAAAAATCCAACCAGACAAAAATGCTGAGCTTTTCAGAACAGATTCAGCCCAGAAACACACACACAGAGTAGAACAGGGATTCTAAAGTATAGGTACTCAGTCCATAGCACCTGAGATTCTTCTGCAAGAGCAAAAATCATGCAAGACCACATGTGTGCAGAGGAGGGACTCCGATCATCCAGAGTACACAGTACTGAGCTGGCACTCATTAGAGGTGATATGTACCTTTCACTTCAGATTCCAGAGGGAAGTTTCCTGTTACTTGAAAAGCGAAAAAGAAAATACATATTTCTGGGCCATGGGGACAGTGCTAAAACCTGTCCCAAGGGCTCTGCCAGACTCTATCTGCATCAGGCTGAGGGAGAGACGTCCTGTGAGTCTTAATGTGGAGCTTGAGTGAACTGGCACAACCAATCCTAAGAGCTGGAGAAGGAACTTTCTGGAAACACAACTGTGGACCAGGGGCCTCCCAGCTTCTTCTTTCTCCTTCTCTTTTTTCCACCTCTCCCCAACTCCTGCTCTCAAACAACCGCCTCACTAGTTGTGCAGGAGAGCCAGTTACATGTTCTCCCCATCTTCAGATGGATCATTCAAACTCAAATCTCAAACATTCTTCTTCACCTCTTCCCACACAACCCAAAGGATTTGTAGTCAAGGAAACCAAAGAATAGTTTCATCAATAAATCAATTTATTTAAAAGAATATGTTACAATTAATTACACTAAGTGACATTACCAAACAATTTTAGAGTGGTTAGCTCTAGAACAAGGAATGAAAGAAACACTGTTAGCCATTATGTGTCTGTGTATTTTCTCTTCACATTTCCTAAATCACAAATAAAAAATACAAGATACTGCAGTGAAAATACAATTAGAGTTTCTCTCAAATAAATTAAAAGTGTGCATGGTTTGGGGAAAACTGAAGCCCAGCTCACTGGCTTACAAAGGGGGCGTGATATAAAACTGGTGTCCAAGTTTAGCAGTTGGCCAGTGCCTCCACCCACATCACTCCCCTCTTCAATTCTGTTCCTCCCCAGAACCCTAAGCTTCCCACACATCCTAGATTACTGTTGAGGAGTGAGCTGACGCCACTGTGTAAATGAGTGAGGCTTGGTATGATGTGCTCAGGTTTAGGGGAAGACGAAGGCAGGAGGCGAAACCGGAAGGTGGGGGACTGAAGATGCACACCCACCACCTCTCCTCTCTGAGTATTCAACAACATCACCCTCCCAAAGGGAAGCTAATGTGACACAGTGGATCTGGAAGGAACCTAGCGGGTATGCTGGGGCCCAACAGACCAAATGGTTTCTACTGCTCAATCAATCCAGAGAACACCAAGGAGAGAAGGGAGGGCACAGTTGTCCCTCTAGGTTTGGAGACTTTGGGTCACCCAGGAAGCCATCCCCTTTAAGAAAACTGCCTTCCAGAGCCAGGTCCCCGAGTTGGCAAATTCTGAAATGAGAGACAGAGGTGTCACCTCCCATCAGAGCCCTATACTGCTGCTCCAAGCACTGGATTTGGAGGTACAAGAAGGAGTGACCCAAAGCTACTGGCCTGGGCAAAGGATGAAACCAGATGGGCCAGGTGTGGGGATGCTGCACATTTACCCAATTCCCCCCCGAGAGCTGTCCAGGCCCGGGCGCTGCCCTGAGCACGCACTTGTGCTGAGCTCAGACCTAGAGCAAGGGGAGGGGAGACGAATGGAGAGTAAAATTAAACCATAAAGAGCAGAAAACCCAAAGCATGGGCCAAGGGAAACTTTCTGCAGAGATCGGTTTCTCAGGGCCTGCATTTTCTCCTGACCCATAGAAACTCTGAGCTTTGATCAAAGAGGACAGGAACTCTCTGTGGGGGTGAAAGGAGAGACCAGGGCGAGCCTGCTGGCTTTGCTGTGGGCAGAGCAGGGAGCAGGGGGACCTCTCCATTTCCCGAAGACAAACTGCAAAAAAAAGACTGAGGAGAAGCCTCCTTGAGCAGAACCCAGGACTGAGAAAGATAGCGGGGATTCGAGAAAGGAAGTGCAGAGTAAGAGGGAAAGGGTATCACACGAACACTGCTTCATGCAAAGAAGAGCTTGACCCTAGGAGCTGCACAGCCCCAGCGACCTCTGCCTCCATCGCAGGACACCTGCTGTGAGTGGAGAGAAAGCCTTCCTCTGGGCCTTCCCTCCTTCCCCGTCTCCCCAAGCTGGGGCTTTGTTAATGGAACAGCCTCAAGTAGGGGCTGGCCCTCAACATATTCTCCCAACAGGCTAACCATCCAATAGGCCCCACCCAATCTCCAAGTGCCACGTGAGTGCCAGGTCAGGGCAGGAGGGAGGGAGCAGCGTCTACACACGCTAAGAGCACCCCCGCTGCTCTCACATCTGGAGGGCAGCCTTTGGGCTTCCCATGGACTCCAGGATTTGTTCATTCCTCTCCCACTCTGACAGAATAGGAGCAAAACTACTATTTTTAAAGTGTGAACAGAGCTGGGGCCAAAAACCTCTTCAGCTCCTTGGAGTGGGCAATCAACATACCTTCTTCCCATGGTCCTCTGGCTCATTATTAAATTCATTTATGCCAGAAGAAGTTAATTCTGTCCCAAAGCCTCCAAAGCAGGGCTCACTCTCTGCGACTTTAAACACAGCTTCCTTACAGGTTGTTCTCTGTGATCCCGCCTGGTTTGGAGAAGGCGAGGAAAGACAGGATGTCCTACATGATACCACACCCCCCGGGGCAAGTGCCTGCCAGGGTAACAGAGTGAGAGAGATAGTAAAGTGCCTCAGGACCATCTGCAGAAACAAGTTACAGAAAAAGAAACTTCAAACCACCCCAACACTGCTCAGTGACTACAACCAACTATGGTTGCCTCCCAGTTAGACAAAGCAAAAGATGCCACTCTGTGAAGGCTTTTGTTCAGAAGGTAGAGAAGGAAAAAAGTAAAAGAGGCTCAAAGATGTGTTTCAGATGCATCAGAGCCTGACTAAGAGCTCTTTGGAGCCTGGGGGTTGAGAATGTCGCTCCTGCTGCTCTCACATCAGGAGGGCAGCCTTTGAGAGAGCGACATTCTCAACCCCCAGTCAGCCCTGGCCCCAGACCCAGGGATGCAGTTCTTAGGTCTCAAAAGGTCTAACTGCAAGGTCAGATGAAGCGCTCTTTTACGGGGCAAAAATATTTTCCTTCAGTATCCTTTTAATTAAAAGTTGAGATCCAACCCAAATCAACCATATTCCTACTGTCCCTTCCTGGGTCCTCAGCTGGCTTAGATGGGTTATGGTTTTGCTTGGCTCAGATCAATGACCATTCCAAGTGTCCCCAAGGCCTTGGGGGATATGGTCAGGTCCTTCCCCAACACGGTTGTTTAAGGAAGTCACAGAGAACCTAATAGTTACGGTGTTACTGGTCGGGAACACAGTAGGAAGAAGCTTACGTACATACTGCCTTTCTTCTTTCCTCCCCTACCTAAGTCCAATCTTTGTGCCTAAAGGTATCAGCTTTGACTCTGGTCCCGAGGACAATCCCTGCTTTACGAACAGCAGAGAAATGGGCAGTCATGACCACCAAGCGTTTCAGGGGTCTGTGGCATCAACCTCCTGAGCCCCCCACCCTTCATTCTAGGCCTGCTGAGGGAAAGCGTAAGGGGGCCCTTGGGAAGCGGGAAGAGGTGGAATGTGGCTAAAAGCCGTGAGTGGAAGAGAGAGAAATGGACCAGGAACGCTGTCTTGGGATCAAGAGACCACACCAAGTCTTCAGACTCTCCCTGCAGATCTGCAGCCCCACTGCCCTTGAGAAACACACTTCTTTCTCCTCCCCAGCAGCCTTTGGAAGATAAAGAAATTATGCGCCTTGCTCCTCAGACTCAATGGCAACCCATGATCCAAAATCTTCATTCAATACAAAAAAGGGGGGAAAACCCAAGCAGGTTGTAAACTTTTCGAGTCCTTCATGAGGAGAGGTATTTTCCCTGTAAAATTTTTTTTTTCCTTTTTAAAGTTTGTTTCAAAATAAAGAGAGCAAGAGAGAAGTCATGAGTTCTAGTGAAAGGTGTGTAAAAACACAAGCTAAAAAAGGTACTGCCATCAATATGAAATTTAAAAAGAAATATATATATGTATATACGTGCAGCTAATTTGCGTATATATAATTTTTACATACATACATATATATGTCTGAACAGTGCAAATGGATGGAGTTCATAGTTCCAGTTCTAAAAATATAGTACAAGGAGAGTCTGTTGGTATGAGGCCCAGAGGAAAGGACAAAGATCCCTTTGGCGAATTGGTTGGGCTTATTTCTTTCTTTTCCTGTCTTAACTCAGCTGACTCCTGGTGCTGACCCATCTATTGTTCTCTACCAGCTCAATTACAGAGATACAAAACTCAGAGGAATTATTAATGACATTTAGTTTAGGGCTTTTGAGTATAATGACTTTTTTCCTTTTTCTCTTCTTCTGTGTTAATGGTTACTCTGTCTGACATGGGAGACGAAAAGGGTAAGAGGATGAGGGTGAAGAGAAGGGAACAGGGTAACGAGAGGCTAGGTGGCCACATCCCTCTGCTGTGACCTCGCCATCTGGAAAATGTTCTGAAAGGAAAAAAAAACAAGAGTTACTGGGAAGCCTCAGGTGTCTTCATCTCCTCCCATCCAGAGACAACCCCTCACACAGAAAATGTACGACTGGATGACTCGACATGATGGGCTTCTTCACTGGACACAACTTTCCATCAAGAATCACAGCCTTTTAGAGCTGGAAGGGACCCAGGATATTACTCATCCGGCTCAGTCTTTCAGTCTCACAGATAAGAAAAGATGAGAAAACTAAAATCCAGGGAGGCCGATTTGAACAGAATCACAGAAAGAAAAATGGCTAGGAGAGAATCCAGATCTGATCCCCAGGGCCATGTGTTCTTCCTACAAAACCAAGAATATGAATGCTCATATTCCTTACTTTACTTTCTGAACCTCAAAAACATCTTCTTGAAGAGTAAGCATTTAATTATTCAGAATCTTTTAAATTCTGTTCCATCACTAGCACATACAGACAGCAGGAAAGCAGCAGCAAAAACCATACACACACACACTCTTGGTTATCCTACACACTCTTTAACGTCTCATCTAGTCAGAAGGACTAAAGCTAAGTACAACTGCCCTTCTGGATCAGGAACAACATGGAGGGTGACTGATAAAAATATAGGTAGAGGAGGGTCCATGAAGTCACAGGAGATGAACAGCCTGTGGCCAACAGCCACCCTCTTGACAAGGGAAACAGGGCTTTTTTGCACAGTCTGGTTTAGCATCCAAGGCTAATGACCTCTCTGGAAGAGTATCCTGGCTCACGTGGGATAACTGGTCTCTAACTAATATTCCTAGAAGAGAATCCTGGCTCATATGGGATGACTAGTCTCTAACTAATACTCCTAGAAGAGCGTCCTTACTCATGTGGGATGACCGGTCTCTAACTAATACTCCTAGAAGAGCATCCTGGCTCACATGGGATGACCGGTCTCTAACTAATACTCCTAGAAGAGCGTCCTGGCTCACGTGGGATGACCCATCTCTAATACTCCTAGGAGAGCATCCTGGTTCACGTGGGATGACTAGTCTGTAACTAATACTCCTAGAAGAGCGTCCTTACTCATGTGGGATGACTAGTCTCTAACTAATACTCCTATAAGAGCGTCCTGGCTCACGTGGGATGACCGGTCTCTAACTAATACTCCTAGAAGAGTGTCCTGGTTCACGTGGGATGACCGGTCTCTAACTAATACTCCTAGAAGAGTATCCTGGCTCACGTGGGATGACCAGTCTCTAACTAATACTCCTAGAAGAGCGTCCTGGCTCACGTGGAATGACTGATCTCTAACTAATACTCCTAGAAGAGTGTCCTGGCTCGCGTGGGATGACTAGTCTCTAACTAATACTCCTAGAAGAGCATCTTGGCTCATGTGGGATAACTGGTCTGTAACTAATATTCCTAGAAAGATGGAGGTGAGGGTCCCAGGTATTTGGATACAGGAGTGTACATTTTAAACAAACAAAGATGAAAAGGTCAATTCAAGATTGTTTAGAATTACCTCTTTTCTCCACTTGAGCTCGCAGAACACCCTCTCGAAGCATTCATGCATGTAATTAAACTGGAAAAAGACAAAGCAACGTTCACTGCCGTCTCCAGACCAGGCATCACAAAACCATGCCTCTGAACTCCTGCCCAGAGTCACCTTCCAAACTTGCTCAGCCTGAGAAAACCCTTAAGAGACTCCATAAAACCCAGGCCTGGCTCATCTACTATTCTCTGGCTCCTTCTAGTGGTAATTGTGAGTGAAGAGGAAAGTGAAACTGTTAATCCTACTTGGGCTTAAAGGAAAGACAGAAGAACCTAGGGATCTAGAATTCAAACAGGTTCAGATCTCAAAGACTGTTTATCCCTACAGCTCCATTTACACATTTAGCTTTAGGAGAACTTTAAGCCCAATCTACTTTCCCCAAGCATGCTTCCCCAACCATCACTCACATATGGTGTGAAGATTTTAACCCATCGAGGCTTCTTCTCTCCTCGTGCATATTCAAAACAGAAGGCCATTCCTTCTTCATCTGTATCCCATCGCTGCATCTCATCCCATTCAAATGCTATTACCTGGTTCTGAACAATCGAGAGCATAAGTTTGAGAATCCTGGGGCTAAAGCTTAGGTAAGATGGTTCTGAACCAGGCAGCGGAAAAGAAATGTAGAGATGTCTACAGCATTTCATGGAAAAGACTGACAGAAGAATAAAAGTCCATGTAAACAGCCAGCGAAGGTGAGGAGCAGTGTGCACCCAGAGCCTATGCATCCCAGTCAAAACAGTTTTGATTTCACTCTCCCCCACCCCAAGTAGGAACTAAAACATAGCAAGTGAGCATCAAAGCACTCCCGGTGTCCCTGGCCCTGCCCCTGGCCAGGCGCCTGCTCGGTGAACTCTCACCTCCAGCTGTCCTTCTTCAGTGCAGGCATGCAATTTAAAGTGCGTGATGCTGATGGCTGTGATAACATGCCCCTTCCTCCTGGAGTCGCAGGCACAGTGGGGGAAGATAATTTCATTGTAGCCCTCACAAGTCCTTAGCATGTTGAGGTACTAGGGAAAAAAAAAAAAGGGAAAGAGAAACAGTGCTCCCCTGGAACTATACCATCCTCAAGAGCTGCTGAGAAGGCACAAAAGAACCAAGAAAATCCTCACAACCTATAGACTGTGCCTCTGGGCTCACATCCAGACAGGATGTGGGACAGGACTCCTGGATGATCCTTCATCCTCCTTCTAACTTTCACCTCCATACTTCAACCCTTGTCTCTTTCTCTACTTAAAAAAGATACATAAATGAAGCCAGAAGAGAGACTGCAACCAAGACTCAGAGGAGGGAACTCATAATGCCATTTAGTCCAGCCCTCTATTTTCACTGTACCTAAGGGATGAAATCAAATCTATCTGAGAACTAATGTTTCTCGTGCCCTCTCCAATCAAAAGTTAGAGTGATCTCAGTGATGAGGATGAAACCACCCAAATCTCATATTCATAAAAGGTTTAAGCTGAGAGAAACTTAAAAGTTAGTCACTTTATAGAAACCCAGGATAATATGAGACTTGCTTAATGTTACATGTAATAATAAGTGGTACAACCAGGATTACAAATCAGGTTTAATTTCTAGGCCTCTGATCCTTTTTCTCTATTACCGACTAGTCCCCTTCAGCCCCACTGTCCCCTGGGTCTCCAACATACAGGCCTCCTTAAAAAGCATCTGGACCCAAATCAAGTGACCGATGTGACCCTCACAGGTACAATGCTCCCCAGAGAGCTCTCTGAACTCTTGACTCTTCTCCTCCACAGTTAAGGCTAGCCTCTCTCTTCCTTAACACTACTTTGCATTGAGTGGGGACAGAGTAAAAGAGAAGTAGCGGGAAGGAAAGTAGGAGAGAAACAGAAAAGATAATGAGAACAAAAGACGACGCATGGACTCTGACCTGGGAAACAAGCCAACAGTCTTGCATCTGTGTGACACCACCACCTGCATGTCACACAGAAGAACAGGCAGAGTGGCAATGTGCGCAGAGAGTCAGAAGACAAAGATGGAGCCCCCAGCTGATTTCAACTAGATGGGTAAGGAAGTTAGAATACACTGGAGAGCTGCCTTCTGCCTCACCAAGAGAAGAGATACAGGCACAAAAAAGACCCTGATTTGTAATCCTGGTTGTGTAGAGCTCTCTGTTCTCCCAAACTTCCTGCGGAGGGTCAAACTAGATCTAATATTGGAATCAAGGCCTGAGAGGAACCGTGGGAACCAACTCTCCCAAATTTCAAGGGCAGCAATTCTCAAGCACCTGAAGTTTCAGCCTCATTAGGGTGCTTCTGTAAAAATCTACAAAGATTTCTAGATCCTACCCCTAGAGAGTCTGGCTTAGTGTATGTGAGGTGGAGTCCAGAAATATGCACTTGAAGCAGGCTTCACAAGTGATTCCTGTGTAACTGAGCTGGGGACTATACTTTGAGAAACACTGACCTCCACATATATCACCTTATGTGAAATCATTAAAAATTATGTTGACAAACACAAACCCAGAAACTTCTATTTGTCAGTTCAATAATGGCAAGACATAAGATACACACATTCACTATTTGAAAGGGAATAAAAAGAGAGAGAAAAAAAAAACAAGTCTTGTATACATTATGTTCTCAACCATACAAATTTGAGATTCAATCTAACTTTGTAAATAAGTAAAAAACAAAAACATTTTGATCATACTGGGTATTACAAACTATGGCAAAGGTATGAGCTATCCTCTGTATGTGGGGAGCAAAGCAACTTACACAAAGCTTATTTATTTGTTAAGAACTTTGTGATGTTTCCTCAAGACTCTACTTGATAGCAAGCAATCCTAACATCCCCAATTTACAAGAAAGAAACTGAAAGTGAGAAGTTTGTGAATGGCTGAAAGTCTCACAGTTATCTGGCAAAATATCATAGTGATCGGGCCTAATCTTAGGCCTATCAACATGCTACGCTGTTACACATAATGGTATCAAGACCCACGGGCTCTGAGGGATCCATCTGAGGTGGAAGTTTCAGTGTACTGACCATGACCACTGTCTAGGCTAATCTCTCTGAACACTAACACTTGAATAAAATCCAAACATTTTTGGGGAGGTAGGAGGTCTTTAAAATCAGGCTGCAATATTATGTAGCCAGTACAAAACAGTACACTGGCACTAGGCTTTCAAGAGAACAGAATTCCATAAACGTTTAAGCACATTTTATATTTACACTCAGTTAAGATGACCCATGGGGAAACGTATCAACGTACGAACTGCACTTGCGTTCTTCACCTTGTATGACAAGATACAAACATGAGTCTAAGAAATAACTTCATACTAGATTACTACGTTTGTTAAACTCAGACTTGCTATATTTTGCCACAGAACAGCTCAAACCTATTTATTTCTCTAGAACCTTGCATTGTACCTGGCACATACCTGGTGTTCAACAAATATTTTTTGTAAATGTATAAATGGAAGATAGTGCATTTAGAGTGCTATATGTTCAAAGAAACAGTATGTATTCCACATTCAGAAGCTTTTATGAAATTGCTTTGATTCTATTGGTTTTGACAAAGCCAAAGAACTATTGCAGGGGTTAACAGCCCTTTTCACCAAAATATGCAGATGTTTTGGTCAGAATCATGCATTAATATATAGAAGACAATACCATTAAAGAAGAGGTGGAAGCTCAGTTTTAAAATCTTTGTCTCCCACACAGCAAAATTCCCTTAACCAAAATTCTGCCAAGACTTAATTCCATTTAAAAGATTTGGGGAATGTCTATTTCAGCCTGTTGGTATGCAGAACACTGGTAGATGGTTCCCTCTTTGTCATATGAGTGATAAAATAAATATCCCACCTAGATATAAGACTAGGAAGGAGCTAAATAAGTTCAGTGGCTAACTTGTTTGTGTTCTTATTCCAAACATTCCCTCCTAAAAACTGCTCAGAAAGTACAAAAGAAACTCAAGTGGCCTATTAGAATTATTACCAGTGCAATTACTGCCTTCTGTAAAAACTGTGCTCAACTGCTCAGCTGTATCGGACTCTTGGCAACTCTATGGACTGTGGCCCATCAGGCTCCTCTAACCATGGAATTTTCCAGGCAAGAATACTGGAGTGAACTGTGATTTCCTACTTCACTGTGTAGAAACTATATGAAAACTATTAGAAAAAACTATAATTGGAAAATTTTCAACTATATGAACTGGCCAGGAAAGAAGTTTTAAAATGATACTAGTAGAGTCTTTATAAATGTTCTTTATACATTTTATTTTTGACAAGTTTCATCCCTCCATTTATGGCATATATAAATTCAAAACTATTTCTGAAATATTCTAAGAATATCATAGTAGCCCTCTCCAACAGAACTTTCTGTGGTGATGAAAATGTTCCATATCTGAGCTGTCCAATACAATAGCTACTAGCGACTCACTCAATACCTGAAATGTGCTAATGCATCTGAGGAACTGAATTTTAACTTTTATTTAAGTTAAATAAATTTAAAATTGAATTTAAGTAGCCACACGAGGCTAGCAGCTATGGAATCAAACAGCACAGCTCTAGGATATCACACTAACCAACAGCACTACTGAGCATAAACGTTCAAGCAACTGCAGAGATGGAAGTTGTGAAAACAAACGACTTTGCCACTGCTCAGTCACAACTGAAATAATTTCTAATGTTAAACACCTAAATACTAATTCTCACAGAGCCTTATTTTTATCATATTAAATGTTTTGTACATCTTTATTTTAGGCCTTTTTATTATTAAAAAGAACATTGTTTAGTAATCACTAATAATAAAGTTATATACCCATATATAAAACAATAAGCTCTTTGTGTGCTAAATAGAGGAACACAATAGACTTTACGTCAAGCTCTCTATCCCCCTCCTTTTTTGTTTCTTTGGCAGCACCATGCGGCACTCAGAATCTTAGTTCCCCGACCTGGGATTGAATCCGTGCCGCTGCCTTGGGAGTGTGGAGTCTTAACTATTGGACTACTGGGTAAGTACCCCACTCCTTTTTAAATCAGTTAAGCCACTGACCAGGTTGCAACATCTTTCAAAAATGAGTAGAACAACAAATTTAAAAGATAAGAAGGGGAATTTTCAAAAAGCACATGAAAAGATGCTCAACATTTTTAATTATTAGATATGCAAATCAAAACTATAATGAGGCATCACCTCATACCAGTCAGAATAGCTATCATCAAAAAGTCTACAAATAACAAATGCTGGAAAGGGTGTGAGGAAAAGGGAATCCTCCAACACTGTTGGTGGGAATGTAAGCTGATGCAGCCACTGTGGAAAATAGTATGGAGATGCCTCATAACACTAAAAATAGAATTCCCATATGATCCAGCAATCCCATTCCTGGGCATATATCCAGACAAAACTATAATTCAAAAAGAGATTATCATACTAAGTGAAGTAAGTCAGAAGCAGAAAGACAAATACTATATGATATCATTTACACGTGGAATCTAAAAAAAGGTTACAAATGGACTTTTCACAACTACTTATATGTGGAATCTAAAAAATAATACAAATGAATATATACAGAAAACAGAGATTCACAGACTTCAAAAACAAAGTTATAATTTCCAAAGGGGAAAGGTGGGGATGGGGAGGACAAATCAGGAGTTTGGGATTAATACATACAAACTACTATATATAAAATAGATAATCAACAAAGACCTACTGTATAGCACGGAGAATTATATTCAATATTCTGTAATAAACCTATATGGGAAAACAATCTGAAAAAGAATGGATGTATGTACAACTGAATCACTTTGCTATATGCCTGAAACTAACACAACATTGTAAATCACCTGTTCTCCAATATAAAGTTAAATTAAATTTAAAAAGGGATAAGGGGCATTTTATAAAGAGATTATGGAACATAAACCTACCATGACCATTTTCCTTTGTTCATACAGCTTCTGTAATTGGTAGGATTTTTCCTCTGCTTTGATGTAACCTTTTTTGACATCATCAACAGCCTGTCACCAAAACAAAGGCAAGGAAGAAAGAAATGTAAAAATTATTATCAAGTACATTCTTGATAGAAATAAAGGGATACAGATTCATTTTCACAATAATTCCTATCCATCTGGACCATCATCATCATTGCCTGTGAACCCTGCAACTCTTATTGTAGGTCTGTCCTGTTAGATTTAAACTCAGGCTAATTTATACATGTGAAATAATTTCAGAACACTGAGAGACAGCACACAATACTGTATTAAAGATGATGATGAAGTAGCAAAAATGTGTGACTTAAATAGTAAGTGATACATGAAGCCAGAACAGGAAAGCTTACTGCTAACTGTAGTTATCAAGGAAGTCTTGGTTGGACCCCACAGGAGAGGCTGAATAGGAGAAACTTCAGGCTAAAGTCACGAAACAGAAATGGGTTTGAATTTAAATATATTCAGGAGACAGACCTGCCTGATCAGAATAAAGGATACATGTTAGTGGACAATGAAAAATAATTCTGGATGCATAAGTTAATAGAATATGAAGGATCCCAAAGAGCAGGCATAGGAATTTAGACTTAAGGACAGTAGAAAGCTAAAATAAATAAATAAAAAGTTGTTGTTTCAGAAAGATTGATCTCTACATGACTGTCAAATGATTTAAGCTAAGAAGAGAATGAAACAAGGAAGATCAATGATATTGTGGTACTTTTAGCATTAAGTGAAACAAGACCTTAGTCCAACGGGGTAGCAACTGGAAGAGAGAAGTGATAAATCTGAGACCATGAATTTCCAGCGAGGATCTGATATAGAAATGAAGGTATCCAGATATAATAATAAACTATTCCTAGTTCAGCTGTATGAAACATACATCCCCCCTTCCCAACCTTACTCCACCTCTCCTCCACTCTAAGAAAAACCTTAAAAATTCAATGGAAGAGAAAACTGATCTTTGGGAGGGAAAAAAAAAAAAAGAAAAAGAACAAACAGAACCATTTGTCCAGAGCATTCAGGATCTACCCTCAGTGAGTTACTCCAAAGACAACCCTATGCAGACAGCAGGCAGGGAACCACCTGAATCTTTACCAGAAAACTGCCAATTTCCTTCAGGTAGAAATCATTCCCCATAGTCTTTTACAGGAAAACATTTGCCTATTAGAATGAATTCAGGATTGAAGTCAAGAGACGAGTTCAAATTCTAGCTGTCACCTACCCATATACATTTGAGTAAGTCACTTAAACCCTCTCATTCTGTAAACAAGAATAAAACCCATCTTGAAGGTAGACAACAAAACAAGATAAAAAATGTTAACAGCTTTGTGAAATATATATAAATAGTTATTATTACTACCACTGATATTGGCTTCATTTGCCTGTTAAATTCTAAGAACCACACAAGGATATATCCTCCCTGGGACTGCCACTGGAGAGAGTACCCCAGTGTCTCCCCAACCCTAGCCATACAAGCGAGGATTCACTTAGGCAGAGAGATTATATTCACAGAAGGGATGCTCAATGAGAACTGCCACCAATGTCCTGAAGAACCTGAATACTATCACCAAAAGACTTGGCTGCTCCAGCTAGATCAAATTTAAATCAGACTGAAAAGTTGGGAGAGAAGTAAAGAGGGAAAACAAACAAATATTGGTTTATCAATTCAGTTTCTCCAATACCTAGAACTGTCCAACTAGTAACAGCACTTAAATACTTACTGATGACCATTTCCCCTGGGCAGAGGTGGGCCAGAGTGAACATCTACTCCAGCAACTCTAAGTGAACTATTTTCATGTGGGGCAGTAAAAATGTTCTCTCCTCACTCATTTCTAATCAAGATGATATTGCTTGATTGGCTGAGTGGAAAACATAAAATATGAGGACACTAGATTCCTTTTTCCCTTAATTGAAAAAAATCTATGAAATAAAAGAGATACATAGTTTTTAAAAATATGTATTACCAAGAGGCATCTAACCAAAACAAGTTTGATCACACAGCCTCATTCCAGATATTGTTAAGCACTGTAAGCAGTTTTTTGTAATATTCCTTTCATAATTCTAAATGTCATGCTTATGCTAATTCCTAACTTGTCAATTTTAGACAATGTTGACTTGCTGTGTTAAAAATAATAAGTTTTGGGCTTCCCTAGTGGCCCAGTGGTAAAGAATCCTCTTGCCAATGTAGAAGACATGGGTTCAACCCTTCATCCCAGAAGATCTCACATCCCTCGGAGCAACTAAGCCCATGTGCCACAACTACTGAATCCACATGCCACAACTACTGAAGCCTGCGTGCCCTCGAGGCCATGCTCCACAAAAAAGGAAGTCACCACACTGCAACTAGAAAGTAGCCTCCTGCTCACCTAACTAGAGAAAGTCCTTACACAGCAATGAAGACCCAGCACAGCCATAATAAATAAAATTATTTTTAAAAATAAATAAAAAGAGTTAAAAAAAAAGTTTTAGGGACTACCCTGGTGGTCCAGTGGTTGAGCATCCATGCTTCCACTGCAGAGGGCATTGGTTCAATCCCTGGTTGGGGAACTAGGATCCCACATACCATAATGTGCAGCCAAAAATAGTAATGTTTTAGCTTTCATATACCACTCCTACACTCTCTCTTCTTCCTCCAACATCTCAATAAAAATTAACTCAGTAATCAGTATTGAATACTGTACTCAACACATTATTATAAGCATGTAAACATTGTTCACAACTAAATCATGTGCTGTTACCAGAGCTTCCTTTCTTATATATTTTGTTTTCCTTTTAGGTTAACTGCCTTATGTTTGTAACTTTCCACATGCCTCTTACCAATTCTTCCACAATAACCAAACACCAAACTCCTGTTGACTCATTCAAACATTCGTTTTCTAAAAACTGTTGACCATTCTCATCTATTGTGTCTCAGCCTATTCTCTTCACAGGTTTATGCCTCTTAAAACCCATTATGATTATTCTAGTAAGCTTTCAAAAAGTAGTTTAAGTGTATGTTTAATCTGCCAGGTTTAGCCAGAAATTAAATACATCCTACTATGGATTTTGACTTTTATCAATTTTTAAGGAAATGGCACATAACTATCATTATTATCTAGTATTTCATCAATTCTAAGGTGCACAGTTTTCTCACATTTTATCATTCCTATAATTGGGATGCATCTTATAATCAATGATATATGTTGTTTAATTGGTAGCTTTTTTCTCTTAGCAGTACATAAAATACTAGTGCATCCTACAACTGATGGCATCTTAGAATTGATGAGATGCCTGAGACAGTCCCATCAACAAAATATGATACAAAAAATCAACTAAAATTAAGTGAGCGAAAAATTTTAGTATTATTTTCCAAAAGGCACAATTGTTTACCTAGTCAATCATAAAATCATTTGAGCTGCTGTGCAACGCTAGGAATGTAAAATGGTACAGCTGCTACGGAAAACAGTGCGGCGGTTCCTCAAAAAATTAAAAATAGAATTACCATATGATCCAGCCATTGATCATGATTCTGGGGATATTAAAAGCAGAATTTTGAAGAGACATTTACATAACCATGTTCATAACAGCATTATTCATAATAGCCAAGAGGTAAAAGCAACCCAAATGTCCATCCACAGATGAATAAACAAAATGTGATATACACATACAATGGCATATTATTATTCAGTTTTAATAACATGAATAAGCCTTAAGGACATTATGCTAAATAAAATAAGCAAGTCACAAAAGACAAATAATGTATGATTCCATTTACATGAGATATCTAAAGTAGTCAAGTTCACAGAAAGTAGAATGGGAGTTGCCATAAGTAGGGGAGAGGAAAATGAGTTATTTAATGGGTAGAATTTTAGTTTTGCAAGAGGAAAAAGTTCTGAAGATCTACTGCATAATGAAGTGAATTTAACACTACTGAATTGCACATTTTTAAACGGCTGAGAGTTAAAAAAAAAAACTTACCAAATTATAAATTTTAAATATATACAGTCTATTGTGTCAACTATACCTCAATAAAGCTGGTTAAAAAACTGAAGAAACAGGAGAGTTCAAAAAGTTTTGGGGTATGAGACACTGATACAAAAACAAAAGCTTTTCTATCTATCCACCTAAATGTTTCGCTCTGTTGTTGTTGTTTAGTTGCTAAGTTGTGTCCAATTCTTTGCGACCCCATGGACTATACAGCCCACCAGGCTTCTCTGTCCATGGGATTTCCCAGCCAAGAATCCTGGAGTGGGGATTACCATTTCCTTCTCCAGGGGATTTTCCCGACCCAGGGATCAAACCCGTCTATACTGGCAGGTGGATTCTTTACCACTGAGTCACCAGGGAAGCCAGCCTTACTTTTGCTTTACGGTTTTATAATTCAAAAAGTAATTTCACAAGCTCTGCTTTGTTTAAAGTTTGATACCGATTTTTTTAAAAAGTGAAGTACTACTATTACCCTTTAACAGATCAGAAAACAGATCTTAACAAAGCTATATGTTAAGTATTTACCCAATGGAGAGCTTGTACTTACCTGAACCAGATATTCTGACTTCTAGAAAATAATTTTTCTACTCCAACAACACAAAGAAAAAATATTCCATTCATAACTGTAATAAAAATATAAAATACTTGGGAATTAATTTAAGGAGGCCTATGTGATCTGATGGCTCAGATGGTAAAGAATCTGCCTGCAAGACAGGAGACCTGGGGCGCGTGCACACACACACACACACACACACACACACACACACACACAGAGTGGAATATTACTGAGCCATAAAAAAAGAATGAAATAGTGACATTTGCAGCAACATAGGCAGTCCTAGAGATTATGACACTAAGCAAAGTCAGTCAGAAAAAGACAAATGCCATATGACATCACTTGTATGTAGAAACTAAAATATGACACAAATAAACATATCTGTGAAACAGAACACACTCACAGACATAGAGAATAGATCTGCAGTCACCACGGGGGAGGAAGGATTGGGGGAGGGAAGAATTGGGAGTTTGGAATTAGCAGATGCAAACTATCATATATAGGATGAATAGATAACAAAGTCATATTATACAGCAATGGGATCTATATTCAATATCCTGTGATAAACCATAATGGAAAAGAATATGAAAAAGAACATGTGTATACACATGTGTAACTGAATCACTCTGTTGTACAGTAGAAATTAACACAATTATAAATCAACACTTCAATAAAATGAATTTTTTAAAAAATATGCTCAATATCACTAATTATTAGAGAAATGCAAATCAAAACTGCAATGAGGTATCACCTCACAATGGTCAGAACAGCCATCATTAAAAAGTCTACAAATAAGAAATGCTGGAGATTCCTCCAACTATTACTTGGAGCCCCTGGATCAGACATCCTCACTATGAGGATTAGGAGAATATGTTGCCTCACCAATTTAGGGACAACGCCCCTTGTCAGCTCGGAAGCAGTTATGGAATGAAAACGACGCCCCTTTTCCCTAAGCAACATAATTCTCCTAAAAGAAAAGGGGGGAATGAGAGAGTCATTTCCTAGGCAGGTTGATAAGAAGTCTAGGGGTCCCCAAGGAGAGAGAGGTCTGGGATATTCAAGGAGGAAGAAAAGGACAAACTTTTTTACTTTTTTTCCTCTACATTCCTTAGGATTATATAACAATAATGTATCCTGCCTGAGGACAGTCTTTGGATTAAACCCTCTGGCTAATTCTGTTATCTTAAAATGTAAATTATGGGAGTAGGTCTGGTCTTTACAAGGATGTATCCTGCCTGAGGACAATCTTTGGATTAAACCTTCTAGCCAACTCTGTTATCTTAAAATGTAAATTATGGGAGTGGGTCTGGTGAGGTCTTTGCAACCTCCAGACATTCTTTGGATTCACTGGAGAGTATATAACTCCATTGCTAACACTAGCAAAGGGGTATTCTTTTGCCCCCTTCTGATGCCCATGTGAGAAGCTTTCTCTATCTCCTTTATACTTTAATAAAACTTTATTACACACACACACACACAAAGAAAGAAATGCTGGAGAGGGTGTGGAGAAAAACGAACCCTCCTACACTATTGGTAGGAATGTAAATTGGTGCAGCTACTGAGGAAAGTAGTTACATCAATTTTTGCAGGGGTTCCAAAATCACTGCAGATGGTGACTACAGCCATGAAACAAAAAGACACTTACTCCTTAGAAGAAAAGTTATGACCAACCTAGACAGCTTATTAAAAAGCAGAAACATTATTCTGCCAACAAAGGTTCATCTAGTCAAAGCTATGGTTTTTCCAGTAGTCATGGATGGATGTGCGAGTTGGACTATAAAGAAAGCTGAGCATTGAAGAATTGATGCTTTTCAACTGTGGTGTTGGAGAAGACTGTTGAGAGTCCCCTGGACTGCAAGGAGATCCAAACAGTCCATCCTAAAGGAAATCAGTCCTAAATATTCATTGGAAGAACTGATGCTGAAGCTGAAACTCCAATACTTTGGCCACCTGATACAAAGAACTGACTCACTGGATAAGACCCTGATGCTGGGAGAGACTGAAGGCAGGAGGAGAAGGGGATGACAGAGGATGAAATGGTTGGATGACATTACCAACTCAATGGGCATGAGTTTGAGTAAACTCTGGGAGTTGGTGATGGACAGGGAGGTCTCACATGCTACAGTTCACAGGGTCGCAAAGAGTCAGACACGGCTGAGCAAATGAACACTGAACTGAAGAGAACTGTGGAAACCAGTATGGAGGTTCCTCATAAAACTGAAAATAGAGCAGAGTTAACATATGATCCAAAATTTCCATTCCTGGGCATATATATGGAGAAAACTAATTCAAAAAGATACAAGAACCCCAATGTTCACTGCAGTACTATTTATAAGAGCCAAGTCATGGAAGCAACCTAGACGTCCATGGATAGATGAATGGATTAAGAACATGTGTGTCTCTGTGTGTGTGTTTGTCTGTGTGAGATAAGAGTATTATTCAGCCATAAAAAATAATGAAATAATGCCACTTGTAGCAACATGGCTAGACTTAGAGATTATCATATTAAGTGAAATTAGACAGAGAAAAACAAATATCATATGATATCATGTATATGTTGAATCTAAAATATGATACAAATGAACTTCTTTAAAAAACAGAAACAGGGGACTTTCCTGGTAGTCCAGTGGTTAAGACTCCATGCTCCCAATACAGGGGGCATGTGCCTGATCCCTGGTCGGGGAACTAAGATCCCACATGCTTACCAAAGGGGAAAGTGCAGGGGATAAACTAGGAGTTTAAGATTAACAGATACACACTACTATATACAAAATAGGTAATTAACAAGGACCTACTATTTAGCACAGGGAACTGTACTCAATATCTTGCAATAAGCCATAATAGAAAAGACTATGAAAAAGAATACACATATATGTATAGCTGAATCACTCTGCTGCACACCAGAAACTAACACGACATTGTAAATCAACTCTACCTCAATAAATTTTTTTGAAAAAAGATGAATAAATAACAACAGAAAAACAAAGCTAAAAAGAGGTGAAAGTGGTTGCCTATGATAGGAAAGAAGTGGGAATAACGAATATTTTTCATAATAACCTGTGTAGAACTATTTGATGCTTTAAGCTCTATGGATAAATAATTTTGATGAAAATCTTTTTTAATTTATTCTTTTTAATTGAAGGATAATTGCTTCATTGTGTTGGTCTCTGCTATACATCAGCGTGAATCAACCACAGGTAATGCACACGTCCCCTCCCTCCTGAGCCTCCCTGCCATCTCCCAGCCCGCCCACCTCTCTGGGCTGTCGCAGAGCCGTCTGAGTTCTTGGGTCCCACAGCAGAGGCCCACCGGCTGTCTGTCTTACACATGGCAGTGTGTGTGTTTCCATGCCACTCTCTTCAGCCACCCCACCCTTTTCCCTCCTTCTGCCTCCCATGCCTGGGAGTCTGTTCTCTATGTCTGCGTCTCCACTGCTGCCCCGCAATTAGGTTCATCAGTACCATCTCTCTAGATTCCATATATATATACATTAATATTTGATACTTGTTTTTCTTTCTTACTTCACTCTGTATAATAGGCTCTAGATTCATCTACCTCATTAGCACTGACTCAAACACGTTCCTTTCCATGGCTGAGTAATATTCCATTGTATATATGTAGCACAGCTTCTTTATCCATTCATCTGTCGATGGACATCTAGGCTGCTTCCATGTCCTAGCTCTTGCAGATAGCGCTGCAATGAACATTGGGGTACACATGCCTTTTTCAATTATGGTTTTTCTCAGGGTAGTGGGATTGTTGGGTCATATGGTAGTTTTATTCCTAGTTTTTAAAGGGATTTCCATATTGTCTGATGAAGATCTTTTTGAAAAAGTACACAGCCCCATAATCTTCATTTGCTATTGCTTTAAAAAATAATAATAAATACATTTTGAACTCCGGGATATCCTCTTCTTAAACTTATCTTTTGTGAAATGCAACAGAACATTTTACAAATTTAACTAAAATCTAGGAGGCAAAACAGCTTACTCAAGGATTCACACAGGATTGGCAAATGACCACTATATACATACAGAAAAAAAAATTAGGCCTCTCCAGGGAGATCAATTTACCTACCTGATGAAAGAAGTACGTAACAGCAAGGTCATTGTCATTTAAGAGGATTTCTTCTTCTGTCGTAAAAAGCCACTTTCGAATGGTCAAGCAGGTACCCGGCACAGCTGATGTATAATTCTGGACGTAGAGTTTATGGGGAAATTCATTAGGTGCCAGCTTACGCACTAGAGAGGAGACAAAACAAAGACAGCCAGAGTGAGAAGACACATAAGGCATTTCCTTAGTATCAACTGTGTAAAGCAGACAAGAATGGAGTTGATCATTAACCAGGACATCAGCTTAGACTGTCAAGAAGCTCTGCCTTGGGACCACAAAATATCCATTTTTCTAGCCAAATCTATACCTTCTAATATGACTAGCCAGTTGAGCCTCAAGCTAACTGAAATCTCTCACCTGAATGACACACCCTTCAGTTAACATGCTGACTCTGCAGACAGCACCTACTCCAAAGTCAGTTAAAATATCTGATCCATTATTGGGCAAGTTATGGCAATGACCACTGAACCTCTTTAGAGCAAGTCTCCCCTTTTATCCAGCTATAGTGCATTTTATTTACTTATGGTGCTTTTATTGTTAAGAGCTGAAAGACTCTCCCTATCCCTCCACAAATATAAGACATTCATCAAAGTGAAAAGTGTCTTCTGGGTAGCATTATTTCCTCTTCCTAACAATGCTCAAGCAAGATAAAACACTACCACTTTTAATTTCTATACTGTTTCTCTTGAAAAAGGCTGAGTTCTTTCTCTTGATGTTTACTGTCTTTATATAGAGATACCAAGGGAAAATTTCATGCAAAGATGGGCACAATAAAGGACAGAAATGGTAAGGACCTAACAGAAGCAGAAGATATTAAGAAGAGGTGGCAACAATACACAGAAGACCTGTACAAAAAGGATCTTCACGACCCAGATAATCACGACGGTGTGATCACTCACCTAGAGCCAGACATCCTGGAATGTGAAGTCAAGTGGGCCTTAGGAAGTATCACTATGAACAAAGCTAGTGGAGGTGATGGAATTCCAGTTGAGCTATTTCAAATCTTAAAAGATGATGCTGTAAAAATGCTGCACTCAATATGTCAGCAAATTTGGAAAACTCAGCAGTGGCCACAGGACTGGAAAAGATCAGTTTTCATTCCAATCCCAAAGAAAGGCAATGCCAAAGAATGCTCAAATTACTGCACAACTGCACTCATCTCACATGCTAGCAAAGTAATGCTCAAAATTCCCCAAGCCAGGCTTCAGCAATACATGAACCATGAACTTTCAGATATTCAAGCTGGATTTAGAAAAGGCAGAGGAACCAGAGATCAAATTGCCAGCATCCGTTGGATCATCGAAAAAGTGAGAGAGTTCCAGGAAAACATCTATTTCTGCTTTATTGACTATGCCAAAGCCTTTGACTGTGTGGATCACAACAAAATGTGGAAAATTCTTTAAGAGATGGGAATTTCAGACTACCTGACCTGCCTCCTGAAAAATCTGTATGCAGGTTAAGACGCCAAAGTTAGAAATGGACATGGAACAACAGACTGGTTCCAAATCGGGAAAGAAGTACATCAAGGCTGTCTATTGTCACCCTGCTTATTTAACTTATACGCAGAGTACATCATGAGAAACGCTGGACTGGATGAAACACAAGCTGGAATCAAGATTTTGCCAGGAGAAATATCAATAACCTCAGATATGCAGATGACACCACCCTTATGGCAGAAAGCAAAGAAGAACTAAAGAGCCTCTTGATGAAAGTGAAAGAGGAGAGTGAAAAAGTTGGCTTAAAACTCAACATTCAGAAAACTAAGATCATGGTATCTGGTCCCATCACTTCATGGAAAATAGATGGGGAAACAATGAAAACAGTGACAGACTTTATTTTGTTGGGCTCCAAAATCACTGCAGATGGTGACTGCAGCCATGAAATTAAAAGACGCTTACTCCTTGGAAGAAAAGCTATGACCAACCTAGACAGCTAATTAAAAAGCAGAAACATTACTTTGCCAACAAAGGTCCATCTAGTCAAAGCTATGGTTTTTCCAGTAGTCATGGATGGATGTGAGAGTTGGACTATAAAGAAAGCTGAGCACCAAAGATTTCATGCTTTTCAACTGTGGTGTTGGAAAAGACTCTTGAGAGTCCCTTGGACTGCAAGGAGATCCAACCAGTCCATCCTAAGGAAATCAGTCCTGAATATTCATTGGAAGGACTGATGCTGAAGCTGAAACTCCAATACTTTGGCCACCTGATGCAAAGAATTGACTCATTGGAAAAGACCCTGATGCTGGGAAAGACTAAAGGCAGGAGGAGAAGGAGATGACTGAGAATGAGATGGTTGGATGGTATCACCGACTCAATGGGCATGAGTTTGAGTAAACTCCGGGAGTTGGTGATGGACAGGGAGGCCTGGTGTGCTGCAGTTCATGGGGTCGCAAAAAGACAGACACGACTGAGTGAACTGAACTGAACTGAAAAGCTTAGAAAAGAAGGATAAGATTAGAATCCTAGTGTCCTGGTTCCTTAGCAATCCTTTGCAACATTTATATCTGCCTATTAGACTACAGAGAGTTGGGAAGACAATAAATAATTGAGAAATAGTTGCTTTGGAGGGAATCAAAGTTGTTCTACCTTGACCTGCGACGACAGGTCAAGGCGACAACAATTCAGGGCGATTCAAATCTCCCAAACTCTCTCCCTTTCCAGAATGGGGAAATTCTGATCTATTGATATTATCTGTTGTTTCTGGCCTTACCCCTATATATGTATGATGTGAAAAAACCCATAAACCATTGGAAATCTGTCATTTAAAGAGAGCCTTCTGACTTCCTCCCCCCTTTGTGGTCTCAATGAAACTGTTCCTAGCTTTTATAAAATAATATGTAAAAGAAAATCTTTGTCACCAGGCAACAAAACTTCCTAGAAAAAGGATACCTGTTTACACAGAAACTTAAACACATGCACTAAAGCAAAGCCTTTCAATCAGTGTATCTCTTTCTAACTCCTGAAAATAAAAAGCTATTCTTAAAAATCTACAAAAAGCATAAAGAACACTAAAACAAGTTGTAGTTAAATAAAATCTTTTTAAGGTGGTTTCATTAGAATATATTAATTTTGAATCTCTGATTTTAAAAAATCTCATGAAAATATCTGCTTCAGTGCTGGGTGCAAGTAATCAACACTGACAGAAGAAGAAAAAGGCGATCAGATACCTAGACTTGGGCTTAATGGGATTTGTCCTGTCTGCTTGTTAGAAACAGTTCCAATTAGTGGGACTGCCCTGTATCTTCAATATCTTCTTCTCTAGGCCAACAGTTTCAATCTGACAGCTTCTGGGATATTCGGTACATTAGTATTAGAATAAAATATTCCCAAACTTAATATCAGTCACTGGCACTTACCAAAGGAATGATTGATCACTTCAAATAAGGCAAAGTAATTCACTGTTGTACTGTCCATGCCAACCTTTGCTGCAATTGCCTAAAGTGTAAATGAAATACATTAGTTAGGGACACTAAGCAGTTTCATGGGGCTGGGAAAAGACGGGTGTATGCATGAGAAGCAGGGGGAAGAGAAGGGTCTTACTATCTTGGTTTCATATAAACTAAATCCATGGACCATAGCTACTCTTCTTTGTATGTATGTATACATGCATGAAATAAAAGGGTAAAAATACCTATAGTATTTGACCCAAATAGCTATGATCTCTAAATATGAATTTTAAAGCTGATTAATAGTCTCTCCTTAAATATCAGCTTTGCTCTCTGAAATGTAACTTCATCTCATAAGGGTCTTTTTTAACAGCACTTAACAAGACATGTGCTTCACAAGGACAGATTTTAAGAGGAAAATAAATTCTTATAAATATCTAGTCTTACACATTCAGCCTACATTTTAATACAGGCTGTTACCATACAAGATCTATATCTTTGGTTCTTGAGCTTAAAATACTGGTTATCAATTTTGTTCATACTTCACAAATTATTCTTGTTTACTTTTCAGATAATCCATGTTTCATGCTTGGGACCTCCATTTCCTAAGAATTATTGTCATTCTTATCCACATGAAAAAAGCAAAATGTTGGAACAACAAAGACACTTTGAACAAGTATCAGTTCTTCTCTCTAGAAACTAAGGTCCTAACATGACAAATAAAAACAAGATCCATATGCAGATAAAAGAAAACTGAAATTACATACAAACAACAACAAAACACAAAGCAAAAAACACAAGCTAGTAGTATCAAAATTCCTTTTCAAGGTCAATCCCAAAATGTATAAATAAGATGTTAATTAAACAAGACGAAACTGTTGGGTATTAGTGTCTCAGTAAACCAAACAGAAGTATATCCTTCTTCCCAGATCTGCTCACGAAGCAGACCTAGGGTCATCCCTGAAGTGAGGTAGAAACTGGAGACTGTAAGTGTTCTAAGTTACAATTCTATACTGCACCAGACAGAAACTGGTATCTTCTCAGGGTTTGGAAAATGGCTTATAGCTAGAAGTCTCAGTGACTGGGTAAGGAGAAAACTGAAAAAAAAAATTAGACTTTTGTAGAGAAATATTGAAAACAAAACATCAGTAAGCTATATAAAATTAATGTTTTCCTTGTAATCAATCTACCATTTTATAATTTCTGAAATACCTCAGATCCTATACATACTCTTTGCCATGGTATACAGTAAATGTCTGGGGGATAATTTATTTGCTACAAAGTAGAAATAAGCACTAATATCCAAAAACCTGCTAGTCTCTCTGAAAACCTTTATCAAATCAAGATTAACAACCAAAGAAAAGGCCTAAAAGAAACAATTATACCCAGCACCCGGATCATGATCTTTAAATACCATTCCTCACTGAAAGGAAACAGGACTCCTTGGGGAAATGGCTGATTCTAGATCTAGTATAGGAAATATACAAAGATGAGCCCGAAGCACCAAGCAAAAAGCAAGGATGCTATCATAAACAAATGAACTGCACCAAAAAAACCCACAGGAGCAGACATGAAAGAGCTGCCAGTGACCAAAGACAGAACAATGTGAGCACCAAAAAGAATACTGCTTTTGATTAAATCATACTGAGTACCTAAAAACCCACATGATACTAAAAAAAAAAAATCTCATTGGATATCACTGGAATCAATAAGGGCACCATTTCTTTATACCACAAATTGGCAATAAAACGAAAGAATTACATATTTATCTCCCCTTCCCTACAAACTGTATTTCAGGATACCAAATAACCTTCGTTGATAAGGGAACATTCTTATAGAAGAATTCGAGTTAATAAATGTGAAGACGTGAGAGAAGTGGAAAATCAGCATTTTGCAACCCTTAATAAAATCACTGGTTATAACAGCAATCATCAGTGAAAAACTCAATGAATAAATAAATTGGTGGAGTAAACAATGGAGATATCAAGTTATTACCACCTAAACCTACTAATTAATCACTAAAAGTGGATAACCAGATATTGTGTTCCACCTGTTGAGAAGTAATATGAAGTACATAACACAGATTACGAAGTAGTCTTAACAGAAAAGCTGAATCTAATCGAGCCTCTAGAGCAAAATTACAGTTATAGAAAATACAAGGAAACAGAAAGACATATTAAATGATATAAATAGACAAAAGAAACAAATGGGTAAATTCAGAATGTGGAACATTCCACAGGACACAGACCCAATTTCTGCAATAAGGCAAAAAATCCGGGGGGAAAAGTTGGGGAAGGGAAGGAAAGGGAGCCTGCCCTATATTAAAACAAACATAAAAACCAAATATCACATGAGGACCTTGTTTAGATCCAGATTTTAACAAACCTATTGTAAAGAATCATTTTTAGACAACTGGGAAAACTTGACTATGGATTTGTTATTAGTTAATACCATGTAAGTAGTTAATTTTTTAGGCTTGATAATGGTTTTGTGATTATATAAGAAGAATGTCCATATTTTTTAGAGAGGCATACAGAAATGCATTCAGGTCCAATAACATGGAATTTGTCATAAAATATTTAAACAAAGGAAAAGGAAAACTGGATATAGAACACAAATGTGGCAAAATCTTGAGGATTATTAAATATGAGTAATGAGAACATGGGACTTTATGGTACTATTCTATTTTCAGGTACATTATAAAGTTTTTACAATTAAAAAGAGGGGGTACCAATCACAACCAATACGACCTAAGATATTTACTGCCTTTCTTTTAAGCAAGACAAAGTACTTACAAATTAATAATAATTAACATCAACACTAGCAGCTAATATTTAATAAATTTATTACATGTCAGATACTCTAAGCACTTTATATGTATTAACTCATTTAATCTATCTTTCTCAGTTTTAAACCAACAATGTCAAGTCTACTTGTTCAAGTTTAATTTACCTGATATACTTGGTCTGTAGTACTATTCTTTTTAACCCTGACTGTAACTGTCGTTCCATCTGGTAATGCTACTCTCAGCTCTACATCGGACACACCATTGTAATTCTGGGGAAAAGACAGAAAAAGAATTAATTAAAAAAAAATTATGACCCAGTATATCTTCACTCTCCTTGCAACATGCTAGCTAAACAACAACCTAAACTTGTGATGGAAAGAAAATGAGTTTCAATGAAAAGGGGAAAAAAGACATCTTATAAATCAATACATTTACATTTTATAAGTCAGTCATAAAGCTAACTTTCGGCTCCAGCAAAAGTTAACCTTTAAGAGGAACAGGAAGGAAAGAAATATGTTAAACTCAATGTGTGCATATCCAAAACAGAAAATTTGTGTGAAGCAGTCTAGGTCAAACACAGATGAAATTTTTGGCTTACTTTCAAACATTCAGAACTCACAAATGAGAAAACAAAACAACGAAAGCAGTAGTTTCAACAAATAATATCTGGTTTTAAATGGTCAGGCATGGGCTTCCCTGGTAGCTCAATGGTAAAGAATCCACCTGCCAATGCAGGAGACACAGGTTTGATCCTGGGTTGGGAAGATTCCCTGGAGGAGGAAATGGCAACCCACTCCAGTATTCTTGCCTGGGAAATCCCATGGACAGAGGAGCCTGGTGGGCTACAGTCCATGGGGTCACAAAGAGTTGGACACAACTTAGCAACTGAACAACAACAATACCAGACTGGCTCAAGTGAAATTCTAAGTTCCTTTCCAGATTCTGAAATAATCACCACACCTTTGAAAGGAAAAATTAATGAAACTCAGGAATCTGCATTAGTCTGATGTACAATTTTCTTAAAGCGAAGAGTAAACAATTTTTATCCTCCTTAATTCAAAAGAAGTCCTTTTCTCTTACTGCTTTTTATAAATTTACACATTCCTCTAACAAACTGTGACCTTGGCATTTTTACTACAGAGAACAACTATTTACTAAATACCACTTTTTAAAAAGTAAAATTGCCTAAAATCATCCTAAGCATTACTTTGTTATAAGCCCTTGTCTGCAAGAACTTATAATCCAGTTGGGAAAATAAAATATATACATATAAAATAATCAATGAATAACATACTAGTACAGTAGCATTACACAGTCATGTGTCTAATCAATTAGTATTCATTAAGCACCTACAATATGTTTGACATTGTGCTAAGGCACTGGGAATATGAAGATGATCAATATTTAGCTCTTGTTCTGAAGATCTAATGTACAGCATGGTGATCATAGTTAACAATACTATTTCATATATCTGAAATTTGCTAAGGGGCAGATCAGAAGTGAAGAAAGGAAGGAAGGGAAGATGGAAGGATGGAAGGAAGAAAAGAACAAGAAGGAAGGGAGGAAATAGTAATGAGATGATAAATATGTTAACTTGACTGTAGTGATCATTTCGCAATTTATACAGATATCAAAACATCAAATCATATACCAAAATATATACAATTCCTATTTGACAATTATGTCAAAAAGCTGAAAAGAAAACAATTAAGATTTAGCTCTTACCTACAGGTAGCTCATACTCTAGTAAAGTAAAATTATAAAGTGATAACCTGACTATATGTATAAAAAATAAGAGAATGAGATAGCAACAAGGTGACAATTAAGTGGTACTGACTGCAGAAATTCTTGGTGGAACAGAAAATTAATGACGTGAACATCAGGGAAGGGGTCAAAGAGAAGGTGGACCTAACACTAGGACATGAAGGATAAGCAGAACACTTAAAAAAAAAAAGAAGTTGAAAAATTAGTCATTTGGAGAATTTATGGCAATTCAATCCAGAAACAAAAACTTCCATTTTCCCCACAAGGAGCCAAGAGGGAAATAGTCACTGTAGTGGGTATTCACCTACCTCATCTGATTCTGATAGAAATTCCTGCATGATGTCACTTTCGCCAATGACTCGTATTGAGCACACTATAGAAAACAAAGATAGAATCTGGCATGAGGCCCTAAAATTAAGAATATATAGTCAAGAACCTATCAAGATTTAAATATAAATCATCAGTAGCAGGCAATGCTGAAATAGTATGCCATTCATGACACATGGTATTTTAAGGCACAACAAACATTTACATATGAAGTAGAACTGAGGAATAACAGGATGTACAAAGATACAGCTTCCTAAAAACATTAAACATAGACAAAGGAAGTCACTCATAAAAGAGAAATAAAAGTTCAGTAAATCCAACTTTGATGGCTTGTGTTAATAAGCCAGAGAATAGAGCAAGAGCACGGACAATTACGAATGTATCAAACACACAATTAAAATACAAAGAAAAATATCTATTTGGCATAGGAGAAGGTCAGTAAGAGAATCATTAACATTCAAAGCCATTTTGGAAAAAAAGGGGTAATCAAGTATTAAGCTGAGTACATCTTCTCATCTCACTAAGTTTAACTTCAAAACAACTACAACTGAAAAAAAAAAAGAGAAAAAGGGAAAAGGAAGGAAAGGAAAACAGGCAGGTAAGCAGGTAATCATCTAAGAGAGTCAATTTCCTAACATTCTCATGGGGATAATAAATTACACAGCTGATTTTACTTCATTTTATTAAAAAAAAATTGTACTCTTTTTCATTTCCCAAGGGCTGTGTTTAGAGGCCATTCCACCTTAGAGAAGTTAAAAATAGATGAAGTTTAACTACCTTCTATGGAGGAAATGGTTTTTCTTCAGGGAAAGCTCTCTACCAAAGTTTTAAAAAATTCAACTAGGTCAATTAGTTCTTCTACAAGGACACAGAATTACTAAATACCACGTAAGACCATTATTCTATTAAATGAGTATTTTAAAGAAAAAACTATTGCACGCCTAGCAAATTCTATAACTCTATAATATATCAAAGCAAGGTCTCCTCTCTGAGCCACAAACTGAACCATCATATTTAGGAGATTCGTGTCATCTCTCCCTGCCTTTCTAGATAAATGAATGTCTCAGCTTCCAAAGATTCCTAATGTCTTGTCTGCAAGTCCTGAGATACTAATAACAAGTTAGTTATAATATTTCTACCTATAACCTGCTAAGAACAAGGGGACTTTAGCTTACTTACAACTCAGCAAACCTGTCCAAAAGGAATAAGGAGTTTTCAAGTAGGCTATGTCAGTAAACTAAGAATCACTTTCGTAAAAATGTCTTAAACACCTAGCTTCCAAATACATTTAGCATGTTGAGTGTGTATGTGTTTGCTGGCAAATAATATAACCCTATAAATATAGGTCCTTGACGCATAAAAAATAATTATGCATTTTTTTTATTGTTGTTAAGTGTTCAGTGAGTCAATAATATAGGCTATTAACTGCTGTACTGAACAGTTCAGTGTTGGCTTTAATGCTCAGATCAATCAACATCTATAGTCAGAAACGTGACTTTCACTATTGAGTTTCAGGAACTTAGCTATGCAGCTTAAGAGCCACAACATACTATCTTGACCCTATGTTTACTCAAGATAATAGAGTTTAACAGGCTGGCTTACCTTTTTCTAGATATTCTTCCAACCCCCGACGTCGGGCATCTAATTGCTGTTCTGATAAAGAGAATGGCCACTTCCCTGGAAGTCGGGGAAATGTAAAGTTGGCAAACTCTCTCTTCAGGTTCTGGTGTAAGATGGCAAACTCCCGGTACCGCTTAGAACACAGCTGCCTCCCTGCCATGTAAACATTGTAGACCTGGTGAGGGGGAAGAACAAAAAAAAGCCTACTTACTATATATTAAATCACAGAATCATCTAGAGTCAGGTTCAGATTAACACTGGTTAGGTCAGAGAAGGCAATGGCACCCCACTCCAGTACTCTTGCCTGGAAAATCCCATGGACGGAAGAGCCTGGTAGGCTGCAGTCCATGGGGTCGCGAAGAGTCGGACACAACTGAGCTACTTCACTTTCACGCATTGGAGAAGGAAATGGCAACCCACTCCAGTGTTCTTGCCTGGAGAATCCCAGGGACAGCAGAGCCTAGTGGGCTGCCGTCTATGAGGTCGCACAGAGTCGGACATGACTGAAGTGACTTAGCAGCAGCATAGGTGTATTTCTCTATGTACTTTAACAGAGAATTTATGTTCAAGGTCACCATAAAACAAGATTTACTTTTAATAAACATGCCAGAAATTGTATGTAAAAAAGACAGATACTGCCTTCAAGGGGCCCATGATCTTATTTTTGCTATTACAATTACCTCCAGCACACTGTTTTAAACATCTTTGGAGGCAATTATCGGTTTTTATTTTCAGAAAGTTAAAAATCATTTAAAGCCAATGTGAATGAACAAGCAAGCAAATTTGGAGAGATGTAAAAAGTCAGAATTGATCATAAAGCAAAGTGGCTGACATTTGTGTGTGAACCACATTTCCAAAGAAAAGGTCTAAAAAATGATGTAAGCAATATTGGTATTTTTGCTACAAAAAGATCATTTTTGCCAAAGCTCCTTTTTAAAATCAGATGTCCCTAGTTTTGGTCTTCTCCTTTCCAACATTAAAACAGAGTTAACAAAAAGCTGAAGAATAAATGTACTCTAAGGACCTCCTCATAATAATAAACAGTTAATAATCCTCATAAGGAAGTAGACAGATATTTGTCTATTGTTCACAGATGCATGCCAAGCTTCTAGAATAGGGCCTGACACACGGTAGGCACTCGGTAAATATTTGATGAAGAAATGAGTGTATATATTGGCAATTCTTAGATATGTGTCCTCATAAAGGAAAGTGGTGCAATACATGATCCAAAAACACCAAGTAAGTAACTGTAGTCTCAGAACATATCAAATTACGCAGAGATGGGAAAATTAGCCCCAAATCACACTTACTGGCTTAGCAAAAATCACTCAAAAATTTAAATGTGCACAAAACAGGTCATCTACTCGTGTAATCAAGAGTTAGTCACTGAACATAGAATCGACTGGTGGTTGCCAAGAGGGAAGGTGTAGGGGGAGGGATGGGAGGAGGAGGCTGGGGTGACCAGATGTAAGCTTTCATATACAGAATGGATGAACAACAAGGTCCTACTGTACAGCATAGAGAACTGTACTCAATATCCTATGATAAAACATAATGGAAAAGAACATAAAAGAGAAAGTGTATATATATGTGTGTGTGTATATATGCATGTATGTATACAGAAAAGAACATATATATATTCTTACAAAAGAATATATATATATAACTGAATCACTCTGTTGTACAGATGCAGTTAACACAATTACTCTAAATCAACTATACTTCAATCTAACAAATAAAGACTTAGTCACTGAGAATGTATACACCAAAGCATTTCCTTCAGTCTCAAGAAGAATCTTTTCCATGCTTCTATGATTTAAGAAGTATAAATTAAATGTAACAAAAATTTAGTCATTGAAAACTCCTCTCTCGCAACTCTCCTTCTATGATTCCTCCCCTAAGCAAAGCCTCTAACTACTATCAGTGTCCAGGGATGAATATGATCCTGATCAATGAGTTTTCTTCTTGTAATTATCACACAAATTTGTAACTGATTGTAATGAACCACACGTAATACCAAGTATTCCCATCACTGCCTTCTAAAGAAAGACTATGACTACATTTCCCTAGTGACGATCACTTAAGTGATCTCAAGTCTAACAAAACATTTCTTAGGGTAGAAAGAACCCTAAAACTTAAGAGGCCTTTGTGACAATTTCAACCCTAAAATTTCAGTTTCTCATAAAGTGCGAACAGTAACATCAAATAGCCTCTCACCACCCACCTCTTCCCACTTAAATGTGAAGTCAAAGGGAACAGAACTATAAATAGGATGCCTGACAGTTCAGTAATACATTCATGCAGGTAAGAATGGCTTCCACAAGAGCTAAACCATTTTTAAATTAGTAGTGCTTAGCAAACGAAAACCATACAAAAACATATTACAACAGTGATGCTTTGTTCTTCACTTGTCCTTAAAATTAACCTACGATCCATTAGTATTCATTTCACTGATTTGGACACACTCATTTGCAAAGAAAATGACTGATTCCCTGCTGAATCAACTCGTGAAGGTCCATGGACCATGAGAAATGACCACGGTCTCATTACAAATGAGAATGGTCCATCAGAAAATATACTTGCCAGACATGAAGGAGATTATCATAAAATAGGGACTAAAGATATAGGCAAGCAGGTAGTACTTCTAGATTCCATCTTAATGTAAACCCCAGACTAGCTGGCTCATACATGGAATTAGACAGTTTGTCTAGCTTGCGAGAACATGTTGAATTTAATGATCACTGGTCACTGTCTTCTCCAAATGACCATATCCTAAAAAATTTCAAAAGTTGGAATGTTCAGATTGCAAAGTCAGCTTCCAAGGGTAACAAGTTATTGCCCTCTTGAGATACTCTTTGCTGAGTTAAACCCAATGAGGGAAAAGGAATGAATTATGAGTGGGGAAAGTGTAAAACTTATGTGATCAGTGATCTGATTTTGTCTCTCTGGATTCTGCAAATAAAAGTTTCAAAATTCAGCTTTGAAATAATTTCTAAATTTCTCTATATGTGAATGTTGAAACTCCATGCCATGCCATTTTGCTTTATCCTCATGACTTAATTCTGTGGAATGAATGCCAGAAGGTGGTAACTGATAAATTCTCACAAAAGCACAAACCACTGTAGGGAAAGCAATTCTAGTAATATTTGGGCTCTATATTCAATATGAAAAAACAAAATTCCAGATAACAGAGATCTTTATTTTGTTGGTTCCTTAATCCCCACTTACAGATTTCTTAAGGCTTTTAAATGGTAACATCTCATTCTGTGTAAGATCTGAATATTAAAATGTTCTCACTTTCTCAAGCCTCTAGTAACCCACAGGAATTACGCTACTGAACACACAGAAGAGAGTCTCCTTTAACAGTGCAAAAGTGATCAGACACAATATTGTGAAGCAGTTATCCTCCAACAAAAAGAAAAAAAGAATGACAACACCACCCAAGTTCTGCCTACAAATGTCAAACAGACATTCATCTGGTTCATGCTATTGATCTGGATAAATCCTCAATGTACATTAGGACCAACAAATTGTTTCCAATGCCACCTTGCCATTTAATCTTGCTTTTAGCTGAAAACATGTCTTCCAAAGGACACCTTATTGGCTATTCACAAGCTGATTATAATAGCAAAAGAACATTCAGCATTCTTATCTGATTTCTGAGTGAAATGTATGAGATCCTTAACTAAGGGATTCTTTCCCAATGCTGAAGTATTTAGGTTTCTTCTTGGAAAAAAAAAAATCAAAAGACAACAAGATGCTCCTAAAGAACTTAGGCTATGTGTGTGTGTTTTCCCTAATGTAGATCATAAATGGCATCTGTTTTCTTTATTTGGACCTCAGGTGTATAGAACTGGGTTAACAGCAATCCTTGGTTCATAACACAGTCTCATTTTGATGAACTCTGTCTGGATATTTAATTTAGATATTTTTATCTTTTAAAATTTATTTTAATTAATTGATTTTTTTTTTTTTTGGCCACTCCACATGGCATGTGGGATCTTAGATCACCAACCAGGGATTGAACTCACACCCCCTGCAGTGGAAGCACAGAGTGTCTTAATCATTGAACCACCATGGAAATCCCAATTTAGTTATGTTTAACATTGTAAAAAACAAACTAAAAGCTAAGACCGTGACAAAAACATTTCTAATCACATAGTCTCTGCCTCCTTCACCCCATCTCCCTGCTTCTCTCTCAAAATTATTAGGCTCAACCATGTTTCATTATTCCCTTGTTTTTCTTTTCACAGTTTATTCCTACGTTCACATGTAATCTTCACGTTTTTATTGTTCACGTTAATTTTTTGGCTGCCGTGGGCCTGTGCTGCTGTGTGCGGCCTTTCTCTAGCTGCGGGAAAGCAGGCCTACTCTCCAGCTGCGGGGAGGCGGGCCTTCTCTCTGGCTGCGGGGAGGGGGGCCTACCCTCTAGCTGCGGGGAGGCGGGCCTCCTCTCCGGCTGCGGGGAGGCGGGCCTACCCTCTAGTCGTGGTGCGCGGCTTTCCGTGCAGCAGCCCCGCTTGGTGCACAGCACAGGCTCTAGAGCACATGGGCTTCAGTAGTTGTGATACGTGGGCTCAGTTGTGGTGCATGGGTTTAGCGGCCTCAGGGCACATGGAATCTTCCCAGACCACGGATCAAACCTGTGTCCTCTGCATTGGCAGGCGGATTCTTAACCACTGGACCATCAAGGAAGTCCTTATTTTAATTTTTGGAGGATATTTCAGTTTTATAAAAAGTCTAACATGCAGAATGAGGCTTTGTGGCACTTATTTTTTCACACAGTCTCATCCACAATGCTATCTATCTTTGTGGTTTATTCTATTGTACGTAACACTTTGTTGTTTTGCATTTTTTAAAAAATCTGTTCTGTTGACATACATTCAGGTTGTTTCTGGGATTTAATATTTCTTGGTTTTAAGTATTATGAACAATGCTACTGTGAACATTTGCACATATGCCGCCTGCAGTACATACATTAATGTAAGAGATTCTCCTGGATATACTCCATGTGAGGAACTTCAGGATTATAAGGTATGTGAATATTCAACCTAAGGAGACAATGCCAACTTATAAGCTAAAGCAGTTACATAAACTTATACTCCTTACACTCCTTTTCAGTAATAATATAAAAAGATCCTCTTAATTTTTGCAGATGGAATGGCTATGAAAAGATTTCTTGCTCTGGTCCTAATTTACAGTTCCATGATTATTAATGATGTTGATCATTGTCTCTCCATATATATTTATTGGCCAGCTGCCCAGGGATCAAGGCTCACCCACCACTGGGCCAACATCAACTGTGGAAAACCCCAGACCCCCAGTCAGCTGAGTCAGGAACTGGCCCCACTTACCAGCAGTCTGACATCTGACCCAGAACCCTCCCAGGACACGGCCCCACCCACCAGTGGCTGACAGCTTCTGCACTAGGCAAGGCTTGGCAACGAACCCAATCAGGGGCCAGCAATGCCTACCAATGTGCCTCACAGTAGTCAGCCTGCCACAACAGAAGGGCTCATGCAGCCCATATAGACGGCACCCCTAAAGCATAAAGGTCTGGAGACCAGAAGCAAGTATGCTGCTGGCCCATAGGCATTTCCTACTTAAGGGCACTTCTCCATGATAAGGAAACATACCAACCTACCAAACACATAGAAACAAAAACACAGAATTAGGCAAAAGGAGGCTACAGAGGAATATGTCTCAAACAAAGGAACAAGACAAAATCCCAGAAAAAGAACTAAGTGAAATGGAGATAAGCAATTTATGCAACAAAGATTTCAAGTTAATGATCATAAAAATGTTCAAAGAACTTTGGAGAAGACTAGATGAACACAGTGAGAAGTTAGAATTTTTCTAACAAAGAGTTAGAAAATATAAAGTAGACCCAAACAGATGAAAAATACAGTAACTAAAATAAAAAATACACTAGAAGGATTCAATAACAGATTATACAGAGAAATGAATCAGAAAACTGGAAGACAGAGTAAAGAAAATAACTCAAACTGAACAGAAAAAAAACGAAAAATTATTTTTAAAAATGAGAACTTTAGGACAACATCAAGCATATAACATTCATTTAAGAGGGGTCCCAGAAGGAGAAAAGAAATAAAAGGTGCAGAGAGCATATTTGAAGATGTACTAACTAAAAACTTTCCTAACTTAGGAAAGAAAGCAGACATCCAAATCTGGGAAGCACAGTGAGTCCCAAACAGACCAACCCAAAGAGGACCACACCAAGACACACTGTCATTAAAACAGCAAAAATTAAAGATAAACAGAGAATATTAAAAGCAACAAAGGAAAAGCAACTAGTTATGCACAAGGGAACTCCCATAAGGCCATCAGTTGGCTTTTCAGCGGAAACCGCAGACCAGTAGGGAGTGGCACAATATACTATAGCGATGAAAGGAAAAAACCCACAACCAAGAATTCTCTACCTGGAAAGGATATTATTCAGATTTGAAGGAGAAAATCAAAAAAGGTTTACAGACAAGCAAAAAGCTAAGAGTTTAGCCCTATGAAACCAACTCAATAAGAAATGTTAAAGGGACTTCTCTATGCAAAAAAGGCCACAACTAGAAATAAGAAATTAGGAAAGGAAAAATCTCATTGTTAAAGACAAATATACAGTAAAGGTAGCTGATTAGTCGATTATAAAACTAGTAGGGAGGTTAAAAGACAAAAGTATCAAAATCATCATTATCACAATAAGCAGTTAAGGGATACACACATCAAAAAAGGATGTAAAATATGATGTTAAAAACAATAAACATGGTGAGCAATAAAAACACAGGATTGTTAAAATGCATTCGAAATTAAGGGATTAGATTAGAAACTTAAAATGATCGTATAGACAGACTGCTATACATAAACTTCATGGTAATCACAAACCAAACATCTACACAAGATATACACACAAAAAAGAGAAAGGAATCCAAACATAACACTAAAGACATGGCAAAAAGCAAAAGACAAAGAAAAAAACAAAAAAGGGTCATAAAAACAACCCCAAAACAATTAATAAAATGGCAGTAAGTACAAATCTATCCAATTACTTTAAATATAAATTGACTAGGTACTCCAACCAAAAGACACAGAGCTGCTGAATGGATATACAAAAGAGAACCATATACATGCTGCCTGAGAGAAACTCACTTCAGGTCTAAAGACACACAGGCAGAAAAGGAGGGAATGGAAAAAAGTATGCCATATGAATGACATGAAAAGGAAGCCAGGGTAATAATACTTGTATCAAGCCAAATATACTTTAAAACAAGGTCTGTAATAAGAGATAAAGAAGAAAATTACGTAACAATCAATGAATCAATCCAGTAAGATATAACATTTGTAAATATACATGCACCCAACATGCTGTTGCCGCGGTGTTATGTCCGCCGCTCAGTCATGTCCGACTCTGACACCTCATGGACTATAGCCCGCCAGGCTCCTCTGTCCATGGAGTTCTCCAAACAAGAATACTGGAGTGGGTTGCCGTTCCCTTCTCCAGGGGATCTTCACAACCCAGGGATCAAATCCAGGTCTTCTGCACTGCAGGCAGATTCTTTACCATCTGAGCCACCAGGGAAGTCCATGCACCCTACATAGGAGCACCTAAATACATAAAGCAAATATTAATAAATATAAAGGGGGACAAATGGACAGTAAGACAATGATAGTACAGGACTTCAACACCACACCTACATCAATGGAGAGAGAATCCAAACAGAAAATCAATAATGAGGGATAGTCCCAGCAACCCAGTGGTTAAGACTCTGCACTGCCAACCCACTGCAGGGGTTGTGAGTTCAATCCCTGGGGGCGAAACTAAGACCCACATGCCAAGTGCTATGGCCAAAAAAAAAGAAGAAAAAGAAAATCAATAATTAACACTAGCCTTAAATGACACATCAGACCAGATGGACTTAACTGAACAAGTTGCTGTTGTTGCTATTCAATCACTCAGTTGTGTCCGACTCTTTGCAATCCCATGGACTGCGGCATGCCAATCTTCCCTGTCCTTCACCATCTCCTGGAGTTTGCTCAAACTCATATCCATTAAGTTGGTGATGCCATCCAACCATCTCATCCTCTGTTACCCCTTCTCCTCCTGCCTTCAGTCTTTCCCAGCATAAGGGTCTTTTCCAATGAGTCAGCTCTTCCCGTCAGGTGGCCAAAGGACTGGAGTTTCAGCTTCAGCCATCAGTCCTTCCAATGAATATTCAGTGTTGATTTCCTTTAGGATTAACTGGTTTGATCTTCTTGCAGTCCAAGGGACTCTCAAGAGTCTTTTCCAGCAGCATAGTTTGAAAGCATCAATTCTTCAGCACTCAGCTTATTTTATTGTCCAGTTCTCACATCCATATATGACTAATGGAAAAACCATAGCTTTGACTATACGGACCTTTGTAGGTAAAGTAATGTCTCTGCTTTTTAATATGCTGTCTAGGTTTATCATTCCTTTTCTTCCAAGGAACAAGTGTCCTTTAATTTCATGACTGCAGTCACCATCCACAGAGATTCTAGAGCTCAAGAAAATAAAGTCTGTCACTGTTTCCATTGTTTCCCCATCTATTTGCCATGAAGTGATAGGACTGGATGCCATGACCTTCATTCTTTGAATACTGAGTTTTAAGACAACTTTTCACTCTCCACTTTATCAAGAGTCTCTTTAGTTCTTCTTTGCTTTTGGGCATAAGGGTGGTGTAGTCTGCATACCTGAGGTTATTGATATTTCTTCCCACAATCTTGATTTCAACTTGTGCTTCATCCAGCCTGGCATTTCACATGATGTACTCTGCATATAAGTTAAATAAGCAGGGTGACAATATACAGCCTTGACATACTCCTTTCCCAATTTTGAACCAGTACGTTGTTCGATATCCAGTTCTAACTGTTGCCTCTTAACCTGCATACAGGTTCTCAGGAGGCAGGTAAGGTGGTCTGGTATTCCCATTTCTTTAAGAATTTTCCAGTTTGTTGTGATATACACAGTTAAAGGCTTTAGCACAGTTAATGAAGCAGAAGTAGTTGTTTTTCTGGATTCTCTAGCTTTTTCTATGATTCAACAGATGTCAGCAGTTTGATCTCTGGTTCCTCTGCCTTTTCTAAATCCAGCTTGTACATCTGGAAGTTCTTGGTTCACATACTGTTGAAGCCTAGCTTGAAGGATTCTGAGCAGTACTTTGCTAGCATGTATAACATCCCACCCAAAAGAAGCAAATTTTTCATTCTTTTCAAGTGCACGTTGAACAGTCTCCAGAACAGATCACATACTAGACTACAAAACAAGTCTCACGAAATTTAAGATTGAAATCATATCAAACATCTTCTCCGACCACAATGCTATGAGACTAGAAATGAATTAGAAGGAGAAAAACTGCGAAAACCACAAACACATGGAGGCTAAACAATATGCTACTCAACAAACAATGGGTGAAGAAATCAAAGAGGAAATTTAAAAATACATGGAGACAAATGAAAACACAATGATCCGAAACCTATGCAAACAACAAAAGAGGTTCTAAGAGATGTTTATAACAGTATAAGTCTACTTCAGGAAACAAGAAAAATCTCAAATAAACAAGCTAAACCTACACCTAAAGTGACTAGGAAAAAAACACAAACAAAACCTAAAGTTAGTAGAAGGAAAGAGACCATAAAGATAAGAGCAGAAATAAATGAAATAGAGACTAAATAACAACAGAATAATAGAGAAGACTGATGAAACTAAGAGCTGGTTCTTTGGCAAGACATTTTTAATGTACTGAAAGAAAAAACCATCATCCCTGAATTTTATGCCTTTCAAACATAAGGGTGAAATAAAGACTTCTTCACATCAACAAAAGCTAAGAGAAATCACTGCCAGCAGATCTACACTACAAGAATATTAATGGAATTTCTTCAGGCAGAAGGAATATGATACCAGATGGAAACTGAAACTACAATTACACAAAAGAATGAAAGACATAAGAAATGGAAATATGTGCTTAAATATAAAGAAACTCTTCTCATTTTCGATCTCTTTAATTACTTAAAGCAAAGACAACAACAAAATCTCATAAAATTTATCGTACATAAAGAAGAAAAATGTATAACAGAAGCACAAAGGATAAAAGGTAGAAATGAAATATACCATTAGTAAATTCTCACACTGAGAAGCAATAATGTATTAAAGATACTATTTATAAAGATGCATACTGTAAACCTAGAACAACAACTAACAAAATGAAACAAATTATAGAGAAATAACATGGTATCATTACAAATATTCTATTAATTGAAAAAAGCAAGAAAGGAGGAATAAAGAACAGATGAGATGCAGATAACAAAGAATAAGATGGCAGATTTAATTTTAACTATATCAATAATTATACTAGGGAAGCAGACTACACACACTAAATAAAAGACTAAGATTGCCAGGCTGCATAAAAAAGCAAGACACAATTATATGCTATCTACAATAAACCCATTTCAAATATAATTAAACAGGTAGGTTAAAAAGGATGGAAAAGATATCCAATGAAAACAATAATCAAAAGAAGGCTGAAGTGACTATTAGTGGCTATATGTTAACATTAGAGAAAGACTTCAGAACAAAGAACATTACAAGAGAGAATGTTTAAGGGATCAAAAAATGGGTAGAAATGAAGATTAGGCTTCAGGTAAACTCACTATAGACCAACCCTCCCAGTGAATAACCACAAACTCTGGGAAAAAAATACAAAAACCAATTACCTGAGGATTCTGAACAGTACCCTAAAACTGTAGACAGGAGTCAAAACATGAAGCAACTGACAAAGAGTTGGGGAGTTTCCTACTTTTAGGGAGTTTTGCTTTGATAGTGGACCTCAGTCACATAGTAGCATAACTTAAGCAACTAAAACTCTGATAGACATCTTTCTGGCTGGAGGAAAGAGAGACAGGTTCTGGGCAATCACAGATGCCACGAAATGAGTGGAGAATCCCAAAGGAGAGAGAATCAGAGAAAGAGATGCCTTAACTCTATGAGCAAACATCACATACACCTCAGGCTGATTCCTCCCTAAATGATATACACACAGGACAGATTCAAAAGCAGCACAGCAAAAGCTTAAAGAATTGTAATGAGACTTGTACAACTCACAGAAGCTGACACAGCATACTCAGTTAACTGCCAGCTAAAATAAACACACCAACATTCCTCAGAAGAATATCATAGAATCCAGAGCCTGCACAATTGTAACATTCGTTAATACCCAGGACACAATCCAAAATTACTCACTACACAAAGAACTCAGAAGATATGAGCCATTCACAAGGAAAACAAAAACACTAAACAGAGGACAAACTCAAAACGACTTAAATATTAAAATGTTTAAACATATACTCAATGAATACAAAAATAAAAACACACATATAAATTCAACTGATTTTCAACAATAACGTCAAGATGTTTCAATGGGGAAAGAATGGTCTTTTCAACACATCTGCTGAAACAAGATGTCCACATTGGGGCGGGGGGGAGACGGGAATAATCTTGACCCCTAGATCATACATATAAAACAGTCAACCCAAAATGCATCACAGACCTAAACATAAGAATAAAACTGGGATTTCTCTGGCAGTCCAGTGGTTAAAACTCCACACTTCTACTACAGGGGGTGAGGGTTTGATCCCTGGTCAGGGAACTAAGATCCTGCATGTCAAGCATGGTGCAGCCAAAAAAAAAAAACAAACAAATAAGAAAACCAGGATCCAGCCACTTTGGAAAACAGTTTGGCATTTCCTCAAAAAGTTAATGATAAAAGTTATCATATAACCCAGCGATTGTACTCCTAAGTATTTCTTTCCAAGAGAAATGAAAACAGGTATTCACACAAAAACTTGTACACACATGCTCAATCCAGCATTATACATAAGAAGCAAAAAGTACAAAAAAACCAAATGTCCATCAACTGAAGAACAGATAAGTTAAATGTGGTATATTCATAAAACGGAATGCCATTTGGTTGATACATGCTACAACATGGATAAACCTTGAAAACACATATGGCTTCATTTATATGAAACATCCAGAATGGGCAAATCTACAGAGATGGAAAGTAGATGCCTAGGACTAGAGGGGATAGGAGGTTTGAAGAATGATGGCTAAAGGGTACAAAGTTTCTTTTTGAGAGGATGAAAATGTTCTAAAATTGTGGTGATAGTTGCACAATGCTGAGCATACCAAGAACCACTGAACTGCATACTTTAAATGGGTGAATTTATGATATGTGACTCAAACCTCAAAATAAAGTTATTGCAAAAACAGAAAGGTAAAACTATAAAACTTTCTTAAGAAAACATAAAAGATTTGCATCCTTGGGGCAGGCAGATTTCTTAGAAATGCAAAAAAGTATTATCCATAACAGAAAGAAATTGACAAAGCAGACTTTATCAGAATTTATAGCCTTTTTTTTTTTTTTTTTCCAAAGGCAGGTAAAAATAAAATAAAAAGGCAAGCCATAGACTGGGAGAAATATTTTACAAGGCATCTATCTGATAGAAGACATATACAGAATACATAAAGAACTCTTACACAAAACAAGACAAACAGCCCAATTTTTTAAACGGGCAAGAGTAGAACAGCTATGTCAACAATGAAGATATAAGAAAAGCCAGTAAGCACAGGAAAATACACTCATCATGTGCCATTAGGCAAATGCAAATTAAAATCAGAGTGAGCTACCATTATACTCAGAATGACCAGAATTTAAAAACTGAAAATACCAAGTGTTCAAGAGGTTATGGAGCAACTGGAACACTCCACTACAGATGAGAATACAAAAATAGTACAGCCTCTCTAAAAAACAGTTTATAAGGTTACTTACACTTAGCATTTGACCCTGCAATTCCATTTCTAGCTATGTATATACTCAAGGGAAATGAAAACATAAATCTACTTAAAAACCTGTACATTAATGTTATTTCACGGCAGTTTCAGTAATAATAGCCCAAACTGGAAACAACACAAAAGGGCAACAACAAGTGGATGGATAAATAAATTGTAATAGATCCATCCAATGGCATACTATCAGTAATTAAATGCAATAATCTATTGGTCTATGCAACCACACGCATCAATCTTACAAGAACTACACTAAGCAAACAAACCTAGACATGAAGGACTATATACTATATGATTTCATTTATTTTCAGTTCAGTTCATTTCAGTCACTCAGTAGTGTCTGCCTCTTTGCGACCCCATGAACCGCAGCCCAGGCCTCCCTGTCCATGACCAACTCCCAGAGTCCGCCCAAACCCATGTCCATTGTGTCGGTGATGCCATCCAACCATCTCATCCTCTGTCGTCCCCTTCTCCTCCTGCCCTCAATCTTTCCCAGCATCAGGGTCTTTTAAAATGAGTCAGCTCTCCGCATCAGGTGGCCAAATTATTGGAGTTTCAGCTTCAACATCAGTCCCTCCAATGAACACCCCAGACTAATCTCCTTTAGGATGGACTGGTTGAATCTCCTTGCTCTCCAAGGGACTCTCAAGAGTCTTCTCCAATACCACAGTTGAAAAGCATCAATTCTGCACTCAGCTTTCTTTCTAGTCCAACTCTCACATCTATACATGACTACTGGAAAAACCACAGCCTTGACTAGATGGACCTTTGTTGGCAAAGTAATGTCTCTGCTTTTTAATATGCTGTCTAGGTTAGTCATAACTTTCCTTCCAAGGAGCAAGCGTCCTTTAATTTCATGGGTGCAATCACCATCCGCAGTGATTTTGGAGCCCAGAAAAATAAAGTCAGCCACTGTTTCCACTGTTTCCCCATCTATTTGCCATGAAGTGATGGGACTGGATGCCATGATCTTAGTTTCCTGAATGTTGAGCTTTAAGCCAACTTTTTCACTCTCCTCTTTCACTTTCATCAAGAGGCTCTTTAGTTCTTCTTCACTTTCTGCCATAAAGGTGGTGTCATCTGCATATCTGAGTTTATTGGTATTTCTCCCGGAAATCTTGATTCCAGCTCGTGCTTCTTCCAGCCCAACATTTCTCATGATGTACTCTGCATATCATGGTAATCCAAGTCTATACCCCGACCAGTAATGCTGAAGAAGCTGAAGTTGAACGGTTCTATGAAGACCTAGAAGACCTGCTAGGGCTAACACCCAAAATAGATGTCCTTTTCATTATAGGGGACTGCAATGCAAAAGTAGGAAGTCAAGAAACATCTGAAGTAACAGGCAAATTTGGCCTTGGAGTACAGAATGAAGCAGGGCAACGGCTAACAGAGTTCTGCCAAGAGAATGCACTGGTCACAGCAAACACCCTCTTCCAACAACACAAGAGAAGTCTCTACACATGGACATCACCAGATGGTCAACACCGAAATCAGACTGATTATATCCTTTGCAGCCAAAGATGGAGAAGCTCTATACAGTCAGCAAAAACAAGACCAGGAGCGGACTGTAGATCAGATAATGAACTCCTTATTGCCAAATTCAGACTTAAATTGAAGAAAGTGGGGAAAACCACTAGACCATTCAGGTATGACTTAAATCAAATCCCTTATGACTATACAGTGGAAGTGAGAAATAGATTTAAGGGACTAGATCTGATAGAGTGCCTGATGAACTACGGGCGGAGGTTCCTGACATTGTACAGGAGACAGGGAGCAAGACCATCCCCAAGAAAAAGAAATGAAAAACAGCAAAATCGCTGTCTGAGGAGGCATTACAAATAGCTGTGAAAAGCAAAGGAGAAAAGGAAAGATATACCCATTTGAATGCAGAGTTCCAAAGAATAGCAAGGAGAGATAAGAAAGCCTTCCTCAGCAATCAATGCAAAGAAAGAGGAAAACAATAGAATGGGAAAGCCTAGAGATCCTGCCAAGAAAATCAGAGATACCAAAGGAACATTTCATGCAAAGATGGGCTCAATAAAGGGCAGAAATGGTATGGACCTAACAGAAGCAGAAGATATTAAGAAGAGGTGGCAAGAATACACAGAAGAACTGTACAAAAAAGACCTTCACGACCCAGATAATCACGAAGGTGTGATCACTCACACTCTACCTAGAGCCGGACATCCTGGAATGTGAAGTCAGGTGGGCCTTAGGAAGCATCACTACGAACAAAGCTAGTGGAGGTGATGGAATTCCAGTCGAGCTATTTCAAATTCTAAAAGATGATGCTGTGAAAGTGTTGCACTCAATGTGTCAGCAAATTTGGAAAACTCAGCAGTGGCCACAGGACTGGAAAAGGTCAGTTTTCATTCAAATCCCAAAGAAAGGCAATGCCAAAGAATGCTCAAACGACCGCACAATTGCACTCATCTCACACACTAGGAAAGTAATGCTCAAAATTCTCCAAGCCAGACTTCAGCAATATGTGAACCGTGAACTTCCAGATGTTTAAGCTGGTTTTAGAAAAGGCAGAGGAACCAGAGATCAAATTGCCAACATCCACTGGATCACTGAAAAAGCAAGAGAGCTCCAACATCCATTTTTACTTTATTGACTATGCCAAAGCCTTTGACTATGTGGATCACAATAAACTGTGGAAAATTCTGAAAGAGATGGGAATACCAGACCACCTGACCTGCCTCTTAAGAAAACTGTATACAGGTCAGGAAGCAACACTTAGAACTGGACATGGAACAACAGACTGGTTCCAAATAGGAAAATGAGTACGTCAAGGCTGTATATTGTTACCCTGCTTATTCATTTATTTTACATTCAAGAAAAGACAAAATACCGTGATAGAAAGGTGGTCAATGGTTGATAACAGCAGTGGGAGGGAGAGAAGATGACTGCAAAGGGGTATGAGGCAACTTTCTGGGACAAGGAAAATGTTCTATTATTGACTTGTGGTGATTAGAAAACTATGCACATTAATTAAAACTCACGAAACTGGACATTTAACAGTGATGAATGTTAATGCAAGTATATTATGCTTAATGAAGTTGATTTTTAAAAAAGGACAATTAGTAGTTTCATTCCTTTTCTAAGTCTACAGAGGTTCTCAAAGTCTTAGGCAACTCCCCAAAGGTGCCAACATCCAATGTGATCCATTTTTAGAACCTGACCTTGATTTCTACTTCTTACGTGTCTTATGATTAAAAGTACCTCTACAAAGGATTTTAAGAGACTACTACAAGCAACTTTGTGCCCATAAAATGGACAATCTAGAAGAAATGGACAAATTCTTAGATTAGTACAATCTCCCAAGACTGAACAGGGAAGAAATAGAAAATATGAACAGACCAACTATCAGTACTGAAATTAAATTAAAATTTAAAAACTCCCAACAAACAAAAGTCCAAGACCAGATGGCTTAGAAGGTGAATTCTACCAAACACTTAGAGAGGGGTTAACAGCTATCCTTCTGAAACCACTCTAAAAAATTGCAGGGGAAGGAACACATCTGAACTCACTCTGTGAGGCCACCATCACCCTGATACCAAAACCAAAAAAAGATATCTCACACACACACACACACAAAATTACAGGCAGATATAAAAATCCTCAACAAAATACTAGCAAACCAACTCCAATGATACATTAAAAGGATCATAAGCCATGACCAAGTAGGATTCATTCCAGGGATGCAAGGATTTTTCAATATTCACAAATCAATAAATGTGATACAATACACCACATTAACAAACTGAAGAATAAAAACCATAGAAAAAGCTTCTGATAAAATTCAACACCGTTTATGATAAAAACTCTTCAGAAAGTGGGCACAGACAGAACATACATCTACATAATCAAAGCCATATATCACAAATCCACAGCTAACATCATACTCAACAGTGAAAAGCTGAAAGAAAGCATTTCCTATAAGATCAGGAATAAGACAAGGATACCCACTCTTGTCACTTTTATTCAACAGTTTTAAAAGCCCTAGCCAAAAGCAATCAGAGACAATAAGAAATAAAAGGAATCCAAACTGGAGAAGTATTCAGTTTGCTCGCTCAGTCGTTTCCAACTCTTTGCGACCCCACAGACTGCAGCACATCAGACTTCCCTGTCCATCACCAACTCCCAGAGCTTACTCAAACTCATGTCCATCGAGACAGTGATGCCATCCAACCATCTCATCCTCTGTCGCCCCCTTCTCTTCCTGCCTTCTCTTTCCCAGCATCAGGGTATTTTCCAATGAGTCAGTTCTTCACATCAGGTGGCCAAAGGATTGTAGTTTCAGCTTCAGCATCAGTCCTTTCCATGAATGTACAGGACTAATTTCCTCTACGATTGACTGATTTGATCTCCTTGCAGTCCAAGGGAATCTCAAGAGTCTACTCCAACACCACAGTTAAAAAGCATCAATTCTTCAGCACTCAGCTTTCTTTATAGTCCAACTCTCACATCCATACATGACTACTGGAAAAACCATAGCTTTGACTACACAGACCTTTGTTGGTAAAGTAATGTCTCTGCTTTTTAATATGCTGTCTAGGTTGGTCATAGCTTTTCTTCCAAGGAGCAAGCATCTTTTAATTTCATGGCTGCAGTCACCATCTGCAGTGATTTTGGAGCCCAACAAAATGAAGTCTGTCACTGTTTCCATTGTTTCCCCATCTATTTGCCACGAAGTGAAGGGACCAGATGCCATGATCTTAGTTTCCTGAATGTTGAGTTTTAAGACAACTTTTTCACTCTCTTCTTTCACTTTTATCAAGAGGCTCTTTAGTTCTTTGCTTTCTGCCATAACGGTGGTGTCATCTGCATATCTGAGGTTATTGATATTTCTCCTGGCAATCCTGACTCCAGCTTGTGCTTCATCCAGCCCAGCCTTTCTCATGATGTACTCTGCATATAAGTTAAATAAGCAAGGCGACAATATACAGCTTTGACATACTCCTTTCCTGATTTGGAACCAGTCTATTGTTCTATGTCCAGTTCTAACTATTGCTTCTTGACCTGCATACAGATTTCTCAGGAGGCAGGTAAGGAGGTCTGGTATTCCCATCTCTTGAAGAATTTTCCACAGTTTGTTGTGATCCACACAGTGAAAGGCTTTGGTATAGTCAATAAAGCAGAAGTATATGTTTTTCTGGAACTCTCTTGTTTTTTCAATGATCCAACAGATGCTGGCAATTTGATATCTGGTTCCTCCGCCTTTTCTAAATCCAGCTTGAACACCTGGAAGTTCACGGTTCATGTACTATTGAAGCCTGGCTTGGAGAATTTTGAGCATTACTTTGCTAGCATATTAGGAAGTATTAGGTTGGTGCAAACATAATTGAGGTTTCAAACTGTGAATTTTAAAGCATTATAACTAGGCTCAAACACATCTTTATTAATCAAAATAGAAACCATTACAATCGACACATTTTTGCCAATGAGAAATGTTTGTCTATTCCTGTAATGTAAAAATCCATGCCTCAGGGTTCAAAAAACTCTTGAAAAGCATTTTCTGCCTCCTGCTGGTTGTGGAAGCATTTTCTGCAGAAAAGTTGTTGAGATGCTTGAAGTAGCAGCAATCGGTTGTGGAGAGGTCAGGTGAACATGGTGGATGAGGCAAAACTTCCTAGCCCAATTCGTTCAATTTCTGAAGTGCTGGTCGTGCAATGGGCAATCAGGCATTGTCATGGAGGAGAAGTGGGCCCTTTATTTTGACCAACACCAGCTGTTGGCATTGCAGTTTTCGGTGCATCTCATTGATTTGTTGAGCAGACTTTACAGATGTAATGGTTTCACTGGGATTCAGAAAGTTGTAGTGGATCAGATGGGCAGCAGACCACCGAACAGTCATGACCATGATCTTTTTTTGGTGCAAGTCTGGCTTTGGGAAGTACTTTGGAGCATCTTCGCAATCCAACTATGGAGCTGGTTGTCATCTACATTCATATAAAATCCACTTTTCATCTCAAGTCACAATTCGATCGAGAAATGGTTCACTGTTGTTGCGTAGAATAAGAGAAGATGAAACTTCAAAATGATTTTTTTGATTTTCAGTCAGCTCATGAGGTACCCATTTATTGAACTTCTTCACCTTTTCAATTTGCTTCAAATGCTGGCTAACTATAGGATGGTCAATGTTGAGTTCTTCAGCAACTTCTCACGTAGTTGTAAGAGGATCAGCTTTGATGTCACTTTCAGTTGGTCACTGTCAACTTCCAATGGCTGGCCAATACGCTCCTCATCTTCAAGGCTCTCGTCCTCTGTGAAAACTTGCTGAAGCAACACTGCACTGAAAGTTTATTAGCAGTTTCTGGGCCAAATGTGTTGTTGATGTTACAAGTTGTCTCTGCTGCTTTATGACTCATTTTGAACTCAAATAAGAAAATCGCTTGAATTTGCTTTTGTCTAACATTATTTCCATAGTCTGAAATAAATATAAAATAGACAGCTAATAATAAGTCATCAGAAAAAAAAAAAAAAACAGCAAGAAATGCACATTAACATGATGGACAACATGACCACATTTCTTTAAGAATATATTCCAGTATCAAGCAGTAAAGTTCAACAATGCAAAACTGCAATTACTGTTTCATCAACTTAATAGAACTGTCACAGTTTGCAGATGACATGATGCTATAAACAGAAAATCCTAAAGGTGCTACCAGAAAACTACTAGAGCTCATCAATGAATTAGGTAAAGTTGCTGGATACAAAATTAACACACAGAAATCTGTTGCATTTCTATACACTAACAATGAAATAATAAATGCTGGAGAGGGTATGGAGAAAAAGAAACCTTCTTACACCATTGGTGGGAATGTAAATTGGTGCCACCACTACGGAACACAGTATGGAGGTTCCTTAAAAAATTAAAAATAGAGTTATTATAGGACTCAGCAATCCCACACTTGGGCATATATCTGGAGAAAACTCTAATTTGAAAAGATACATGCATACCAATGTTCACAGCAGCACTGTTCAGCACAGCCAAGACACAGAAGCAACCTAAATATCCACTGACGAATTGGTAAAAAAGACAAAGAGCATTTATAGAATGGAGTATTACTCAGCCATGAAAAGAATGAAATAATGCTATTAGGGCTTCCCAGGCAGCACTAGTGGTAAAAACCCCGCCCGCCAATGCAGGAGACGTAAGAGAAGGGGCTCACCCCCTGGGTCAGGACGACCCCCTGGAGGAGGCGTGGCAACCCCTCCAGTATCCCTGCCTGGGAAATCCCAAGGACAGAGGAACCGGGCGGGCTATAGCCCACAGAATCACAAAGAGTAAGACAAGACTGAACCAATTTAGCATGCAGCACGCATGGATGGACCTACAGATGATGATACTAAACGAAGTAAGTCAGACAGAAAAAAACAAATATCATATGATACCACTTATATGTGGAAATTTTAAAAAATGATACAAATGAATTTATTTACAAACAGAAACAGGCTCATAGAGGCAGAAAACTTAATGGTTACCAAAGGAGATAGTGGGATGGCAGGGGGTGGGGGTGGGGCAGAGATACATCAGGAGTTTGGGATTAACATATATACACTACTGTATATAAAATAAACAAGGGCCTACTATATAGCACAGGGAACCATATTCAGTTATCTTTTAATAACCTATAATGGAAAAGAATCTGACAAAGAATAGATAGAGGGTTGGTCAAAAAGTCCATTTGAGTTTTTCCATAAAATGTCACAGAAAAACCAGAATGAACTTTTGGCCAACCCGATATATATGTATATGTATAACTGAATCACACCTGAAATTAACACAACGTTGTAAATTAACTATACTTCAATTTAAAAAAATGGTTAAAGACAAAAGGTATAGCACCTCTGTAAAACAAAACTCTAAATTTTGTGTGTATGGCTCTGAGAATACATACACCAGACTGACATAAAACCTACATAAAATTCTAGTAGCTCATTCGTATACAGGGGACAAATCTGTTTCAGAGACTACAACTTTAAAGAGCAGATCAGCTTTAAATAAATGTAGTCTGTTTGCCAATACCTAACAGAACATACTGCATTTTTCACAAAGATTAGTGAATTTCTCATTGTACCATTACTCCCAGACTAATCAAAGGTAAATAAAGAATACTGCAACCAAGGGAAAAATTAAGTAGATTGGGCGATCACTGAAATTAGGTTTTGAAGAACAAACAAAGGCATTAAAGAAAGGGGCTGGCACATATCATCCAAATTCAAGATGGGCTTTCCTGCATATCTACAACAGCAAGAAATTGGAAATGTATAAAGTAGCCCATGTGAATTGCATTCAGAATATAATGAGGCCCTTGGAGAAAACCCGAATTAACCATTCACACAGATATCTACAAAGAAAATGGAAAAGAACAAGACACGAAAGGGGTATAGGGCACTTGTAGGTTCTAACATGGACAAACGGTATTACCCAAATGCTTTAGAAGATACCACATTTTAAAATTAATCTTGTTCTATATCTCTACAGAGTCAACAGTGAGACACCATTAGCAAGGAGATATGACAATAAAAGAACAAACAAAACAAACGTACACATGATTCAATAGGCCCAAATGGAAACTTAAAACTGTCTAGAAATACTTAAGCAGAAATAGGACTCCTCTTCATTACTGCAGTTCACCCCTGCAATAAATCAGGGTCAGGGTATTTTATTTATGTGTAAACCCACATTCCTGGTAGGCAAACTGGCCTAGGTTGCAGTCATTTATCCCAGCGCACTAATATATATCATAAATTATAAGATTGGGAGAAACAAAAGCTAAGTGTTTGAGGATTGAGTTGGGCTGACACTCACCACAAATTTCTCACCATTCTGCTCCACATGTTTGTATGTGGGGACCGATATGGGCACTGCTTGCTTTTCTGTGTAATCATAAAATGATTGTCCCAACGAGTCGTCACTGGGATCTAGATTATCTGCCTCATGAGGAGGTACCGATAACACTGTCAAGATCAATTCCTTCTCGCCTGCTCGGATCAGGTCCACCACCTGCTTGTGTGTCGCCCCCTCAACATTCACGCCGTTCCTAAGGGGAAAAAGGGAAAAAGACAATCCCATAAACCAGAAGGGTCCAAACACCTTAGAGCTCCACCCTCCTGCCCCCACTCCAGTGTCATGAAGTGTGAACCAGAAAAGAAAAGGATCAGTTTGGTTCCAGCAAAGCTGTTTGTTTTTACAAATCATAATGTGAAAAAGTGTGTGTGAACTTAAGGCAGGGGGAAAAAATGTTAACAGGTGAGAAGACCTACTCTTCCTCTATACTAGAACTCCACACACAGCCTTAGGAAAACACACGGGAAGGAAGGTGAAGCTGAAGAGGAAACAAAGCTTTTAAAGCTGAAGAGTCCAATTTCCTCATCCTAACTAAGCATGTGTACAATACAATAAAGTGACTTTTAACAATCCTGCCATTTGAACTGTTCTGTGTCCTTTTAAAACCCCGTGGAACTGGGAATTTCATTAAAAGAAAAATTTTACAAAATGCGCTTCCATAATTTGTAAAGACTCAAGAAGTGTGACTGACTTAAGATAGTTATCTGGTGTTTCTATCTGATTTCTCCCCATATATTCAAGTCAGTCAACTTCATTTTCCCTTATATCAAGTTTTATTACCTCGGGAATTAAATGATCATATCTTCATACACACTAGTTTCTTCTATCACTCAGTTTTAAGAAAAGCAAGGAGATAACATCTCTAAAATTGTATTATCTAACCCAATATCCTTTGTTCTCTCCCAATCACTTCAATTAGTCTCTTTTAGCAGTCTATCTACTTTTTTCTGTTCTGTGCTGTCTCACTTAAAGCCCTGTGTAATCAGTTCAAACTAAAAAATGTACAGTTAAGGTTACATAGTAAATCAACCTACGCATTCTCCTTCCTGTTCCACGATGTATATAAAGGCTGAAACTAGGAAAAGTACAAGGTTTGGAAGAACAATAATTTTGTCAAGAAAGATGCTGAGTTTCACAAAACTCACCCAGCAAACTGAGCTACCTTCCCAGAATGCTGACCCAGCCTGCTATCTCAGCAAAAACCACTAGGCAGCTAGCTGACCTGGAGGTTCCCTCCATAGCTACCCCCAAGAGGGTGAGGAAATACACACCTGGCCTTTAGTCAATCTGACAAAAGTTTATTTACCCTTTAAACTTTTTCAGTCCTGTTCCAAATCATTAGGGTTTTTCCTTCTTGAAAATGATGCTAAGTTTAGTAACAAGCCTTCCACCAACTTTTCAATCACTGGAACTGTCTGTCAGCGTATGATATCTGAAATATCCATTTATATAAACAGAACAAGCAGGAGATCATCTAGCCAAGCCTCCTTCCTTATTTCGGGTCTAACAATCTAGCCAGTAAATTCAGCACTCTTGACATTTCACAACCTAAAATCTAACTTACACACATACACACACACACACACACATATAATATAGCAATTTTACAACTGGCTAGCTATAGAAGAAAATCAGCCCCCTCCACCAATGGAAATTTTAGCTTTTAAAGTTCAGATCAGGAGAAGGAAACGGCAACCCACTCCAGTATTCTTGGCTGGGAAAACCCACGGACAGAGGAGTCTGATGGGCTACAGTCCGTGGGGTAGCAAAAGAGTTGGACACAACTTCACAACAAAACAACAATGATTTATGTATGTATCTATATTCTGCTTTTCTATTCTTTTTCATTGTAGCATATTACAAGATTATTGAATATAGTTCACTGTGCTATATGGTAAATCCTTGTTGTTAAAAAAAAATAAAGTTCAGATCAGGTCAGACCAGTGACCAGAAGAAGTGGTCAGTTCTTTGACCATAAAGCAGGATGATAAAATAGAAAATGGGCTTTGGAGAGAGATCTACATGGGCTTAAATCCTGGCCCTGCCAGAAATGATCTTAATCAAGTCATTTGATCTTTCTTACCATTGCTTTCCACATCTATAAAATGGAGACAATAAGTCCCTAACAGATCACTGTGAAGATTAATGTAACATAACATTACATGTAATGTAACATGTAACTTGCTAAGATCAATGTCTGAATACTCACATTAGGTGTATTAAGGAAAAGAAGTACTATGTAGCTATGTGTTATGAAGAGATTTTGGTTAAAGAAGAAATGGACAACTAAAGCTGGGGACTGATAAAGGATTTCATCTAAATCTTTGATCTAATTAGCAGTTCTGGGAAAATGTTTTGATGGTAGAAGAAATAAAATTGAAAAAGTAAAAGTTAAAAAATCAACATAGAAAATTTGATCTATCCCTAGGAATCAACTTAACTTACAAATATCCTTAAGTTTTTTAAAAAAAAAAAAAACAAAGTGAAAAACTAACACTTCAGAGACTGAAGAAAACACCTTATACACTAAAAGTGTGGTTTTTATGTGAACACAATCAACTTTATGAGATGAGCTCTTAGGAAAAAAGTTAAGAAGCAATGCTCCACTCTTATTTTTCAGCTCCCTAATTCTTCCCCTTTAAAGGATTCCTAATCTGGGCTACTCTGTTGATAGGCTTGTGGCAGCAGCAGAGGAAAATCAGTGAACCCCTACAGAAATTGTATGTAAAATTGTATTTGTCTACATATATGCATTTTTTTTTTCCAGGGAAGAGGGCTAACAGCTTTCATCCGCTTCAAAAAGGAGTATGTAATCTCAGAAAGGTTAAGAACTACAGCTTTCAATACATACCTCCACTCATTCAGTTTTCAAGTTAGAATACACCGTTCCTACAGGTCCCTCACATAAATAAACCCTGAAAATCGGCAGAGAAACTTAAGTGAGGCTTACTCTAAGAGCAGCCAGCAAGCAAAGAAATTTGCTTGGGTTTCACTTCTTTAACAATAAGACCACACTTCAAATTGGCTATCATCCCAAATCCCTCTTAAAAAAAAAAAACAGAAACAGGAAAGAATTACCAGTATCGTATTCTAAACACACTTGGTAATACTTATCTGGTTCAATTACAGAAGGAATATTATACATTCGACAATTTAATACAAGCTTGAAACTTCTTCAGAGAATGAAATGGGTCAGTAAAAACCCCAGGATGTCAGATTTCAAAAAGAGTCCTCCATCCTCAAGAATTAAGAGGCCTTCATACTCATAAAAATGTTTATGATACCCCTTTTCTACAGGAATGCTACTATACCAGGCTCATATTAGGTGTGGCCCAGTCTGATCAATTCTGAAGACATAAATGAATGTAAAATATAAATTCTGCAATAAAGGGAACTTGCAGCACTATAGACTTCTGGTTCAAAGTGTGGGTTTTGGAGTTAAGCAAGACTTCGGTTTAAACGCCAATTGTGCCATTTAACAGATGAGACATTAGGTAAATAATTCAATCTCAATATTACTGAACTTCAATTTCTTAACCCAAATGGGGCTAATAATACCCTCAGCTAAGAGAGTTGCTGTAAGACCTCAAATGAGATAAAGCTCTAGAATACAGTAGTCACTCAACAAATGGTAGTTACTCATGTGATATTAATTATATCAGCCAGGTGAGCAGGTTGGTAGTATTTGGGGCTCCTGATGATACAAACCCTTTCTATGAACAATTTCCCTCGCGTTTCGTTTGTCTGTGTAACATAATCCAGTTGCCATTCATTTGAAAATAAATGATTGAGCTCTCGGCCAGTGATAACAGGAATCACAAGATAATCAACTTCAAAAGCGAACTACCACATCAGAGAAGCACTGAATTCTACACCACACAAAAGTAACTAACCACCCAGTAGGTTCTACCCATCAATGCTTCGTCCACAAAGAAAGGCTTAAACACATCATCAAAATTTTTCAACAGATACATGATTAAACAAATACAGCAAAATGTTAATTACAGAATCCAGATGGTAGGTAAAACAGGTATTCATGTGCAATCCTTCGATTTTTCTGTACGTTTGAAATTTTTCATAATACATTGTGGAGGGAAAAAGGAAGGCTTCTTTCCAAGCCTCCAAAAAAATCCACAACTAAGGCCAATTTTTTCCCCCTTAGCCAATTAGATGATATCCAATTAATTTGTGCCTTCAGCATTTTAAAGATACACTTTGATAATTTTAATAAAATGCCCTTCATTTTTTACATAAGACCAAAACTTGGCCCCATCAAGAGGCCTTTAGCTAGCTAATAAGAGTGACTTCAAGCTCTCCCCCTGGTGGCTCGGATAGTAAAGAATCTGCCTGCAATGCAGGAGACCAGGGTTCAATCCCTGGGTCTGCAAGATCCACCAAAGAGAATGGCAACCCACTGCAGTATTCTTGCCTACAGAATTCCATGGACAGAGGAGCCTGGTGGACTACAGTCCATGGGGTCACAAAGAGTCAGACATGAATGAGCAACTAATACTTTCACTTTTCAAATCTGGTCAGCTGGGGAAATTGCAAAACTAATATAAATACTCCCAAAAAGCAAAAAAATGCTCTAAACAGTCAGGATTTGTATACAGTTTATGAAGGAACCCATATATAATGAAAGTAGACATGGATGGAAATATGACAGAGTCAATCACTACATGTGGCACAGGAAGGAGCCCTTCCATGTGGCAAGCACAATATTGCTTTGACCCCCGTGACATGCAGGAAAGCAATTAAAGTGTAGTTAGTCTGAAGCCTGTAAAAAAACAGACAATAAATTCCTATAACTGCAAGCAGTAGGACACACTTCAATTCTAGAGGTTAAAGCATAATGGCTACATGTTCACCCAACAGTTAAATTAAAAAAGAAGTTTTGCCAAGGATATGGAAGAATCAGAATTCTCCTACATTGCTGATGGGAGCATAAAGCTAAAACTATCTGGCAGTTTCTTTAATACTTATTTTTATTTATTTTGCTGCTCCAGTTCTCAGGCACAGTACCTGGGATCTTTATTTGCAGCATGCACACTTAAGTTATGCCATGTGGAATCTAGTTCCCCCACCAGGGATTGAACCCAGGCCCCCTGCACTGGGAGCTTGGAGTCCTAGCCACTGGACCACCAGGGAAGTCTCTGGCAGTTTCTCATCATGTTAAATATACATTTACTATATGACCTAGTAATTCCACTCATAGGTATCTACCCAAAAGAAATGAAAACATGTCCATACAAACAGTTATAGTCAAATGTTCACTGAAGCTTCATTCGTAACAACCAAATGTCCATCAAGAGGTAAACAGAAAAACTGTGGCATATTCAAGAAATGGAGTATTACTCAGCAATGAAAAGGACCGAACTACTGATGTCCACAATATGGATGAAACCAAAAACACACTGAGCGAAGAAGACAGAAAAGAATCTTCTTGATTTGACTCCATTTATTTGAAGTTCCAAAACAGACTAAACTACTCTATAGTGATAATAATCAGACGGCAGGGAACAACATGCACACGCACACGGAAGCTTTCTAAAGTAACAGATGTGTTCTGTATCTTGACTGGTGTGGTAAATCTATACTTTTCTCAAATCTAAAATTGTCAAAATGTGTGCATGTAAACTAAGTGTGTATATAAGCTAAACCTCAATAAAGCTAATTTTAAAATTATACAATATCCTCATTTATAAATGTGAAATAGTAGTCATCAGAATGAAAGAGCCCCTATTCAACTTTTAGCTTACTCCGAATTTTTTTTTTGCTGTTATTGAATAATGTTATGAAGATCCTAGTAGATGAATCTATACACATATCTGCAATACAAAATTGTTTAATGGATAAAACACATCCTTTTTTCTTCACCTCCCATATCTTTGTGGAAAATACTTCATACTTTCATACTGAAAATACTTTCAGTACTTTCATGTCTCACAAGCCTAGTTCACAGAAATAATAAAGACAAAATTACGCCAGAACTAGTTTTATCCTTACTACTGATTTGGCACTGTCTTAGCATCCTATAAACAACAGAACACACATGTTATTTCGAGCCCAGTGTAGCTAAGAACCTCAGCAATGGATGATTATAAAGTTAAGCCAGAGAGCAACAGCATCTCTCTCAAGTTTATTAAAACCATAATGTGAGAAACAAACTTCAAACTCACTTAACACTTGATTAATACTATTATATTACATTATAAATATAATCAATCTTTTTAGGAGTCCTAGAATCCCCTTGTTAGATTTTTAAGCATTCAAAACTATAAAGCATTTTCTTCTCACAGAGTATTTGAAAAAGAATTTGTTCAGCCAAATAGCTAACATTAGAAAAACTTTTAATGACACTGAAGTACATCAAGCAAATGGGCTTACAACTTTCAAAAAATATTTAGAAAGACTATATGCAAACATGGAAAAGTCTGTACAGTATGCAATATGCAAAAACAAAGACTACCTACTTTGGAGGTTTTTGCATTTAAAATATAAAAATATTATCAATTGTGATTATAAGCACATAAGATATTTTTGTGCCAAAAATAGGCACGATATGTAAAATATGAAAATAACTGAGTTAGGGTAATTATGGAACTATGGGTAATTTTTTAAACCTAACAAATTTTTCCATCTTTTCAATTATACAAAGCTGTTTAAACAAACTCTCTATCTTCTCTATAATATATCTTCTTGGAAACTGGGTGAACACTTTACAAGTTAGAAAAAAACAGTCCCCTGACACTTTAAAAGAAAGACATTTCCTTTGACTTTTCACTGGTTGTGACTGCACAGTTGCATACAGTTATATTAGACACTAGACTATAAAAAGAAACCACTCTACTGAAATGTAAAGACATGTCCTTTTAAATTTTGCAGTTAAATGAACTGGCTGGTTTAGGTTGACTTCTTTTCATCCACCTCTGCCTCTTTGCTATCTTACTTAGGCAAACAATCAAGTCAGGGAATATTTTTATTGACTAATTGTCTCAGGAATGATACTGTCCTTTGCCCTTACACTCTGGAGATAAGGGACTCAGGCATGCATAGGCAATGAAAACAGCCAAAGGGACTCAAGCTTGAACGTGTCCACACCAAGGTATAATTCCAGATTACTAAATATCAAGAATTTTTTGGAATTCTGTTGCAGAAATAACATTTTAGGACACCTAATTTACTGATAGGAAAAGAGAAATACAATTAGAGAAAGTAAATGAGCAAAGGTTTCTAAAATGTTTGCACTTTTTTTTAACAAACAGTAAATCTGGTTAACGATTTTAAAAGTGCAAATATATTATCTCAATTACTTTTAATGTTAACATATGGAAAATGAGATGATGACTATATAAATAGGTAAAATACTCTTGGAAAGCAATTTCACTGGTAATATGCATCTAAAGTCATAAAAATGTTCATTTTCTTTCAACCCCAAGTGACCTGAGGATTTATCCTAAGGAAATCACCAAAATATGAGTTCCATGAAGACCAGAACTTTATAGTGGCATGTAGACCATTCTCAAGTATTTGTGGGAAGAAATGAAACAATTCTGAACACAGAAAAAGCAAAGTGCAAATATGTTCATCATTATTTAGGTTGTTTCCCAATTTCTGTTCTTATAAAAAGTCAACAATAGGGGGAAATGAACGGTCAAAAAAAATTATGGTAGAACAATTTGACTATAAAGCAATCATTTAAAATTTTAAATATGAACAAGATAATCTAGACATATATTTGAGTCAATGCTAAGAAACGGATTATAAAAATGCAACTTCTAAAAGATAACATGGGAGAAAATCTAAGTGACAGGTATGACGAGATTTTACACAACACAAATGTGATCCATGAAAAAAAAATGCTAAGATGAATTTTATTAAAATTAAAAATGTCCACTCTGCAAAAGATACTATTAAGAGAATGAAAAACAAACCACAGACTAGGAGAAAATATTTGGAAAATATATCTGATAAAAGACTTGTATCCAAAATATAAAAGAACCTTAAAACTCAACGGTAAGAAAACAAGCTAAAAACAGGCAAAAGATCTGGACACCTCTGAAGAGAAGATATACAGATAGCAAATAAGCATATAAAAGTTACTCAACATCACTCATCATGAGAGAACTGCAAATAACATTAAACACCTATTTGAATGGGTCTTTAAAAGATGATAATATCAAATGGTTAAGATGTGAAGCAATAGCAACTCATTCAATGGTATAGCCACTTTGGAAGACAGTTTGACAGTTTCTTTAAAAGCTAAACATAGTCTCACCAATAATATCCAACAATCACACTCCTAGGTATTTACTCAATAGAATTTACAACTTATATTCACACAAAAACCAGCATATAAATGTTTATGGCAGTTTTATTCATAATTGCCAAAACCTGAAAGCAACCAAGATGTCTTTTATATGTGAATGGATAGACAAAAATGGTACATCTAGACAGTGGAATATTATTCAGCTATAAAAAGAAATAAGCTCTCAAGCCACGAAAAGACATGAGGGAATTTTAAATGCATATTGCCAAGGGAAAGAAGCCAATCTAAAACAGCATTGTTTGATTCCAATTAATTACATGACATTCCAGAGTAGGCAAATATCAGTAGGCTGCCAGGGCTTTGGATGGAGTGGAGGGATGAATAAGTGAAGCAGGGGAGATTTTTACTGCAGTGAAACTACTCTGCATGATACTGTAACACTGCATACATGACAGGATGCACATGTCAAAACCTACAGAACTTTAAAACACAAAGTGTAAACCTTAAACCTTCAACAGAAAATTGGATTAAAGATTTACTGAGCATGGCCCTGCCCATCAGAACAAGACCCAGTTTCCCCCTCAGTCAGTCTCTCCCATCAGGAAGCTTCCATAAGCCTCTTATCCTTCTCCATGACAGGGCAGACAGACTGAAAACCACAATCACAGAAAACTAACCAATCCGATCACATGGACCACAGCCTCGTCTAACTCAATAAAACTATGAGCCATGCCATGTAGGGCCACCCAAGACGGACAGGTCATGGTGGAGTTCTGACAAAATGTGGCCCATTGGAGAAGGGAATGGCAAACCACTTCAGTATTCTTGCCTCGTGAACCCCATGAACAGTAGAAAAAGCCAAAAAGATAGGACACTGAAAGATGAACTCCCCAGGTCGCTAAGTGCCCAACATGCTACTGGAGATCAGTGGAGAAATAACTCCAGAAAGAATGAAGAGACAGAGTCAAATCAAAAACTATACCCACTTGTGGATGTGACTGGTGATGGAAGTAAAGCCTGATGCTGTAAAGAAGAATATTGCATAGGCCTGGAATGTTAGGTCCATGAATCAAGGTAAATTGGAAGTAGTCAAACAGGAGATGGCAAGAGTGAACATCAACATTTCAGGAATCAGCAAACTAAAATGGACTGGAATGGGTGAATTTAACTCAGATGACCATTATATCTACTACTACTACTACCATTGTATCTACTGCTAGGCAAGAGAAAAGAGCCTCTTGATGAAAGTAAAAAAGGAAAGTGAAAAGTTGGCTTAAAACTCAACATTCAGAAAACTAAGATCATGGCATCTGGTCCCATCATTTCATGGCAGATAGATGGAGAAATAGTGGAAACAGTGACAAACTATTTTGTCGGGCTCCAAAATCACTGCAGATGGTGACTGCAGCCATGAAATTAAAAGACACTTGCTCCTTGGAAGAAAAGCTATGACCAACCTAGACAGCATATTAAAAAGTAGAGACATTACTTTGCCAACAAAGGTCCGTCTAGTCAAAGCTATGGTTTTTCCAATAGTCGTGTATGGATGTAGAGTTGGACTATAAAGAAAGCTGAGCACCGAAGAATTGATGCTTTTGAACTGTGGTGTTGGAGAAGACTCTTGAGAGTCCCTTGGAGAGCAAGGAGATTCAACCAGTCCATCCTAAAGGAAATCAGTCCTGAATATTCATTGGAGGGACTGATGCTGAAGCTGAAACTACAATCCTTTGGCCACCTGATGCAAAGAACTGACTCACTGGAAAAGACCCTGATGCTGGAAAAGATTGAAGGCAAGAGGAGATGAGAACAATAGAGGATGAGATGGTTGGATGGCATCACTGACTCAACGGACATGAGTCTGAGTAAACTCCAGGAGTTGGTGATGGACAGGGAGGCCTGGCGTGCTGCAGTCCATGGGGTCACAGAGTCAGAGATGACTGAGCGACTGAACTGAACTGAAACCTTAATATTTGCAACTTTTTCTTAAGTCAGTAGGTCCAGAGAATTCCAGTTGTAACAAGGCAGTCTAACTATATTTCAAATCTAATTCAAAAAGTCTCACTGAACAGGGTTGGGGCAGGGAGAGGGAGTGGGCAGGGAATTACAGACCTAAGTATCTGGAAATGAATTCAAGGCCAAAGGGACTGCACAAAAGTACTGTATTCTAGTCAATAAAGTTGTTTCCCACGGGGTACAGGTTAACAATTCTGACACTGCTACATATGTATACTGGAACTGAACAATTAAGTAAATAAAGGGTAGATGCAGGGAGTCAAGTTCCTCAATGTTGGCGTGAAAATGAACAGATCGGCAAGGGGAGGGGGACAAAACATCCATATAGTAATGAAGAAAAACCAGAGACATCAGAAAGAACTCATGTTTAAGTTTCTATAGATACAGATGGTTACACATAGAAATATTTATAGATATGTAGAGGTGAGTGAAAAAGTTGGCTTAAAACTCAACATTCAAAAAACTAAGATCATGGCATCCGATCACACCACTTCCTGGCAAATAGACTGGGAAACAACAGAAACAGTGACACACTATTTTGGGGGGCTCCAAAATCACTGCAGATGGTGACTGCAGCCATGAAATTAAAAGATGCTTTGCTCCTTGTAAGGAAAACTACAACAAACCTCGATAGCATATTAAAAAGAGACTTGACTTTGCTGACTAACGTCCATCTAGTCAAAGCTATGGTTTTTCCATTAGTCATGTATAGAAGTGAGAGGTGGACTACAAAGAAAGCTGAGCACCAAAGAATTGATGCTTTTCAACTGTGGTGTTGGAGAAGACTCTTGAGAGTCCCTTGGACTGCACGGAGATCCAACCAGTCCATCCTAAAGGAGACCAGTCCTGAATACTCATTGCAAGGACTGATGCTGAAGCTGAAACTCCAATACTCTGGCCACCTGATGCGAAGAACCGACTCATTGGGAAAGACCCTGATGCTGGGAAAGACTGAAGGCAGGAGGAGAAGGGGGTGACAGAGGATAAGATAGTTGGATGACATCACTGACTTGATGGACATGAGTTTGAGCAAGCTCCGGGAGCTGGTGATGAACAGGGAAGCCTGGCGTGCTGCAGTCCATGGGGTTGCAAAGAGTTGGACATGACTGAGCAACTGAACTCAACTCATGAATATACACAGGGGTTTATAAACACATATATTTCTTTACTCTGTCAGCTGAGAGGGTCTAAAAGAAGGTACACCCTTGTGTACCTTAGCCCAGACTGATACAGATAAATGACAGAATAAATACACGAAGAAGAGACATCTTCTCCTGTGTAGAATTCCAAATAAATTATATAGTTACCACATACTAAAGGGAAAGAGCCCAAGTATGGGCTGCATATATAGTGACTCCTATCCAAAGTCTACAGTAAGGGGGAGAGGAGAATATAGTAGGGAAACCTGGCAAATACTATTTTAGCCAGACGATCAAGGTCAATATAAATAGTCACAAATTATGATGATAAAATACACCCTTGCTATGAACTGATGAAAATTCCCAAAATTCCAATCTAATCATGAAAAAAACTCAGACAAATTCTAATAGTCAGGTGTACTATACTTGACCAGTACTCCTCAAAAATGTCAAGGTCATCAAAATCAAGGAAAGACTAAGAAACTGTCACAGCTAAGATGAGCCTAAGGAGACATGACAACTAAATGTAATGTGGTGTCTTTGATGGGATTCGGAAACAGAAAGACAATAGGTAAAAACTAAGGAAATCAGAATAAACTATGAGTTTCAGTTAATAACAATGTATCAACATTGATTTATTTATTTTAATAAATGTTAAATTAACAAATAACCATACTAATATAAGATGTTCATAACGAGAAACTGTTTGGCAGGAGTGGGGGATATATATATGGAAACTATACTATCGGGGAAGCCCAAACTGTGGGAGAACTAGACAAAGCAGTATTATTCAGCACTAGAAAGAAATGAGCTATCAAGCCATGAAAAGACATGAAGGACACTTAAATGTATATTAATGAGTAAAAGAAGACAGTCTGAAAAGAGTAGATAGTATATGATTCCAACTATATGATAACCTGGGAAAGGCAAAACTATGGAGATAGTAAAAAGATTAGTTGCCAGTGCTTAGGGGGAGAAAGGAAAGAATAAGCAGAGCACAGGGGATTTTTAGGGCAGTAAAAGTACTCTGCATGCAATAATGGCAGATACATCATTACAAATTTGTCCAAACCCATAGAATACGCAACACCAAGAGTGAACCCTAAAATAAATCATGGACTCTGAGTGACAATGATGTATCAATGTAGGCTCATCAATTCTAACCATCTCTGGTGGGGTATATTTACAATGTTGGAGGTTATGCATTCTGTGGAGACCCCTAATTCACAAACCCTTGGTGCCTTTTTTAAGTATCAAAAGCAAAATGCAATATTTGCACCAATATTTTAAAGCACATCCAAAATTTTAATGCTGGGCAAAAGAGGGTACTGTATAACTGTTAATAAAAACAATAGAGTATGCCCTGTCAGGACTGAGAAACTGAGAGGTATGTCAACAATGCATCTGGTCTTCCCAAAGAGGTAAAAAAGAATACATAACTTGTCAAATAAGCTGCTCATCATCACTGGGAATTTTTAACCTTGGCTGGGTGTTCTATTCACAAAGAATGCTGCCTGAGGCAGTAAAAGCACAAATAAACCTCATCTGACTTTCCACCATAATACCTCCAGCCACAGTTAACAAGGGTTGATTACTTGGGAAAGAGTAATAGACTCCCAAGGACTTCCCTGGTGGCTCAGAGGTTAAAGCATCTACCCGCAATGCGGGAGACCCAGGTTCGGTCCCTGGGTCAGGAAGATCCCCTGGAGAAGGAAATGGCAACCCACTCCAGTATTCTTGCCTGGAGAATCCCATGGACGGAGGAGCCTGGTGGGCTACAGACCACGGGGCCACAAAAAGTGGAACACACTGAGCGACTTCACTTTCACTTTCAATAGATTCCTCAAACCTTCTAGTTTCAAGGCAATCAGGATACAAACATAATCGACACAGACAGACTTATTTCTAAATAAATCAATCTTATTTTTCATTCAATAAAAAAAAGTATAATAAGGCTTAAGGTTTTCAGACATTTTAAAAATCAATATAAAATTACAATCAAGCTATTCAGAAGGAAAGTTCATTTGTTATCTCATAATTACCTACAAGGCCAATGTGACAACTTGACACCAAGAATAAAAATAAACTTGTAAAAAAAATAAATAAATAAACTTGTTCATTTCCCTAATAGAATACAAAACTCTAGTCTTAGAATTTCAAAACAGCCTCCTATATTTAAAATTACCAAGGCTACAGATCTGTGTTCCAGGTGGCCAGTACACAGCTAGTTTACATGTTTCTTCCTAGCATAATTAATGGGTCCCTTGCATTCCCAAGTGTCTTGGTTTGTACCATACACTACATACTCTTCCCAGTTTTAGTACATTTTGTGCCTGAAAGGCTCCTGTTAATAGGCACATGGTCTCTGGGCACCTGCATTACTAGTTTAGATAACTAGATAACTAAGGGTGGAAAAGTACTTACCGGGAGTTGGAGGAATTGCTCTAGACTTGTTCATTCCATTGTTGGGAGGCAGGATGGGAGAGGTTAGCAAGGAGGAATGAGACCTGAGGTCAACTGGGCTTCAGAAATGACCTGAGGCTGCCAGATTCCCCATTAAACCTAAAATTCCTTAGGCCAAAGACTATTTGTCATTCAGCTTCCTATCCCCAGTGTCCAATATTATATATGTCATGTAGTAAGTACTCATTAAAATTTTTCCCTTGGGGTCTTCTCTGGTGGCTCAGTGGCAAAGAATCTGCCTGCCAATGTAGGTGACACAGGTACGATCCCTAGTCCGGGAAGATCCCACATGTCACAGAGCAACAAAGCCCAAGTGTCCCAACTACTGAGCCTCTGTGCTCTAGAGTCAGGGAACCGCAAGAGCTGAGAGCACGCGCTGCAGCTACTTAGAAGCCCACACACTCTAGAGCCCATGCTCCGCAAGAAAAGCCACCACAGTGAGATGCCTGTGCACCGCAACAGGACAAAAATAAACACACAGCCAAAAATAAACAAATAATAAAAATTTAAAAAAATTTTTCCCTGAATGAATGAAAGGTGATTATTAAGGCCAGCATACAAACTCATACTACTTTTCCTTCATGCACTTTCATAATTTCATTCTGTTAGGTAGTTAGAATAGGGAAAAGGAGTCCAAAATGGCGGTGACCAAAAGACAGGAGGGAAAAGCCAGGGAAAATAGAGCAGAGGAAGGTCAAAGCAAAGTCCAAGGACAGGAGCGGGGGACTTCAGGGAGGACAGCGCTCCTACCGAAGCCCAATTTGCATAGGACAGGCCCGGGGGGGGGGGGGGGGGGGGGGGGGGAAGGAAAAAACATACAAAAAGAGGAGCCAAAGGGCGCGCCCCGCCCCCCCCCCCCCCACACACCCCCGCGCGCGCAATGGAGCGCTCTTCTCTTCCCGTCTTTGGATCCACGTGCCCTCACTCCTCGAAGATGGATTTTCCTGCTATTATCTAAATAAAATAGAGCTGTAACACTGATTTACTTAAGAGCTGTAACACGGTCCATTGGAGACCTGAGAGCTATAACACGGTCTGTCCAAGACCCGAGAGCTGCGACCCGCCGAGGCGGCTTTAATGTTCGTCATTCCAAATTTTTGTTGTGACGAGACAAAGAACCAAGGAGCATACACTCGCCTGACAATTCCTTATTTTTAATTTTTATACAGGTTTCACTGTTTAGTCAAAGTGTGAAAGTGTTAGTCACTCTCAGTTGTGTCCGACTCTTTGTGACCCTGTGGGCTGTTGTCTACCAGGCTTCTCTGTCCATCGAATTCTTCAGGCAAGAAAACTGGAGTGGGTTGCCATTCCCTTCTCCAGGGGATCTTCCCAACCCAGGGATCTAACTTGAGTCTCCTGCATTGCAGGAGATTCTTTACCAACTGAGCCACCAGGAAGATCCTGTTCACTATTTAGAGGGAAGTACTAAAAATATTATGCAAGCTCTACATTTTTCAAGTTTTAGTATTAGTGACAGTTTTGTTTCCTATTATGGGAAGCAATAAAAATAATGCTTAAGAATAAAATATGACATTCAATTATGTAAGCAATTTCAAAGTGAGGCTATGTTTTCCTTTACTGAAGTATACTGAAAATAAAAGTTTTTATTAATTAAAAAAAAAAACCTTAATTCCAAGGATAGCAAAATGAGGTAAGAAAAAGGAAAAAGAAACAAACATGCTGACATGTAAAAAGCAGCCTTTATTTTATGTTAATTCTGGGAATAAAATCTATTATAATTATACTGTTTCATCTCATAAAAAATAAATGCACCACGCTTAGTAAGAAAAAATTAAACACAATGGGTTTCCTCACATAATAGAGGCTAAATATTACCAGTAAAGTCTTGAAGACATTTCTGATGCTAAAGCTGTAAAGATATATTTATTTTGTCTGGATAAGATTTTTTTGTTTACTTACTTTTCAATTTTTATCTTTAAAAACTTGATCAGCATACAACAACTCTATAAAAGTGAAACTGTTAGTTGCTCTCTCATGTCCAACTCTATGCGACCCCATGGACTATAGCTCTCTAGGGTCCTCTGTCCATGGGGTTTTCCAGGCAAGAATATTGGCGTGGATAGCCATTCCCCTCTTTGGGGGATCTTTCCAACTCAGGGATGGAACCCAGGTCTCCCACATAGAAAACAGATTCTTTACCGTCTAAGCTACCAGCTGGATGTGAAAATGGGTTACTTCTTTACAGTGTGGGATAATGAATGCTACAGGGAAGAAAGTTGCTAATAGCCATAATAGTTTCCCTAACTTAACTCATTCTCTTCCTATGCACCCTATTTCTGAGGACCCCTCAATCAGTTATTCACCAGCAAAACAAACATAATCAGTCCTAAACCATTTCTCCACACCAACTCAGGCTCTTGAGATCTGCTATAATTTGAACCACAGCCTTTACAGCCAATTTAAATGCAACTCCCAAATGCTTTTAGTTTGGTATATGGTGAAAGTTAAATAAGATATACTTGCTTTATCAACCACCGTTGAGTTTGCAACTCAAGTAAATTACCGAAGAAGGCATCTTAATATTTTAAAGTTCTGTTTCATTACTATTTCTGAATTACCACATAAAGCTATTAAAAGCATGATTCCTCACGTGATCTGATAAGTCTATTCTGGGGTGACAGACGGCACCCTGAATCCCAACACCCATTTCTTAAATATTCAACTAGTCTTCAGAGGTACCGTATTTGAGTGTGAGTATAAGTGTAAATCTATCACTACTATTGAAAAAAGAGCTCAAAATACCTTCATCTTTGAAAGAAGCCCTTAGAAATTAATAAAAAGAGAGATACTTTTTAAGTGATATGACCCACTAGCAATTAAATGCATCATCCTTTAATCCAATTTAAATTTGTGCCATTTCTTTTGAAAGCTGAGGAATACAGACTACAGTATAGGTTTTGTAAGCTATAGTCTATTTCAACATATTGAGTGAGAAAAAAGTTACAGTAAGACTTTTTCCAAATTAGTTAACATAAAAGATAATTTTGTAGGCCAGGGAAATCTAAAATAATCTATCAGCACACAATTCATAAAGGGAAACTTCAGTGTCACATTTCCTTAGATTCAAAACATCAGGGAGAGAAAACAAAATTCATTGTCATTTCTAAGAAAAGAGATGTAAGGTACATACCTTGAGAAAACAGATCCAAAAAAGTTTTTAACCCTACCAGAATCAAAATGATCATAATGGGCAAAAAGAATTACATAACCTTCATGGTACATTCAATAGAAAAACTATACACTTAATAAATTACAAATTTTATCATGATTAAACTGATTTAGCAAAAGAATTCAAAGAAGTTTTCAGAACTTTCACAGAGGTCATCACATTTTCCAAGATCTCCAAACATTAAACTAATCAACCTCCCAATTTTCAGAACATACTAATATAACCAGAACTAGACAGACACACAGATATAAAGGCGCTGTGGGGGAGGTGGAGGAGTAGAGCGGAGAGAGAAAACTTCCTGGTTAATTCACTGAATAGCTCCCCCTAAGAGTAATCAGGCTCTTGAACGCAGCTGGGAGAAAATCCACACAAGCAGCTGACTCTCTGCAGACTGCTCTGTACTTTTCCAAACAGAAGTAAACTAATTACTTGTGCTTCAAGTCCACAGAATACATAGATCTGTCATTCTAGGCTTGCTCTAAGGCCTGAGACAAGAATCTGCAGTTTCAGAGAACTTAAGCAAAAACAAATCATTTTTAAAAGATGTTTTCATAATAACGGAAGTTCACTGAAGGAAGTACATACAAGAGTACTCAAATACAGTACCTTACTCTGCAACTTTAATACCCTGCAGACAGGTGTATTTCTTCAACTATATGAGAGCTTTATTAGTTAGCAGGGAAAATAAGTAACAAACAAAAGAAGCTACACACATACTACTTAGCATTTGATTAACGTTATAGCACAAATTTAATTCTTAAGTACCCCTCACATTGCTGACAGCGGAAATTCACTGTACAGTCACCACCAATTCTTAAAACTTATTTGAAGAATCTGTAAGAATTTTTTCATTCTAAAGGTAGACTGCAGGTATAAGTCTTAGTACTGTATGCATTAAGACCCTTCAGTTCCCCTCAACTCCCAAATATGCTGTATATGCCAAAATAAAAGATTTAAAGGAGGCATCTTCAAATCAGAGGAGTGCAGCTAAAACAGAACATCTGTATGTCAGAGCACAAGTGGGCCTATAGTACACAGGATCAACTGTAAACACAATAGCAAGTACAGTCACGTAAAACATAAGAGAAAGAGAAACGGACACTTGAGAAGCTGAACTGGACTGTGAGGTAAACTACACAAACAAATTAAAGGTAACCAGTTCCTCATCTGCTACGCTCACCTCTGGGGCTTAGAACTTAGTTGTCTTTAGTTCCCTTCTTTATATAAGAGCACAAGACAGCCCAAGAGAGCAGATGCCCTGAAAGTCTTCCAACAGTGATTCTCCTCTCTGGTCTTGTAAACGTTATTCAACCTCTTCAGATAAATAATTAAATAAAAACTAAATGCACAGTGAGTCCTGGGTATTAATGCACACACAACCATTCTCTGACCTCAAAAACAGTATAAAATCCAAACTTATTAGCACTGCAATCAGAACTCTGATCTAACTTCAAGCAGTTAGATCTAACCCACCTGCAGTGTAGGTTTCTCAAGGGCAGGGATGTTGGGACTCTGTGACTCATATGAGCCTAATAGTGTTTACACATAGCTTGTGCTTAATTGTGGTATCAGGCTGAATATGAGGTGATGTTAGTGGGCCAAAATCAGAAAAGTGACACTCTAAATCACTGTTTTTCAAACAGTGGATTACAACCTAATGAGTCAGGACATTAATGCAGTGGGTCAACATCAGCATTCAAACAAAAAAAATAAAATAAAATAAAACACTGAACAGACTAAAAAATACCAGGGTGCAAGATCCTAGTAAAGACAGTTTTGTGAGACTTGTTTCAGGTGGGTTGTTGGTTTGTTGTTGTCGTTTTTAATTGGGTTGTAATACAAAATGTATCTCTTACTATGAGTTCCAATTAATATTTTTAAACTGCCTAGATACTGTTTTTTCCAAATGTAGGCCTGGAATAGTTTTTTCCCCAAATGTGGACCCATACATAGGCTCTTACTAGACTGCCCAAGGGAAGCACAGAAACTATCTATATAGCTGACAATCGAAGAACAGAACGACCCTAACTGGCTCCAACCTAAACCACTACAATATCCTTTGTGCCATCATCTAACAAATGAACTCGCCACAGATCATGCTCCCTAAGCGCCCTGCCGTGATCATAAATCGTAAATGTTTGCTTGTCAACTGAGCCTCTTTGCTTATCTACGGATCATAAGAATTATTCCCAATGGGACCTATCTAAAAAAACAATTATCCTTGACAGCATGGTAACAAACCCTCTCCTGAAATAAACTGGAAAGTAGTGGCTGAAAAGAGAACTGTTTTTCACAGTAACTTACATGACCCAGACAAATCTTCATGTTACTAACAAAAGATCTTTTTCCTGGTCACAGCAATGTAGCGGAAGTCATTTCTGAGGGGAAGATAATGTTATTTTCAAATTTAGTTGTATTATTTTGCTGCCCTACTCCCTATGGAATTAAAACTATTTCTTGGGGTTACAGTTACAATCGTCATGTTCTCTTCACTGATAAAGATAGCAAAAAATAACAGCAAAGAATGACTATTTTGTCCCTGTCTTCCACCCAATTTAACAGTAAGAGAAACAGGGTAAATAAAGTTATAAAATAGTTCCACTTCAAAACTATAGAACCAAAGTTCAATTGCTACCCAACTTTACAGGAATGTGACTGAATTTTAAGAATTTTCAGTGACTTCAGTCAAGAATAGTTGACTTCCCTATCTCACAATGCTATTATGAAGATCAAATCAAACATAAAAACACTGCACAAACTGTGCTGTATGCTTAGTCGCTCAATTGTTTCTGCCTCTTTGCCACCTGATTGACCGTAGCCACCAGGCTCCTCTGTCCATAGGATTCCCCAGGCAAGAATACTAGAGTGGGCTGCCATGCCCTCCTCCAGGGGATCTTCCCAACCCAGGTATCGAACCCAGGTCTCTCGCACTGCAGGCGGATCCTTTACCATCTGAGCCACCAGGGAAGCCACTATACAAACTGCAAAGTGATATGATTATTATTACTATTATCTTGTTCTACCTCTTAACCCTCATCTTTATTACAACAGCTCAGCAAGATTCAATGGCATCATCGACTGAATGGACATGAGTTCAAGCAAACTCCCAGACATAGTGAAGGACAGGGAAGCCTGGTGTGCTGCAGTCCATGGGGTCACAAAGAGTCGGACACGACTAAGCAACTGAACAACAAGAAAGATTCAGTAAAGTACAGATGACTAGGTATAATAGTTAGTCCATTATCTACTGAACTGATTGTCCTAAGGGCTGGGATTTCACTTTGTTTGTTTCTTGACTATTGACTCTCTACATAACCATGACAATAAAATGAACTGAGAATTCAAGGCCTGTAGAGTCACTCCAGGTATAGGTTCAGTATGTAGACTGTATTAACCACACCTGGCAAGGGAGTAAAAAATAAAGACTTCAGGTCACCATGCAAGACCTACTGAATCATAATGTTTAAAGGGTGAGCCTGAGAATCCATACTTTTGACAAGCAAACCCAGTGATTCTTATACTCACTAAAGCTTGAGAATCACTGCCATAAAAACTTCCTCTGATCAATAACCATGATTTCAAACACCATTTTCAAAATCTACCTTGAAAATCTACACTATATAGAATTCAGCTACAACTGAGAAAGCAGATCTTAAGAAGGTACTTTTTAACTCATAAAAATACTTGTGGCCCCAACCTCTTTTTAGTCAATTTTCAAATAAAATGAAGCAAAAAGAGAGAGAGAGAATGCCTATGGCATATCTACAAGTTTTAAAAATAAATTACAAATAAATATATACACACAAACATCTTCAATTTTTCTTAGGATTTAACACAGGAAAGTTATATTATCTTGCAGCTATCAAGAAGTAAGGCATACACCCTCTGCCTAGCATAAACATATCATGATACTGAATGCTTACAAGCCAACCTTAGAGTTCATGCTTATTGAAGACGATATTATACAAATACCAAAGAGACAAAACAAACTAGCCACAGACAAACCTAATCTCTCAAAAACAGACAGTATTATATCCATATACAGTGCACGCTTAGACCCTCTGAAAGGCATCTCTTAAGAAATCAATCAAGGGTCCATGAAACTACCTTAAGAAAAATCAACCTGAAGTCAAATATTTCATACGCTATATAATTAGTGCAAAGACATACTTATTTTGGTTCTACTTGCTCAAAGCATCCTTTCTCACTAGCCTCCAGGTATATACACATCACAGGGAAGACACTCAATATATATTACACTGAGAAATTACAAGGTGGAGACTAACAATGTCATTTGAAAAAACTTTCCATCTGCAGTAAAAGTCAGAACTCAGAGGCTTGCTCATACTCTAGTATCTAGCCTTGCAACATGACTCTTTCCCAAACCAGTTAAGAATCTAGGCAGTTTTGAACAGAGAAGGACAAACCAAACCATACCGAATTCAGTTTAATGACTTTTCCAAGATTCAATGAGGACAAGGCCATAGTAAGGAGCCTTTAAAGAAATGCACAGAAATGATGCTCTTTTTTGTCCAAGCCTGTATTCTCTTAAATCTCAAAGTTATTCTATTCTTTCAAACCTCTGTCAGTTGTCCAAATTACTGCACATATGGAAATTGTAATAATTTATGTATTGAAAGAAAGCAGAAAAGTCTAAAAAGGCAATTATCAAGGTCCAAACATCCACCTTTGACTCAATACAAACTACCTCTATACAATAATAACCTACCTAGACCTACCCTGACCCTACCTGGCACTTCATCAACATGCAAAACTTTCCTGGGACAATAGAGAGCTTAATTAAGGAAACTGGGTGAGAGACAGAGAAAAGTGTTGCCTAAAGAATGCTTTAGGAAAATCAGCATCAACCTAACCAAGATAAAAACAAGTTCCAGATACAGATATCCCTCAAGAACCATGTCTCTGATTTCCTCCTCTCACTTGAAAACTTAAGGAGAAAATGCAGACTTTAGTAGAAGGAAGGAAGGAAGTTGTATAGTTGAGGACGCAAACAAATTACCAACTACACTGGCTCTGTGGTGCAACTATCACTATTTTCACTATTAGCAGAGATGCCTCAAAGAATTTGGAAATCAAAATACAGTTGGAAGGTGAGAAACCAATGTCTGGAAGATATCTGATCATCACAACCTTCCAAGAAAGGTTCTCTAAGCAAAGAGTGCTCTTTTTTGCCCTGCCCACGAAAATAAAGTTCTCCACTCACCACTAATGATGTGCTAAAATGTAATGTCTTTTCTCTAGAAGGAGAAATGGGCCTAGACTGGAACCTGTGCCTGAGGCAAGTCCTTCTGTAGGGAATCACCTGGGGTCTCCTTTACAACATCTAGTTTATATCTGAACTCTGTGGCAAAAACCACAGAAAAGGCAAGAAGCCACCAGCTACACTACTTAGTATATATAAAATGGTCATGTTAGCTGTTGTCTTCTACAGAATTCTTTGTTTCAGTTTAGTCCCTTTACCTCCAGTAAAGAGTAAATGATTTAGAACTCTATGATAAATTTATAATTTTAAATAAACACTTCAGTTTTAAATTTAAAAATAAACAGCTGGATCCAAAATTAACTTTGAAAAGGAAAGGAAAATGACAATTCCAAGAGCTTCTACCAAAAGGAAACGTCAGTCACAGATTTTGAGTTATCTAGGGAAAAAACAAAGAATTAGGTGCCCAGGTATAAAACAAAAGGTTGAGAATAAAACCTCAAAAGATTAATATACTGCCAGAGAGAACCAGAAACACTGTAGGACATTAACAGAAAAATAACTCATCCATTTACAAAAAGGACAGAGGAAAGGTATAATAGCTTCAAACACTTAATTTGGTGAGCTACTCTTTCTTATAGTGTAAGGTAAGAGGAAACAGAATGAAGGGATACCACAGAGTAAGAAGGTCAAGGATAAAGGTAAGAGGCATGAGCTGAATAAGAAAGGATAGACCCGCTACGGGTCCTTCAAAACACTATTCCCTTGAAACTTTGATCAAACCTACTGTCCTACTAGAGGAAAGGCTGGAGGTTAGGGAAATTACAGTTAAATATGAGAAAGAGGGAATTCCCTCGCGGTCCAGTGGTTAGGACTCTGAGCTTTCACTGCCGTGGCGGGGGCGGGGGGTGGTGGTTAGATCCCTGGTAGGGGGACGGAGATCCTGCAAGGAGCAAAGCAAGGCCAAAAAAAAAAAAAAGAAAGAAAGAAAAGAGAGAAAGATTCATGAGGGCAAATCTAAACTCTGAAAGGAAGAACAGAAGTGTGGGGGAAAAGGAATATACAAGGCAGTAAGATAGAAGACTGCTGAGGAGAAGGGAGAGAGCGTATACACCATCTACCAGTCACTCAGCAAGCACTATATAAATTTTAATACAAAGTATAAAAACACACATGTAACAGCTGGATTAAAGAAGTGGAGGAGGTCTGCAAAGAAACTGCAAAACAGGGCAGCATCCTGCCAGAGTTTTAAGGGATGCAGTGAGGAAGTAAGGATGAAGGAATATGAAGGGGGAGGGGTGGAGCAAGGAAAGAGGAAGGACTGCAACAGCAGAAGGAGCCTAAAAAGAGAAGAAAGGGAAAGCAACCCAGAGGAGAGAAAGAATAAAAATGAAGCTTGAGATAACAAGGGAAGACAGCAGAGAATGAAAACGGCATGCCCTGTGAAAGTGGGGAGGTCAAGACCCCAAAAGGGCTGTAGTTAGGGGGAAGTACCAGCTAGGGAGCGTTCTACCATAAAGCTCTGACTCAAAAGAAGTATGAGTAGCGTGCAGGAGTGAAGACGAGGGCCAGAACAGAGGTGCTCTCAGAGAGGTGTGATGGAGACACTAGATTCAAAATCCTGATGTGATGTAGGGACTACTGTGAAGACAAACCATCGTGCCAAAGACGACGCCGCCACCGCCACCACCGCCACCAACCAAAAGAACCCCAAGGGTCAGAGAAGAAGGTGTTCTTGGAGTATGAATACACAAAAAGAGGGGACACACGGTAGGATACAAAAATACAGCGAGTGCTTAACCATAGGAGAGGGTAGCTAAGGGAAGAAAAGGGAGTGCGGCGTGGAGGGATCTGTTTTCGGAGAAAAGTAGGAGCAGACCAAAGGTCCTGCCTCTGGTCTAGAGGACAGAAGGGACGGTCCACGGGGGCTGAAAGGAGTGGTAGAGCGCAAGAAACTATGATGTTCAAGATGAGAACTTGGGGAGGGGGGGGACACACAGTGGCTGGGTGAGAAAAGGAGATGCTGTCAGTCAGAAGCAGAAAGAGGTTCAACAAGAGGAAAGCGGAGAAGGCGGCAGCATGCCGAGGGGGGAAGGCAAGCGGGACAGAAAAGAAGCCAAAGCAATGGGGGCAGGGGTAACAGCAGGAGGGACGCTGGGAGATTACAGGGAGGGAGGTGGGGGTCCCAGAAACCCAGGGTGTGGGGAGGTAAAAGGGGCAACCTCCGTGGAGGGGCGGGGGACCGGAGGGCCGGTTCGGGGGTTGCAGGGAGGTGCGGCCTGAGGGTGACAGGGTTAGAGGAGAAATGCAGGGACAGACGGAGGGGAGGGGGCGGGGTGGGACAGCGGGCAGCCCCAATACTCACACCTCCAGAATGCGGTCCCCCTTGCGCACCCCGGCCCGGTCGGCTGCCCCCCCGGGCAGCACGGCGCTCACATGCTGCAGCGGCGCGTACAGCTCTCCGTTGATGCTCCGCAGTTGCCCGCCCTCGCTCACTTGGCCCCGCACGTTGAAGCCGTAGCCGGACTCGGACTTGACGATGCGCACGACCCGCGGGCCGCCGCCTCCCCCGCCGCCGTTCCCGGCGCAGTGGAGCCCAGACCCCCCACCGCCGCCGCCACCTCCGTTCCTGTGAGGGGCTGCGGGGTGAATCCCTTCCCCGTCCTCGTCCGCCATCTTGCGAGCTAGCAAGCCGTACTCCCACCCCGCTACACCTCCACTCCCTCCGCGCGTGCTCGCCCTTCTCAGCCGCCGCGCGACCCCCGGCGCGCGCGCCCGCTCCGCCGACCGCCGGACCCTAGTCGGCCACGGAGCTACCGGCGCGGGTTAAGGGGAGACAGGGGGCGGGGGGAAAAGAGGACGGTTAGATGCCGTGAAGCCTCCTGGGAGATGTAGTTTCTGATTGGTGGGGGCGGGGAGAGGGCTGGGCCCGGGCCGGAGCTGAGGTTATACGACGCAATTCGGGGCGCAAAGCCTGCTGGGGGTTGTAGTTCGTCTTTTATACTCGTTTTATCCTGGTGGACCGGGAGTCCCTAATCCGGCCTAGAATGTAGGTGACAGATTCATCTTTTGGTGCGGGGCAAATTTAATTTTCCTTTCATTTCATAACTTCTAAAAACAATTCTAATAGGACAGATTTGACATTTGTGATTCAACACAGTCTTAAATTATAACTCGTTTGCTCAGTATTTTGTGTCTACATACATCATTATTACTTTCTTTTTTTCCCCCCAAGTCCTGCCTGCCAGCATACAGAATCTTAGTTCCCCCACCAGGAATGGAACCCTTGCCTCTTGCAATGGAAGTGCAGAAGTCTTAACCACTGCACTGCCAGGGAAGTCCCTACATACATTATTTTATTTCGGGACTCCAACAATCTTGTGAGACAACTGGGTCATGAATTCATTTCTTTATTTAACATATGAGGAAACTGAACCAAAGTCATCCAGCTATTAAGTAATAGGAACTAAAGCCCAGTTATTTTTGTGCAACATTCTTTTCTTATGTTGCAACTACATAAGAACTGTTGTGTCTGACTCTTTTTGGGGCCCCATGGGCTATAGCCCTCCAGACTCCTCTGTCCTTGGAATTTTCCAGGCAAGAATGCTGCAGCAGGTTGTCATCTCCTTTTCCAGGGGATCTTCTCAACCCAGAGTGCCCCATCTATGTAAAAACTTATGGAGAGGAAACTATAGTCTCAGTGATTTAGACCTGGATATTAGAGTGGCCAAGTAATAATTTCAATTGAGTAGTGATTTTGTTCTTTGGGTTTTTTTTTTGTTTGTTTTTTTTTTTTTTTAGTTTTAAAATGTTCTTTTTTTTTTCCTTACTGAAATATAGTGATTTACAATATTAAGTAAGTTTCAGGGATACAACATAGTGATTCACAAGTTTTAAAGATTATACCCCATTTATAATTATTATAAAATATTGGCTATGTTCCCAGTGCTGCACAATGTAGCCTTGTAACTTACTTATTTTATACCCAGTAGTTTGTACCCCTTAATTCCCAACCCCTATCAGGCTCCTTCTACCTTCCCTCTCCACACTGGTAACACTAGTTTGTTTTCTGTATCTGAGAGTTTCTTTCTTTCTTTCTTTCTTTCTTTGAGAATCTGTTTCTTTTTTGTTATGTTCACTACTGTGTTTTATGTCTTAGATTTCACATATAAATGATAACATAGTATTACACAATGATTTTGAAGTTACCTGTGTTTCAAATTCATTTTGTTTCCCCCAAGAGCACAGTAGTGTTCTTTGTAAATAGCAGTAATTGATGTTTTTTGGCTAACTACACAAACACAAACTTACAAATATTGTGCAGAATGCCTGGCAAGTCAAGTAAGAAGAACAAGAACAAAAATATGAAAAATAGCTTGCTTAAGCACTTACTGCTCAAGTCTGGCAAGCTAATAAGTCTGTTACTGTTTCATGAATGCTGAAAAAAGATCCAAGATTCCTGGGCCAGAGACAGAGGAATTTTATTCACGACAGTAGCAACAACTTCAGACCCTTTGTATTAATTCCTCTTGCCCCACCAAGTGCCATGAGGATGACATGAAGGCTCAGATGAATGCTGTGTACTTGGTGGTCTTAAACTCCACAGTTGGGGAACACTGAGCTTGGGGAACCTACACCATTTTGTAGGGAGTAGTAAGCAAACGTATTATTTATCCTGGAGGGAGAGCTTATTTCATTCCTCACATCTGCTCACTGTAAACATAACCCTGAGAAATAACCCTGGTAAAAAATGGTCAGGGCCTTACATTCTTGTCATGTGCAAGAAGGTGGATGTGTGTATGTGCATGCTCAGTTGTGTCTGACTTATTGCAACCTTATGGACTGTAGCCTGCTAGGCTCCTCTGACCATGGAAATTTTCAGGCAAGAATACTGGAACAGTTTACCATTTCCTACTCCAGGGGATCTTCCCAACCCAGGGATCAAACCCACGTCTGTTGCAGATTCTTTACTAATGTGCCCCCTGCGACGCCCCAGGAAGGTGGGTAAAAAGCATAAAAAACCCATGAAGGACTGTCTCTCTGCACATTGTGAGTGAAGTGAAGTTGCTCAGTTGTATCCAATGCTTTGCAACCCCATGGACTGAAGCCTCCCAGGCTTCTCCGGTCCATGGGATTTTCTAGGCAAGAGTACTGGAGTGGGTTGCCATTTCCTTCTCCAGGGGATCTTCCCGACTCGGGGATTGAACCCAGGTCTCCCGTGTTACAGGCAGACGCTTTACCCTCTAAGCCACCGTGCCAAACATTAAGCACTAAATGCTAAACACTTTGTAATCTCATTTAGTCCTCACAACTCTTTTTTTTTTTTTCTCACAACTCTTTAAAGTCCTGTATTTCATAGATTAAGTAAACAGGCATAGAGAGCTCACACAGCTAATAAGGTGTGAATCTAGGAAAAACAACAGGGATACATAGTTAGAAGAGAATAAAAGTTAATTTACAGAGGTTTGATGACTTGTAAAAGCAACAAGCAACCCCTCCAAAGAATTTATGGACTATATAAGCGCAGGCGGGGGGAAAACAGTAAAATAGGGAATTCCCTGATGACTCTGCTTTCAGAGCTGAGGGTGCTGGTTCAGTCCCTGGCCAGGGAACTAAGATCCCACAAGCCAAGAGATGCAGCCAAAAAAACAACCCCAGTGGAATAACTAAGATATCTTACTAAAATGTGGGATGAGGACTCAAAGTTATTATATTATAACATAAAATTAATGTGCCATATTTTATAACCAAGCTAACAAAGAGGGATCTTGATTAGTTAAATAGGTATGGAAATGAATAGAAGTTGGAATGAGAATTTTGCTCCAAAATAATAATGGCATTGATATTGAACATGAATCATTTGGTTTGAACAGAGCACTGGATGGGAAGAAATTTATCCAACAAAGCAAGGCATCAGAGAAAGGAAAAGAGAATTTCCACTAAAAGAGCTGGGCTTTTTTTTTTTTTCTTCTTCATTTATGTATTTGTCAAAGATATCCTGAATGCCTATCTGCTTTACACTCTGTAATGGTGGCTAGGGATCCAAACATGGTATCTACAAACTCCATGAAGGCAATATGACATGATTAAACCTACAAATGTGCATACTCCTTGATCTATCAGTTCTGCTTGTAGGAGTTCATTCTACTGTCACAGTTGCACATGTGTGAAATGACATTTTTGTGAAGTTAGTCATTGCAGTATTGTTTGTCTTCACAAAAGCTAGGAAATAATGTTCCACAATGGAAAACTGAAAAACTGTAAGTAAAGAATAAGGAAGTTCTTTACTAAAGAGGAATGACTTCATGGACACTGTACACAGTTAAATGAAAAGGTGCAGCTCAGTCTGTAGAGTATGATACCACTTTTGCATAAAAGGGAACCATAGATATGTTTATGTCTCTAGAATTATTTATAAGAAGGTCTTCCCAGGTGGCACAGTAGTAAAGAATCTGCCTGCCAATGCAGGAGACGCAGGAAACTCAGGTTCAATCCCTGGATTGGGAATATCCCCTGGAGTAGGAAATGGCAAACCACTCCAGTATCCTTGCCTGGAAAATTCAATGGACAGAGGAACCTGGCGGGCTACAGTCCATGGGGTCGCAAAGAGTCAGACAAGACTGAGCATTCACGAGAAACCAGTAACATTGATTGCCTCTGGAAAGGGGGACTGGACAACTGCAGGGAGCAGGGAGGACAGGAGTGGGAGACATTTCACTATATACCATTCTGTAAGTTCTTTTAGATAGATGAATGTGTTGCCCATTCACAAAATAAATACAGAAAATACTTAGAAGGATAAGATTGGAAGAAAAGGTGATCAGAGCATCAAACTAGGAAAATAAAATAAGACGCCATTACTGCTCTCAAGAATCTAGCAAGAGAGAGAGCAAAAGAAAAAGTGATTACAATACGAGCCTTGGCACTCCTGAGCAATGAGAGCTGTGACAGAGGCTGCACCGGCCGCTGGGTGCACATCAGAGCCGGCTTCCGCGTGGAGCGGCTGACTGATCAAGATGAGTTAGCAAGGCAGGGAAGGGGAGTGGTGGAAGGACATTCTGACAAGACACAGAGAGATTTTTTTTTTCAGCTTTTTATTTTGTATGGCGTGTAACTGATTAATGATATTGTGACAGTTTTAGGTGAACATCAAAAGGACTCAGCCATACATACACATGTATCCATTCTTCCCCAAACTTTGGTCCCATCCAGGCCACCACACAACACTGAGAGAGTTCCATGTGCTGTATTGTTGGTCCTTGACAGCTATTCATTTTATTTTATTATTTTTTCACTTCAAAAGACATAAGTCTGAAGTTTTATTGAGGACAAAGTTATATACAAAGCATTATGTTCCCTAGAAATGACAGCTGAACAAAAAAGACAAGTGGCTCCTGGATTTAAGAGGTCATTGTTTCAGGTTAGAGGGATTAAAAGTTGAAGCACGTCACCTGGAGTTAAAGTACATAGGAAAGATAACAGGCATTTTACAGTGGCAGAGAATTTAAACATTCCTTTGCAAGCTGAAAAGAAAGGCTCAAAAATTGTAGTTTGTTACATTACAGTGGTAAAAAGCCAAAAAGAGGTAGAGACGCCAAGCACAGTTCACCACTTTTTCTCTGGTAAAAAACAAAAAGAATTTCCTAAAGGGCTAGGTTTTGAGTGCTTCAGCTAGACATCTCAGGAGCACACAATTTTTAAATGCGACATCTGTCCTGGATGTATCAAAAAACTATCTTCTTTTATTCTGCCAATGCATAGATCAATATGAAGGTTCGGGTGTTCTACAGAAGTTCGCAGGTTCTTGCCAGATTCTCCTCTTTACCCTCTTGGTGGTGCTGGCATCAACAACTTCCCTCTTTCTAGGTAAGGAGTCCTTATATTCAGCACTGTGGACTTTAAACTTGGAAACTGCCTCCATTTTATTTCACAAACTAAATGAGGATGAAAATTAGCTGTTTATCACATCTAATTTGGGACATGCAATTGAAACTGACTTAGCCTCCCTACCTCGTCACCTGGTGGACCAAAGATCCTGCCCAACTTACTGAGAAGCAATAAACTGCATGTGGCAAACAAATACCACTCAGAAGTGGAAATCACTGCTGAACTTTAGTTTATAGCTAGTTTTGTTCAAATACACAGTGAGAGATGATTCAGGCAACACAGAACATACCATTATCTACACGTGCATTTCCCATCTTTCAGACAAAAGTTGGAATACCTCTAAAAATCACTGAATAAAAATTTCCTGTTAAGTATATAGTGTTATTTAATTTGAAGCATTACTTTTTTATAGCAATACTTAAGAACAGACTTGATCCTTAAAGCCTGACTCCAGTGAAAATAGATCTCCTTGTTGACATCTCTCTTATTCTTTTTCCAGCATACAATGCCTTCCTAAACAAGATACAGACAGTTTCAACAAACTCTAGGTACACAGTCAGGTAAAGAATCATCATCTGTATCTCGAAAAGTTCAGGTACCACCCTCATTCACCTCTATTCATCCGTCTTCTATTTCCTTTCCTCCTTTACCTCTAGGTTCTTACACATCCACACATTCATCCCCTCCATTCATGAGTCCACAACCCCCACCAGCCCAGAATCAGCTGCAACACTGGCTGTGGAGTATAAGACACTAACCTCTGCTTGGACAAGTCTTTAACTATAGGGGACTGGGGAGTTCTAGCCCCAGACCAGGTGCTAGCAGCAACCTCTACACTCATACGCCTCCAAACAAGGCTTCTGAGAACTGTAAATAAAGGATCCTAAGCTGTTTTATATTAAAGTGGTGTGCTGGATTGTGTTTTAAGTATCAACTGTCAGTTCTTAGTTCTAAGAAAACATACAAGTAAAAGGAAATACCCTATTTACATACTATTCCAGTTTTTAATCAAACTCTGCAGATTTACTCCATGAACCTAGGGATAGCAATGTCCCAAATAGACTTTTTAAGTACTTGGCCACTTACTTGCCCCAGACTCTTGAGTGACTCTAGAGTCCACTCTTCTGGTTGCCCCTGAATATGTGTGGTAGGAGCTTCCTAGGAGTAAAACAAGACAATAAACAGGATGTATCCAACACGTCTTTATCGGGATGGTTTCCCATTCATCTTGATACAGGGTACTTTTAGTGCTGCTTCCGTCTGAAGGAGCATCCTTCTGTAAGCCTTGTTTTTCCTCCTGCAGCCTGGCAGAGGACAGTAGAGCAGCCAATACACAAAACTACTACTGTTTGTGCATGGCTAAAGACAATGGTGATTTTATAGCATCCAAGGCATTCTACATCCATGAAATAGAAATTGGGGCTCTGCACCAGGCTCTTCTTCTTGTGTTTCTTCTTCTCCTCTTCTGGAGAGGAATGAAGAAGACCCTTTGCGAGAAGCATGTTCTCATGAGATTTTCACTGCTGGAAAGTTATCCATTTTAAATATGGCAGGACACACAGAGATTTGTAAGAACATGGAGCAGTGTAAGAACTGCAAGCCAGAGCAGAGGCGACAGGGAGGAAGTGGGCACAGAGGAGACAGGAGAAGTGGGCAAGAGTCAGATCCAGGAGGGTTTCAGATGCTGAAGAGGGTACCCAGGAGTTTGGATGTCATTCCGAAGTACTTGGGGGCCTCTGAATGCTTTTGAGCAGAGCAGCAGTATCATCAGATCTGTGCTTCAGAAGTTTCATTTTGTGCAGTGTGGAGATAGAATGAGATAGATCAGTTAAGAAGTGACTGCAGTGATTCAGGTGAGAATTGATGAGATTCAAGCGAGGGCAGTGGTGATGGAGGGAAGAAAAGCTAAAGAAAAAGGACTTGGTGACCTTTTGGCTCTCAGGTGGGTAGGGGAAGAAAGAATGATGATTTGCCAGTGGGATTCTTTAAGAGCAGGCATGAAACGGAAGAGGAAAAAGTTTGGGCGGAAAGATAATTCAGTTTGGGGTATGTTGGGTTTGAGGGGCCTGCGGGCTACCCAAGAATTGATCAGTTACTGGTTGGATGCATGAGTCTGGCATTGGGAGAAAGGGTCTGGGCTGGAGCGTAGATTTGGGAGCCATCAGTCTTGGGTGGGGCTCCTGAGAGTCCCAAGGCAGAAGGGTAGTGAGTGAGAGACGGGCCAAGGTCAGAGCCCAGAGAATGCTCTCCCTCATCAAATTTAGCAGACTTTAAGAGGAAGGAGAACGGGGAAAGACTGAGAAAGAGGAGTCAGAGAGTTGGGGGACCCAGAGAGATCAGGGACTTGAAAGTTGATGAAGCTACCTTTGGAAATAGGACAGTTTGCAGAGCACCTAGTCAAGAGCGTGTTTAGTCCTCACAATAACCAGGTAAATAAAAGCGTTTTTGAGAAACAAGACTTGGATAACCAGCAGACCCCAATCACACTGCTAGTTAATAGCAAAACTGAATCTGGAACCCACATTTTCTGACACCAAGGCCAGGACTCTCCATTATCCAACTTCCTTTTTGGTTAAAAAAAAAGGTCCTCCTACCCTTTGTGATGTACAAAGTCAGCAGGTTTCTGTTAGCTTTTTGTGTACTGTGAGGAGAACCCCACCTCCACACCATCACTCATATCGTTCTTTAGCCCTTGATGTCCTGCCTCTTCTCTTCCGCTCTTTGCTGGTCTCACTTCTACTCATCCTTCAAACTGTAGCCTAAGTCCCTCCGTAAAACCTCCCCTGAGGATTCCAGTTTACTCTGACCCCTCTCACTTTTTTTAATTCCTGCAGCAAATACACCTTTCCATGACCCCATCACCCCCTCAGTGAGTCACATCCTTGTGTGATTCCCTCGTCTTGAGTGTGGGTGGCACCTGTGACTTGCTTCTAGGCAGTAGAACATGGTGAAGATAATGGTGTGTCACTCTCATGGTTACAGACACGTTATATAACACTCCTTTCTTGCTGACTGGCGTGAGAGTCTCTTGCTGGCCCTGAAGAAGAACTTTGCCATGTTGTGAACTGCCTGTGGAGAAGGCTCGTGGGAGGGAACTGCAGGAGCCTCTAGGATCTGAGAGCTGCCCCCTGCTGACCGCAAGAAAATAGGACCCTCAGTCCTAAATCTGCAAGAAATTGTTACAACAACCTCATGAGCTTGGAGGAGGATCCTGGCTTCAACTTGGGAACACAACCCAGCCAATGCCTTGTTGCAGGCTTGTGAGACCCTACAGATAACTCAGCTAAGCTGAACCCAGACTCCTGGACCACAGAACTTGTGAGATTATAAATGTGTATTGTCTTAAACTGTTCAATTTGTGGTAACCTGTTACACGATGATAAGTAATAAATATAACTCTGGTTGCATATATGGCCAGAGCTACTCAGTTTAGATTGTAACAATTTATTACCTAGTTTAGCCTTACCTTTCCAATCTGAACATAAGCTTCTTAAAAATGAGGAACTTGTCCCATGTGACTTGTCACGCCCTCAGAGTGTATCATAGTGAGAGGCACTAGAGAAGAAGTTCAACAGGGTGGATAGCGTGTTAGTTAAGGAAAGGACTGTAAAGTGGCTAATACTATCTGCTGCCTAGCGGCATGGTGGGGAGCAAGTGGGAATACGTGGGAAACACCTAACATAATACTTAGCTCAGGGCTGTTATTAAGAATGCTAATAAATACCACATCTAGCCCTCATTTTGCTGATAAAGAACTAGCTCCCACCACTATCACCCTTTGAAAAAGGAAATAGACCCAGCAAGGTGACAATGACTGTCAAAAGTCACTCAGTGAATCAGTGGCTAGCACCCAATCCTAAGCAGAAAAATGACATAATTTGAATGAGGAGATAAGGCGTGCCATTTCCCGTGAAGTCATGGATTGAAGAAAACAGAAAGAAGACTCCTTTTTTAGGCCTTTGCCCTAATTCTGACTCTTCTTTCTTTTTCACTATCTTTTTGCACTTTTTTCCTGTGAAGACCATGTGAAAAACCACCTTTTTTTTGGTAAACTGAGTAACTGATTTGCAAGAATGGATAATTCCTAGAAACTGGAGGCTTCCCAGGCTTCCTTGGTAGCTCAGCTGGTAAAGAATCCACCTGCAATGTGGAAGATGTGGGTTCGATCCCTGGGTTGGGAAGATCGCCTGGAGGAAGGCATGGCAACCCACTCTAGTATTCCTGCCTCTAGAATCCCCAGGGACAGAGGAGCCTGGTGGGCTACAGCCCATGGGGGTCACAAAGAGTCGGACACGACTGAGTGACTAAGCACAGCACAGAGGCTTCCCACTAATGGGAAAGAACCCACCTGCCAATGCAGGAGACATAAGAGACCCAGGTGTAATCCTTGGGTCGGAAAGATCCCCTGGAGAAGGAAACGGCAACCCACTCCAGTATTCTGGCCTTGAAATCCCATGGACAGAGGAGCCTGGCAGGCTACAGTCCATAGGGTTGCAAAAGAGTCAGACACAACTGAAGTGACTTAGCACAGAGGGTTGATGGGGGCTTCCCAGGTGGTGCTAGTGGTAAAAAATAAAATCCCCTGGAGTAGGAAATGCCAACCGATTCCTGTATTCTAGCCTGGAAAATTCCATGGGCAGAGGAGACTGGTGGGTTACAGTCCATAGGCTCAAAAGAGTCAGACACTTCTGAGCAACTGAGCACAGAGGGTTTATGAGTCAAGATTCCTTTAGTTGCAAAGGAGAGCAACTCATTTCAAACTAGCTTAAGCAAAAAAGAAAATTTGTTGGTTCACATAGCTAAGAAGGACACTGAGTATTTCTGCTAAATGTAGCTGTGTAACAAACCATCGCAAAGTTTAGTGATATAGCACTATCATTTTATTATTCTGTGGACTGTATGGGTCAGGAATTCAGATAGGATATGTGGGGGTGACGTTCCTGCCCCTCAATGCCTGGAACCTCAGTTGGGAAGACTGAGGCTCAAGGTGACTCGATGCCTGGGTTCATCTGGATATGTCTCATTTCTGGTTGACGCTGTCTGCTGGGACCTCATCTAGAGCTGTTGGCATGACCCCTATGGTCTCTTCATGTAGCTCCTGGCTTCATCAAGCACGGTGCCTGAGTTCCAAAGTCAGAAGTCCCCAGAGAATAAAGCAATAGTGTATGGCATTTTTATGATTCAGTGTCAGAAGTCACATAGCGCCACTTCCACATACATTTTCAGATTAAGTGGTCACAAAGGTCTGTCCAGGTACAAGAGGCAGGGATACAGACATCACCACTCCACAGAAGGAGTGTCAGTGTTGCATTGTAATTAGAGTATGTGGGATGGGATATATCATGGTGGCCATTTCTGAAGAAAATGATCTGCCACTCTGGGGTAGTTCACAGATTTAAAACAAAAGCTAAAGGAGCCTAGGCCTTAAGGTCTGACACAAAGAAATGCTATCCTCTTTTTCTTCTGCCTTTTGTTTCTGCTCAACTCTGTTTCTTTGTCTATTAGCAAAAAAAAAAAAAAAAAACCCACCTTGTTTTTCTCAGCATCTGTGTATAATTTTCTAGGGAAGGACTCTGGCCATTCCTTGAGTCATGTGCCTACCACTTGGACTGATTGAAGTTGCCTGGAGAATGAAGAACTATGATAATCCAAACCTGGATCACATGCCCAGCTCACATGCCTAAAAGAAAGTTTGCTGGGTAGACTCTAAAGAAGAGTCCAATCGGCCACAAGTTCAACATGAGTGAGCACTGATGTCAGTTTGGTGTGTAATTCTGTTAGTTTCCGGTCAGCTTTCTGTAGTTGGAGTATTTCAAAGCCCTTTACCTAGTCATCTTCATATCACGTCCTTGTCTTCCACTTTGTCACACACCATCTCTCTGAGATTTCCTGGGTCTCTCATTGGAGAGAAAAGCTCCCTCGCACTTACAGCTATACTGACTGGCTTGTTTTTCTCATTCCTCTCACCACACCTGACCATCATATTTCAAAGGACCATTCCCAGGTAAAATTTTTCTCCATCCTTCCAGTTGCAACTTCCTACACAAATTTCACTCTGTTATTTGTGTCTGTCTCCATTTTCTCCCATATCTCCCCACCTCTTTCTTTTCTCAAAATTAAACTCAATTTTTCAAGAGTACTTTTTCCTAGAAATCTTTTCCCAGAGCCGACAGTTCAGAAATAATACAATAGGATGGGCTCTCTCATAACAAAAAGACCAATGCTGCCTCAATAGCATCATCCAGTGCAAAAGCTTGTGAGACTTGGGTCATCTGCATTGGTTCTTATTTAGCTTTAATCCTTAACAAGTTACTTGATATGCTTTTGGTTGCAAGTACAGAAAATGCAAAAGTGGTTTAAATAAAAAGGAAATGTATGATGTCACATAAACAGCAAGACTAAAGGTGGGGAGCTCCAAAGTTGGTTAATTCAGAATCTCATTCACATCATAAAGGATCCAGGCTCCCCTCTGCCATCTTCAGTGTATTATCTGGGTGACGTGGCTAACTCTCCTCATGGTGGCAAGATGGCTGCTGAGCTCCAGGCACCACTTCACGCACGGCCACCATATTGAGAAGCAGAAAATAGGAACTGTGTATTTGTCAAAGCAAAGAGATCCTTTTTAGAATCCTTACATCAGCGTTCTCTCATGTCTCATAGGCTCAAAGTGTATCACTTGCTAATCCTCTATATCAGTCTTTGGCAAAGGGACTGAAATTACTGTGATCGACTCAAATGCATGCAGACTTACTCCTAGGGCTAACAGTACCCTCTTCCCTGTGTATATACCTTGCTTGTGAATAGCAGGACAAAATTTGGGACTTGCCAAAACAAAGAAGGGTGAAAGGGAAGGAGGACAGAGCAGAATAGATTTGGATAAGTAGCCACTTGTTTCTTATGCACTGAATTTCTCTTAACTTAGTTTGTCCAACTATAAACTAGATATGATAGTATCTACTTCATCTATAGGTAGAGATATTTTTAGAAATAAGATTTTTCACAAGGACACTCTTATGAAAAGAGTTTAATTAAAAAACAGGTTCTAGGATCATCCAATTCATGCAGACACAAAGAAAGGTAATTTCTTGGGGGTTTAATGGAGGAGGAAATGGGGAGTTAGTGTTTAATGGATACAACCTCAGTCAGGGAGGTTGAAAAAATTCTGGAGGCAGATGGCGCTCGCATAACAACATGAAAATACTTAATTCCATGGAAAGGTGTACTTAACAAGGGTTAAAATGGTAAGTTCTATGTTGTGTATATTCTATCACAAAAAATGTTATAAAACAGTGAGGCTATATAAGATATGTTGTTGGGGGAAGGAGCCAAGATGGCGGAGGAATAGGACGGTGAGACCACTTTCTCCCCTACAAATTCATCGAAAGAACAATTCAACGCAGAGCAAACTTCACAAAACAACTTCTGATCGCTAGCTGAGGACATCAGGTGCTCAGAAAAGCAGCCCATTGTCTTCAAAAGGGGGTAGGACAAAATATAAAAGATAAAAAGAGAGACAAAAGAACTAGGGACGGAGACCAGTCCCGGGAAGGGAGTCGTAATAGAGGAAGTTTCCAAACACCAGGAAACCCTCGCACTGGCGGGTCTGGGGGAAGTTTTCGAATCTCGGAGGGCAACCTAACTGGGAGGAAAATAAATAAATAAATAAATAAACCCCACAGATTATGTGCCTAAAAGCAACTCCCAGCAGAAAAGTACCCCAGACACCCGCATCCGCCACCAGCAAGTTGGGGAGGAACTGAGAGGAACGGGCGGCATTGCTCAGGGTAAGGACCAGGCCTGAGTGCCCTGAGGGCAATCGGAGGGAGCTTTTGTGAGATACCAACTTAAACTGTGGGACAGCAAAAGAGAGAGAGAAAATTAACCGGCCCGAACACACTGCCGGCCGTTCGCAGAACAAAGGGTCTGAGCAAGTCCAGAGGAGCTAGCCGGCTGCGGACCGGCCCAGCCCCACCAGAGGCAGGAGGCAGGGGGGAGGGGAAAGGGGCAGGCTCGGCCCCAAAGACGGCATCCCCTACCACACTGCAAACAGGCCTCCAGTTTCTAACCAAAGACTTCCTGAGATTCTGGATGGTCGACATCCGCTGGGAGAGTCGCAGCTAAACACGGGGTGCACGCACCCGACCGGCACGGGCGGAAACTGAGGCTAGGGCCACGGAAGGGAGAAGGCGCACTGCACCCAGGGAGAGTGCGCCCGTCAAGCTCCGGGCTGCCTGAGCTGCTCGGGCCGGGGAAGGCACAAAACGCAGGCACAACAGAGTCCACGCTTTTGTGGAGGACCTGAAAACTGGAACCGCACACAAGGCAGGGCCCGCTCCATATAGAGCAGCTGGGAGCCTAAGCAGTGTAGATGGGGAAAGCAGCGCCCCTCCCTCCCTGCAGCGCGATGGAACTATCGAACCTGAACAAGAGTCCACCTCCGCCCGCCTGTGTCAGGGCGGAAATTAGGCCCTGAAGAGACCGGCAAACAGAAGCCAAATAAACAAAGGGAACCGCTCCAGAAAGGACCGGTGCAACAGATTAAAATCCCTGTAGATAACACCAACTACACCGGAAGGGGCCTATAGATATCGAGAAGTGTAAGCTGGAACGAGGAGCTATCTGAAACTGAACCGAACCCACACTGACCGCAACAGCTCCAGAGAAATTCCTAGATATATTTTACTTTTTTTTTTTAATTAAAAAAATTTTTTTTCTTTTCTTTGCTTTTTTATTTTTTCTCTTTTATTTTCTTTTAAAATTCCCTATTACTCCCCCATTACTCCTTAACTGTTATTTTCATATATTTTTACGATTTTTTTAATTAGGAAAAAAATTTTTTTTCTTGTTTTTTTCTTGTTTTTTTTCTTTTTCTCTTATTTTCTTTTAAAGTCCTCTATTACTCCTCTACTACTCCTTAAGTTTCATTTTCATTTCACTATAACCTTGCAAAAAAAAAAAAGAGAAGCCCTATTTTTAAACCGAAATTCATATATATTTCTAAAATTTCCTGTGTTTTTGTTTTTGTTTTTAATATTGTATTTTTAATAGTCTAACCTCTACTCTAGATTTTTAATCTTTGTTTTTCAGTATATGATATAAATTTTGGACATTTAAGAATCCAATATTCAGTTCCCATTTTTATTCAGGAGTGTGTTGATTACTCTCTCCCACTTTTGACTCTCCGTTTTCTACCTCAGAACACCTCTATTTCCTCCTTTCCCCTTCTCTTCCCAATCCAATTCTGTGAATCTTTGTGGGTGTCTGGGCTACGGAGAACACTCTGGGAACAGACAACTGCATAAATATGTCTCTCTCCTCTTGAGTCCCCCTTTTCCTCCTGCTGCTCATCTCTATCTGCCTCCTCCCGCTCCACTTCTTCATGTAACTCTGTGAACCTCTCTGGGTGTCCCTCACGGGGGAGAATCTTTTCACCATTAACCTAGAAGTTTTATTATCAGTGCTGTATAGTTGGAGAAGTCTTGAGACTACTGGAAGAATAAAACTGAAATCCAGAGGCAGGAGGCTTAAGCCCAAAACCTGAGAACACCAGAAAACTCCTGACTACATGGAACATTAAGTAATAAGAGACCATTCAAAAGCCTCCATACCTACACTGAAATCAACCACCACCCAAGAGCCAGTAAGTTTCAGAGCAAGACATACCATGCAAATTCTCCAGCAACGCAGGAACATAGCTCTGAGCGTCAACTTACAGGCTGCCATAGTCACACCTAACACATAGACCCATCTCAAAACTCATTACTGGGCACTCCATTGCACTCCAGAGAGAAGAAATCCAGTTTCATGCACCAGAACACCGACGCAAGCTTCCCTAACCAGGAAACCTTGACAAGCCAATCGTCCAACCCCACCCACTGGGTGAAACCTCCACAATAAAAAGGAACCGCAGACCTCCAGAATACAGAAAGCCCACTCCAGACACAGCAATCTAAACAAGATGAAAAGGCAGATAAATACCCAACAGGTAAAGGAACATGAAAAATGCCCACCAAGTCAAACAAAAGAGGAGGAGATAGGGAATCTACCTGAAAAAGAATTTAGAATAATGATAATAAAAATGATCCAAAATCTTGAAATCAAAATGGAGCTACAGATAAATAGCCTGGAGACAAAGATTGAGAAGATGCAAGAAATGTTTAATAAAGACCTAGAAGAAATAAAAAAGAGTCAATTAAAAATGAATAATGAAATAAATGAGATCAAAAACACTCTGGAGGGAACCAAGAGTAGAATAACGGAGACAGAAGATAGGATAAGTGAGGTAGAAGATAAAATGATGGAAATAAATGAAGCAGAGAGGAAAAAAGAAAAAAGAATCAAAAGAAATGAGGACAACCTCAGGGACCTCCGGGACAATGTGAAACGCCCCAACATTTGAATCATAGGAGTCCCAGAAGAAGAAGACGAAAAGAAAGGCCATGAGAAAATACTCGAGGAGATAATAGCTGAAAACTTCCCTAAAATGGGGGAGGAAATAGCCACCCAAGTCCAAGAAGCCCAGAGAGTCCCAAACAGGATAAACCCAAGGCGAAACACCCCAAGACACATATTAATCAAATTAACAAAGATCAAACACAAAGAACAAATATTAAAAGCAGCAAGGGAGAAACAACAAATAACACACAATGGGATTCCCATAAGGATAACAGCTGATCTATCAATAGAAACCCTCCAGGCCAGAAGGGAATGGCAGGACATACTTAAAGTAATGAAAGAGAATAACCTACAACCTAGATTACTGTACCCAGCAAGGATCTCATTCAGATATGAAGGAGAATTCAAAAGCTTTACAGACAAGCAAAAGCTGAGAGAATTCAGCACCACCAAACCAGCTCTTCAACAAATGCTAAAGGATCTTCTCTAGACAGGAAACACAGAAAGGTTGTGTAAACGTGAACCCAAAACAACAAAGTAAATGGCAACGGGACCACACCTATCAATAATTACCTTAAATGTAAATGGGTTGAATGCCCCAACCAAAAGACAAAGATTGGCTGAATGGATACAAAAACAAGACCCCTATATATGCTGTCTACAAGAGACCCATCTCAAAACAAGAGACACATACAGACTAAAAGTGAAGGGCTGGAAAAAAATATTTCACGTAAATGGAGAACAAAAGAAAGCAGGAGTCGCAATACTCATATCAGATAAAATAGACTTTCAAATAAAGGCTGTGAAAAGAGACAAAGAAGGACACTACATAATGATCAAAGGATCAATCCAAGAAGAAGATGTAATGATTATAAATATATATGCACCCAACATAGGAGGACCGCAATATGTAAGGCAAACACTAACAAGTATGAAAGAGGAAATTAATAGCAACACAATAATAGTGGGAGACTTTAATACCCCACTCACAACTATGGATAGATCAACTAAACAGAAAATTAACAAGGAAACACAAACTTTAAATGACACAATGGACCAGCTAGACCTAATTGATATCTATCGGACATTTCACCCCAAAACAATCAACTTCACCTTTTTCTCAAGAGCACACGGAACCTTCTCCAGAATAGATCACATCCTGGGCCATAAATCTAGTCTTTGTAAATTTCAAAAATTGAAATCATTCCAGTCATCTTTTCTGACCACAATGCGGTAATATTAGATCTCAATTACAGGAAAAAAATTGTTAAAAATTCAAACATATGGAGGCTAAATAACACGCTTCTGAATAACCAACAAATCATAGAAGAAATCAAAATATGCATAGAAATGAATGAAAATGAAAACACAGCAACCCAAAACCTATGGAACACTGTAAAAGCAGCGCTAGGGGGAAGGTTCATAGCATTACAGGCTTACCTCAAGAAACAAGAAAAAAGTCAAATAAATAACCTAACTCTACACCTAAAGCAACTAGAGAAGGAAGAAATGAAGAACCCCAGGGTTAGTAGAAGGAAAGAAATCTTAAAAATTAGGGCAGAAATAAATGCAAAAGAAACCAAAGAGACCATAGCAAAAATCAACAAAGCTAAAAGCTGGTTTTTTGAAAAAATAAACAAAATTGACAAACCATTAGCAAGACTCATTAAGAAACAAAGGGAGAAGAACCAAATTAACAAAATTAGAAATGAAAATGGAGAGATCACAACAGACAACACTGAAATACAAAGGATCATAAGAGACTACTACCAGCAGCTCTATGCCAATAAAATGGACAACCTGGAAAAAATGGACAAATTCTTAGAAAAGTATAACTTTCCAAAACTGAACCAGGAAGAAATAGAAGATCTTAACAAACCCATCACAAGCAAGGAAATTGAAACTGTAATCAGAAATCTTCCAGCAAACAAAAGCCCAGGACTAGACGACTTCACAGCTGAATTCTACCAAATATTTAGAGAAGAGCTAACACCTATCTTACTCAAGCTCTTCCAGAAACTTGCAGAAGAAGGTAAACTTCCAAACTCATTCTATGAGGCCACCAACACCCTAATTCCAAAACCAGACAAAGATGCCACAAAAAAAGAAAACTACAGGCCAATATCACTGATGAACATAGATGCAAAAATCCTTAACAAAATTCTAGCAAATAGAATCCAACAACATATTAAAAAAATCATATGCCATGACCAAGTGGGCTTTATCCCAGGAATGCAAGGATTCTTTAATATCCGCAAATCAATCAATGTGACACACCACATTAACAAATTGAAAGATAAAAACCATATGATTATCTCAATAGATGCAGAGAAAGCCTTTGACAAAATTCAACACCCATTTATGATTAAAACTCTCCAGAAAGCAGGAATAGAAGGAACATACCTCAACATAATAAAAGCTATATATGACAATCCCACAGCAAGCATTACCCTCAATGGTGAAAAACTGAAAGCATTTCCCCTGAAATCAGGAACAAGACAAGGGTGCCCACTCTCACCACTACTATTCAACATAGTTTTGGAAGTTTTGGCCACAGCAATCAGAGCAGAAAAAGAAGCAAAAGGAATCCAGATAGGAAAAGAAGAAGTGAAACTCTCACTGTTTGCAGATGACATGATCCTCTACATAGAAAACCCTAAAGACTCTACCAGAAAATTACTAGAGCCGATCAACGAATATAGTAAAGTAGCAGGATATAAAATTAACACACAGAAATCCCTGGCATTCCTATACACTAACAATGAGAAAACAGAAAGAGAAATTAAGGAAACAATACCATTCACCACTGCAACAAAAAGAATAAAATACTTAGGAGTATATCTACCTAAAGAAACAGAAGACCTGTACATAGAAAACTATAAAACACTGATGAAAGAAATCAAAGAGGACACAAACAGATGGAGAAACATACCGTGTTCATGGATTGGAAGAATCAATATTGTCAAAATGGCTATTCTACCCAAAGCAATCTATAGATTCAATGCAATCCCTATCAAGCTACCAAAGGTATTTTTCACAGAACTAGAACAAATAATTTCTCAATTTGTATGGACATACAAAAAACCTCGAATAGCCAAAGTAATCTTGAGAAAGAAGAATGGAACTGGAGGAATCAACCTGCCTGACTTCAGGCTCTACTACAAAGCCACAGTCATCAAGACAGTATGGTACTGGCACAAAGACAGAAATATAGATCAATGGAACAGAATAGAAAGCCCAGAGATAAATCCACGAACCTATGGACACCTTATCTTTGACAAAGGAGGCAAGGATATACAATGGAAAAAAGACAACCTCTTTAACAAGTGGTGCTGGGAAAACTGGTCAACCACTTGTAAAAGAATGAAACTAGAACACTTTCTAACACCATACACAAAAATAAACTCAAAATGGATTAAAGACCTAAATGTAAGACCAGAAACTATAAAACTCCTAGAGGAGAACATAGGCAAAACACTCTCTGACATAAATCACAGCAGGATCCTCTATGGCCCACCTCCCAGAATATTGGAAATAAAAGCAAAAATAAACAAATGGGACCTAATGAAACTTAAAAGCTTTTGCACAACAAAGGAAACTATAAGCAAGGTCAAAAGACAGCCCTCAGGTTGGGAGAAAATAATAGCAAACGAAGCAACAGACAAAGGACTAATCTCAAAAATATACAAGCAACTCCTGAAGCTCAATTCCAGAAAAATAAATGACCCAATCAAAAAATGGGCCAAAGAACTAAACAGACATTTCTCCAAAGAAGACATACAGATGGCTAACAAACACATGAAAAGATGCTCAACATCACTCATTATCAGAGAAATGTAAATCAAAACCACAATGAGGTACCATTACACGCCAGTCAGGGTGGCTGCTATCCAAAAGTCTACAAGCAATAAGTGCTGGAGAGGGTGTGGAGAAAAGGGAACCCTCTTACACTGTTGGTGGGAATGCAAACTAGTACAGCTGCTATGGAGAACAGTGTGGAGATTTCTTAAAAAACTGGAAATAGAACTGCCATATGACCCAGCAATCCCACTTCTGGGCATACACACCGAGGAAACCAGATCTGAAAGAGACACGTGCACCCCAATGTTCATCGCAGCACTGTTTATAATAGCCAGGACATGGAAGCAACCTAGATGCCCATCAGCAGACGAATGGATAAGGAAGCTGTGGTACATATACACCATGGAATATTACTCAGCCATTAAAAAGAATTCATTTGAATCAGTTCTAATGAGATGGATGAAACTGGAGCCCATTATACAGAGTGAAGTAAGCCAGAAAGATAAAGAACATTACAGCATACTAACACATATATATGGAATTTAGAAAGATGGTAACGATAACCCTATATGCAAAACAGAAAAAGAGACACAGATGTACAGAACAGAATTTTGGACTCTGTGGGAGAAGGCGAGGGTGGGATGTTTCAAGAGAACAGCATCGAAACATGTATATTATCTATAGTGAAACAGATCACCAGTCCAGGTTGGATGCATGAGACAAGTGCTCGGGCCTGGTGCACTGGGAAGACTCAGAGGGATTGGGTAGAGAGGGAGGTGGGAGGGGGGATCAGGATGAGGAATACATGTAAATCCATGGCTGATTCATGTCAATGTATGACAAAACCCACTACAATATTGTCAAGTAATTAGCCTCCAACTAATAAAAATAAATGGAAAAAAAAAAAAAGATATGTTGTTGTTCAGTTGCTAAGTTGTATCTGACTGTTTGCAACCCCATGGACTGCAGCACTCCAGGCTCCTCAGTCCTCCACTGTCTCCCAGTTTGCTCAAGTTCATGTCCACTGAGTCAGTGATACTATCTAACCATCTCATTCTCTGCCACCCCCTTCTCCTTTTGCCTTCAATCTTTCCCAGCATCAGAGGTTTTTCCAGTGAGTTGGCTTTTCGCATCAAGTGGCCAAAGTACTGGAGCTTTAGCATCAGTCCTTCCAATGAAAATTCAGGGTTGATTTCCTTTAAACTTGACTGGTTTGATCTCCTTGCCGTCCAGTGACTCTCAAGAGTGTTCTCCAGCACCACAATTCGAAAGCAAAAATAGAGCAAAGATATTGTGCTGAGCTTGAAAAATGTACAATATAAATTCTTGGTTCTAATAACCTTAATGTTGAACTTTTGCTTAATTTGAATTGTAGGTGGGAACCATTTCCCAGCCTCAGCTATCACTTTTGTCCAAATTGTGTGCCGTTCTCTCCTCTTACCTCACATTAACAGTTATTTTGACCAAGGTGCAGATCAAGAAATTCCATCTCCAAAAAATGCCCAGAATGCAATTAGTCATGATGCCCACTTACTTGCCCCTTGAAGGTTATCTTCCCCTTCCTTCCTTTGTCTTCTAGTCCTTTTTCAATGTAACTGGCTCTCCCCATGCCCATGCCAAGAGGCTTGGGGAAAAGGAGGAGGGGAAGACTGGGAGCCAGAGAGAAGCCCAAGCACAAAACCCCAGCGGGTGTTGGCAGCTCTCGCAAAATCTATTTACTGACAGCACATATGTACTAATATTTACTGATCCCTCAAATGTTTGCAAATGAGGCAAAGCTGTAAGGAGCTGTGTAGAAAAGTGGCAGCTATGTATCCAACTCCAACACCCATTTATAGAGGACCAGGTAATTCCACGTGCAGCTACTAAAGCCTCCACCCCATGTCCAATGCCCAGAGCTGGGCAGTTCTATCACATAAACTTGAAAACAGAGATCATCTATTCACATTTATTTGTTTTGTTTGTTTGTTTGTTTTTTGGCCATAGCATGCAGGATCTTATCACCAGGGATCGAACCCCTGCCACCTGCAATAGAAGTGCGGAGTCCTAGCCACTGCACTGCCAGGGAAGTCCCGTCATCTATTCATATTTATCTTACTCATTCTGGATAGTCTTTTCCAAAACATTTAGATTATAAAGACCTTCAACATGGAGCACTCAACACTCCATTAAATTCATGTCTCAGAGCTTAATTACACTATCAGAAGGTATCTCCTTACATATAACTTTCTACTGTAATTAAAATGGATTCTGGGCAAATGGCCTCCATCAAATTTTGAGTGATGTGTGCCTTCCAATGCAATAGAATGTTAGCAATCAGTTATATGCATTTAGCTCCTGGTACTAGGCAAGCGCCCCAGGGCTCCCTCCAGGAATGATTTTCTTTTGTTCAGTGATCCTGGTTGGTCACCTTGTAAAACACCCTGCTGGTTACAGGAAAGAGAATCCATTTCTGTTCAGCCAGCATTGACTGAGGTTGCACAGTAAGCAATGGTCCAGGACTGAGGACACAGAGATAATTTCTCAGCCCCTGCCCTTTAGGAATTCTCAAGTCTGCCGGGGCAAGGGGACGGGGGAAACAGACAAGAAAACAAACAATGACTGCACAATGTGATAAGTTTTGAACCAGCTGTTCTCGGAGTACTGATGAAGGATGATTAACTGTCTGGGGAGTTAGGGAAGTTTTCACCAAACAGTGTCATCGAATGGGGTTTTGAAGGATGAGTAAAAGTTTGCTGAGCTTCCCTGATAGCTCAGTTGGTAAAGAACCCACCTGCAATGCAGGAGACCAAGGTTGGATTCCTGGATCAGGAAGATCCTCTGGAGAAGGGATAGGCTACCCTCTCCAGTATTCTTGGACTTCCCTTGTGGCTCAGCTGGTAAAGAATCCGCCTGCAATGCAGGAGACCTGGATTTGACCCCTGGGTCGGGAAGATTCCCTGGAGAAGGGAAAGGCTACCCACTCCAGTATTCTGGCCTGGAGAATTCCATGGACTGTATAGTCCATGGCAAAGAGTCAGACCCCACTGAGAGACTTTCACTTTCACAAGTTCACTGGAAAGCTGAAGCAGGGAAAAGATTTCCAGGCAGAGGGTGTATGCAAAGGCAGAGAGGTGAGGAAGCACTTGGTGTGTTTCGGAAACAATTGGCAAGGTGGCAGATGCTCAGAAATGAGGCTGGGCAAGTAAGGCAGTGGGCAGTTTAATCCCAGCCATGACCCCTCCGTGGCCCTGGGGGAGGGAGGCAAAAAACAAAACTCTAGCTCTATGGCTGGTGAATAAGCAATGTTATCTTTCTATAGAAACCTCATATCCTTATATATCCTTTTCTGTGGGTGTTCTAGGTATTTTGCAAGGTTATATTCTTCTAGAAACTGTCTTCGCAAGGAATCAAGTTCTTTTATATATTTAAAAAGACCCTTGAGCAGGCCATGTGGAATTTTTGACTGCTGATCTGATCTGAAATGTGATCATTCCTGAATGGAACTCTGAGGAGAGCGAGACAGGCCAGTGCCCCACACTCCTTACCACCCTCACTGAATTCCCTCTCCATCCTTTCAGATCCCTCAGGTGCCCAGGCTGGCGCTCTTCATTAAATAAACACATGATAATTTTGTTTATTTTCATCCTTTCCAGAAAAATTGATTGATTAAGCATTGGTTTAGCTGAGCTTTCTGGAAACTTCCAGAGCCTATTCTTTCTTGAGAAAGAGCTTATTAAACATGAGCAGAATGAACAGAGACTTCTCAAGGAACTCTAAGAAATGATGGTCTAACACACAAGCCTTACAGATGAATTTTAACAATCATCTTTCTGCCTGCTAAAAATTTTGTTCAGTCCCTTAGTCATGTCTGATTCTTTGCAACCCCATGGACTGCAGCACGTCAGGCTACCCTGTCCTTCACTATCTCCCAGAGTTTGCTCAAATTCATCTCCATTGACTCGGTGATGCTAGCTAACCATTTAACCGTCTCATCCTCTGCCGCCCTCTTCTTCTGCCCTCAATCTTTCCCAGCATCAGGGTTTTTTCTAATGAATCACATCAGGTGACAACATATTGGAACTTCAGCTTCAGCATCAGTCCTTCCAATGAATATTCAGGGTTGATTTCCTTTATGATTGCTGGTTTGGTCTCCTTGCAGTCCAAGGGACTCTCAAGAGTCTTCTCCAGCACCACAGTTCAAAAGCATCAATTCTTTTCTCCCAACTCCCAGCTCTTTTCCAAGCACTGCCTCTGATGATGTGAGCTGTAGGCAACTTAAACCAGGACAGAGATACATTTTCAATTTTTCATAAAATATTTATTTTCCTAGAATCCAAATTCTTTTTAGGCCCAGACTTTCATCTTTCTGGTGCTAGACTTAATTTGCAAAACTGCTCCCTTGTCTCACTCCAACCTGGCTGGCTGCCCTTCACTAAATAAGTGAGTTTGGGATTTACAACAGGAAGGCTCCAGGGCCAGGCAAGGTCTATGGAGAGTGGTTGCTTTTCTTCCTGTGAGGCCCATGGTAGGCACCTGCCTAGGGGCTCAAGGACCTGCTGCCCTCTTGTGGCTGCAGCCTGGGGTGTAGTAGCACCTCCTCTTGGCAAACAAAAAAACCTCCTCTAGTTTTCAAGTTCACTGGCTGAACATTGTAGGGCCCTCTCCACTCCCACCCCTACAAAGATCCGTATAATTTTAGAACTGGAAGAGGCCTGGGTCCAACCCCCTTTTTTGATGGTGGAGGTTGTTTTTTCTTAAGAGAAGGAGCCCAAGGTTAAGAGAGATTTGGTCATTTAGTTAAGGACACACCCTGGTTAGATAAGTCATCTGGAATGGAACACTCACCCTCATTAGAAGACAAGAAAGCTAAAAGAAGTTGCCAGCTGAAATTTAGAAAGACAGCGGCTGCTAAAGAGTTGCAGATGCAGTGAGTCAGCTGAGTATGGAGGATCTACTGGGCTTCTCTCCACCCGTCAGCGACCACTCCTCCCATTTTTTGCTTGCCAAGGAAAGCTGCATTATCATTTCACACAGGCTTTGGATAAGAACCACCTCTCTGTCTTTTTTGAACACTACCTTATGCCAAGGACGCAGCACTCCAGTGTAGGAGATCAGGACTTTTGTCCAAGCTTCACTTTTTAATTACTCATATACCTCACTCCCACTTTGGGGCCTCAGTTTTCTCCTCTGAAAAATCAGGGAGTTGGATTGGATGTTTTCTTTTTTCTTTGAATTAATTTATTTATTTTCATCGGAGGATAATTACAATATTGTGCTTTTCGCCATACATCAGTATGAATACTTGTGTCCCCTCCGTCCTGAAACCTCCTCCCACCTCCCTCCCCACCCCATCCCTCCAGGTTGGCACAGAGCACCAGCTTTGGGTACTCTGCTTCATACATCAAACTCGCACTGGTTATGTATTTTACATATGGTGATGTATATGTTTCAATACTATTCTCTCAAATCATCCCACCCTCTCCTTCTCCCACTGAGCCCAAAGATCTGTTCTTTACCTCTGTGTTTCCTTTGTGTCTCCTCGTACGTAGGATCCTTGGTACTATCTTTCTAGATTCCATATATATGTGTTAATATATGTTATTTGTCTTTATGACTTACTTCACTATGTGTAATAGGCTATAGGTTCATCTACCTCATTGGAACTGACTCAAATGTATTCCTTTTTGCAGCTGAGGATATTCCATTGTGTATATGTACCACAGCGTCCTTATCCATTCATCTGCTGATGGACATCTCGGCTGTTTCTATATCCTAGCTATTGTAAATGGTGCTGCAGTAAACACTGGGGCACATATGTCTTTTTCAATCTCGTTTCCTTGGGGAATATGCCCAGTAGTGGGGTTGCTGGTTCATATGGTGGTTTTATTCCTAGTGTTTTAAGGACTCTCCATACAGTTCTCCATAGTGGCTGCACCTGTCTGCATTCCCACCAACAGTACAAGAGGGTTCCCTTTTCTACACACCTTCTCCAGCATTTATTGTTTGTAGACTTTTTGATGGCCATTCTGACAGGAGTAAGATGATACCTCCTTGTCGTTTTGATTTGCATTTCTCTAATAATGAATGATGTTGAGCATCTTTTCATGTGTTTATTAGCCACCTGTATGTCTTCTTTGGAGAAATGTCTCTTCAGGTCTTCTGCCCACTTTTTGATTGGGTTGTTCATTTTTCTGGTATGGAGCAGCATGAGCTGCTTGTATATTTTGGAGATTAATTCTTTGTCAGTCGTTTTGTTTGCTATTATTTTCTCCCATTCTGAGGGCTGTCTTTTCACCTTGCTTATAGTTTCCTTCATTGTGCAAAAGCTTTTAAGTTTAATTAGGTCCCATTTGTTTATTCTTGGATTGGATGTTTTCTAGTTTCCTTTAGTACTGATAGTTTATGACTGTCTGTTTGCCTTTTGGCATAGGAATGTCTGGTGGCATTGTTAAGCCTGGGAGAAACTTGAGGGCTGAGTCTGTATCCTTTCCTCTTCACATCCCCAAAGCCTAACCCAAACCACAGACATATTACATGCTTGAAAATATTTGTTAACAATAATTAGCATATTCCGGGACTTCCCTGATTGTCCAGTGGTTAAGACTTTGTGTCAAATGCAGAGGACCCAGATTTGATCCCTGGTTAGGAAACTAGATCCCACATGACACTAGGAAGACCACCCCCATCCCACAGCTAAGACCCGGACCAACCAAATAAGTAAATAAATATTTAAAATAGCAATAATAATAATAAGCATACTCAGTGTCTGCTGACACACCAGAAACATTACATGTGATATTTAGATATGGTTTTGTATTGACAGTCGCCATGCCTGTGAGGTTATAAAGTGCAGCGTTAAGCACAGGGACTCTGGGACCAGATTGCTGATGACCGACTACTGGTTCCATACTTCCTACCTGCGCATCCTTTCTCTGTGTCTCAATTTCCTCATTTGTGAAATGGGCATTAAACAGCAGTGCCCAGCACATAAGTTTTCAGTAAATGTTCTCATTAGGTAGAAATGGTTGTCTTGATTTTATGGATGAGGAAATTAAAACTGGTGGTGCGAGCTCAGTCATGTCTGACTCTTTGTGACTCCATGGACTATAGCCCCCCAAGCTCTTCTGTCCATGGGATTTTTCCAGGCAAGAATACTGGAGTGGGTTGTCATGCCTTCCTCCAGGGGATCTGCCCAACTCAGAGATCAAACCCATGTCTCTTATGTCTCCTGCTTGGCTGGCAGTTTCTTTACCGCCCTTTACCACACTACCTGGGACCAATTAAGAGAAAAGATGAAAACAATTCAAAACAAAAAACAGAGGTAAGTGCCCTCTTCAGTACAGAAGAGAATACAGATTTCTTCTAATCAGTGAGGATTTACGGAGCATATACTTTGTGGCAGTACCAGGGTCAGGCACTGTGGGGATTAAATATTTCCTTGAGCTTTCAAAGCTTGCAGTCTAGTTGGGGAAACAAACATATGCAAAGTCTGGATTATAATATTATAATTATTACATCCTAATACAGGATGATATAGGTTGTTTGTGTTAATTTTATACAGAAACAGAATACACAGCACAGGCTTGAGGATTCTGGGAAGGCTTCCTAGAAGAGGAACTCAGGCTGAGTCTTGAACCATAATTCTGATATTGTCTTTGATTTTTTTCTATTTCTGTAGATCTGGTTGGTCAGTCACCAAGGCCTATTGGTTCTTTCCAAATGATTCTCACACCAGTCCTTTACTTTCAAGTCCAGTGGCCATAATTCTAGTTCAGCCCCTCATTATTTCATGCCTGGAAGTACCCTAATAATCTATTAACTTCTCTCTTTGCTGCCAGCCTCTACCTTTTCAGTCTGTGTCATCCACCTGTTTTGGATTAACCTTTGTATTTTATGATGACACTCCTATGATTCATTCATTCCAACTTCCATTCAACTAATATTTATTACTGAGCATCTACTGGGTTCTAGGCACCACTCTTCTATGTACTAAGGTATTCAGTATTGAACAAGACAGGCAAGGAAGAACCTTGCCCACCCTGGGATGTACATATTAGTTTTTTAAAACTCCAAAGGACAGGGCTTCCCTGCTGGTCCAGTGGTTAAGACTCCACGCTCCCAATGCAAGGGGCATGAGTTTGATCCCAGGTAGAGGAACTAAGATTCTGCATGCCACATAGTGCAACCCAAATAAGTAAATTAATTAAATAAAATAAAAATGCCAGCAGTGTGGCTTACCTCCCCCTAACCTCCTACCACTTTCCAACAGGATCTTCAGCCAGGCTCACCACCCTCCCACATGCCTCATTTATTTCCAACTCAAGCTTTCTTTGTGTCCTTTCTCTCTGAACCTTCCTGTCCCCAAACCCCCAGGGTCTGGTTCTAGCTCTGCCTCCTCCAACCCTTCTTCTCTGCTTTCCTCTTATAGCACTGACTCCCTCTCTCATATTTGCATCTCACATGTTCCATTATCTATTTCTATTTATTTCATTTCTATCCATTTCTGTTCCACAATGTGGTATTTTTTTCCCCTCTTCCCATCTGATAAGATCCTAAGCTTCTGGAGGACTGCAGAATGTTCTGTTTTTCTATCCTGCCCTCCCCTAGGACCCAGCACAATATTGTATAAATAATAGTTTTTTCTCTTCCTTTGCTTCCTCTTCTCTTTTTTTCTCCTAACAATAACAATTAACATCCCTAAAACACTTCACATAGTACTCTCATGTACATTATACTCCATAAACTGCACAATACCCTTGTATCAATTATCCATAAATATTTAATGGATTAAGAGGTCAAAACAGGAAGGCATTTCTGGTGAAGGAAATAACACAAGCAAATATACAAGGGAGTAATGATCCTGGCATGAATGGAGGGCAGTTGGGAACACAGGCTTGCTGGAAAGGGAAGGCTGAACCCTATAGAAAATTTGGAAAATGAAAAATAAAGATAACAAAAAGCAAACAGAAGAATAAATCCTGCCTGAACACTAACATGATTAGTAGTTAGGTGTGTTTATTTCTAGCCTTTTGGAGAAATTTTTTTTTTTTTTTGCAAAGCTGAAATAAGTGTCCATAAAATTTTGTGTCCTACTTTTTTTCACTTAACATTCTAAGCAGTTTTCTGATGTGACATAAAGTTCCCTGATGTGACATAAAGGTCATTTGTAAATGCATAATATTCCAGAGTGGCTGTATCCGCAGGTACTTATCCATTTCTTTTTTTATTGGACACGTTGTTTCCCATTTTATGCTACTATTAATGTAAGAAGCACAAATCTCTTGTGCAGAGAGAAGAAATGGAAGGAGATGGGTCCTTAGTGAGACCTCAAACTGTTCTGTGAAGGCTCACTTGAGCCTAAAGAGTCTCTGGACTTTCTAGTCACCTGAGCCAATCAAACTGATCCTTTATTGCTTAACCCAATTGAGCTGCATTTTCTCTGATTTGCAACCCACCTAACACAAGGACTCCAAGGGCAGGACGGCGCTTGTCTGGCTCACTGTCGTAACCCTACCTCAATCCTCACTCCAAGGCATGAAGTAGGAGCCTCATAAACATGTGCAGAAAAAAGAATATGAACTCTTGCATGAATTATCCATTCTAATCCTCACTGTTGATCTCTAAGGATCTTAGTACTTTTATCAGTTTGAGCTTATCAACAAAAACATTACCTCTTCATCATATTTGCTACTAATAATTCCTCATATTTTGGCCTTCTTTAGTTTTTTAATTTAGAACTCTTACTTTTTATGAACTAAAATATTTTCCTTCATGGCCTTTATTTCTGTTTTTTTAACTGAGATGCAATTGACATATACCTTCTTGACCTTTAATACTAAAATGCTAAATAGATCTCTCAGAGTAGATATTCAGTTGTATATTCTTCTACTTTTCCTACAGTTAAGGTGTGATATTTAATTTCTTTAATTTACCTAGAATTTATTCAGGTGTACTGTTTAAGGTTAGAATTCTTTTTTTGTTTTCCAAATTCTTAACCAATTGTTCAAATACCTTTTCCCCATTGAGTTGCAATGCTTCTTTTATCCTTTTTTAATGCTTCTATAAAATTGGGTCTACTTCTGCCTTGCAAGCATATTAAATTGATGTGTAAGCTATATAATGTTTCAGTATCCCCAAGGCTAATAATCCCCTAATTAAACTCTGTCTTCAAAATTTCCTTTGCCATCTCCCCTGTTTATTTTTCCGGATGAATTTTTTAAATAATTATATCCAATTCTAAAAGGACTCTATTGGAATTTTCATTATAATTACACAAAGCCTGAAAGTAAATTAAGGAAGAAATGACATCTTTACAATTTTAACTTTGCCATCTGGGAAAGTTTTTCTTCATTTAGTTTCCCATATTTCTCAACAAAATATGGTCATTTTTCTCACATAGATCACTGACATGTCAAATAAAGTTCATTCCTTGGTATATTGTATTGAGTATTTGTTATTTTAGGTCGCTTTCTAATTGGGAAAATACTTGTGCATGTGGGGAAACTCACTAACTTGTCAAGACAGTCCAGTTGACACTCAAATTGTCAACTCATCCTTTTGTTTCTTAGCCATCTCCCTGCAGGTACCACCCACATGTCTGAGTTCTGCCCTCTGGAGCTAGATGGAGTAAAACTGCACCTCCTTCTATGAGACAGATTCTCATCTCTTTGGAGACTGCTATCATATTTCCATCAGCCTTCTTTTGTCCTGACTAAACAAACCCATCTGGTAGGATGAAAATAGTATCTGGGAAAAATTCAAATAACAGTGGTGAGGAGAGTAGATTTGGGGTAGGTTGGGATGGAGGTGGGGGACCAGTAGGGACTGGTTTCTGCCGTAATCCATGCTTACAAAGGTGGGCTACAGGGACTTCTCTGGCAGTCCAGTGGTTAAGGCTCTGAGTTTCCAATGCAGGGGGCACAGGTTTGATCCCTGGTCAGGAAAATACAGTATCAATAACATCCTGCATGGCATGCAGCATGACCAAAAAAGAGACAGATGAGGTGCAATGAGACTGTGAACATGAGAAAGAGAAAGTCTGGGGTATTTCTCAATAGAGGAAACATTAGGACGTGTTGACAAACTAGATATAAGGGATAAAGAAATGGAAATAAGAGTCTAAAGTGGCTTTAAATTTCTAGTTTGAATCACTGAAGAGAGTGAGTCTCTCTACTAAGAGGAAGTATGAGAGTTGAAAACGGAAGTCTGTTTCAAAGGAAGTCAGTTTCATTTCTCTTGACCCTGAAATTACGATATATCCAGGGACTTCCCTGGTGGTCCAGTGGTTAAGATGCCATGCTCCCAATGCGGGTGCATGGGTTCAATCCCTGGTCAGGGCACTAAGATCTCATACGCTGCATGGAGTGGTCAAAAAAAAGTACAATATATCCTAGGAGACAGCTCTATTGACTTGTTGTCCAGTAATAGAAGACATATGTATTGGTCTGTGACCCAGTGTTCCTGGCACATAATTTCTACCACCTTTATAAATTCCTGCATGATAAAAGCACTGGGATCATCTTTTGCTCTAATGAAGTGACTCTGGATGTATATCTGGTTGGGGGCTGGTCACCAGAGAGCCTGAGCCATGGTTAGAAACTTGGAATTCTCAGCTTCACTCCCCACTTATCCAGAGAAGGGAGAGGAGCTAGAAATGGAATTCATGATTAATCATGCCTACATGAGGAAGAGTCCATAAAATCCCAACAGTATGGGATTTAGAGAGCTTCCAGGTATGTGAACACATCCTTACACTAGGGAGGTGATGTACCTCAACTTCACAAAAACGAAGGCCCCTGCACTCAGGACCCTCCCAGACTTCACCCTATGGATCTCTTTACCTGGCTATTAATCTGCATCCTTTATTATATCTTTTTATAAACCGGTAAAGGTAAGTAGGTGTTTCCCTGAGTTCTGTGAGTCTCTCTAGCAAATTAATTGAACCCAAGGAGAGGGTTGTGGGAATCTCTGGTTCACAGTCAAGTCAGACAAAAATCCAGCTAGGGACCTGCTACTTACCTTTGGCATCTGATGTTAGGGAGGGGCAGCCTCTTGCAATTTAGCCCTTAACCTTATCTCCAGGTAGATGGTATCAGAATTGAGCTAAACCCAGCTGGTGGTTGCTGAGAATTGCCTGTTGTGGGGAGCAGAAAACCCCACACACTTGGTGACCACAAGTGAAGTGGTCTGTATATGTTGTAAAGAAGACATACAGGTGGAAAACTGAGTTTTTCCTGGTGGTTCAGTGGTTCAGAATTCACCTTGCAATGCAGGGGATGCAGGTTCATTCCTGGTCAGGGAACTAAGATCACACATGCTGAGAAGCAAGTAAGCCCAAGCTCACAACTAGAAAGTCCATGCGCCACAAGAAAGTGTAACAAAGATCATGTGTGCCACCACTAAGACTCAACACAGCCAAATAATTAGTATAAAAACTGATAATATTATTGTTATATTATTATAACTGATAAATTATTATAAAAACTAATATTTTCCCTAAGTATAAGTATTTTTCTGATTTTCCTCCATAATCACATATTTTACATAGCAGGCCAGTTCAAACACATAGAAATAGATATAAAACAGACATAGGGTGCCCCAACTCCTGCAGACATGCAGGAGTCTGGCCTGGAATACTAGTGAGGGGGAGGAAAGGTGAGATGCATAATCAGCACTGAATTGGTAGATAAAGTCATGAGGACAAATGACTTCCTTCCCCTCGGCTTGTGAGGTCCTGAGGTCTAAGACTTGGAGACCAACACCCGGTCAGGAAATTAATTATCCTGCCATCATCTATCCTCAATCCTAAGTCCCAGAGGACTTCAGAGGAAGAGAGATTCCAGGAGAAAAGGCCCACACATTTGAGAGTTCAGTGTAGGTCTCACTGCCAACCCACAAGAGCACACAGAGCTAGAAATTTCTCACCTTTTGGAAAAAAAAAAAAAAAAAGATCTTCTTTAGCCTCAGCCTGGATAAGGATTTTCCTTGGAGAAAGAGGGGCGAAAGAATATTTAGGTCTCCAACTTTGAGTTTCAAGGCCATGGTGCTTAGAACTGGGACAGGGAAGATAGGAAACGATTTCTCTTTGCGAAGCTAGAGTCCTAAATCGAAGCATGGAAAAGAGGCCAAGGGCCCTAGGCGAACATCTGCTGTTGGGTCAGAGCCTGAACAAACTCAGGCCCATGCTCCGCAACGCTTGGCTCTGAGGAACAAGGGAGCCCAGGGGATTAGCAGAGGCCCCACAAAAACCAGCAACACACATCGAAGCACTGATTAGAGACAGAGTATTACCCTCCTCAGTCAAATTAAGTCGCTTTAAGCCACCTCATGTCAAAGCATCTTTCCAGAGGACATCGTGGAACATTTCATAATGCAAAGTTTTTTAAAACAGAGATGAAAATAAGTTAATCAATTTTTGGTTTTAGGTACTTAGTTTTTTGTTTTTTTTTTTAAAAGGCCCAATACACCATTTGGTTGAAATACCATGTCCCGATCAGGCTTTTTTCTACCCAAGGAAGGTAGGGAGGCTTTTTTCTACCCCGGGAGGACAGGGGCAGTTATTCAGGAGGCAGGGAGCACTCTTCCAAGCTTTTCCCACGTTGAAGTGATGCTCCCAGTTTACAGGGTGCTGCTGATGACGGCTGCATGTCCGGGCAGCTCTCAGCACCCAGCTCAAAGAAACAGGCCATCATGGCAAACGTCCCAGAGAGTGGAACTCAATCTTCTCTGTACAACACATTCAGGGAGCACAGGGGAGTGGCTTACACATGACATAACGCAGGCAATAAACAGGCTGCTGAGGTCAGGGGCAGCTTCTCAGCACGCCCTTTCTCAGGCCTGGGCCTCTACCGTTCCCCAGTCCCCAGTGTCCATCTCTAATTGAAAAGGTTGCCAGGATATAAACTATCTTTCCCTTGACTACTTCTCTTCCCGTAGAACCTCCTTAGCCCCTGTTCCTTTGGGCAGTAGTACAATTAAACTTGGGGAAATGTACACCAGAGGTACTTTTTGGTCCCAGGAACCTCTTGGAGCGCTAGTTCTTTTTTTTTTTTTTTTAATTCAGTCATGCTGTGTGGCTTGTGGGATCTTAATTCCCCAACCAGGGATTGAACCCAGGCCCATGGCAGTGAAAACACAGAGTCCTAAGCACCAAACAGCCAGGGAACTCCCGTTAGAGCTCTAGTTCTCTCCCCAGAACATTTCCAGGCCATTTCATTACCTCCAAGTCCAACCTCTGCTTGTCTCACCAAGTCCCTGAGGCTCAGTCCAGAGCTTCTCTTTCCTGTATGGCGGGCTCACTCACTCCATCTTCTTCCTCACTGCATCTTCTTCCAGCTCTGCAAGTCTTCTTGGCTCCTTAAGCAACCCCACCCTGCTTCCACCCTCTTAATATTCTGAAAACAAGCACAGTCTAGATACACCCATGCCAGGCAAGACTGCCAGAGAAAGAAGAGAACTTAGGCTGCTCAAAGACAAACCCAGGTCTGGAATGGAAGGAGGTTTCCAGTATATTCTGAAGCCTGAGTGTGAATTAGCTGAGAAGCAGAAAGGGGAAGAAAAGTCACAAGAGAAAAATATTACACTTTTCTGATTGAAGGCGAAAGGGGACGAGAGAGGAATTGGGGCCAGAGATGAAGGGGGTTTCTAGTTCCTTTGGCCCAGGGAAGATTCCTGTAAATTTAGCTATGTCCCCGTTGGGCCCTGCAGTCAACTACATTTTTTTGGCAGGAAGAAAAAGATGATCATTGGATTAATTGAATGCAATACCTAGAGATGCCAAAACCTAAAGCCTCAAACAGCTGCAGTCAGCTTTTCATTTCTGCGAAGGATGTGGAGTTAGTCACCTCCCTCCAGTGCTGATCGGTAAATCTTTGTTTTGAGATTGGTAAAACTCTAAGTAATCACAGGACCTCTGTCTGCAAATAAATCTCTAACTTTCGGGATTGGTAAATCTCTAAATAATCACAAGACCTCTGTCTGCGAGCAGCCTTTTTCCAACTGGCCAAGCTTAGGGATCCCACAAGGCCACCACCCCAGACAGGTCACAGCAAAAGCTAGGAGCTACCTCCTACAACAAGGACTCAGACCATGGAGCTGAGCTGCTTAACAGAGACACTCTAACTCCTTTGAATGCCTCAAAGTCCCCAAATTATAGTACTGGGGATGTCTCCACACCTTCCAGATATGGACAGCAGGGTGCCCACCTGCAAGAAGCACTAGAATTATGTTCTTTCATCCTCCCGGAAAAGTGACAAGAAACCACACCAGGAGCTCAAAGAGACACATTAACATAATTTATTAAACTCACCATACAAAGAGTATGCCATGGGAAAGAGTATCAGAACTGGAAGGACCCATGGAAATTATCTGGTGCAACCCCCTCATTGTGCAAATGGGAACGGTGTGAAGAACACTCGAACACCACAACGAACAAAGCTAGCACGGGAGCTCAGCCACAATGCACAGAAACCACAGATTTAAGGCTTCTGGTTTTGAGCCAAGTAGAACCTAAAGAGACTTAATGTTTATTTTTCATTTTCCTGTGTCCTAGAGTACCACATTCTGATGCTTACCTCCTTCTTAAGGCTGCAGGAAGAGCCCTAAAGAGAACACAGATGAGTGGCAGGTTCATTCAGAGCCAGGATAACAAACTGATGGTGGAGCACCGGGGCACAGCAGGGTTAAGAGAGGAATTCAATCCCTCCAGATGGCTGTCTTCCCCCAAACAACAGACATTCAGACCCTGATGCCTCAGGGTAAATATACTTGCCTTCTTGAGGTTTGGAGGAGGAAGGGAAAGGCAGCAGGTAGAGGAAAGAAAGAAAAAGACTTATAACATCATTCTGAAATCAATGAGTCCATTGGAAATGCTCTTTTCCCTCTGTCAAGTAAATCCAAACACCGCAAGAGAAGACTGCAAAACTCTGGGATTAAATCAGTTGTGAGATGGAAGAAAAACACCAATAACTTAGCAAAATAAATACCATAAGAGTTTCTTCGCTGAGATTGATGTAACCCAGTGAAACAGTTTTTAGGCTCTGAGTCAAGAAGAATGAGGTGTATCTTGCACCTCCACTTAGGGGGAAACCATAAGAGGTTCTGGGAGCCTTCACAGCAGAGAGAAGTTGCCCGTAACTGTCCATGGCCTCACAGAACCTTTCTGCTCACAGCTACGCCTTGAAGGACATTTCCCCTCCCCCAAAGACAAGACCACCTGGTCAAAGTTGAGGTTCACTGACTCTGACCAGGCCATGACAGGCAGCCCCAAAGTCTGTCTGCAGGAGGCCCTGCTCAGCATGGGCTGAGGGTGGAGCAAGTAGAAAAACAAACAGTTTGTTGCTAAGAACTGAGCTATGTTTACGGAAGGAACTCTGTTCCCCCAGGACTCCAGCTTCTAGGACAGATCTCATCACCTCTCCAGACCTGACCCATGGAGGGCCTGCTTCTGGGGCAGCTGAACTCCAGGCTACAACAGAAGGGAGGCTCTGCTACAGAGAGAAATAGTAACTATGGGAACAAGGCTACTGCCCTGGCCCCTGCAGGCAGGGTACCAGCCTCCAGAGGCCACAGTGTCCAGAGGGGCGTTAGTCCTCCTTCTGCCCAGCGTACAGAACCGTGAGCACAGCCAGGGAGCAGGTGGGAAGTCAAAGTCAGGGCCGGCAGCCTCCAGGGGTGATGGGTTCCTCCGCAGGCCAAAGGCGGCAGCAACGTCCATCTCCTTGGGCTCATGTTTCCACCACTCGGATGAGAGGCAGGGGCTTTGGGCTGGGGGGCTTGGATATCCTGACGCTGAAAAGAAAGTCGGAAACGCTGAGTGCCCTGTCATGGCCCAGCCTTCCCAGGGCCACCCCTCTGGCTTGCCTCCAGGTCACGCCCTGCAGGGCCCACTGATCTCTTGGTTCTAATGTCCTGAAACCATCACTGTCAGTGCTAAGGGGCCAGGGGACTGGTGCTTTTATCTCATGACAAGGGTGCGGAACACAGAGGGTGCAGCTCAACACCTACAGAGCGGGACGACTGTGATTCCTGATTTTTCTTCCAAAGTTTTGGACCTTTCTGTGAATCTCTCAGAAACAAAAAGCCCTCTGCCTAGACATATGCCCTTGCTGTATATGTGTGTGCTCAATCACGTCCGACTCTGCGACCCCATGGACTGTCCCCCGCCAGGCTCCTTTGTCCATGGAATTTTCCATGCAAGAATACTGGAGTGGGTTGCCATTTCCTACTCCAGGGGATCTTCCTAACCCAGGGATCGAACCTGCGTCTCTTTGCACCTCCTGCACTAGCAGGCGGGTTCTTTATCACTGTTCCACCTGGGAAGCTCCATATGTCCTTGCTACACAGTCACAATTTTTACATCCAATTTCGGGGGTTCATATGCCTCTAGTGTTGTTCATGGGCCTCCCTGGGGTTGTGCTATCAGGCTCTACTCTAACCTGGTTAGAAAGTGGTTCAGGTGGAGAATGGATCAGATGAGAGACAGAGAGAATGAAACTGGACCTTGAAGAGCCTTGTCCTGACCTTGGTACTAAAGGTTTCTTTTCTGTGGCTCTGCCCCTCCTTCCTTCACTTCCTACCTGGGCCTGGCTCCATGCGGACTCACTCACCTGCCCAGGTTCTCGGTCTTGGCCCGGTTCTGGGTGCTGAAGTTGCCATGACTGATTTGTTTTTCTATCAGGTGTTCCATCCGGTCATGCATCTCTAAATTCTGTAACACAAGCTTATGCGATCAGAATTGGTTTCTTCTGGTTTGCCACGGGTCACATTTAACCAGCTCATCCTGTTCTCCACCTCTAGGTGCTGCTGCCACCCCCACCCTCACTGTGCATGCCACCACCAGGAAGCCCATCTTCACCACTCCAGGCTGCACTCTCCTTCCGGTACTTGCTTCAGCCTCCTTCTCTGAGGACGTGTTCTCTCGATAACTGTTAAACACTGATCATCTCCTGTACTTCCCTTCTATACATTTCCTGCATATAATCTCCTAGAGTCTGTTGAGAAATTTACTTGCATTTGCTGATGTGCTTTTCTATAAAGTACCCTTAGGTATATTTTTAATGGATTTTATCTCTAAATCTAGACTGCTGACTCCCTGGAGATAAACAACTCTGTCTCCTATTTCTTTTGATCTCCCCCTCTATCTGAGACACCCTCACACAATGGCTGCAAAGTAATCTCAGGGAGTGAGTCAATGGACAGGAAGGCCTCTGAAGTATGGTAGACATCAGACCAAGAAGAACTCCTCAGCCAATCAAGCCCATCACCTTAGCCATGGAGAAGACTCCATCTATAGGATGTGTTCTCCTTCAAGGCTCAGCTCACTGTCAGCTCCTCTGCTAAGCCCACAGAATCAGAATGAAGGGCTGGCCTTCGTGCAGCTGTGGCACAGGGGTGGCACCACAAGGATTATCCCTTCAGAGTGGGGACAGGTCTTACCATTGCCCGCAATCCCTAAAGAGTCTCAGAAAATGTTCACTCAGCAGAAAAGCTGGAGATCAACCAACCACCTCAGATACTCACTTCTGAGCAGCAGCAAGACACGACCAAGACCCCTCCAGAATTTCCCCCTCCCCATGTCCAGTTTCTTCTTCAAGAGTCTGCTCCCTTCCCAGGGCTGCCTGGAACACACACCTCGGCTTCCAGGTAGGCAATCTTCTCCTTGAGCTCCTGGATGGTGCTATCCTTGGACTGGATCACAGCTTTTGAGTTCTGGAGCTGCAAAGATTCGGGAGACACGAGGGCTCGCTCTGAAATGACTCATGACACACTCATCCAACTTTGCCCGGCTGCTGGGGGAGCCAGTGGAGACAAAGGGCAGAGTACTGCACCTCTCACGTGACTTCCTTAGCTTTTCAGTAAACATTAAACTCTTGATTATCCCAGATTTGCGTGAGGGGGGTGAGGGGGAACACCACCCTCATAATCCAAAATAATGGATGGCTCAAAAACCATTTCATTTGCCTTTGGGAAATACAAATGATGTACTGGTTCAAGAAAGGAATATTGAATGCCAGACTATATAACAGTCCCTATTTTAGACAATGGGAAAAACAGCAGTGAACAAGATGGAAGAAATCCTAGCACACATGGAGCTGACATGCCACAACTCTGCCCTCCCAACTAGGGGGTCTGAAATTCTCAAAACAATTCCACAAAACAGCACATTCTGACCACCTAAAGCTCAGGAAAGGAAAAGCAGAAAATACATCATGAGGTACAAAGGTTGAAAATCTACACACAGATAAGTGAGTTTATTGGGACTGAATTATTTATTTACCAGCACTTTTTAACATGCAAGGAACTAATCTTTTCCTTCTTTTCCCATGGAAAACCACAAGGCAAATGACCAAAAAAGTAGGGGAAAGATGGAAGAAAAGCAAATCCCAATCACCCTAATTTAATAGGCAGACTTAAGTGTTTTATGGGACACTCAAGAATATAAGACAAGATACCCAGGAGAATAAATAAATAAAGGTGTAGGCTTGACAGGAAAACAGGGCTAGATGCAATGCAGAGACTCCCAGAGTGGGCCCCCCAGAGCAGGGGTTACCCACGTACCTGCTCTATCATTTGCCGGACTTTTCGTTGCTGGCTCTTAAGCATGTCATCCAAGTGGTGGATCTTCTCCCGCAACCCAGCCACTTCCTTTTCCAGGTTAGCAGCCCTGGGAATTAAGACCAAAAGGCTGAGGTAAGAGGAAAAGATGCTTTCTCCACCTGGTCACAGTAAGGACCTTGAGCTCAGGGGGTTCTGATCAGGTGTGTTTCCTTCCACCCCAGGTCTGCTGCAAGGAGGAGGCAGTGGGAACACACATCAGAAGCATCACTAGAGATCATCCAGTCCAAACAAGGGAACTGAGGCTCAGAAAGGTTAGAAAGGATAAATCATTCCGGATAGTTCCACCAGTAAAACTAGGGCCAATAGGTAGATGTACCAAGGTAGCAGCTCTTATGTTATTTAATAACATAGGAAAGACATTCTCAGTATTAAAGCTGTCAGAAAGTGGACTGCCTCACATCTAATGAGCTCCTTATTCCTGGAAAGATTCATGTACAAGCTGGGATTATGATACCCAAGACCATCAAGCTGTTAGCAGGGATTTTATACCAAGAGGGAGATAAGATTTGAGGACCCTTAGCGCCTCTTCACATTGGAGAAGGAAATGGCAACCCACTCCAGTATTCTTGCCTGGAGAATCCCAGGGACAGAGGAGCCTGGTGGGCTGCTATCTATGGGGTCACACAGAGTTGGACACGACTGAAGCGACTTAGCAGCAGCAGCAACACCTCTTCACAGGAGTCTGGTTTTGTTTTGTTTTTTGGCTGTGCCAGGCAGTACGTGGGATCTTAGTCCCCTGACCAGGGGGACTAAGTGCAGAGCACTGGGAGCGAGAAGTCATAACCACTGGACCACGAGGGAAGTCCCAGGTCTAAGTCTCTTGATTCCCAGACACTGCTGAGCAAACTGGGTCAAGATCTCCAAAGGTCAGGCGGCTAGGGAGAGTGCCCAGGAGTTCAGGGCATTTAAGAATTGCTGGCACCCATTATTCTCTGGGTCTGCCTGAGGAAGCAGACAAGAGCCCATTGCTAGAGGATGGGCAGCTCTAGGAGTGGGGGACAATGCAGTCTGAGCCCAACTCACTCTTCCTAAGTTCAGACACTCTAAGTTCCTACCCTCAGCTCTCCAGTGTGCTATTCCTGTCTCCTTTTATTTAGAAAATCAGTGTTTATGATGTGTAACTGTCACTTGCCATCCCCAAATCTCGGTCTTCTGGTCTTCTCTGTCTCTCCTGCTCCTTCCGCTCAGTCCTTTGTCTGTGAGCACCTCCACCACAGGAGTGGTGAGGGAGTGCTGAGTAATTTAAAGCAATTCTGCTATGAAGTCTGAAAGAAGGTTACAATAAGATGTCTGTAGTTACCATGCCAGGCGGGCCTAGATCAAGGTTATCCCAAAGAAGAGAAGATAACCCTAGCAGACCGAGGGGTCCAAGAAGGCAAGGATTGTATCTGTTCATCTTGGAATCCCTTAGAAGGCCCTTCAGGTAATGTCTGTTGAACTTAGAAAGGTCCAGGTTTTTAATTATTTATTTGACTGTGTCAACTCTCAGTTGTGGCACTCAGGATCTTCAATCTTCATTGCAGCATGTGGGATTTTTAGTTGTGGCATGTGAAATCTTAGTTGCAGAATGTGCGATCTAGTTCCCCAATCAGGGATCAAACCTGGGCCCTCTGCATTGGCAGCGTGGAGTCTTAGCCACTAGACCACCAGGGAAGTCCCCCAATATCCTAATGTTAAATTTGATTTACCATCTGTGATCTTCCCAGGTGGCACAAGTGGTAAAGAATCCACCTGCCAATGCAGGAGATGTAAGAGATGTGGGTTCAAACCCTGCTTCAGGAAGATCCCCTGGAGGAGGACATGGCAACCCACTCCAGTATTCTTGCCTGGAGAATTCCATGGACAGAGGAGCCTGGTGGGCTACAGTCCATGGGGTCACAAAAAGTCAGACACGACTGAGCGATTAACACTTTGTCTAGGGGGGAGTAGGCTGTGGTGCAATCTAGTAACACATCCAGGGTAACAACCTCAGAATCTCAGAATGACGTGCCGCAACGGTAGATGCTTCACCAGCTCCCTCCTGCCCCTGACCCTACAACCGCAGAAGCCTTTTCTTCGGGGTATTGGAAAATGAGCTGCTCAGACATGACAGCCTCCCCACAGTATCTCTCTGGGCGGGGCCCCAGCCCGAGCAGGCACACAGTGAGTCAGAGCTAGAAGGCCTGACACCAGCACCAGCTTCCGCCCCAGGCCGGCACCCTCTCCTCCCCGCACCCAGCCTCACGGTGAGCCAGGGCCCTTACTTCTCTTGTTCTGCTCGGCAGTCAACATTCATACTCCGGAGTTCCTCCAGGGCTGTCTCCCCTTCCCTGACCTTCGCCAGTAAGGCCTGATGCTCCTGGTGGGCCAAAGGAAAGAAAATCTACAATGAGGAGACAGTGATGGTGTCTGTGTTCGGGGTAAGATGGGCACGAAGGGCTGGGACTCAGCCCCTGCGGGGCCTGGGACAGCTGCCAGGGAGCAGCAGGTCAAGCTGGTTTGATGGGGTGCTCTCCCCTGTCAGGGATAACCCTTCCCACCCTCAGCACATAGAAACTTCTCAGCCTCGCCCAGCTGCCCGAAGGGAGAATCCGGCCCTGCATCAGCTGGGTCCACCTGCCAGTTCTGGCTACCAATCCCCGGGAAACTAGGCTGAATCGACCTGAAGAACTGTCTTCAAAGGCCAAAGGGCAGCTCTACCAGAACCCACCTAAAACAGAAATGGGTTCACGTCGAGTTACCAAGGGCTAAGTTAGATAAAGAAAGACCTTCCCGGGACTTCCCAGGTGGTCCAGTGACTAAGACTCTGTGCTCCCAATGTAGGGGACCCAGGTTCGATACCTGGTTGGGGAACTAGATCCCGCATGCCACAACTAAAGATCCCACATGCTGCAACTAAGACCCAGCACAGCCAAATACATAAATAAAAGATTAAAAAAAACCCCTTCCCATTCCTTAAGGGCTAAACGGTACTGCAAACAAAGCTGTGAAATGTGCTTTTCTGGAACCGCTCAGAAAAGGAAGGTCTCTGCAACCATCTCAGTCAGTCTGCCCGCACCTTCCGGCCCAGGAGTCTGGGTGCTGAAGAGCAAGACCCCAGCAGTTACCGTCTCCATTCCCAGCAAGCGCCTCTGCAGCTCCCCGACTTCTGCCTCCTTCTGCTCTGCTCTGTCCTCCGCTCTCTGAAGGGCCACCTGACTCTGTTTGGCTTCTCTCTGGTACTCGCTGAGTGTGACCTGGGACACAGGATGGGGATTGTGTGAACTGTGTGTAAGGACAAACATGGATAAAAAGGAAAAAACCCAGGAATGCGGGTGCAGGGATGGGAGGAGGAGGCAACCCTGATGGGCATACTGCTGTCTCCCCCTCACTGTTCCAGGGCCACTCAGGAGATCAGCAGATTAACTCCACTCCCAAGGATAATTGTCACATAATCAGAGTGACACCTGGAACCCACAAGCTCCACTTTCCAGATGGCTGACATCTTCGGCATCCCCACCAGCCCTCCAGGGTCACCCAAGGTTAAACCAGTGTTATGGCTTTCTTCCTAATACAAAGAATCCAATGGAGGAATCTCGGTCCCTCCTTCTGTCTCCACTCTTCCTCATCCTCACTTCCAGCAATCCTGGAAAGACCAAAACAGCACCCGGAAGCATTACTAGCACCAGGAAGAATTTTCCAATGTGGAAAGGACAAAAGTGGAATTTAGAGTGAAAAAGTAAACTAAGAACTTGCCTCCTTTCCTCCTGTGTGCATTTTGCCAACTCCTGATCATCTTTCAGGTCTCAGCCTAGACATCCCTTCTTCCAGGGAGCTGGAGCTCGGATGAGGTGTGTGTCCTTTGTGTGTCTACAGAGGACACACAACCTTTCCCTCTTATGCACTGAGCAGATTTTGCCTGGTGACTTGTGCGCACCCCCCAGGAGACCATCAGCTTCATGACGGCAGAGACCCTGGGCACCATTACCTTTCCAGAGCTTAGAACAGCGCTGAGCACACAGCCAATGCTCTGCAACATCATGAATGGACCGGATGATCACCTAGTCCAACCCTCTCCTTTCACAACGAAAGGTCAAATGACCTATTCAAGATTACACAGCCAGTAAATGATAGTAAACTCAGCTGTTTCATCATCGATTTCAATGCTTTCCAGGTACCCCACTCTGACTCCCCATTCAGAGGCTAAAAAAGAATCTGAGTAACCTCTGGAAAGCCTAACCAGGCCTGGTAAAACGAACCAGCAACCAGTTTGTCTGGCTCCTCCTGAAGTCAGAATCAAGGAGAAGAAAGCAAAGCAAAGAATGATGTGTGATGGGACTTGTCCACATTGTACAGAGCCCCATCCAGAGTAAATCCTTCCTGACAGCCAGGAGCCAGTAGAACGGGAAACCCACGCTTAATGACAGGTTGTCTTCATGGTAATAGACAATCTTGCCCTTCTTGCCCCCCAGCTTCAGAAAAAAAGACCAGAGAGTCTAATCCACCCGAAGAGACTGAGAAAAGCCTTCCAGTGTCCCTATCAGCCTGAAACAGGCCAGCCCCTTGGGCAGAAGTGTAAAAAGAAGGCCTCTCATTTCTGTACACAGACATCGCACCCAGGTTGCTGTGTGCCCCGAACACAGCACTAACGAGCCACAGATGATCCTCACACGCAGCTGTGAAGTCACAAAGGGAAAAAGCCACACTCTGCTACATCGGTCCCACAGCTCCAGCCAGCCCTGCCCTAAGGGAATCCCTTAACCATGAGAGGGTCTGGGGACCTACCCCAGTAGTGGGAGCAACCCAAGGAGCATCTCCTATTGCAGATCTGTGCTACATGTCTTGGGGTTAAAGGGCAGCCCCTTGTAAGAAGCCATGAGTGTGTGGTTAACAGCAGTCAGAGGCCTTACAGCCTTGGGCTTTTACTGAGGATACTTTTGCTCAAGTTTTGAAGCCCAGGGTTAGCAGAGCTCCCCCATTTGTCACCAAAACCAACTAGTACTTCACAGTGTTTCTCAATGTAGAAATTTCTTTCCAACATTCACAGTCTGGTCAGCGCTACAGCCTCAACCTCTCCTTCCTCCTGTTCTATTCTAGGAAAGTAAGAAAGGGTCACTGAACTGATTCATTATCGACTGAATTATCCAAATTGGGGAATCTGAAATAGACTCAATAAACTCCTTTACCACACAGCTACTTTGTTCTGAGACCAAATTAATCTGAGTATTACCCTATTGTTGGCGTTGTTATTTAGTCACTAAGTCGTGTTCAACTCTTGCGACCCCACGGACTGTAGCCCTCAGCGCCTCTGTGCACGGGATTTCCTAGACAGGAATACTGGAGTGGGTTGCCATTTCCATTTCCAGGGGATCTTTCCAACCCAGGGGCTGAACCCCCTTCTCTTAGATTGACAGATGGATTCTTTATCTCCCAGCCACTGGGGGCCCTAAGCCTAATTTATTTAGGACAGGAAAACCCACCTGTTAAACTGATGACTAAGAAAAATGTAGAATATTTATTATTTCTAAAACTCTTTCAAGCAATAAATATACTTACAAATATTACCTCACTCAATCAATGCACCAAACTTGCAAGGTATATTTCATGACCCTTTTAAAAAAATATGTCCTTATATATATATTTGAATATCTTCATAATCTCATTTTTCTGCATTTACTCTTTAATCCAGTTGGATTCTATTTTTGTAAACAGTGACGTATTAAGGATCCCTGTAGTTTATTTTTAATACTAGTTAATTAATTCCATCTTCATTTATTGAATAGTCTCATCTATCTCTATTGGTTTAAAAGGACACCTCCATCATATACTATATTCCTAAATAATCACGACTCATGACCCCTTTTTACGAAAGTTGAAACTAATGGTTAGGGAGGTTAAATTACCCAGATAAGACTTTAAGTGCTCTTGAGGCAGTTAATCACTCTCACTACCTTTGGTCCACACCCTCAATACATCTCTCAAAAATTCTCTCTCTTTAGTCCATGAAAGAGAAGAGTTCAGGCTGGGAGTTCTCCTTCCATCAGCCCCAGGCAAGCCTGGGCAGGGCAGAATCCTATCATTACTTATTTATGACTGAGTGAACAACCGCAGACACCAGATGGTTCTCACACAGAGCAGTAGGAGAACTGCTCTGTGTCCGTCCTGTGTACCTCATCCTCTACCCCAAGAATTTTCTGGAAAGCATGGAACACCTCACACACTTTTAATAGTTGGGAAGGGGCTTTATATATATAGACTTCGGTATTTTAAAAATCTTCTATAATAACCTTTTATAACAATAATTGAGATACTCAAGATTATAGAGCTCTGGGTGGGGAGAAGGATAAATTGGGAATGTGGGATTAACAGATACACACTGACTACTTATAAAACAGATAAACAACAAGCGCCTACTATATAGCACAGGAACATTCAATATCTTATAATAACCTATAATAGAAAAGAAGCTGAAAAAGAATATGTGTCTGTGTGTGTGTAACCGAATCACTTTGCTGGACACTTAAAACACTGTTGGGGGACTTCCCTGGTGACTCAGACGGTACAATCATCCGCTTGCAATGCTGGAGAACCAGGTTCAATCCCCGGGTTGGGAAGATCCCCTGGAGAAGGAAATGGCAATGCACTCCAGTACTCTTGCCTGGAAAATTCCATGGATGGAGGAACCTCATAGGCTACTATCAATGGAGTCACAAAGAGTCAGACACAACTGAGTGACTTCACTTTCACTTAAAACACTGTTAATAAATTATACCTCAATTAAAAAAAAAATCACAGAGCTCTGTGTAGTAAAGCCAAGACTTGATCTAAAGTTTCCTGATTCCACAGGCACATTTCTTCTTAAGACCACACCAATCCATCCACTCATCCCATCCACACTTGAGGCACCCACCCGATACCTAGAATTGTCTCAGACACTGGGGACGCAGTGGTGAACTTTACAGGAACAATCTTTGCCTGCATGGCACATACAGCCCAGCAGTTCTTACCACGGATTGACAGAAAGGACTTCTGAATTACCTGTTCTCCTAAATCAGCGCCACTTCTCCACTCCAGTAGAGCAGAGACTCAAAAGCTGACCTTCAAACTATGGGCTAGCCTTGGACAGCAAAAACTATAAATATCCAAGAAAGGGCAAAGCTGACAGGAAGTGCCCCAGGCCACCAAACCTAGCCTTTCCAGTTGATTGATGGCATCCCAGCCAGGAAGAAATTCATCTGCACCTGTATCCAGTGGCCCTGCCCTTAGGGCACTTTCTCCTCAAATCCCAAATCTCACCTTAAAAGCCGAACAGTCTGACTGGTGCTGCCGCTCAGCTTCCTGCAGCTTGACAAGCAAGTCCTGAACCGTCTTCCTCAAGCTCTCGACATCTTCTTTTATATAGGTGTCCACCTATAGCCAGAAGGACGAGAAGGTGAAGCCACTATGTGACTTGGTAAGACAAGGTTGCCCCATAATAAACACTTGTTAGACCGACTGGCCCAGACCACCCTCATGAAGGAATTTACATCGCATAAGCGAGTAAAGTTAGTCGTCTTAGGCACCCAGGTGTTCTAAGTTATTCATATGAAAACACACTCGTACCCTAAAGAACTCAACTAGCTTCTAATCACCTCATTATTTTAGGACACACTACAGCAGTTTTTATGTACTTGTCAACAGACTGATGACCAGGTATGGTTATGCCATCTTCACACGCGTGTCCTGCTTTTCCACCAGACTAGAGCCCTCTGAGAGCGGGGACCATGATCCTCTTTAGACTTCCCTCCCCAAGGGCGAGGGCTGTGCCATGCTGGTCAAGAGGGGCACAGCCCAGAGGCACGTCTTTTGTGGTTCTCTGCGCAGAGCACAGAGATCGGCAGATAAAGGGTTACTGACAGATGGGCAGCTTAGGGCAAAAGACTAGTGAATCCAGGAATCAGATGCGATGTAGGAAAAGGTGTCTCATCGAGGTTACTGTGAGTGTCTCCCGCAGACACACCCAAACTGGGGGCGGTTAGGGCTGAGTTGGCATGTAGGGTCTCGCCATTTCAGCCACACTTCAGTTACCAAACCCCCCCGAGTCTGACAGAAGAGTCTCTCCCTGTCTTGCACAGTGGGAGGCAGCAGCACCTTCAAACCAGAGCGCAGAGCTCAGCGGGGAGGAGAGGACAGTGTCCCAGTAGTGTGTTATCACTGAGTACTGTGGACCTTGCTTCTCTAACTGGGAAACAGGGAGAAGACTCCTTACCACACCCTGCCTTCAAGGCTGCCTCAAAACTAAGTAAGATAATATCTTGGAGCTTGGAAGAAGAAAGGCTGAACAGATGGTGCCAGGTGTTATTATAACTTGTTGCTAACAGCATATTTGCCAAATATGGTGACTCAGGGGAAGGAAAAAATCCAAACTGCACATCTAAAGTGAGTGGCTAGAATCACAACATTCCCAATCCAGCCATTAGGGACGTCCCTGGTAGTACAATGGCTAAGGCTCTGTGCTCCCAATGCAGGGGCCCAGGTTTAATCCCTGGTCGGGGAACTAGATCTCACATGGCACAAGTAAGAGTTTGCATGCTGCAAATAAAGATCAAGACCTGGGGCAGCCAAAAAAATTAATTAAAAAAATTTCCAAAAAAAAAAAAAAATGCATCCAAATGTCATTCTTGTAAGACTCTTTGATGACATGGAAAATTTTCATGAATATGAAGAGAATAAAAGGGAGTTATAAAATTTTACATGTAGGAGCTAAAGACAAGAAAACTGGTTTTATTAACACAGCAATGTAAACAGAGCCCTAAAAACATGGTGTTGGATGAAAAAGGAAAAAACAAATAGAGTGCAAATCTATTATGAAAATTAAAAACATACTTAATAGGCATATTTAAATTATATAGTAAATATGTTAGAGTGAGCACCTTTTGGTCAGGGAGACCAAAAAAAGAAAAAAGTCAAAGCAGTGACAGGCCTTTTCGGGCCCAGTGATGATAACGAGCCCTGAATTGAAGGGAAGGTCTGAGTCAGCTCTGCACTTGAGGGCCAAACACACCCAACGCAAAAAAATAACCGCCCAAGAAACAAGTACAAAGAACTGCTGCTGCTGCTAAGTCGCTTCAGTCGTGTCCAACTCTGTTCGACCCCATAGACGGCAGCCCACCTGGCTCCTCCGTCCCTGGGATTCTCCAGGCAAGAACACTGGAGTGGGTTGCCATTTCCTTCTCCAATGCATGAAAGTGTAAAGTGAAAGGGAAGTCAGTCTAATCTCAATATCGTAAATATATATTTGCACTGAAGGGAAAACAAAGGAAAGTTCACCAAACCGATTTTTCTCTGGATAGATTACAATTGATATCTTTTTCTTCTTTCAACTTTTCTATGTTTCTGAATTTCCCTAATTTTCAACAGTATGCATGTCTTGTATTATTACATAATCACAAAAAATATAACAACAAAAGTCATTTTTAAAAAGTATAGCCATGTGTTTGTTGATTATACTTCAATAAAGCTGAGGGAGATTAAAAATACTATGTTGTTATTGAAAAGAATGAGACAGATTTACATATTGTTGTTATTTAGTTGCTCAGTCGTGTCCAGCTTTTTGCAATCCCATGGACTGTAGCCTGCCAGGCTCCACTGTCCATGGGATTTCCCAGGCAAGAGTACTGGAGTGGGTTGCCTTTTCCTTCTCCAGGGGATCTTCCCGACCCAAGGATTGAACCTGTGTCTCCTGCATCGCAGGCAGATTCTTTACCTCTGAGTCATCAGGGAAGCCCTAGATTTACATGTACTAACATGGAAAGAAGGCTGTACTCTTCAGTTTAAAACAACAAAGAAATAAGAAGAAATAATATTTTATTTATCACAACTCTATTTGTAAAAAGCATGTGCATATTATATACGTATATTTATACATATATATATAAGGCATGTCTATATATTACTGTATACACATACACACACACACATATGGCTTTTAAATATGGATGTCTATGTACGGAAAAACACTCTAGAACTTTAAACTAGAATATTGAACTAATAGAACAGGCTAAATATTAGAATCAAGTGAAGAGCTTTTAAAAGTCCTAATGCAGAACTTCCCTGGTGGCCCAATGGTTAAGATTCCCCGCTTCCACTGCAGGGGGTGAAGTTTTGGTCCCTGGTCAGGAACTAAGATCCTGCATGCTGCATGGCATGCATAGTCAAAAAGAATTTTTTTTAAGTCCTGGTGCATAGGCCACATCTCAGATCCGTTAAATTACAGTCTCTAGCGACAGCACACAGGTATTGCATCCTTTAAAGCTCCCAAGGCCATCTTAATAACCAACGGTGAGCACTGCTCTAAAAGGACCCACCCATGGGAACTCCCTGGCAGTCTAGTTAGGACTCTGCACTTTCACTGAGGAGGGCAAGGTTTGATCCCTGGTCAGAGAACTAAGATCCCATAAGCCATGCAGCGCAGCCAGAAAAACAAATAAATAAAAGGACCTACCCACTTCTGTTAACCATGGATATTTACAAGGAGTGGAACTGGGGAAGCAGAATTTCCGCTTTATATATTTCTCCTTTGTTTGCATTTTTACAGCCAGTAAACATTACTGTCATAGTTAGTGAGACAGAGAGAGCAAGCAATAAACAAAAAGATAAGGAAGGTGTATTTCCTGCCTCTTGGCTAACCAGTAGTTGCCACTACTTTCCCTGTTACCTACCTCGGGTGGGCTGTTATACGTGGTCAGGGGACCTTCACTAAGGCCATTTGGCTTTTCTAGCACCACCTGTTCAAAGAAAAATCAAATTGGTAGTGAAAATTGCTCCTGTTGTTTAGTCGCTCGGTTATGTCCAGCTCTTTGCGACCCCATGGACTGCAGACCAGCCTCTATCCATGGGATTCTCCAGGCAAGAATACTGGAGTGGGTTGCCATGCCCTTCCCTCCAGGGATATAGAGTAGTGTGTGTGTGTTAATCCCAAATTTCTAATTTATCCCTCCTCTCCTTTCTCCTTTTGTAACCTTGAGTTTGTTCTATATGTCTGTGGGTCTATTTCTGTTTTGTATATAAATTTATTTGTATCACTTTTTTAAGATTCCATATAAACCATATAAAACAGTATTTTTCTAAGAGTTCAAATTTACATTAAAAGGGAAAAGGAAGAGTGGGGGGAGAGGAAGAGGAAAAAGAAAAAGAAGGGAGGAAAGAAAAGAAGAAAAGACGTCTAGTGCTCTGCAGGAAAACGGAGAAAAGAGGGAGTGGAGAAACACGCACAGCCTTGAGAGAAAATACCTGAGCCTCAGCAGGAGGAGGAAGGAAACCCCAGGCTAAAACCTTTCAGCAGACTGGAAAATGTGCCGGCCCATTCCCCGAAGCCCAGGAAACACAAGCAGCTGCCTGCCATAAACAAAGAGTTTCCCTTGCCCCTCGGGGATCCTGACAAGGTTTGACAAAACATAAATCAAAAGGGGAAGCTGCATTTGCTGCCATTCTTTCCAACCCAAAGCCTAATTAGTCATCATATGACTGCTGGTTTATAAAAACAAGGGCCCTGGACTTCTGGGCTCTGAGCACATTAGGCTCTTCAATCATAAGACAAAGCACCTCCCACCAGCTAGAAGTGAGCTCAGGCAGTGAAAGCCTTACCTTGAGCCAAAGCTAAATGAATTAGGGGGTGTCCACCACACGAGCCTGGCATATGCCCAAGGCAAAGGGTAATTGTGCCAGCTCTAGCTGCAAGGTCACTGTTCCCCTTAGGAGAAGGAAGGCAGGGGCTACTGGAGAAGGACCACCCCACCCAAACTGAAAGAAGACGAAGGAGACACTGCCCAGAATCTAAGGGAGGATGAGGGTGAACTCATGGAAGAGACAGTTCTGCTCTCCTGGGGACATCTCTATCCTCAAATTTTTGAAGGACCAAAAAGCAGGATCCCAGGACCATCCACGCCCAGAAGGATTCTCCAATCAGTTTGGTCCAACAAACACTTACTGATGACCCTGTGCATCCCTGCTGGCTCAGCTGGCAAAGAATGGTCTGCAAGGTGGGAGACCTGGGCTCAATCCCTGGGTTGGGAAGATCCCCTCGAGAAGGGAACAGCTACCCCCTCCAGTATTCTGGCCTGGAGAATTCCATGGACTGTATAGTCCATGGGGTTGCAAAGAGTCCAATATGACTGAACGACTTTCACTTTGTGCATCCCAGACCCTGGGCTGGGGTGGGACGGCACAGAGACGAGGGTGGGAGGATGAATTCTCACCTGGAGAAGCTTCCTGTGCTAGGGTAGAGATAGCTCTAGACACACACAGAAACAGACAAGGACCAAGACTTCCAATTTACACCACAAGCATCACCAAATTAAGCAAGATCAACTTGTGAGAAGTTTGGATTTATAGGTGATTGTCTGCTTTATAAGACTTTGTATTACAAGATTGGTCACAGAATCCCTACGGACAAGATGGCTTGCCATTAATTGAATGATAATTTTATTGATATAAATTCTATTTCTTTTGTACATGTTTTAGGGACAGGTATGGTTGTATATAGGCTGACATGTATGAATACAAGTGTCCATCTTCTGGAGAGCCCTAACAAGGTGTGAATGCTCAGAGAAGCCAGCATCACCCGTATTCTCAACTTCCCTGGCACTGGCATTAGATTTAGCAACCAATGGGTGACTGGTAAATGGCACAACTCCACCTCCTCAGTTTGGACCCAACTGTGGACCATTTCTTATTACCTGTATCTCCTTTTTATGGACAGAATCTCCTGGATCTCTGTCAAGCTTGCTACTTATATCCTCCCGGAGCTTCTGCAAGCAGTTCCTGGCCTGGGAGGAGAGGGCAAGAGGCTTTAGCTTCGGGAAAGAGAGTACACCAACTCACCCACCTCAATGCCCTTTCCCAACCCATACCCCTATGAGCCAAGTACTGTTCTAAGTACTGGCTGGGAAAGGAGAGACTCTCCTCAAGTAGGGCTGTAGTCCAGTCTCTCCTACCGAAGCAACAAAATAATAAAAAATCCTGCCTTGGTGTATCTAACTTTCCAGCTGGGGAGACACACCACCCAATGGGATATGTTATGGCCACAAGTGCCAAGAAGAAATACGAGCCAGGTTAAGGCTTAAGAAAAGTGAGGAAGCAAGGCTGGCACTTTAGATAGGATGACTGGGGGACAGCGCTAGGTGTATGGTGCTTAATAAGTATTTGTTGATTAATGGAAGGGTCAGAAATGCTATTTACACATGAGGGGGCATGTGGAGATATGAAGGAAGCAGAAGGGAGAAAATCAGAACCTATGAAAGAAGGGAGCCATAAAATGTGAGGTTTAGAGAAATGACTTTGGTCATTTCCACAAAGGGAAGGGGTGCCCACCTCTTGGATATACTGGACCTCACTCTTCAGCTGGTTAATATTCTTCTCATGGATCATCTTGTCTCCAGACCTCCCCTTCAAGTACACCTGAAATAAGGAAAACAACACTAATTAAGAAATCTCCAGTGGAAGTAATCTAAATGTCCATTGACAGATGAACAGATACAGAAAATGTGGTACAGGGGCTTCGCTGGTGGCCCAGTGGTAAAGAATCTGCCTGCTAATGCAGGAGACACGGGTTTAATTCCTGATGCAGGAAGACCCCACATGCCACGGGGCAACTAAGCTCACGTGCTCAACTACTGAGCCTGTGCTCTAGAGCCCACGTGCCACAACTACTGCAGCCCTCACATCCTAGAGCCTGTGCTCCACGACAAGAGAAGACACCGCAGTGAGAATCCCACGTACCACAACCAGAGAGTAAGTAGCCCGTGCCTGCCACAACTAGAGAAAAGCCCAAGTGGCAACAAAGACCTAGCACAGCCAAAACTAAATAAATACATAAAAACTGGGGGGAAAAAGAGGTGGTCGGTACACACACACACAGGCTAAAATATGACTCAGTCATAAAAAAGAATGAAATAATGCCATTTGCAGCAACATGGATGACCCTAGAGATTATCATACTAAGTGGAGTAAGCCAGAAAACTATCACATGAGATCCCTTACATGTGAAAATTAGAAAAGCAAAATGATACAAATGAGATTAACTCTTTTGATCAATTTATATACAAGATAGAAATTGACCTGCAGACAGAAAACGAACTTATGGTTAGCAAAGGAGAGGGGGGAAGGATAAACTAGGAGGGTGGGATTAACATATATACACACACTAGTATATATAAAATAGATAAGCAACAAGGACCTACTGTTAGCACAGGGAGCTATACTCAATATTTTGTGATAATCTATAAGGGAAAAGAATCTGAAAAAAGATATCTGTAACTGAATCACTTTGCTGAAACTAACACATCATTGTAAATCAGCTATACTTCAATAAAAATTTTAGAAAAAGAAAAGAAACCTCCAGTTAAATTAACTCCACCCAGGTAGCCTCATACACTGCCGTTCAGTTCAGTGGCTCAGTCATGTCCGACTCTTACACTGCTGGTGGGAGGGTAAATTGTCACCACCTTTCTGGGTGGTAATTTGGTGGTTCTGATCAGAAGACTTAAAACTATATTTACTCTTTGACCTATCAAAGCTATTTCTGGAAATTTATCCTAATGAAATAAATTTAGCTAAAAACTAGGATAAATACTTACGTACATACATGTAAATTCATGAAAAGGGGATTGTAAAGGGGATTTACACACTTTTCTCTGTATACCATGCTTGAATTTTTTACAATTGAGAAAATATTTCTTTATTATTTATACTATAAAACATATACACAAGTTAGCAATACATATACTTGACAAAATATTGTTTATGGCTGCAAAAAGTAGAAATAGACAAAATGTTCAACAATAGGGGATTAAAGAAATTATAGGGTATGTGTATAATAGAATACTATGAAGTCATTTATGGATATAGAAGATATTATAAACTACAATTAAAGGGAGGCAAGAAAATTGTAGTATAAATATACAATTTTTAAAAAATACAAACATAGGAAAATATCTGAGAGGATACACAATAAAATGTTAACAATGATGATATTAATAGAATTATGGGGTGGTAATCTAATGGCCAAGTAAAGGCCATGTAATGACTTTGAATAAAAAAATTAATTGAAAGTATACAGGTTGGATAGGGTAAAACTATTCATAGATAACAAGAACATGTATACAGAATAACCTTGGAATTCAATAAAAAACTATTAGAACAAAAAATGAATTCAGCAAGGTTGTAGGATACAAGTATAATATATGAAAAATAGTTGTATTTCTATACACTATTAATAGCAATGAACAATCCAAAAGAAAAAAAATCTAGAAATAAATTTAACAAAGCAAAACACTGCATTCTGAAAGTTATAGAACATAACAGAAACAAGAAATTACAGAACAGGAAATAAGAGAAGACCTTAAAAAGTGAACAAACATCCTATTTTCATGGATTAGAAAACTTAATATTGCTCAGATGGCAATACTCCCCAAATTGAACTACAAATTCAACACAATTCTTATCAAGATCCAAGCTGGTTTCTTTGCAGAAACTGACAAACTAATACTAAAATTCATATGGAAATGCAAAGGACCCTAAATAGCTAAAACATTCTTGAAAAAGAACAAAATTACTACAGAGCTACAGAAGTCAAGACAACGTGGGGCTGATATAGGATAGACATGTAGATCAATGGTATACAAAGCGTCCAGGAATAATAATTACATACTCTGATTTTTGTCAACTGATTTTTGACAAGTGTGCCAAGTAAGTCTTTTCAACAACCCATGCTGGTTAAAATGGACATCATGTGCAAAAGAATGAAGTCACATCATACACAAAAATTAACCCAAATGGATCATAGACCTATGCATAAGAGCTAAAACTATAACTCTCTGAAGAAAGTATAGGGATAAATCTTTGTGACCTTTGGTTTGGCAAAGTCTTCTTAGATACAATACTAAAAGCACGGTAACAAAAGAAAAATATATATAAATTGGATTTCAACAAACTAAAAATTTTTGTTTCAAAGGACATCATCAAGAAAGCAAAAAAAAAAAAAAAAGCCCACAGAATGGGAAAAAAATAAAAATTTTTTCCAAAACATTTATCTGATAAGCACTTACTATCCAGAATATATAAAAGAACCCTTATACTGTAACAATTAAAGCACAATTGGATTTTTAAAGAGCAAAGGATTTGAATAAATATTTTTCCAAAAAAGATATACAAACAGGCAATAAGCATATAAAAAGATGTCATTAGGGAAATGCAAATTAAAACCACCATAAGACACCACTTCACATCCACTAGGATGGCAATAATCAAAAAAATGGATAATAACAAGTGTTAATGAGGATATACAGAAATTGAAACCCACATATATAACTGGTGGGAATACAAAATAGAGCAGATGCTTTGGAAAAATGTCTGGTAGTTTCTCAAAAGATTAAATATAAATATAGAATTACCATATGACCTAGCAATTTCACTACTGCTAGGTATATACTAAGAGAATTGAAAACACATGTTCACCAAAAAACTTGTACATGAATATTCAAAGCAGCATTATTCATAAGAGAGTGGAAACAACCCAAATGCCCATCAATTGATGAATGGGTAACAAAATATAATATATTCATTCAAGGGAATATGATTCAGCCATTAAAAGCAGTGAGTACTGATGTATGTTACAATATGGCTGATCCCTGAAACTACTTTGCTAAGTGAAAGAAGTCAGACACAAAAAGCCACATGTTGTGCTGTGATTCCGTTTATATAAAATGTCTAGAAAGGGCAAATCCATAGAGACAGAAGGTACTGATAGACTGGTGATCACCAGGGGCTAGAAGGAGTGACTGAAAAAGTTCTGAAATTAGTAGTGGTGATGGCTGCACAACTCTGTGAATATATTAAAAACTACTGAATTGTACACTTTAACTGAGTTAATTGTAGGGTATGTGAATTACATCTCAAAAAGCTGTTTTTAGGAAAGAAACTTTTCATTTTTTTAAATTGTTTTAATTGTCTTAATTAAACAAAAATTATTTTAATTAAAAAAAAAAGTTCCGTAAACATACTTTCTGTCTCCACAGCTTTCAGCAGCTGAAATGAATACAGACAGTAAATGAGCACCTTGAAAGGTCATCTCATCCATTCCCCTGCCGAGTGCCAGGTAGCACTAGAGCCACTATAGCCTGACTGTGATCTCCTGGTGTTAATTAAGATCTTTCCAGGAGACAGTCAAGAACCAGCATCACAGATCTAGTTCTTCCCAGTCAAACCACAAGGGCCCTTTGGCAAAGTCAGCCGTTTCCTCTCCTGTGTCTGTAGGGAGAGTGGAGGGAGAAACAGTGGAGGTGAATGAAGCCTACCTTAATGATCTCTTCGTGTCCATCATTGGACTCCACCAGTTCTGAGGCCAGAGAATGACTACTTGAGCGGCTGGACACCATGGCATAGGTCTTCCTGCCCGCCTGCCAGAGAGAGAGAAAGAAAAGTGGATCAGAAACCATACGACCAGCACTGAACTTCTGTCCCTCAACCAATGCAGAACTGCTCCTCAAAAGACTTGAAGGGTTAGTCCAATGTTTCCCTCCAAAAATTCATTTCAGAACCTCAACCCGAAGCCACAGGATGAATGCAGCAGCAACAAGAACACAGGACGGGGAGAATTAGTTGAAATTGCAGTTTGGTTTTCATTGTAATAGGGGCCTCTACATCCCCAAAGCAAGGCACGATGCTGAGGTCAGCTGGCTGTGTCTGAAAGGAGATGCTCCCAGGCAGCAGAGGAGATGGCTCCAGCCAGCACTGAGCCGAGGGGTCAGCAGCAAAGAAAGAGAACCGGCAGAGACAAGGAGGCCTCGCTCCACCAGCAACCTCAATACCTTCTGGGCTAAGCGTTCAAGTTCATCTCCTGTCAGGTCACTCTGGAGAGTCAGCCTGAGCACGTCCACGCTGCCCTAATAATGACAATCACAGCAACAAAAATCTCTCAGCTTTACAGTCTACTACCAGTACACATGCACTTCTGCCAGTCCTGTAGAGTGAGCTTTATTATTGCCATTTCATAGACAAGAAAAGCTGAGGTCTGGAGGGGAACATCAGCTTGCCCAAGGTCAGTTCACTCAGGGACTCTGACAGCGTTCTTTACACAGCACATTGGATGTGCTCTCCTTTCCCCACTGTTTAGAAGGCATCCCTGGATTGGTCACCCCCAGTTCAGAATTTCTGCACCTGACATCCAACCAGGAAGTTACTGATTCCCTTCACAAGACTAGGATATCTTTCCTGAACCAAATCATAGGAAGGTACCTGAATCCAAACCCTTATTTCTGTGAGCCACACAGAAATTACCCAGAAGAAAGCAGGCAATACAATAGATCAGCCTAATTTCAAAGGAAGAAGCAGGTGTTCTTTCGTAACGTAAAGAAGGTTTAAAAAACTTCTTTTCATTGTGAGGAAAATAGAAAACCTGAGGGGGAAAACATGCAAGAAGAGGGAAAAGTGGGGGGCTGGAGATCTGGGGAGATAATAACATTGAGAGAGGATCAGCAAGGCAGAATGGACCAAACCCTGCCAATAACCCGTCTAACATGTACAGGTAGACAAGAGGCTGAGCGACTCTGGATCTGTGGATCTCACTAGAAAAATAAGGGTTGAGCTAAGTATCTCTAAGGCTCCTTCCATATTTGATATTATAACAGCATAAAAGAGGAGTACATGCCCCTTGCAGCTAATGATGGGAAGATGGGTACTGGACTAACCAAGACAAAAGTGACTTTGAGGTCATCTGGTCATACCCTGCCATGAGGTCCAGAAGTGTAAATGCCATCTTACTCTTAACAGTTCTGAGGAAACCTCCTAACCTTCCAAATATCTGATGGAGTGACAGGAGGAAGAAAGAATGGACTCTGCCCAGAAAGCTGGGAGAAGCTTCTCTGGGAGGCAACAGATCTTCCTACACAAGAAAAAACAAATGGGTGGAGAAGTAATCAGTCTCTGTAATCAGATACTCTGTGTTCTCCCTATAAAATGGAAATACTACCATCCAAGTGAGGGCTTTTTTGTTTAAGATTAACTGAAAGTATATGGAGGTTGTTCTCTGCCACATAAGAGTGTATGCTCAGTCGGTCAGTCATGTCTGACTCTTTGAGACCCCATAGACTGTAGCCCGCTAGGCTCCTCTGTCCATGGGATTCTCCAGGCAAGAATACTGGAGTGGGTTGCTATTTCCTTCTCCAGGGATCTTACTAACCCAGGGATCGAGCCCAGGTCTCTTGCGTCTGCTGCACTGCAGGTGGATCTACCAGCAGAACCATTGGGGAAGCCACATAAGAGGAAAGTATTCAAATATTAGCCTCTTCCCACTTCTTGGAACAAGTTCAAATATAAGAAAGATTGAAGACAGTCCCACATGGCCCTTAAGACTTACCAAACCTGGCAATGTAGCTAGCTTTTACAAAAACACTTAATTCCTACCAAATAAAAGCCAGACCCTTAGTGTGGCGTTTAAGGCTCTCCACAACCTGAGGCAACTCGCCTCCGCTGTCACTGGTCTTCATTGCCCCTGGTCCAATGTGCCCCATGCTTCCCTACTTTAGTAACTTCGCTCTCTTCATTTCCTTTGCCTAAATGTTCTTTCTTCTCATTTTTACCAGGGTCACCTGTGAGTTGAGTTTGCATTCAACTGCCACATCTTCCATGACACTTCCCCACATCCTGCGGGAAACACATACTCCCTTCTCTGTGCCCCCGCTGCTTCACAAGGCCTCTGGTGGCAAGTGCCTCTCACTTATTTGTGAACCATGTGATCTTCTACCTGTCAACTCCTTGTGGGCAGCTGTCTGCCACAGCCCCTAACAAAGGTAAGCATTTTCTGAATGCATAGTGAGTGTTCTATGACATCTAGGTCAAGAGACCATTACAAAAGAAAGAAGAAATGACTTCAAAATAGCCAAGTGAAAGTGAAAGTCACTCAGTTGTGTCCAACTTTGTGACCGCAAGGAGTATACAGTCCATGGAGTTCTCCAGGCCAGAATACTGGAGTGGGTAGCCATTCCCTCCTCCAGGGGATCTTCCCAACCCAGGGATCGAACCCAGGTCTCCTGCATTGCAGGCGGATTCTTTACCACCTGAACCACCAGGGAAGCCCAAAATAGCCAAAGTGGCTGCTAACTCTTTTCCCCGGTACACAGGCATGTGCTTTGATTAAAGCATAGTCTCGGAAGTTCCCTGATGGTCCAATGGTTAGGATTTGATGCTTTGACTGCCATGTCCCGGATTCAGCCATGGTATTTTAACTGGAACAGCACAGACGACTAGTCTGGATTTGGGCCTTGAGAGGTCATCTCCTATATTCATGTCATCAGAATCTCAGTTGGAGACAAGAAAGAAAGTTGAAGAAGTACTCAACTTGCTGAAAGAAACAATGGCTGAAAGACAGAGAAAACAAACAACAAACAAAAATAAAATAGCAGGCTTACCATACCAATAATTACACTAAATGTACACAGTCTAAATACATCACTTAAAAACAGATTGGCAGGAATTCCCTGCTGGTCCAATGGTTAGGACTCCATACTTTCCCCCAGCTTAGACCCCTGATTGGGGAACTAAGATCCAGTAAGCTGTACAACCACAGCCAAAAAATAAAAAGCAGATTGGCAGAATAGATTTTAAAAAATGACTCATTACATGCTGTCTATAAGAAACATATTCAATACTTTAAATATAAAAATATAGACTGGTTGAAGTAAAAGAATGGGAAAAGATATATCATGCAAATATTAATCAAAGGAAAGCAGGAGTGCTATGTGAATATCAGATAAAGTAGACTTCAGAGCAAAGAAAATTACCATAAATAGAAAAGGACATTATGTAATGTAAATCCACAAAGAAGACAGAGCAATCCCAAATGTATATTCATCAAACACCAAGCTGCAAAAAATATATGAAACAAAAACTGATAGAACAAATCCACAAATCCACAGTTATAGTTACAGACTTCAATACCTATCTCTCAACAACTGATAGAACAACTTGGGTGGGGGAAATTAGCAAGAAAATATAAGAACTCAACCACACCATCAATCAACAAGATCTAATCAACATTTATAGAATACTCCACCCAACATCAGCAGAATACATATTCTTTTCATGGATCTATGAAACATATACTAAGACAGACCATAATCTGGACTATGAAAAATCTCAACAAATTTGAAAGAACTGAAATATACAGAGTATGTTATATGACCACAATGGATTCAAACTAGAAACAAATAACAGAAGCATAATGGGAAATTTTCCAAACACTAGGAAACTAAACAATATACTTCTAAATAATCTTTGGGTCCAAAAGACACTCTTAACGTAAATTTTTAAAAATCGCTGAACTGAATGAAAATGAAAAACCAAACGTCAAACTTAGTCGGATATAGCTAAAGTAGTTCTTTAGAGAGGGAAAGAGAGAGAAATTTTCTAAACTCCCTCCAAAGAGAGGGAAATTCATAGCACTAAATGTATGTATTAGATGAAAAGAAAGTCTCAAATCAATAATTTAAGCTCCCACTACAAGAATCTAGAAAAAAAAAAACAAACTAAAACTCAAAGCAAGCAGGGAAAAGGACTTAATAAAAATAACAGCATGGATAAATAATGTTTAACACAGAACAACAATGGAGAAAAACCAATGAAACAAAGAGCTGTTCTTTGAAAGGATCAATGAAATTCATAACTTCAAATAAGACTGACAAAGAAAAAAAGAGAGAGACATAAATACCAATATCAGGAATGAAACACAATATTTCTACAGAACTTGGAGGTATTAAAAGTATAAGGTCAACTAATAAAAAAAAAGTTTCAAGGCCAACTAATAAAAAAAAAAAAGTATAAGGTAATAGTATGAACAACTCGATGAGCATAAATTTGACAATTTAGAAAAATGAATCAATTCTTTTAAAAAATATGAACTATCGAAGTTCTTCATCTAACATGACATAGGTAATATGAATAGCCTTATAACTATTAAGGAAATTAAAATCAGAGTTTAAAAATTCTCAGAGGAGTTCCCTGGCGACCTAGTTGTTAGGATTCCAGGCTTTCACTGCCATGGCCTGCGTTCAGTCCCTGGTCGGGGAGCTGACGTCCCACAAGCCACAGGGCACAGCCAAAAAAAGAAAAACTCCTCTAAGAAGAAATATCCAGGCCCAGATGACTCCACTGGAGAATTCTATGAAATATTTTAAAAATTAGCACCAATACTATTTCTACATAATCTCATCCAAAAAATAAGAGGAGGAACACTTTCAAATTCATTTTATGAAGCTATTCTTATTGTGACACCAAGACCAAAGACAATTTTAAAAAGAAAACAAAAACAAAAAAAATTACAAACCAATCTCTCTCATAAATACAAAGATTTTATCCCCTAACATTTTGTTAGAACATGGGTAAAAGACATGAAAAGATATTTCACTGAAGAAAATATATGGGTGGCAAACAAACATACAAAAAGATGTTCAACATCATTAGTCATTAGGGAAAGGCAAATTAAAACCACAGTGAGATATCATTACACACCTATTAGAATGGCTAAAACAAAGACTACAGTACCAAATGCCGGCAAGGATGCAGAGAAACGATCACTCACACGTTACTGGTGGGAATATAAAGTGACACAGCCACTCTGAAAAATAGTTTGGCATTTCTTTAAAAATTAAACATACAATCACCATATGACCCAGGAATTATGCTCCTGGGCATTTATCACAAAGAAATGCAGACTTAATGTTCACACAAAAAAATTGCACACTTGAGGTAGGAGGTGAGAGGAAGGTTCAAGAGGGAGGGGACATATGTATACCAATGGCTGATTCATGTTGATGTGTGGCAGAAACCAACACAGTATTGTAAAGCAATTATCCTTCAATTAAAAATAACTAAATATGTTTTTAAAAACTTGCACACTAATGCTTATAGCAGCTTTACTTGTAAAACCCCAAAACCAGAAACAACCCAGATGCCCTTCAGTAAGTGAATGATTAAACAAACTATGGTAAGGCCATATCATGGAATGCTTATTATTCTGCAATAAAAAGGAACTAATTACTGATGCATGCAACACCAATTTCCCAAGAATTAAGCTAAATGGAAGAAGCCAATCACAAGAGGTTACATACTATATGATTCCATTTACCCAATAGTCTTGAAATGACAAAACTACAGAAATAGAAAACAAGCAAAGGGGTTCAAGAGTTAGGGAGAAGATGGAAGTGGAAAGGAAGTGGGTGTGACTCTAAAATGGCAAACTGAAGTATCTTTGTAGTGATGGAAATAGTCTGTATCTTGACTGTATTGATGTCACTATCCTGGTTTTGACAATGCATTATGGTTTTATAAGATGTTACCACTGAGGGATGCTAAGTAAATGCAAAAGATCTCTATTATTTCTTATGACTGCATGTGAATCTACAACTGTGTTTAAAAAAAATACCTACAGAGATAAAAATTAAAGAAATAATGAAGGAAATAAGTAATTATTATCCTACTACTCTAAAATAGCCACTATTAAAATGTATTCCTTACAATTTTTCTATGCACATTTTTGAAAGGCATACTACTATATACAGTTATATACTTGTTTTGCCCCCCTTTACTATTTCATCATTAATTTCCATCACACTAAGCATTCTTCAAAAGTGGCTTTTAATGGCCATTAGTGTTAGTACTCCATGAATAGACCAGACTAATTTATTCAGCCTAACTGCTCCCCAACTTCAGTGTAGGATATGATCAACTTCTTTCATTTTATTTTTCATATACTTATTTTTTATTTTAGAAAATATATTTTATTTTGATCGAATGAGAATGATACATAACAAACAGTACCCAAATCACCACCAGGTCTGTTGCCTGGTCCATTATCCCTCAAGCCCAAACTGATTTTCTACCTTCTTTGCAGAAAAAGAATAGCATTTAGAACAGTTAGACCTTGGCCCAAACATTAGCTCTGACTTTCATTTGTTGTGTGTATTAATTTTATTCTCCTTCAGCCTTACTTTACTAGTTGATAAGATGGATAGTACAACACTTAAGTGAGAACACAGTGACTAATACACATAGACATACAAAAGTGCCAGTTCCTCAAATTTGACAATGCTCTTTAAAATACTCTCCATAAGCATATAGGTTAAAGTAAATATGCCTTGTTATGGGAAAAAAATGCATATTAATTCCTACTTCATACTATATAAAAACATTAATTCTGAGTGGATTGCAGATGTAAATGTGAAAAGCAGAAAAATAAAGGTTTTTAAAATTTTTTTTTAATTTTTATTTATTTGGCTGCATAGGGTCTTAGTTGTGACACATGGGATCTAGTTTCCTGACCAGGGATCAAACCCAGGCCCCCTGTATTGGGAGAGCAGAGTCTTAGCCACTGAACCACCAGGGAATTCCTAGAAAAATAAAAGTTTTTATAGAATTTTTTTTTTAGGATTCCCTAGTGGCTCAGATGATAAAGAGTCTGCCTGCAATGTGGAAGACCCAGGTTGGATCCCTGGGTCAGGAAGATCTCCTGGAGAAGGAAATGTCAACCCACTCCGGTATTCTTGCCTGGAAAATCCCACGGACAGAGGAGCCTGGCAGGCTATAGTCACAAAGAGGTCATAAAGAGTTGGACGTGACTGAGCAACTTCACTTTTCTTTCAGAACATTTTTACGGCCTTGACAAAGGCAAAATTTTTCTTAAACACAGCATAAAAAAATCCTTCTCGTAAAAAATTGATAAATTGGACTATATTAAAATTTTGAACTTTCATTCATCAGAAGACACCATTAAGAGAGTGCATGACAACCCACAGAGTAGAAGATATTCATTCTACGACTATCTGACAAAGGATATTCAGAATACATTAAGAATTCCTGTAAGACAAAAAACAACATGATATCCTGGACTGAATCCTGGATCAGAAAAAGGACATGAGTGAAAAATCTGGTGAAATTCAATTAAACTCTACAATTTAGTTAACCAGTATTACATCAATTAAAAATTTCTTAGTTATGATAAATGTGCCATGGTTACGTAAGATGCTAGCATTGAGAAAACTGGGTGAAGAGTATATGAGTATTATCTTTGCAACTTTTCTGTAAACCTAAAATTATTTCAAAGTAAAGAGCATATTTAAAGGAAGAAAGAAGGGGAGGGAGGGAACATGAGAGGGAGAGAGAGTGGTGCCCAACAGAAAAATGAGCAAAACACTTCAATAGAATCATCATATAAGAGGATATTCACATAGCCAATAAACATATGAAAAGGGTTCTATCTCATTAGCCATGTCATCAAAGAACTAGGAACTAAAACCACAAGGCAATACCACAAAATACCCATCAGAATGAAGGGTTAAAAAAAAAAAAACCACCACCAAGCGTTAGGGGCTGTAGAACAATCAGAACTCTCCTACACTGATGGAGGGTGTGCTCATCATCACAATCAATCACAATCACTTTGGAAGTATCTACCACAGATGAACACATGACACCCTCAGTCCAGTTGCTCAGTCGTGTCCAACTCTTTGCGACCCCATGGTTATCCACTCAATAGAAATGCACATATACTTTCCCCATAAAAAACACATGCTAGAATGTTCATGGTAGCATTTTTCACAATAGCCAAAATTAGCAATGTTTTGGAGTAGAGTGGATTAATTGCGATATAGCCATCCATACAACAGAACACTGTACAACAATGGAAAAGAATGAACTAATGGACATGCAACCTGGATATGTTATGGATATGTTTACAGATAGGGTAAGCAAAAGGAGTCAGACAATAAAGTATACCATATGACTCCATTTCTACAAAAAGTATAAAAACAAGCAAAATTAAGAATGCTTTCAGAAGTCAAGATTGTGGCTACCCCTGAGGACAGAGGGTAGGTAGTAACTAGAAGGGGACAAAAGGGGACTCCCTGATACTGGTAATGATCTGTTTCTTGATCTGGGTGATGGTTAGTGTCCAGTTTGTGAAAATTACTTGATTGTACATTTATGTATGTATGTTATTGCACACATACATAAATGCATGCCTTTTTTAAAAGTAAACAAAAAAATTAAAAACTGCTTATCATAGCATTAAAACGCCCTTATGATCAGACCTATTATCACTGTCTGCATCACATAATGTCTTGACTCCCACCAGGACCTCACCTGTACCCAACACGAGCTATTCCAAACTTTCCTGACCCAACTGTAGCAAAGCACCCAAATCCAAATTTCTGTTGATGAGCCTTCCAATGCAATACACGTTCCCACCTCCCCAAAGGTGTACACGTTGTGTTCTCCTCTGAGATTACCTTCCCTCCCTTGCCTCCTTGGAGAGTTGCACTTAACCTTAAGGCTCCGCTCTAACAGTCCTATCCCAGCAGCCCTCTGTCAGAGCCTGCTCCTGCACCCACTGCTTCCTACATACTCTACACTGTAACACAGGTCCCATTCCTTCATAACTACTTATTCACTCTTCTCCCTGATAAAATCATAAGCTCCTGAAGACCTCCTTGATGGCTTATTTAGCACAGTGCCTTGCTTAGAGTAGGCACGTCGAAGAATATGTGTTGCACGAATTCCAGGTAATGTGGTCTGGGATCTTCCCAATTCCTTTTCTTTTGAGAACATTAGACTCCTCAGTTTAGAGAAGTGGTACAGAACACTGGAAAAAAGCAGACATGAAAAGGGGGGAAACAAGGAAAAAATGAGCAAAGACCAAGAAAGGCAACACTAAGAAAAACTACAGGGACTACTCTTGTGGTCTAGTGGTTGAGAATCAGCCTGCCAATGCAGAAGGCATGGGTTCAATCCCTAGTCCGGGAAGATTCCACATGTTGCAGAGCAACTTAGCCCATGAACCACAACTACTGCACCCATATGTCACAACTGCTGAAGCCTGTGTACGGCAGCTACCGAGTCCAGGCACCCAAGAGTCTGTGCTCTGCAACAGGAGAAGCCACTGCAATGAGAAGCCCATGCACACAACTAGAGAGTAGCCCCTGCTTGCCGCAACTAGAGAAAGCCCATGGGCAGCAATGACGACCCAGCACAGCCAATAAATAAAATAAATGAATGAATAAATGAATTTAAAACAGAAATACAAATGGCTAAAAAAATATACAAAAGATGCTCAACATTACCAGTAACAAAGGAAATGCAAAAATTAAAATAATAATGAGTTATCATTTGCGGGGAATTTCATTAAATTTTGATTTGAAAAGTGTAAGACAAGACACACAGAAGTACGCTCACAGCAGCAAGGCTTGCAGTGGGAAAACGCTGGAAACAACCCAGATGGTGCGCTGACAAGGGAATGGATGAATAAACTCTGCCAGAGTAATACAATGAACCACTATATTCAGCCGTGAAAATAAATGAACTACAGCTACATGCATCAACATGACAGAATCTCAAAATTAATATTATGCAAAAAAGTAAGCAGTAGAATACAGATGATGCCAGGTATACAAAGTTCAAAACACGTCAAACTAAGCAATACATTACTTGAGTATGTAGTCAAAGTATAATAAAAAGCAAAAAAATAAAAACACAAAATTCCCAAATTCTGTGCAGGAAGCAGAAGGGTTATGATCCATAAGGGACCCAGAGAGCTTCAAAGTATTGGTAATGTTCTGTTTCTTAAGGTGGCTGTTCAGTACACAGGTGACCATTTTCTCTGCTGTGTTTTAAAACTTCCCATATAGGGACTTTTCTGGTGATCTAGTGATGAAGACTCTGTGCTTCCACTGCGGGGGCACAGGCATGGGTTCAATCCCTGGGCATCAGGGAATTAAAATCCCGTATGCCACATGGTGTGACAGGAAAAAAAAAAAAAAACCTTCCTATATACAAAGGTATCCTTTCTTGCTTTTCAGTAAAGTGAGTGAGTTACTTCATGTAAATCCTGCAGAAATATCATTTTTAAATCAAGTGAATGGCAAATTTTAAAGATACTGATAATACCTAAGATGAGGATGCAGGAAAAAAGACTAATTTCACATGTATATCATCAGAGATTATAAAAGTATTTTTAGAAATCAATTTGGTCAATATTAAGAGTGCATACTTTTTTAAACCCTTTGACTAATTCCACTTTTAGGAATATGCACATTTACCCAAAGATATGTGTGTAAAAATGTTAACTGCAATCCTCTTTACAATACTTAAAGACCTGGAAACAGCATAAATAGTCTCAAGTGAGTGAATTAAGTATGGTAATATCCATGCTATGAAATACTACACTGCTGATAAGTAAACCTCTGCAAGTTGACAGGAAAAGACCTCCAAGATACATCAAGTGAGGAATTTCCCTGGTGGTCCAGTAGTTAAGAATCCACCTTGCAATGCAGAGGATGCAGGTTAGATCCCTGGTCGGGAACTAAGATCCCATGCCGTGAAGCAACTAAGTCTGTACACTGCAACTACTGAAGACCATGTGCTCTGGAGCCCAAGTGCCGCAACTAGAAAGGCTGCATGCCACAAACAGACAGTACATGCACCCCAACTAGAGAGTCTGTGCACCGCAACAAAGATCCCACATGATGCAGCAAAGATCCCGTGCTACAACTAAGACCAGATGCAGCCAAATAAATATTGAAAAGATATGTTAAGTGAAAAAAGCAAGTCACAATTTAATTCATAAAATATGACCTCTTATTTATTTAAGTACATATATATGTTCAGAGTATTAGTAATTGTCAACTCCTAAGTAAAGCGAATACTACATGCTAAGCCCTACTGGGTCCTGTTCTAAGCGCTTTATATGTATTAACTCATTTAATCCTCATAAGACAACTATAAGTTAGGTATAAATCCCCATTTTACAGATGAGAAAATGGAGGCACATAAGTATCTTGCCCAAGGTCACATAATTAGTAAGGAGAAGAGTCAGGATTCAAACCCAGGCCCTGTGACTCCAGAGTCTGTACTCCTAACCACCATGCCACACTGGCGTTTCTTGAAAGTAACCACAACAGAAAAGCACTGAACTCACACACACTAAGCCAGAAAAAGTCTACTCAGTGGTAAAGAATCTGCCTGCAACACAGGAGATTCGGGTTCGATCCCTGGGTTGGGAAGATCCCCTGGAGGAGGAAATGGCAACTCACTCCAATATTCTTGCTTGAAAACTCCCAAGGACAGAGGAACCTAGCAGGCCACAGTCCGTGGGGTCGCAAAGAGTTGGACACGACTGAACACAAGGAAAAAGTCAGAGGAGTAAAGGGACTTTCAGCTCATACATCAACACTTCTACAGTGTTTTAAACGTCTGCAACAAAAATGTATTTGTGTGACATTCCTATATAAAATAGATAAAAGAAAGAGAAGGAAAGAAAAAATACTAAACTTCGAGACAAAGGTGGAGTTTGAGTACAAATGGCACCTACTAATCCTTGAGCAAATCATTTTATCTCTCTGGGCAATTTCCCATCTGCAAATGGGGGGTAATAATACCCACCTTGCCTGTACTTTAGGCAAGTAGGTAGCAGATATTTAGGAAGAGTGTGAAAGTACTTTGCAAACCATAAATCACTTCCCAAAAGTGAGGCAAGCATTGACTTTCCCAAGGAGCTCTAGGAAAACTTCAAGGGAGGGGAGTGGGTGAAACCAACTGTCTAAAAGGAGCCTGTGAGGGCTTCCTTGGTGGCTTAATGGTAAATAAAGAATCTGCCTGCCAATGCAGGAGACTCGGGTTCTATCCCTGGTCCAGGAAGATCCCACACGCCATGGAGCAACTAAGCCCGTGTGCCTTCAATAAATAAAAAAATAAAAGGAGCCTATGAATAAATCTAGGGTTCTTTCTGGCACTTCATCCTCCGGAACCAGAGGATCCAGTCTGTAAGGCCACAGACTTCACCCCACAGCCCCAAACCACAGCCAAGGAGGAAAACCCAGGCCCCTCTCTGTTTGGTGCCACTGGTTTCTGGGGCTGGAGGGACCCCAGGGCTGTGAGCAGGCTTCAGGGAGCTTTAGGAATACCCCAAAATATCTAGCAGGGGGGTCCCCTCTGGGGACTCTCTGAATGGTAAGATAGCAAGGGGAGCCATCTTCTCTAGAGAAAAAGGAACAGAGCTAATCACAAGGTAAGCAGCCTCTAACCTCATAAACATTCTTGGGGAGAAGCCCAGCCACCTCTAAATTATAGGCAGCCTCTCCACTCTGTTCAAACAAATCTCCAGCTGTGACTCACTCCTCAGAGCGGGGAGGGGGTAAACACATAGCTAAGGGCTTAGAGATCAAGACGCTAAGGAACAGTGATAGGGAGATAAACAGGGAGGCCCCAGAGGTTCTCACACCTCAGGCTCACATGAATAGTGGAAAGATCCATGGGAAAATGTATCTCCCCAGCTCCTACTCCCCAGGCTGCTACGAGGGCCATGAGGACTGAATGGCAGGTGAGAGTCAAGGGCCTCTGAGTAAGATCGTCCCTCAGCTGGAAACCAGCATCCTTAATTTATCCGTACCCTATAATCCACTCCTCCACCATCTTGTCCCTTGACCCTGTTCCCTGTTTCCACTTGGAATGTCTGTGGTCTCTCAAGCAGCCCCCTCAATTTTTCCCTTCTGAGAAATGGAAATAGCCAGCCTCTTGAAACAATGGTTCCCAAGAGGTCAGGTCGAGGAAAGCCCCAGTAAAGTCAAAGAGGCTAGGTGCAGTGACTGGGGGACCATCCTCTCTGGGCTGAGACTCCTAACCCACTTGGCTCACAGGTCTCATGGGGTCCTCTTGGTCCTGCCTCTTGCAGGGCTCTCTAGGTCAGAGCTGGCCCTTTGTTGCATTCCTGCTCCTCCCCACAGAGTAACCAACAAAACAGGTGTTTGCTTTTTGTCTGGTTCCCTGCCCAAAGGCATGGGCTGGACAAGCTCTATGCAGAGAGCTGACCAAGGTGATTGGGAGGTGAAGTGAGAAAAAGGGATTTAGGGTGGCACCCTAAATTGAGGCAGTTCTCATTCTCTGGACCGCTGGCACAGCAAAACACAGGGGCTAGCAGTGAGAGGGAGGTGGGCTCCTGAACTCTCAACTCTGAGGAATACACCCTTTTGCTCAGCCAGTCTTCCTTTAGGAAACCCACCTCATGCCCAGCCAGCCTGGAATCCCCAGTTCCCTGGCACCCCCTCCCCTTCTCCAGTCTCTGATTACCTTGCTTTGTGATTTTTGCTTTCTTTGCCCCTAAGCTCTAGAAGACCATTTCCTTTTCCCTCCTCTCTGTTTTCTTTTCCTCTTCCTGCCCCTGCTGGCCAGGCTTCAATCTGGGCCAAGAGTCCCCTGGCACATACCTGTTCCCTCAACTAAACCTCCCCACCCCTAGGAGACAAAGGTATTTCACAAGACTGAATCGTGACCCAAAGAGGCACATACCATAATTATCAGCAGGCGAGGAAGCTTGTCCCACCTGCTCTGAGTACACGTGTATGGAACTGAAACCATCTGGGTGCATACTCCACCCCACCACTCCCACCTGCGGGAAATATGGGCAGACGTTGGCGCCAAATGCCTGGTGACTCCATAAACCTCCCCTCTCAGATCCTCCCACAGAGCCCAGCATTCCCCAAATTCCTGGCAGGTTTGGAGACATCATCAGCTGTAGTGCTCCTAAAGGTAAAAACTTGGCAACGAATGGGGGAAATAGAATGGTGTGAGGAGGAATTTACGGGCTGAGCTTGTGGCAGAGCTCATGAGTGAAAGGAACAGGCAGTCACTGAACCTGAATGGCTCCTCTGCCCAGGAGTTTCTTTCCCCATCCAGGTGGCAGGGCTGCCACCGGCTTAGAATTCATTCATTCCTTTGGAGTAAGCATCAATGGCTCCAGAAGAATCCTCTTTTAAAATGCAAATATTCTGACGCAGCAATTCCAAACCTAGGTATTTCTTGCCAAGAGAAATTAAAACATAAGTCCACATAAAAACTTGTCAACAAATGTTCATAAGAGCATTATTCATAAAAGAAGAAAAGAAGAAACAACCAACTAATAAGAAGCCACTGGGAAAGATTGAGGGCAGGAGAAGGGGACGACAGAGGATAAGATGGCTGGATGGCATCACCGACTCAATGGACATGGGTTTGGGTGGACTCCAGGAATTGGTGATGGACAGGGAGGCCTGGCGTGCTGCGGTTCATTGGGTTGTAAAGAGTCAGACACAACTGAGCAACTGAACTGAACTGAACTGTATAGTGCAGGGAACTCCACTCAATACTCTGTTATGGCCTATATAGGAAAAGATTCTAAAAAAGAGTGGATATATGCATAAGTGATTTGCTTTGCCATACACCTGAAACAAACACAACACTGTAAATCAACTAGACTCCAATTTCAAAACATTTTTTTTTAAAAGAAGCAACCCAGACGCCCAGTGACATTTACCCGTGATGAACACGTCAGAATATTTCCATGCAATGTAACACTTGTTATTCGGTCATAAAGAGGAATGAAATACTGATTCAGGTTACAACATGGGTCAACCTTAAAAACATGCTAACCAGAGGAAGCCAGTCACAAAGGATCACATATTACATGATTACATTTAGATAAAATATCTAGAATAGGCAAACCATAGAGAAAGACAGTAGACTGCTATGGCTGGGGTCAGGGACTATTGGAGAAAAATGGGGAGTGCTTGCTAATGCGTCAGGATTTCTTTATGGGGTGATGAAATATGTTCTAAAATCAGCTGTGTTGATGACTATACAACTCTGTGAATATACTAAAACCCATTAAATTGTATATGGAATGGGTGATATGTATGGCATGTGAATTATATCTCAATAAAACTATTATAAAAAGAAAATGAAAATGAGGCCTATAGTGAGCCTTCAGTAAATCATAACTTTAGTAAAAGAAAAAAAAAAGTCTTTCTAAATTAGGAAAGACTTGGCATTAAACTAATGCAGCTTCTGAGGTCCTAAAGAAATGACACCTATTTCAGGATAAAGACAAAGGTTCAGACTGCAGCTGATGTAAAATTTCAAATCCACTCAGATATTGAGAAAACCTCTCTAGCTAGACTGACCAATATAAACATTGTAGAGAGGACTGGGTGCTGGTGGGGGGGAGTGTTAGTTGCTCAGTCCTGTCTGACTTTTTGCAACCCCACAGACTATAGCCTCTGTCCACGGAATTCTCCAGGCAAGAACTGTGGAGTGGGTAGCCATTCCCTTCTCCAGGGGACCTTCCCAACCCAGGGACTGAACTTGGGTCTCCCACATTGCGGGCAGATTCTTTACCATCTGAGCCACCAGGGAAGTCCTGGGGTGGAGGCAGGGAGAAAATATTCTAAGGAAGGGTAACACTGACAGGATGCTTAAAAGGACCTTCTCACAGCCCAGACATCATGGGACACCAGCTGCCTTGGCCATGATTTCAGAAAAAGGAGAAGGAGGAAAAGAGCCCAGAACAAGATGCTAAAACATGAACCCTGACTATCACTCTAAGACAGTCCCTGCTGAGTTGAGACTAGCCGAGGTGATTCAGGTCTTCACTCTGGATCTACCTAGATGTCCCTTTTGACCCTCAAGACCCTCCACTGACAGAGGAAAGGGGAAAGGAACAGGTAAGAGCAGACATCAACATAATGAGGAGCAAAACTTCTTTATCCATCCCTTGACCAGGGGGAGTTAAAACAGTCTAGCCGTAAGTAACAAAGAGAAAATAATGACTAACATCTGAGCACTTACCATGTGCCAGGCATTGTACGTAATATTTCATATGCATTCTTCACAACAACCTTATGAAAAGGATGTAATTATTATCCCCGTTTTACAAATGAGGAAACTGAGACTAAAGAGATAAGGTAGTTTATCAAAGTGATCTTGGGCAAAGCAAACACTGAAGCTCTGACTATAGTCCAGTGGGTCAGACTCCCAGAACCAGGCTCTTAACTGCAATGTTATGAATAGAACCACAGTTTAGTCAAAAATTGTGATATAATTTCTTTGGGAAGAAGGCAGAAGGAAAAGGAAGCATGTAAGCGGTGCCAGTATAAACCTTCCTATAATTCCTACAACAGGAAGTCAACAATGTCTAAAACTGATAAATCATAAGCAAACTATTTAGAAACATGGCCATAAACACTAGACAGAACTAAGAGTTAAGAGCAGTAACTTCCACTTTGGGTGGTTTTGGGTGGCTTCTGTTTTAGTCGCTAAGTGTAAATCATGTCTGACTCTTTACGACCCCATGGACTGGAGCCTGCCAGCCTCCCCTGTGCATGGGATTCCCAGGCAAGAATACTGGAGTGAGTTGCCATTTCCTTCTCCAGGGGATCTTCTCTACCCAGGGATAGAATCTGCATCTCCTGCCTCAGCAGGATTCTTTACTCAGGAATCTCAGGAGATTCTTTACTGCTCAGCTGGTCTTAGGTAGGGAATTGCTTACTATTTTCTTTTAAAGGCCTTTGATATTACTAGATCTTTTTAAAATCATACACATACATTCCTTTGATTAAAAATGATTTAAAAAGGAAAAGAAAGATAATCAGAGATCATTTAAATTAAGTCTATTGCTGTTATTGTTACCAATTTCCATCCTCCTCCACTGATAACAGCATTGGGGTTTTGTTTCAGAGAATCTCCTCCTTTACTGGGTAATCTGGTGGGCCTCTTAATCAAGGAACCCCAAGCCCTGGCCAAGAGGGGAAGGGGCCAATGACACTTTCTCCCTGGAATCTTGAACAGAATGGCAAAAAGACCTAACACAGCTGGAAACAGTGGACCCAGAACTGGAAACCCTCCATTCTCTCCTTCCATTTACCCAGGCCCCAGGACTCCCTTGGTTTAGACTTTTTAAGCTTAAATTCTGTGAGCTGCCCATTTCCTTCTAATAAAGTCCTCTTTTGCTTAAGTTAGTTGAAGCCACTCTCTGTTGTTTATAATAAGGGAACTTAATGGAATGTCTTTAAAAAAATGAGTATGAGGTTAATCTGTGCTTTTATTTGCCAGTACAATTTACTACAGTGGCTTGCAAAGTTTTTTGGCCTTAAAAAACACATTTAAAAAAAAACACATTTTACATCACAATCAAATAAATACACATACGCATATATAATATGTAAACAAAGATCTAACTGAAACAAAAGTTTCACCAAAAGTGTCTACCCTAACACTCTGAGCCTGTTAACTCTTATTTCTTATTTTAAGAAATAAGAAGTTTGTTGCTTTTTAGAGCAGTTTTAGGTTTGTAACAAAATTGACAGGAAGATATAGAAATTTCCCATATGCCCCCTCCCCACACACATGCATAGCCATTATCAGTATCATTCACCAGAATGGTACTTTTTAACCGAAGATGAACATATACTGATACATCATAACCACCTAGGATCCACAGATCATCTTAACATTCACTCTAAGTCAAGTGAGTATGTTACACCTTCCATGGGTTTGGACAAATGTATAATGACGTATATTCATCATTATACTATCAAGTATTTTCACTGCCCTAAAAAACTTCTGTACTCTTTGTATTCATCTGCATTCTCCCCCCAGATTCCTGGCATCCATTGGTCTTTTTATTGTCTCCATAGTTTTACCATTTCCAGAATGGCATACAGTTGGACTCACTTTCTTTTTTCCTGAAAAGAGAAGTTCAAAGCTTTTATGACTGTAAGACCATTCATAGCTCACCCATGTAAGGGCCAGACAGGCTGTAGGTGGCAAACTCTTCCACTAAATACTGCAACTTCTCTTCCAATACTGAGCCCTATCCCACTGTCCTGCCCAGTGGAGGTGCAGGCGGACATGTGTAGGGTATTTATTCACAGGAAGGCCACAAGTTTTGTGCCTCTTGTTACAGTGAACCCAGATTCCTGTTGGGTGTGTTACAAATAGAGGGGCCATTTCTTCAGGCCTCCTGCTCTGAGCACATCTATTTCTTTTTTACAGCTGGTTCTGACCCACTAAGTTGATTTTAGTGACTGTGTGATTATGATCAGCAGTTGGAAAGCACTGGCTCCTTGTACCTGCCGCATCTGCCTCCAACAATAAAAACAACCCAGAGAATGCAGCAGCCATATTTCCAGTGACCATGTGTGGTGCACTGAGGCACATGGCCTGGTTGTTGGAGAAATACCAACACAGTCCCAGGGTCCTGACACTCAGCAGGACACACCAGTCAGTTAAACTGTCTGCACTGCTGACACCAAAAGAAACAACTTCTTCGTTCATTTATTCACTCACTCACTTTGCACACGCACTGAGCACTCATTCAACAGTGTGAATATACAAGAGGTTCCTGGGGACTGTCCAGAGCCATAAATTGTCTTCAAGATGGCTCAGAGGAAAGGAATCCAGGACAAAGCCTGTCTCCTGACTGATTGATTGTTTACCATCTCCTCTTCTGTAAGAGCTCAGGAATGTCTCCAACACCAGATATGGGCAATAGTGATTTCATTCCCACCTTTGAAGTCAAATAACTCTCAAATTCAGCCTGGTAAGAAGGAATAAAAGAAAATTTCTGTCTCTCTTACTCTAGAGGCCTCTGATTAGCTTCAAACTAATCCACAGCTGGAGACTGTCTGAATTTCTTGCTATTTTCCAATCCACTCTTTCTGCCCCACCAGACAAGCAGCAAAACATCAAGGGATAGAAGAGAGTGTCAATTCATTCTCAACACTGCCAATGCCTTAGATTTAAGACTTCTCTGAATCTCTTTTCTACAATAAGCAAAAAGAAGTCAAGTCATTCCTCTCCTTTATGTCCCTCATATCCTGCCTCAGCCATTCCAAAACAGTGAGCAAGCATTTGGAATAGGACTTGGGTCTAACACAATAGAGGATGGATTTTTTTTCCCCATCTCTTCTGTGTCCCAGAGCTGGGGGAGTGGCAAATAACAGAAGACAGGGGTGGGGGTATTGGGGTTGGGCAGTAGCAATACCTGAATTGTAATGTGATAGAAACTCACAGCCTGGACAGAAATGGAGGGAGGACTGTGAGCCGAATTAAGTGATCATCTATACCCTAAACTTGAAATGACCAACTATTCTACAAATATACTTTGAAAAGCCACAATCCAGGTGCAGATGGATTAGCTCTATCTCAAGGGCATGCTGAAACAGGAAGACAGGAACAGAATCAGAGTGCAGTGGGGGAAAGGGAGGGATACAAACTCCCAATCACCTTGGCTCCCGTTCATTCTCCCCCAGAATAGCTTGGAAACTGATGAAACAGTACACATTCATTCTGGGTTAGGTTTCCCAGCAGAGCCACAAGTTACCCTCCTCTGAGGGTATGAGGAAAAACCACACGGTCTGCTGTGGTGGGGAGGAGACCAAGGGAGTGAGGGGAGCTGGGCAGATAGCTTAGCACTGGAGCAAATGGGAAGGGCTGCTCGCTCCCCCACTCTCACTCTGTCTAGAAGCTCGTGCAGGTCACTTCCCTCCCCTTCTCAGCCCAGGTTCTGGCATCCCTTCCCACTTGCTCCGTGCTTGAAGACGGAAACAAAACCAACCGAAAGTCCCAGGAAGCTATCGGCTGACCGATGGGAGGAGGGGAGCAGGAAAACCGGCATGGGGGAAAGAGCAGAAATCATAGCAGAGAGAGGTGACCCCAAGCAGACAGCCTCCTAGCGCAAAATAAGAGTCCTTGGCCAATCTCGGCGTACTTGGAGTTCTACCACCCCCACCCTCCAGTCCAAGCCCTAGAATTTCACTTTGTAGCCTTTGTCTTGCTACTGATCGCCCAAAGCACTAGGAAGTTCTTTGAAGAACCCCTGAAGTCATCAAGACCCACAGAAAAGCCTAATCCCCCTCGATGGGAACCAAAGTCCAAAAGGGCACAGGGATCCCGTCCCTGGAGCTCATTCTCCTACGACACAGCCTAACAGCCCATAGGACGCCTGAGCAGCGCGCACCGGTGACCCGCGCCGAGTTCCAGGCAGGAGCCGCAGTGTCCTCCCAAAGGGCAGGGAAGCCCCGTGTCCTCTAGCCTCAGAAGAGTCTTTATCCAGCTGACCCCACTGCCCGCCGCGAAGTGGCAGAAAAAGAGAAGCGCCGCGACGAGCTACCACACCGAGCGCGACATCAGATGTCAAAGAACCCCTCGCGGGGCACTGCAAAGGAAGAATTCGAAAACGAGAATATCAAGCTAGGTAGTCGGCGCGAACGCTTTTTCTTACCGCGTTCTGCCCCTCCGGGTGCACGTCCACCAATGTACACCAATTACTCGTCCCGTTCATCTTTTCCTGCGGGGGTCGCAGCACAAAGCCCAACCCTCTGCCCTGCAGTCTGGCTCTTACTAAGCGGGCGCACGCCGAACCGCCCCACCTTGTATAGTCGCGTCAGGGGCGGGGGCAAAACAGGACACGCCCCTAAGACGCCATTGGCCAACGAGTGGGCGAAAGGGCGCAATGGGCGTGGTCTAGATGTATCAGGACGCGCCCATCTGAGCTCGCACTGATTTACCTAGAGGTGGGGCTTATGGCTTGGGAGCAACTTATTTGCTTAACTGAAGTTTTGTATAGCGTTTTATGCCTATATGAAGAAATGGCAACCCACTGCAGCATTCTTGCCTGGAAAATCCCATGGACAGAGGAGCCTGACGGGTTACAGTCCAGAGCGTCGCAAAGAGTAGGACATGACTGAGCGACTAAGCACATATGCGTGTATGGTTGTCCCTCAAACATTAGTCTTGCCTTCACCTTTCAATTCAGACCAGTGTTTGTAAGATAGAATTACCCTGCCAGCCCCTAGAGGATGAGGAGTTGGAAAAATCTTCCACACATTCTCCTGTTCCTACATATCGGCCAGCCTGTAGGGTTCGTGGAGCTGAGCAAACCTTACAGACTTCCAGGACCAGCTCGCTCAGACTGGCCTAAGCCAGTCTGGCAAGTGCCCTTCGCTGGCAGGAAGCCCAGGCCAAAGTCAATGCCAGCTTGGCTATGGGTGGGGCTTGTTTGGCAGAAGCTATTATATCGAAGCTGCCCTTATATAGAAGGGAGAGGCGGGACACATTGCCTTAAAAGGAATTTGTATTCTTGAGAAGGGATAAATCTCAACTTCTCCAGTGGCATTTGCTCCCCAAGCCCAGGTTAGCATCTTAAGGGCCCATGAGAGAGGCTGGTCTAGCAGGACCTTGGAACCTCTCCCCGCCCAACTGCTCTTGGCAGGTGGCTTCTCAGTGGGGCTGTGATCTTCATGGACATCAGACAGGAGGAGGTCTGACCTATTCTTGAGTGGGCAGAACTTCTGAATCTGACAATAGACTCTGGTGAACACCTAATCCCCTCTTCAAGGGGACACAAGGGCAGGGATGACAGAAACTTCCCAGGTAGGAACTGGGTCACATGAAATGTAGGAATGGATGGTGTCTTTGCAACTGGAAGGTAAATATTTAGGATATCCTTATGCCCCATAGGAATAAAACTCAGTTCTAGCCTGTCTTCTTTAATTCTCAAAGACGGCATTTACTATTCTTGGTCTTGCTATTCCCAGGAAGAATGGAGCTGCTATAAACTTCTCGTCTCCCTAGATCCCATCTGATCTGTTGTAAAAGGCCTCCAAAAGTGAGGTAAGAAAACTCCAGTTTCAGCCTCTAAGTTGCATAGTAAGATGGCTTCTTCATGTAATTTAGACCTCCAAATAAGTCAGGAAAATGAATGAGAAGACAAGTCAAGGGTTTCAGTATAGATATATAATTTTTATTTAATTTAAAATAAAAATTCAATGCTTGATTGGATTGGGAGAGAATATATGATTTGCAGAATAGAGGAATTTTTCTAAATCATGAAATTACAAGTCATTGATGAGAACAGGCTTCTCCCTCCCCTAGGCTCCTTACAGAGCCTGCTTAGGAAATAAGAAAGGTGAATCATCTTCCTCACCTCCTCCCCACCAGAACTTGGCTCTCCCCGAATCCCAGAAGAGGAACAAATCCTCCATTGCCTCTTCCCATTTCTACCAAGAGTCAGCCTCTAGCCCCTCTGTGTCAGGTCCAGGCTCCTGAGATAATGAGGGTCCCTCAATTCCCTACTGGGCTTGGGCACCTCCGATAAGAGAAACCACAGTATGGCCACAGAGACTGAAACCTTTGCTTTTCAAACTTGTGTAGACAGTTGTCAGGGTTTCCAGGTCCAACCATCTTATAAACACAACATAATCCAGAGGGGGAGAAGGAAGGATGGAAACCCTGAGCAGAAGCAGGCTCCACCACCTTATCACAGCCCTACCAAAGCCCCTCTCACAGGGGCTAATAGGCAGAGAAGCCGGTAGATCTCTCAACCAGTCACTGGGGCGGCAGGGAAGGCAGAGGGCCCCAGCTGGGGAAAAGGTGATCTTTGGAGAGGTATGAATGTGCAGGTAATAAAAGGCAAGAAGAGCATCCATATCTCCTCACCCTGGCTAAGGCACTGAGAAGAAAGAAGGAACGTAGAAATGGTAAAGATGGGAAGGGAAGGAGAAAGGGTCCCTTGGATCCTAGCCTAGGGAAGACAAAAAATACAGTAATGGAGACAGGTGGGGACTACCGCATGGGCCCCATGACTGTGCAAAGAAGAGCATGTGAGAAGTGGGCAGAGTCACGCCAGCATGTCCATTACCCACAATGCTCCCCTAACCCTGCTCCAGAATAGGAAGGAGAGGAATTGCAGGAGTCAAGGGGGCAGAATCACGTAGGGTATTTCCCTGAGCCTGGGGTTAAGGGCTAAAGAAAGAAAGCTTTATATACATGGCAATTTCTATCCCTTCCTTTTCTACTCAATCCCCCTGACCAGCCTGCTGCTATGAGGGAGCAGAGGAGGGGGTTATCGGCACTTAAGGAGGGGGCTCAGTTGGCCTAAAGAGCCCACTCCCCCCAGAGGAAGGGGAAAGTTCCTCTACTGGTTTAGCGCAGATGCATTTTTTTATCACCATCACTCAAACCCCCCCCCATCTTAGGTCTTTAATAACTGGATCCATGCCAGAGATGAGGAATCTGAAGCTGGGCAGAGCAGAGCAGAACTGGCCAGGCCTCAAGTGTGGTTTATGGGCCCTTGTGGACCACAAGCTAACAAGAACTGGTCTGCAGGTTGCTCTCTGTAAGCAGTGAGGCGATGGAGGAAGGATCGTAGACACTGTCAAATTCCTCATCTGAGCTCAGTCCTTCGTGCTGGAGGGTTGACTCAGCAGCTGAGCGGGAAGCTTTGCGCCTGAGTCAAAGAGAGGAATACCAGTCAGGGAAGATGACAGAAAGATTTAAACAGCCTCCCTTCTCATGCTAAGGAAACTCAGTTTTCTAAAGCCTAAAACTACGCATAAGATTCCCCTAAGAAGTAGGGGAGATGGGGTACAGGATGGATATTGAGGTACTAAAACACAACCATCCTGGCTTTCATCCAAGAATGAGTGCCTGCAAAGTCCCCTCTTAGAGACCCTCCTCCCCACCCAGCTCAGGAGAGCTCATTCCCAATGGAGCTGGGGGCAGAAGAGCAGCCCCTACCAGGAGTCCTTCTCCAGGGCTTTGATGCGGGCCTGGAGCTGTTCATTGACCTCATGCTGCTCCTCCAGCTCACGCTGGGCTTTCTTCCTCAGGCTGTCCAGTCGCTCAATTTCCTCTTCGGCTTCATCCACTTGCCGCTTCAAAGCCTTCACCCTCAGGCTTAGCTAGGCAAGATACCAAATCCCCCCATTAGAAAAGTAGCTGCTGCTACCATGGCCTGAGACCCTCCCCTGTAGCAATCTTGACAAGGTATATGTAGTTGCCCCTAGAAAAATGTTGTGACCATAGGCAAGTTCCCTAACCTTATAGGTTTGTCTTGGGGGTTAAATGAGTTAATACATCACTTAGAAAAGGTACCCAGTGCATCGTAAGTACTCAGTACATATGCTTACTATGCACTAATCTAGTCCTTTTACTCTAGTTTCTCTGTCCTTATAGAAAAAAGGTCTAAGATAGAACACCTATGAGGGAGGCCCTCCCCTGGCCTTCAAGAAAATGCATAGTAAAAAAAAAATAAAAAAAAAAAAAAGAAAATGCATAGTATATACTTGCCCTATGGTTGCCTGGCCCTGGCTGCCATCCTTACCTGGTCTTTCTGGTCATTCACATGCTGCCTTTCATCATCAATCTGGATGGACAGCTCTTTAACTCTCCGCTCCAGTTTTCGGTTGGTAGACTGCAGAACTGTCTTCTCCCTAAAAGGGCGGGGTACGGGGATGTCTACGCTGTTGTCATTTCTAAAGAAGCTGCTACTTGGCCCCGTACTGCCTCCAAGGACTCCAAGGGCTCAGCCACAAGCCCCACCATTAGGCTGGGGAGGATCCAGGGCAGATCCAAAGAACTGGGTAGACAGAGGCCATTCACATTTCAGAATTTCCATAATTCTCTCTTCTCCCTATCAAGATAAGAGGGCTCCCAAAAGATCAAGCCAGATTGCCATGACTGAGACAGAAGACGGAGGGGCCCAGAGGAGAAAAAGCCCAGAGGGAGAGAGAAAGGATGGCTCATGTCACCTCTCTTCTGCCTGCAGCCGCTCCTGCAACTCCCGATTCTGGGACTCCAGCTGCGAGAGGCTGGCGCTGGGCTTCTGGAAGCCTTCTGAGCTGGCCAACCGGCTCTTCAAGTCCTTGTTCTGAGAGGGGACAGGAAGCCTCCTTGGTTTGCACTCTACTTCCAATTGCTTCCATGGTCATTCTACCCACCTCCCAAGGTCTCTCCCTGAGACTGCCCACCCCACCCCCTCACCTGTCTCTCCAAGGAGATTTTGTCACACTCCAGGTCCTGCCGGGCTGACCTCTCTTGCATGAGCTCTGTCCTCAGCTGGTCCACCTAGCAGGGATAGGCCAGAGGAACTGGACTTGGGGAGGACTGATGATGAACCAGCAAGCTGAAACCAAGCTGGGCAGAGTAAATGGAAGGTGCTCTCTGAATCCCCCAAATTCCCAGGCAACTAAGAAATCACAGCCTACTCGAATGGGAGGAGCCATAAGGATTGAAACAAGGCCTCCTGTCTCACCAGGAACCAGAATCCTTTCTGAATGGAAATGGACCGGACTCAGGTCAGTAGCCCAGGCCACCAAGGATTCCTTCCTCCATTCAAATTCCTGGCTTCTTTCCACTTGAGGAAACCTGCCAACCCCTCCCGAAAGCAGATGAGACTCTGCAGTAGAACTAGCCACGCACCAATTCTGCAGCCAGAGCTCTCCAGACATGAAAGATGGGAAGGTAGGGTTGTTTTTGAAAGGGCGAGAGGCATAAACTGTCATCAGGCGTAAACATAGATGAGGGGTCAGGAAGGGGTTACCTGATCTCGGCCACGATTCATCCGGTCGGTCAGCAGCTCCACCGTGCTCTTCTCCTCATCTAACTCTGCCTCCAGCCGTGAGACTTTTTCCTGGCAGAGGGACAACAATTTGGGTTAATTCTGCCCCAAATGCTGGACACCACAATGCCACTCTGACCTGGACTCTCTCAGACCCCAGCCTCCGAAGATTCTTGTCTCTCCCCATCCCACAATCCGTTGGTCCCTCCCCCTGCCCAGAGCTACCATGGAGCTAGCGCCCTCTGCTGCCCAAGTGAGGCATCAACAGGAAGGAGTGGGCCCACTTTGATCTTGACCCCTTGGCAGGAGGACAAACCCCAGAATCTATTTCTCACTGGGGCAGCCCTATTTCCCTAATGGAAAAATAGAAACCCAAGCTTCTAAATTCAAGCCAGGCAGTACCATATACAGACTAAGAGCGTGGGCACCAGAGCCAGACTGCCTGGGTTTAAAAATCAGATCTACCACTTCCTTCCCTGGTGGTTCAGAGGGTAAAGAATCCACCTGCAATGCAGGAGACCCCGATTCAATCCCTCCATTGGGAAGATCCCTTGGAGAAGGGAAAGGCTACCCACTCCAGTATTCTGGCCTGGAGAATTCCATGAACTGTATAGTCCACGGGGTTGCAAAGAGTCGGACGTGAGTGAGCGACTTTCACTTCATTTCATTTCACCACTTCCTAGCAAAGGGGCCATGGACAAGTGGCTTAGCCTCTCTGTGTCTGTTTTCCACATCTGTAAAATGGACAGAACAAAACTACCCATTCCAAAGGGCTATTCTCAGGACTGAGTGAGTGAATGAGTGTTAGCTGCTCAGTTATATCTGACTCTTTGTGACCCCATGGACCATAGCCCACCAGGTTCCTCTGTCCATGGGATTCTCCAGGCAAGAATACTGGAGTGGGTTGCCATTCACTTCTCCAGTGGATCTTCTGGGCCCAGGGATCAAACCCAGGTCTCCTGCATTGCTCAGGATTAAATGATTCTTAACTACTTGGCACACAGCACAATATATTAAGTGTTTGCTGCTATTATTACTGTTGTTGTTATTGCCAAATACAGCAAACTGAAGGCCACTGTTGACTCTAAAGGGGAGAAGCCACTGCTCAGCTCCAGCCAACTACTACCAAGCAGACAACTCGGAACTCAAAACCCCTCACTGTTATATTTTTCAAAGGTAGACAAGAGGCTAGAAATCCAAAATTTTATTTGACATCTTTAAATTTCTAAACACTGGCAATTAATTCAAAGTTGCTTAAAGCATTGCAGTCAAACAAAACCCATCAGCTGTGGGCTGCCAGTTTTCCATCCCTAATACAGAAAGAGGCTGGGAGTGTCCTGGCTTTTCTTCCCACAGAAGTCCCACCTGCACCAGGATTCAGACCTCCCCCCGTCTTCCCCCACCCTGCCTCCACACGTCAGTGTCCTCACCTCAAGGCTCTTGAGTTGCCGACTCTTGTCATCCTGAGAGCGTTTTTTGTTCTCTGCCTCTTGTTCCAGCCCCTGCAATCGCTGGACCAGTAGCTCTTTGTCCAGCCGGGCTGTGTCCCGATCAGCCTGGGAAGCCTGCAGGGCCTGTCGCAGCCTCTGAGTCTGGTCAGAAGGGAAAAATGCAATAGCTCAGATAAAGTGAGGCGGAGGTAGGGTGGGAGCAGTCCACCCTGCGGGGTTTATGATTTAAGTGGACAGGATGCATCCTGGGTATTGAGATTTTTCAAAATCTCCCCAGGTGCCCCTAATGTGCAGCAGGGTTTGAAAATGCATCAGGAGAGGATGTGTTGTCTGTACAAGAGTGATGTAAGTGCATCACTACAGTATACAGCCCTGCCTAAGTGCATGCATGCTCAGTTGATTCAGTCATGTCGGATTCTTTATGACCCTATGGACTACAGCCTGCCAGGCTATTCAGTCCATGTGATTCTCCAGGCAAGAACACTGGAGTGAGTGGCCATTTCCTCCTCCAGGGGATCTTCCCAATCTAGGGATCGAACCTGCATCTCCTATGTCTCCTGCATTGTAGGAGGAGTCTTTACTGCTGAGCCACTGGGGAATGCATCCTCTGTCTGCATCTAGGGTGGACAACTCCCTCCACCCTCCCCCGCCTAAGTGATTAGACCTAAACCCAGATCCTAGGATCCTTTGGTAACAGCTTTAATTAAGAGGCAGGCTTCCCTCATGGCTCAGCTGGTAAAGAATCCGCCTACAATGTGGGAGACTTGGGTTCGATCCCTGGATTGGGATGATCCCCTGGAGAAGGGAACAGCTACCCACTCCAGTATTCTAGCCTGGAGAATTCCATGGACTCTGTAGTCCATGGGGCCGTGAAGAGTTGGACACGACTGAGCAACTTTCACTTCACTTCCTTCGTGGCTCAGAAGGTAAAGAGTATGCCTGCAATGCAGGAGACCCTGGTTCTATCCCTGGGTCAGGAAGATCCCCTAGAGAAAGGAATGGCTACCCACTCCAGTATTCTTGCCTGGAGAATCTCATGGACATAAAAGCCTGGTGGGCTACAGTCCATGGAGTCCCAAAGAGTCAGACACACTTAATTAAGAGGCAATGAGAACACTGGGAGGATTCCCACTATCCTGCCATTTAGGCTCCTACCTCATCCTGAAGCCGGCTTAGCCCCCCAGAGGTCTTCTCAGCTTCACTGGCCCACTCCTTGGCCTGGCGCTGGGCATCTGCCACCTCCCGCCGAGCCTTTTCCTTGTAATCCTCCAGCTGGGCCTGGAGCTGCTGCAGGGCTTGCTTTGAGTCGTCCCCAATCTGCTCCAGCTGAGACACAGAGAGAAGAGCTTTTTCAACCCTGCAACTCTTTAACAGATGCCTCTGTCCCTTCTCTGGGCCCAGACTCCCAAGGTTCTTTCTGCCCAAGCAGCTGTCTCTTGCTCTCTCCTGGACCTAGGTCCCTAGTGTGGCTGGGAGTAATATATAGATCTCCTGGGTTCAAATCCGGCTCTACCACTTAGCTGTGCGACCACAGGCAAGTTACTTATCCTCTCAGTCTCAGTTCCCTATCTGTAAAATGGGATAATAACAGTACATCACAAGATTGTTGTGAGAATTATGTTAATTAATTACATACGTACTTACAGCAGTGCCTGATACAAAGTAAGCCTGAAATGACCATATTTTAGCAAACCCATGATACCAATTATTATAAGGTATACCATTGAAAGAAAAAGTTGCCAACTGAACTATAACATACCATCAATTATAAGACAAATCAATCTCAGAGATGATACAATGTACATTTAAGAACTGATGAAATAGGTGTTGCTCCAGTTTTATAAATAAGAGACTGGGTGGATGATCTTACCCGAGAAAAAGCAATTTCTTTCCTTTTCTTCCTTTCTCCTTCCCTCCCCCAAATATAAAATTCTACCAATGAAAATTCCTGTTTTTAGGTCTTACAGATGTCTAAGGAGGGACCATAGGCCTTTTTCTTCCCTTCCTCTACATATAAAACTCTACCAATGAAGATTCCTATGTTTAGGTCTTATAGACTTCTAAAAGGAACTCCAGGAGACAGAAGGGCTCCAAGGATTAGACCGTAAAGGAATGGGATGGCGGGGGAGGGCAAGAACACTCAGGGGACGCAGGAAGGATGCCACTCTGCCTCTTTGGCCTTGCCTTCCCCAACAATGAACTTGAGGAAAGCAAACACCACACGCTGTGACCCCACTCCCTCCCCTGTCCACTGCTCCAGGCAAGCTTCTACAGGAGCTGAGCCTCCTCCTGAGGCTGGGCCAGCCCGTGCCCCACCTCCTTGTTCAGCCGGTCCACAGTCCTGTCCAGTAAGCGCTTCTGCTCCTCCAGCTCGGCCTTGCTGCGCCGGAGCGCCTCCCGCTGCTTCCCCTCCTCCTCCAGTGCCCGGTTCAGCGCCTGCTGCTCCTGCCCCAGGCGGGTCAGCCCCCGCTGGGCCTCCTCCAGCCGTGCCTCCAGTGCCCGCTTGGCTGCTGCCAGGCTCCCCTCCTCTTCCTGAGCTGCATTCAAGGCCTCCTCTAGCCGCTGTTTCTCGGCCTGGGAGAGGGAAAGGTGAGGGATGTTGGACCAAGAGGATGCAAAGCTCAGGCTAAAGCCATTTGGAGGTGAGTAGATGGGAGGGAGGAGGAAGAGATATTTCTGAAAAAGGTGGACAATAAAAACAGGCTCAGAGGAACCAACCAAGATCAGAGACCATGCAGAGTGGGAGATGGACAAAAACACTAGTGCAAAGGCTGAGGCATTCACACCAAAGCACACTCCAGAAACAAACCCAAGGTTAACAGAGGGCTAGGGAGACAAACAGAAACACATTACAGGCAAAATAAAAGCGATGGCTGAGTTCATGTTCATGTTCATGTTCATGTTAGTTGCTCAGTCGTGTCCGACTCTTTGTGACCCGATGGACTATAGCCCGCCAGGCTCCTCTGTCCATGGGATTCTCCAGGCAAGAATACTGGAGTGGGCTGCCATTCCCTTCTCCAGGGGATCTTCCTGACCCAGGGATTGAACTCAGGTCTCCTGCATTGCAGGCAGTTTCTTTACCATCTGGGCCACCAGTATTTAGCCAGGGATGAGAGGACAGAGGACAGGGAGGAAGCCAAAGATGTTAGCGAAAGCACCAACCTCTAGCCGCTGCACCTTGTCGCGAAGTCGAGCCTCCGCCACTTCCCCACCCTCCGCCAAGCCTCGTGCCTCCTTCAGTTGCTGCTCCAGACCCAGGATGCGCCGTCGGAATTCGTCATTTTCTTCCTGGGTCTCCCGAAGCGTTGTCTCCACTGCTGTTCGACGCTGCCCCAGCACTGCCGCTTCCGTCTCTGCTGCCATCTGAGCCTGAGGCGGGTTCAGAGAGGTGGCTCAGACCCCGGGGCTCGAGGTCATCGACAATTCCCAGGAAAACCACCCCACAGAGAGCGACTGAAAGAGGGGTGATACCGCCAGCCAGAGGCTTCCCTGAGAACCCCACCCTACAGAGAAGCAGTGGGTGTCACAAGGTAAAGTCCGGCCTCCCCAGCCACATCCTGACTACGTTTAAGCACACACCTAGGACCGTGGTATTTGGTCTATACATACCCATGATAGGTCATTTTGCACGCCCTCTGGCTCCTCAGCCCTCCAGACCCCTCAGCCTCCACCTCCTAAGCCCTATGCCCACTCCCCTTGCCTTGGAAGCCTCTTCACAGTCTTGTCTCAGTTGCTGGAGGGTCTTTTGTAGCTGCAGGTTCTGCTGTTCCAGCCCCTGGCTTCGTTCAGCCTCGACCCTCAGCTGCTTCTCCAACTCCCGCTCGCGGTGTCGCCCTGCCACCTCCCGGCTCTGCTGCTCTTCCTGCAGCTCCTTAAGTTCCTCCTGTGTCCGGTGCAGCTCCTAGAAGGGAAGGGAAATGGTGACAGGGCAGACAGAGCCAGCTTGGGATACCAGAGAGTGGAGGAACTGAAACTCTCACACATTGCTGGTGAGAATGTGAAATGGCATGGCCACTTTGGAAAATAATTTGGCAATGTGTCAAAGAGTTCTTGGGCTTCCCTTGTGGCTCAGCAGGTAAAGAATCTGCCTGCAATGCGGGAGACCTGGGTTGGGCAGATTCCCTGGAGAAGGGAATGGCTACCCACTCCAGTATTCTGGCCTGGAGAATTCCATGGACTGTATAGTTCATGGGGTCACAAAGAGTCAGACACGAATGAATGACTTCCACTTTCAAAGAGTTAACCATAAAGTGACCATATGACCCAGCAATTCCACTCCTAGCTATATACCCAAGAGAACTATATAAATGTATGTTTAGAAAAATCCTGTAAGTGAAAGTTCATAGTGGCATTATTCATTATAGTTAAATATAGAAATGACCCAAATGTCCACCAGCTGATGAACAGATAAGACTTCCCTGGTGGCCAATGCAGGGGACACAGGTTCTATTCCTGGTCCAGGAAGATTCCACATGCCACAGAGTAATTAAGCCCATGCACCACAAGTGCTAAGCTCCTGTGCTGCAACTACTGAAGCCCACTTGTCTAGAGTCTATGTTCCACAATAAGAGAAGCCGCCACAATGAGAAGCCTACGCACCACAACAAAGAGTAGCCCCCATTTGCCGCAACTAGAGAAAGACCAAGGAAAGCAATGAAGATCCAGCACAGCCACAAATAAATTATAAAATGTTTAAAAACTGATGAAGATAAACAAATGTGGTATATCCATGCAGTGGAATATTATTCAGCCATAAAAAGTAATGAAATACTGTTAGTTGGTACAACACAGATAAACCTTGAGAAACATACTAGATGAAAGAAGCCAGACACAAAAGGCTAGATATTATAGGAGACCAATTATACAAAATGTCCAGAATAAGCAAATCCATAGAGAGAGAAAGCAGCTTAGTGGCTCCCGGGAATGAGGAGAGTGACTGCTAATGGATACAGGGTTCTTTTTTGGGGTAATTAGAATATCCTATAATTAGATAGTGGTGATGGTTGTAAAACTCTGTGAGTGTACAAAACCCCACTAAACTGTATTCTTTAAAAGGGTGACTTTTATGGTACATGGACTAAATCTCTACTTTAAAAAAACTATATGGAATAAGAACAGATGAGTGTATGAATAAAATAAAAATAGCTATTTTTTTTCAAATGCTGAAAACCAAAGTATGTGACACAATAAATATTAGTGTGATTTGCTGATCTGATTTCTTTTTAAAAATATTAAAATATGATTTCTGGTTCTAATTATCTAGTAGCTACTATTAGGCTGAAAGGTTATATGTATATAGTGAGTCTTCTATATAAGACAATAACATACTAACTACAACGAAAAAGAGAACTACCACAGAGTATGGTTTAGAGTGGACTGGGTTAGTCTGTTTTCCTAACGTATATGTTATAGGTTGATTAAATAGTTAATAAAATATACTTAATATATGAGAAAAATGAAACAGTAGTTATTACTTTTTAGCTTTACCTAGCATAATAAATCAATTGAGATTGTCCAGAGGAATATCCAAGTTCACTATGTCAGCTAATATAATGAACAGACTTCAGACTATCTTTATTTGTTAACTTAATAACAATACAGTAAAAACTAGGAGTACTTCTGATTTCACAACCACCTAAGTATATCTGGTTAACATTTATTATCTTTTTCTCCACCAAAAATTCTGTGTAAGCTCAAGCTTTTATTTATCTGGGAAATCATCATTTAGAGCTATATTTCTTTACTCATTTAAAAATATAATGCTTACTGATTACAATTAGGTAGTCTTATAGTAAATGCATGATAAACAAGCATTGATTAATTAATGCTTGTTAACTGAGCACCTACTACATATCAAGCCTAGACAATCAAAGAAATGTAGACCCAGAAGGATTCTCAAGAGGCCATAAATGCCACTTCTCTATAATTAATGAAAATATTTTCTAACTTTCAAATCATTTGAAATAATGCATTGCTTTCTTGTCCTTCATAAACTAATACCAGGAATATGAAGAAATTATTTCTGTGTTCATTTCAATTCTATGAGATTGTTTATAAAATATCCACGCATGATAAAAACATTTAGTTCCCTGGGTCTAGATTCTGCAGTAGCCTTCAAATTAAAATTTGGCTTCCCATGTAGGTCAGCTGGCCACGCACTGCAAGTGTTCCAATCCATGTGACAACACTGCTCATTTTAAGTTAATAAGCCAGTGTTCTAACTGTAAATGTTGGTTTCATAAGTGTAGTTAATGAGTCCCCTCTAAAAGATGAAGTAACCCTTGCTATGCTGACCAAATGAGGTTTCCAAGCTTGCAAAAAGGAGCCTGGAGTTTCACAAATTCACCTCAATGTTGCTACCCATAAGGTCTCTTGGGAGGCAGCCAGCAGCCTCTGGCTATAACCCAAGCTGGCCACGGAGAGTTCTTTCCATTAGAAATGTCTACAATGAATGAGGAGACCAGTCCTGCCGGAGTGTGTGCTGTGAAGAGATAAGGCTGAGCAGGCAGGAGGAAGTCTGAAAACAAAGCAGTGGGAGACAGTGTGAAGGCCCTCGTGGATGGGTGAGGCACGTGCCCACCACCCCAACCTGCCCTTCTGCCCCCCAGCCTCCAAGTACCTTCTTGAGCTCCTCCACCTGGCGAGTATCTCCAGCACCAGTTCGGGCCTGCCCTAGTTCCCTCTGCAAAGCCTCTATCTTCTCCCCGAGTTCCTCTTCCATCTCCTCCTTCTCCATACGCAGCTGCAGGAGTCTGAGCCCAGCAAGGTGAGAGAAAAGGGAAAGGGAACACAGTGGGGCCACCTGCTGGGGAGAGGCCAGCAGAACGATGAAAACCACCTCCCTGGAGGTTAATACACTGGGCACCCACCCTCAAGAGGGAGGAAGGTGGACACGGAGAAGGGCAATCTGAGAAACGGGAGAGGAAGGAGCACAGCGCTGACCGAGAAGAGCAGGGATAGAAGAACAGTGGACGAGCTTCCTGGGGGACTATCCTTACTGCTGCTTGGTGGCTCTCAGCTCCTCCTTGTTCTTCTGAAACATGTTCTGCCAATGCCCTGTCTCCTCTGAGGTCTCCTCCAGCTCCTTCTGCAGCCCCCGCACCAGGGCTGACATCTTCTGCTTCTCGGCTTCTAACGCTGCGTGGTCCTAGGGAAGAGGAGAGTTGGGGCCAGGACGTTCAGAGGCAAGAGCTAACTCCAGAGCAAAGTGTGAGAGCGCAGACGGTAAGACTCAGATCCAGGGGCACCGTGCCAGCTGCACACCCTGCCACCCGGGGAGCCTGGCGCAGTGCTAGCACAAGGCTCTCCTCCCAAGACAGTGTGCGTGTGTCATCCAGAGGGAGTCTCCTCCATTATTTCCCCACGGGACTTCAATCACACACCCTCGTGGGACTTCTGGCCCACACCCCTTCTCTCCGCCCTTACAGGTTTCCCGACGAAGGTTTTCATTACATCTCACATGTGTCTTTTAGCAGGAGCTCCGGTGATGACCAGGAAAAAAAAAAATCCCCAGATACCAAGACCTCAAAGCAGGCCCCTTCCCTGGGATGCCCTCTTTTTCCAGCCCTGCTCTCGTCACATGCCTGGGTCGCGTCCTGCATGCTCCGGCGAAGCTGCTCGGTGTCTCGCTGGTACTGCTGCCTCACGTTCTCCACCTCCTGGTCCCGGGAGGCCACCTCCTCCTTCAGGGCGCCCTTCAGGGCCGTCAGCTCTCGCTCCCGCAGCCTCAGCTGCTCCTCCACCCGCTGTTTCCCCTCCAAGACCTCCTCCAGAAGCTCCCGGGTCTCTACCAGGTCCTGGGGAAAGTGAAGGTGGAAGTACAGAGGTGACCATATTAGAACCCACCTGTCTGTCAATTCACCCATTTATTAATCTAGTCAGTCAAAAAATATGTATTGAGCGCCTCAAATCTGCTAGGCATGTGAACAGGTAGGTGCTCTCTGCCCTCTACAATGCCTAGTTAGGCTAAAGGAAATCCACCATTCTGGTCTCTGGTATCACCCCACCATTGAACCTGCCTGAAAGCACCCTAAAGAGACAGTTAGCTACCTCCTCCCCATACTTTGGGGGAAACTATAGATGAGCAGACTTGAGGATGCTCTTGCTGAAAGGGAACAGAGATGAGGGTACCCCACCCTACTCCCTGGGCTTTCCCTGGTGTCAGACGATAACAAATCTGCAAAGCAGGAGACCTGGGTTTGATCCCTGGGTTGGGAAGATTCCCCTGGAGAAGGGAATGGCAACCCACTCCAGTATTCTTGCCTGGAGAATTCCCTGGACAGAGGAGCCTGGCGGGCTACAGTCCATGGGGCTGCAGAGTTGGATGTGACTGAAGCAATCAATACACACACTCTCCTCCCTACCTTCATTAGCACCTCCTTAGCAGCTTCAGGACCCTGGGCCTGTTTCAGCTTGTCCTGCAGCTCCATCACCTGGGTCTCCAGCCCATGCCGTACCCTTTCACCCTGGTCCAGGAGAAGCTTCATGTTCTGGAGCCTAATAATCAATCACAGACAACATTATTGAGCATTAAGTATCAGTCCATTTTCTAAACACTTTACTTATAGTAATCCCTTTAAACTTCCTTCAAGCATTTGTTCAAATCTTAACAATGTCTCCCCTGTTTGATTTAATACTGTAACCTGCTCCCCTACAACCCAGCCCTCCTAAGGTTCTTTAACCTACTCTACCTACCACCTTCTCACATGTTACACATTTACTTATATAATATGCTTGTTGTTTACTGTCTGTTCTTCCTCACTAGAAACTTTGCTTCATCTTTATGGCCCACTGATGAACCATAGGAATCTAGATCAGTACCTACTATATAATACTCATCGAAAAACTTCTGCTACATGAATGATTGAATCCTCACAACAATTCGGTGAGGCAGGTACTATTATTAACCCCATTTTACAGATTAAGAACTTGATGCACAGGGCAAACCCAGGCTGCCTAACTCATGCTCTATTAGCACATCTGGTAGAAACGGTAAAGAGAAAGGTCCCATCTTTAACCATCTCTGTCTGCCCCTTTCAGCTTCTGGAGATTTCCCTGTCTCCCCCAACCCTGGGGGAGTCTCTGAGTCTGGCTGAGGCCCCCACGCAGCCCTGGGCGTGCCAGCAGCCGCACTCACTCCTTGGTGCCCTGCTGGGCCTCCCCCTTCCTCCTCTCCAGCAGCTCCTGCAATCGGCTACACTCTTCTGCCTTCTCCTCCAGCTGCCGTTCCAGCCCCACCTGGGACGGCTCTAGCTTCTGCCGTTTCTGGAAAAGGAAAGGAGAATAAAACAGGTGAAGGGTAGGTCAAGCCTCTCAGAAGGACCAGGAATAATGGAAATGTCTAACACCTATTGATATTCACTATGTGACAGGCACTGAACCAGGAACCTTATGTATATTATCTGCATTTAATCCTCATATGAAACCTTGGTATTTGTAAGGGTTTAAAACCTGTCCACAGATTCTTTGCCATTCCTTTCGAAAGGTGAAACCTCTCCCCTTGAGCAGAGGCTGGACTTAGTATAGACTCCCCTTGAGTACAGGCTATCCCTTCTAACAAACAGAAAAAGGAGGAAGTGATGTGTCACTTCTAAGACGAGGTCATAAAAAGGCACTGCAGCTTCCTTCTTACCTTCTCTCTTGAACCACTCACTCTGAGGGAAGGTAGTTACCATACTGTGAAGACACTCAGCAACCCTATGAAGAGGTCCACGTGGCAAGGAACTGAGGCCTCCAGCTAGCCACCATTGAGTAAGCCGTGCTAGAAGTAAAGCCTCCAACTCCGGTCAAGTATCCTAGTGACTAGACCCCCCGGCCAATATCTTGACTGGAAGTTCATTACAGGCCCTGAGCCACAACTACCCCGTTAAGTGGCTCCCAGATCTTGGACACTCTGATACCGGGTGATGCTTGCTCTGAGGTAATTTGTTACATGGTAATAACCGTGTGTGTGTGCTCAACTGTGTCTCTTTGTGACCCATGGACTGTAGACTACCAGGCTCCTCTGTCTATGGAATTTTCCAGACAAGAATACTGGAACAGGTTGCCATTTCCTACTCCAAGGGATCTTCCCAACCCAGGGATCGAACCCGCATCTCCTGCATCGCCTGTGCTGGCAGGTAGATTCTTTACCCCTTTGCCAAGGTAGAAGCAGTATTGGAAGAAAAAAAAAAAGAGGAGTACAAAGGCTTGAGCATAAGACTGACCTGAATTTTAAAATTCCTCTACAACTTACCATCTTGGGCAATTCACTTCATCTTTCTGATCTTCAACTTTCTTATCATACAAGAGTCCAGGATACCTACTTTACAGGGTCACTGTAATCATTACATATTACTCGGGATAGTACATACTACAATAATTCAACTCAATAAATGTTAGCTACTATTACTGCCATCATTATGATAATGATGAAAAGAACTGAGGTAAATAATTTGCTCAAGATTTATACAGTCAGTAAGTGGTAGAGCTGGGCTTCCCTGGTGGCTCAGATGGGAAAGAATCTGCCAACAATGCGGGAGACCTGGGTTCAATCCCTGGGTTGGGAAGATCCCCTGGAGGAGGGCATGGCAACCCACTCCAGTATCCTTGCCTGGAGAATCCCACGGACAGAGGAGCCTGGCGGGCTGCAGTCCATGGGGTTGCGAAGAGTCGGACACGACTGAGTGACTAAGCACAGTAGAAGGGGCAGAGCTAGGACAGGCCCTTCCAGAGGAATAGAATGGAAAGTAGCTGGACCCCTGATGAATGTGTTCCTCTTCTCCAAGCTCCGGAGAACCCCAAAGTCCTTCCTGGGACTAGCACACACTCTTGTCTCATCTCACAGGACACACAAGCGCTCTTTCCACGGCTTGGAAGGGCCCATCCAGGCCAAGTTTCTTCTCCCATGTGGTCCTTCATCCCTTCCGCACCTCTGATCTTCTCCTCACCTTCACCTCTTCATCCAGCTTTTTCTGTAGCTCCTCCACTTTTTGGGTGAGTTCAGCCTGCCTTGCCTTAGCAGAACCAGGAGAAGCCATCTGCCAGAGACACAGTGGGGAAAGAAGTGAGTGGATCCACATCCAGATCCCGAGGTGCACGAGGCCCTAAGCCTGCCCCCTCCCTCCACCATGAGAAGGCCACTCACCACCAGAGGCTGCATCTGCTCCAGCACCAAAGTGACCTTCCTCCTCACAGAGGTTTCACTTTCTGAGCTTCTAGAGGATGAAAGGACAGATGCAAAGGTAAGGGGAGGCAAGGGAGAGAAGAGATGAGGGAAGGGAGGGTTAAGAGCAGGGAAGATGGGGAACAAAGCTAGAACAAGTGACTCTGCTGTTGGGAGAGGTCCCCACTCACCCCTCTCTCAGGATGCCATAGATGGTGGCCTTCACGTGATCCACACTGCTTGGTGGGGCGGCCTCCTGCTGGTCTCGGAGAAGGTCTGGAGTTGATTTGAACTACAAAAGAAGTAAACCCAAAGAAATTGGGAGGTTGAGAAGATTAAGCCAGAAGCGTGTATGGGGTTCAGATAGAAGAGAAGCGGCAGTTGGGAGATGAGGCCCTTCAAGCATGAAGAACGAGCCTGAAAAGGGGGTACAGAGGCAACACTTCTGAGGCCAGAGCAACAGGCCAGGAAGGATCCACATCTCACTATTGCTGCAAACCAGATTTTGCTCAACAGGCAGCTCTCAACCAGTTGTGAGCTGTGTCACAGGCTATTTGTCACTAATGGCAGCTAATGTACTAGAATGTGTAAATGATTTACTTTTAGAATGGATTTAACTTTGTCTCAGAGTAACGTCACTCCCCTACTCACTCACATTCCTGAGTGGGAGGCAAAGGTGGGAGTTTTGGCCAGATCAACAGAGAGCCACTCATATCCTCCAAGCCTGCCTTCCGTCTGTGGCAGCCCTAGCAAATGCTATTGACCGAGGCACACACAGTGGTCAGGCAAGGACGAGTTAACTCTCCAGGCTTGTGAATGGTGATTTCACAGTTACTTCCACTTCCTTTAGAATTCTGCCCATGGAAGTTATCTTGTACACGTGAATATCATCTGTTAAGCAGATGGATATCAAGTGAAAGACAAAATGTAGACTCTGCTATAGATCATCTGAGTCCACTTGGGGTCCCAGGGCTGGTGGGTCGGGACTGATGAGAAGGGGCCAGGGGTTGGAAGCCACAGAAGGGTGGAGTCTGACCTGTAGCACTGCAGGGTCCTGTACCCTCCCCTGTGGCTCCTCAAAACTCTGCAGGACCCAGTCCTGGGTCTGACGGGCACGGCTAAAGCCACCCAGAGAGCTCTGGGCTGACGGTTTCGAGCTGCCTACGCGCAGGTCATGCTTTGTGCCAGGGACCCAGTGATCGGGGGACCGGCGCTCCCGTTCCTGGAGGGTGTCTCGTGGCAGCCGGTTGTCCAGGCTCTGGCTCCGCTTTCTCTGTTCAGGGGGCAGCGTCCGCATGCGGCGGCCAGTCCGGCCCCGGATCTGGCCCCCGTGGTGACTGTCAAACTTGTTGATGAGTGAGTCCACCGAAGACAGAGGGGCAGTGTCAATGGTGTTGCCCAGGGAAGTGCCCTGGGGGGCCAGCTCCAGCATGCTGGTGCTCCTGTTGTCTGGACCTATCAGGGCAGGGCCTGCCAGGGAGGCCTGGGACTGGGAGCGGAGTAGTCTTCCATTCCAGTGGGCCCCGGGCTCCTCATCTGAGGTGCTGCCCTGCGAGGGGGCAGGCAACTCCCTGGCCTGAGAGTAGGGGTTCTCGGCAAGTTCTGAGTCAGAGCTCAGAGCTCCTGGCGCCCCTTGGTTGTTGGCCCCTTTGATCTGGACTCCAAAGGAGTCACCGCCTTTCTCTCCACTGTTAAGCACTACAAAGGGCTGCCCGGCGATGCCCTGCACACGGACAGCAACCCCATAAGTATTGGCTCTTGCATCCTTAGCTGGCCGTCGCCCGCCACGACGTAGGGTGCCTATCTCTGCCTCACCCACTGGCTCTGTGATGAAGCGAATCTGGACTCCATGGTCAACAGGGCCCCGGGGCTCGGCCATGGTGGACGCCTGCTCCATGGATAGGAGGAGTCCTGGAAGACAAAGGAAAGAGCTTAAGCTGAGAGATTAGAAATAGAAACCCAGAAACCTCCACTTGCCCAGCTTTTACGAGGCTGACTGCCTTACAATCCCCTCTACACAAAACAGTGGTTCTCATACTTCATCCGAGCAGCAGCATCTGAAGGACCACAGACTCCACCCCCCAACCCCTCCCACCCCCATGCAGAGCATCAGACTCAGGAGGTAGTCCCCAAGCGCAGATTTACATTTCTAACAAGTTCCCAGGTGATGCTGATGCCACATCCAGATTCCACACTTTGAGACCCACTTACCCAGAAGAACTCCTTTCCTCTAATACAGTCCTGAGGAACTTGGCTTTTCCAAGAGTTTAAAGATTTCTCTTCATCTTCACACATACATATAGCACTACCGTATGCTTCCCCCAACCCCAAGGAAGGCACAAGCCCCACATGCAGATGCCTCCAGCCCAGTGGAGAACAGGGGCCTCCATTCCCAGAGCTCATTTCAAATACAGCAGAACCAGGGTATGTCATCCCACTTCTGGGAGGATACTCAAAGAAACCGATAGCAGTGATGGCATCAGGGGTGAGGGAACTGAGGATAAGGGACAGGGCTGGGAGAACGACTGGCTCTTTCCTAGATATCTTTTTGTCCCTTTGGGGTTTTTTGTTTGTTTATATTTTTTATTCATTTATTGGGCTGTGCCAGGTCTAGTTGTGGCACGCAGGATCTTAGCTGTGGCACATGAGATCTAGTTCCCTGACCAGGAATCAAACCCAGGCCCCCTACATTGGGAGCATAGTCTTAGCCACTGGACCACCAGGGAAGTCCCTTTTGGTCCCTTTTGAATTTGCTACCATGTACTACCTACTCAAGAAAAAAGTAAAAGTGTTAGTCACTCAGTCAAGTCCAACTCTTTGTAACCCCATGGACTGTAGCCCGCCAGGCTCCTCTTGTCCATGGGATTCTCAAGGCAAGAATACTGGAGTGGGTTGTCATTTCCTTCTCCAGGGGATCTTCCTGACCCAGGGATTGAACCCAGGTCTCCCACACTGCAGGAGGATTCTTTACCATCTGAGCCACCAGGGAAGCCCACTCAAGAAAAGATTTAAATAACATTTAAGAGTACCAGTCCAGGGAGTTCCCTTGCGGTCCAGTAGTTAGAAGTTTGTGCTTTCACTGCGGGGGCCAGGGTTCAGTCCCTGGTTGGAGAACTGAGATCCCGCAGGCCACGTGGGATGAGTCCAAGAGGCCCCAGGGCAGGCAGACTTGTCCATCTGAGGGCCAGAGCCAAGAACACCCGCAGGTCGCCTCCCTGGGTCCATACTGCCTAAGCCCAGAGTCAGCAGATGGAATGTAGTCCAGGTATGTGCTGGCTCCAGGAACTTGGGAAGGAGAGTTTCTCCTCTAAGCAAATAAAAATACAGCTTCAAAAAAAAAAAAAAATACAGCTTCACCTGCCCCTTCTGCTAATCTCCACCAGGGCCTAGCACCAAACTGGAGGAGGAGCCTCTGAAGTGCCAGAGACACAAACATACCCGACTCAACCCCCCAGAAGAGCTCTGGGCCAAGGAAACTTGGCAAGGCCCCTTTCAGGCAGGGACTGTAAAAGGGCTAGGAAGCCCAGGAACCAGAGGGAGCAAGGAAAGGAGGGGCAGAGCTCTAGGTGAGACGGGGCTTGGAGGAAAAGCATTCCTAACATTCCTAGTCCCTCCCCTCCAGAGGAAGATACAGTGGGGAGGAACCCCTTATCAGCAATGGTTTTTCACTGTTTTGGTATTTGAGAAAACAATGTACCCTTCCCCCAGGTGACAGCTCACCCAAACTTTTAGCACGGAATCTCAAAAGGTCCTCAAAGACCACCCATGAGCCTGAGGACCCCATCCTTCCACTATGCAGACAATGGGGAGGACCAACCTCTCTGGACCAACCAACCTCTGACTCAGATACCCCAGAAAGCAAGATACTTAGTTGGTAGGACCCTATTCTGGAATTCAAGTAAGAAATAGGACCAGAGGGATTCCCTGGTGACTCAGTGATAAAGAATCCACCTGCCAAGGCAGGAGACACAGATTCAGGGATCTGGGAAGATCTCACATGTTGTGGAGCAACTAAGCCCATGTGCTACAACTACTTAGCCTGTGCTCTAGAGCCTGGAAGCCACAATTACTAAAGCCCAGGCACCCTGGAGACCAGAAGTCACCATAATGAGAAGCCCGTGCACCGCAACTACAGAAAAGCTCAAGAAGCAATGAAGACACAGCACGGCCAAAAATAAATAAATAATTCTTTTTTAAAAAAAGAAAAGAAATGGGACCAGAAAAGAAGCTACAAGGCAAAGGTATAAGTTCTCCAAGCCACTCATCTGATAGAAAAGGCTCTGGACTAGACTCCGGATCTGACCTGGAATCCTTGTTTCTGCTCTTCACTTAATGTATATTACCTTGGACAAATCACAACTTCTCTAAGCCTGTTTCGTCATCTGTAAGATGGACATAATGATACTACCTCACAAGGTAATTGCCCGTGAGAATTAGACAATAACAATAATATGGGTGTACGCAACTATAAAAATTTATTGTTACACACTTAAGATTTTTGCTCTTTATTAGATTCTCCTTCAATAAAAAGAGGGAAAATGACAAGATAGTAAACATGAACACACCTAGCAGTAAAGCCTGTCACAAAGTTGTCAACAAATGTTATCCTGCACATACGCTGCTCCTTCCAAGGGGACCTTCCTGGTTTCACTTGCTTTACAGAAGGATGTCACTTCCTCAGAGAAGCCTTTCCTGACCCTTCCCTCCCACAAACTAGATCAGATGCACATTATATGCTCCACAGATGACCTCGTGCATTTGCCTCAGTTTATTTTTGAATTTATTCTTAATTGGAGAATAACTGCTTTACAATGTTGTGTTGCTTTCTACCATACACATGAATCAGCCATAAGTATATATATGTCCCCTCCCTCTTGAATCTACCTCCCACCCCCTACCCCATCCCACTCCCCTAGCTTGTCATAAAGGACCAGGTTGAGCTCCCTGTGTAATACAGTAACTTCCCATTAGCGAGCTGTTTTACATATGGTAACACATATATTTCAATGCTACTCTCTCAATTCATCCCACTCTCTTCTTCCCCAGCTATGTCCCCAAGTCTGTTCTCTACATCCACATGTCTGTTCTGCCCTGCAAATAGGTCCATCAGTACCATTCTTCTGGATTCCATATGTGTGCATTAATATTCAATATCTATTTTTCTCTTTCTGACTGACTTCACTCTGTATAACTGGCTCTAGGTTTATCCACCTCACTAGAACTGATTCCAATTCATTCCTTTTCATGGTTGGGTAATATTCCATTGTACACATGTACCACAATTATACATTTATCAGAGTGACAATTTGTTTACTGTTTCCTCCACTCAATTATAAGCTTCTGGAGGGGAAAAAAACATTGCTCTCAGCTGACTCCTGTGTCCCCAGGGCCTAGCAGATAGTAGACATCAACATATATCTAATTAAAAGTTGTATCCTGAACCAAGGAGAACTCACACAGCAGTGGGGAGATTTCCCAAGGATCCCACACAGCCATTTCTTATTTGTGCTAGTAACAGAACCTCTTCCTGGCCCAGACTCCCTGCCCTCTTCAGTCATTATTTTGGAACCTAGACTGCCAGCTCTCAGAAGTCATGATGTGGCTCTACCATGATAGTATATCAACTGATCTTCCAGATTCAGGTCAAGGAGTTCTCAGCCTAGTCCCAGAGAGTACACAGCCCCTTGCCCACCCAAGAGCATCAAGTTGATCAGAGGCGGACCCAAGCCTACCCCTAGGTCCCAGGGACTCCCAAACCTCAATCTTCCTCAGCCCCAGAACATGTGACTCCAGGGCCAGGAGGGCTGAAGAGATCTTTGAGATGGGTCAGAAAGCAGGGCTCTAAATGATTCAACATGGAAAACCCGAAACCTATCCGCCTTCAGTTACAGAGGACAGCGGGGCGGGGTCCAGGGAGCAGGGCAGCTCCAAGGTCTTGCGTAAGCGCCAGAGGCAGGTAAACAGTGATCGAGCGCCAGGCAACAGGGAGCCCAGAGTCTCTGTTCTCACCAGATGCCTGACCCTGCTTTTCCCACTGCTGGCCTGTGCCCAGGACGCTCTTCACCAACTGCACTCGGGAAGAAGACTAGACCACAAGTTAATTCAGCTTCATCTGTCTGCCTGTCATTCCTGCCTGCGAGGAGGGGGAGGGCACAGCACCTGTATCAGGCAGCCACTTCTGCCTGAGTTACTCATTAGCCTGCCCTGCCCCAATTCCATCATCTCTGGCCCAGCCATAAGCGTCTGGCTTCCAACTAGGAGTGACAGGGTCTCTGGACTCCTGGCAGAAGTGGGGGTGGGGTGGTTTCGGGTGTGCCCAGGAAGAACTGGAATACAGAGGGCCTGGCAATACACTAGATGCTATATAATTGGCAGACTCAGAAAATGGATAAACGAGAGGTACACTGATTAGACTCCCCTTGGAGGTAACAAGGAAAACAAAATAGAAAATGACCACTCAGTGACCTTGATCTTTTGGCTCCTATTTTCTCATACAGGTAATGAGATAAGGTTGACTGAGGATCCAAAAAGAACCCCCCAAGTGTACTCCCAGCTCAGTCCACTGAAACAGCCAAACCTGAGCGCCAGGCCAGAGCTGCTGGGCCAGTGGGGGTAAAAAACACAATGAGGAACTGGGCCCCTGCAAACTGGCTGGACAGGTTTGAGAGGCAAGAGGAAGGGGAGGGCCAGGGAGACTCCACTGGCAGTTTGTGAAGCAGATTAGAGAAATTCCACACCACAGAGGAGGCAGAGGGGCAAAACCAGGGGCAGGGACTCTGTCCAGCTTAAGATGCCAAGGCAGAAGGTGGGAAGGGAACAGGCAGGAGGAACAGAGACGCGAACAGACACACAATGAGCCTGGTGAGTGAGAGACAGCCCAGTGTGTGACAGGAAGACTGTCTCCCTCTACCCCTCCCTCTTGAGAGTTCCCAAGGTCGCATTCCAGATCCCACATAACCTGGGCCACCTCCCTGGCCCTTAGGTCTCCCCTTGTCTAGCCTGAAGAAAAGCAGCGGCCCTATTCCTCTCCTCACTTCCCACAGAGGTGGTGGCAAGCAGGTCAGCCTGGGGAAAGCAGGAAGGGTTCTAGGAAGCTAGAATCCTCTTAGGGTCAGGCAAATCTCTGGATTAGCAGTCCCCTAGAGCCAGCCCCCCATTCCCAAATACTCAGGATGAAAAAAGAGGTATGGAAGCATGTGTAGGCAGCCTGTCGGCTACATAGCGGTTGCTAATTATTTCCCAATTATAACAACTCTCCTCAGGCAGAGCATCAAAGGGGCCAAGTTATGGCTGGCTCTGGTTCTCTCACCCGCCTAAGGCAAGGAAATCTGCCTCAGAAGTTTAGTCTAGGCCCTCATGTGCACCTCTCATCCAGCCTGAAGACTTAGAGGTGCTGAATCTCCTAGTCCTGGGATCTCCTGACGAGTCCTGCTTATTTCCTGCACCAGTGCCTTCGGCCAGTCTGACAGCCACCATAGTCCAGCTGTCAGGGATGCCTGGTGGGGTCTCAAGGAATAATGGAGAATTTCCAAGAGGCATCAGGAAAATTGGTTAGGCTCCCAAACCTCACCCAACGACTCCATCTAGAACCCCGGAAGTATGTGTGCTTGGAGGGAGGGTTTGACATTAGCCCCCAGAAAGAGGCCTCATTAGAAAGAAGTATTTCTAATATTTTGTAGGCCTAGGGATCAGTGCTTACTCAAATCCCTCTCTCATAGGGCACTCTCTCAAGAGGAAGAAGGAAAAATCCTCTCTGGCAAGAAAGCAAAGGAGGACAAATGTCGAAAGCCTCAGTTTCACACCTAGCAAAGAGACGGGGGCATCCTCTCCTGCTACCTCTCAGCGTCTATTAATTGCACCTGTCTCGTCCCGTGAAAGGTTAAAGAATCCACACCTCAGAGCCATCTCAAAGCCAGAAGAGAGGTATCAGGGCCGGCTCAGACTGGCAGTCGGGGAAAGAACCTCAGAGAAACAGCACCTTTCCACGCCCTCTCCCTTCCGTCTCTGAACCACAGACAGCAAGTCCCCTTTGCCCTCCCGAAACTGACTCCTTCCCCCTACCATTCCGGTCTCCAAGAGAAATTCTGCCCCAGGGACCAGCATCTGACCTCCAGAGATATCTTGGCCCTGAAACGCTTTCATGCCCTGGGAATAGCCTTAGCCTCAGGTGCCCCTCACCTGGCACCTTCCCAAGCACCTGCGTCTGGCACCTTAGAGCAGAAGCCAGCTCTTTATCAGTAGTACTCCCACCCTACCTTGACCTCCCCTCCTCCTCTCGCCAACACAGCACCTGTGCCCTGGGTATCTCTGATCGCCTTGACTCCCGCCCCTCAAGGGTACACCTGAGGGCTCGCGCGCCTCTTGGGGGCCCTCGCTCCCGCCCGGTTCACTCACCCTAGCCGGGCTCGGCGCTCCCGGGCTCGGGCTCGGGCTCGGGGAGAGCTGCACGCTCGGCTCTCAGGCCCTCCCCCTCTGTCCCTCGGCGCTCCCTCCTTCTTTCTCCCCCTCCCACCAACCTGTTACTCCCCTCCGGAGCTCCACCTTCATTGGCCGTCACCACCCGCCCCGCCCTACCCTCCCTCCGGTTGGTCCGTTTCCCGTGAGGGGCGGGGCCGCCGCCGCCCGGACCGGGACCCGGGGTCGCCAGCCCGGGTGGGCGGGAGGGGCCGGCGGTCACGTGGGCCGGCGGGCGGCGAAGCGCGGGGGCGGGGGCGGGGCGGCGAGGGGCATCGGGAGGCCATTTTGGGGGCGTAGTGGCTGGCCGCCCTTGACCGGCCCGTGCCCGGGCCCTGGACTGGGAGCCGCACGCCAGAGCATCTTCTCGCCTCAGCTGCGGAGCAGTGCCCCGCCTGCCGGGTTCTCGGCCGGAACCTCCGTCCAGACTCCCTTCTGCCCTCCCCCTACCTCCGCATAAAGCAGAATACTCTTCGGTCGCATCCTGCGGAAGATACCTTCCCGGCCCCCAGACGTCAGCAGCCCCTCCACTTCAGCTCCGTCTCCCTTTTTCCCAACCTGAGCCGGATCCCAATCTTGGATTCTCCTCCCTTATCTCCTGGCCTCCACAAACATTCAGCCTGGCACCTTTTTCTTCATAGTATGTATCACCTACCAGATTATATAATTTAATCTAAAATTCGTATTCGTCGTTTGTCTCTCGCCCTACTCTAAGCTCCACCAGAGCAAAAATCTCTTGTTTTGTTCTCTAGTTTACCCCAAATGCCTACAACAAGGACAGGCATCTGTTAGGCGCTTAGTAAATATTTGTCGAGTGAATGAATGGGAAGGGGCGGGGAGAATTTACATGGAATAGGAATGACTCTCATTCTAAACTGAAGGGGATCTCAACCCCAGATTGTAAATCCATTTTAAGACTTTAGCGTTTCAAGAAGTGGGGAAATTGATCCCAGAACTCTGAAGAGTAAAGTCGGGGTGCTCCGCAAACTGCAGACACTCCGGCTGATTAACTAGCTGTAGTTAAACAGCGGGAAAGCTGACTTCCGAGATTTTAATGGTTGAGGTATGTGAAAAAGAGATAGACTTAGTTTGCGTTGCTAGGTCCCGATAATCGTATTTATTCAACAAATATTGATTGTGTATCTATTTGGCGTTGAAGAGGAATCCTACGTGCTGCTGACAGTCTAGTGCTTCCGAGGGAGCTCTTTTCCCTCCCTTCCCCCCAAGCTTTGTAGGCTAGGTGTGGGTCCTGGAGAGTAAAGTCCATCTCCCGGTTCCTAGGCTGGGAAGCAAATCTGCATTCCAAGGGAAGCATTCCAAGGAGCTTTAGGTAGGGATTAGAGTCATCAAACTGGCTCTTGCCCCAGGGTGGGACCGAAAAGAAAAGCCAGGGGGTTGGGTATCGGAAAAGGAAGTGCCTCTTCTGGACCAAGTACCTCCAAACCCCTGGGGTGGTTTTTTAAGAGATTTTTTTTTTTTTTTTTTTAGTATAAGATTGTTTAACTGACCTAAATATTGGAAAATGGAAATGCCTAAACTCTCCTAAGGTAACGCCTCAATCGTTAGGCTACTTAGTGTACTTGTAAAGTTAGGAGACACCCACCCCAACCCTATGAATACAGATTACAAGGACAAACCGGGAGGCCTCTGAGTCACAGTGATAGTCACCTGTTCTTCAAGGAAGCACACAATCTCAGAGAGACCAGACACATGGGGCAAAGGTGACACTAAGGCCTTTTTCAGAGCTTATGGTCTCTCTCCGTAAGGAATGTTACACTTGGCAGAAATGACCAGTTTATAGATACAGCGAAGACAGAAAATTAGAACAAAACATAGAATCCAGGAAGAAGAAATGAATTACATTGGTATATATTCAAGAGGGTAATTTTACTTTTGTGAAATGGAATAGAAGAGAATGATATAGGTAAACTAGAGAAGGCTTCATGAAAGAAAAGTGAATTTGGCGCCAAATTCTTATCCTACCATTCTTTCCTCGGTTCTTCTTGAGTTATCCAAGACTGTCACCACTACCACTAACAAGTCTACTGAAATCGTTATCTCAGAGATCACCTGTTATTCTGTGCCCAATTCCTAAATGGAGCAGCAGGAAGGCTACGCAGGAAGAGTATTTAAAGATAAGTAAATAACTGAAAAAGAGTGATGCCACTGGCTGAGCTTGAAAGGACAGGAGACAGAAAGGATTTGGGGATAACCTAAAAGAGGAAGAATAAAATAAATTAGCTTTGGAAATTCCATCTTGGAAGGTGGGACACACACACTGTAAGGTATAGTTCGGGCTGAGACAGAAAAGAAGGAGAGACGACCTCAACGGAGGTAGGTTACCTTTATTTAGGCAAGGAGGGGGCAACAGGTGGCCTAAGGACCAGACTGAGTGCAAGAGGGATCAAGGAGGCTTCATATTTAAAGGGAGGTTTGTGGAAGCAATAAGGGAAACGTTAGTCAGGTGGGATGTTTTGGGTATTCTTTAGTTGAGATGGCATTTGTAGTTGGGCAGGGGGTGATAAGTCCCTGGCAGATGTAGGGGGTGATAAGTCCCAGGTAGATACAACCGGCCTGCAGCATCAAGGCAGGACCTAAAGTTCAGTTCAGCAAGGGTCTTTGAGACTGTTGTTTTCTTTTCTAGGCCCAAAGACTCCTTCACACACAAACACAGTCTAGCAAACAACTAGAAATGAAGTTAAAGTTAGCACTAGAGACTGGATCTAAGAATCATCCTCATAGATGTGAAAGTTTCTAAACAGGACCAAACCTTGAGAAGTATGGAGTAGGTGGATAAAAGCAAAAATAAAAACCAGTGATGGAGTAGGCAGAGAGATAGATGAAAAAGTCCATAGAAGAGGGTTGTTTAAGTAGAAGGGTTGGGATATAGAAATTATGGTTGATCTTCTAGATGTCAGTTTCAGCAGAGTGGCAGACCCTTAGGGCAAACTGCAATAACAGAATTATATCAAGAAAAGAGGAAAATGTACCTTGACTTAAAGAAAAACAGGGTGAAAGAAAGGGGAAGTTTTATGTTGGTTTTGTTTTCAGGAAAGAGAGACTTGATTGTATTTTAAGAATAAGCCAGAAGAGTGAGCAAGATTCAAGAAATAGAGAACAGTGAAAGCCTGCACATAGAAGAAAAGGTAAATTTTGTGTTCTGGAACTTAAAGTGGAAGGCCAGATATGAAGGAGTGAGGAGTTGCAGAAGTTGAGTCAGATAACTTTAGCCCACCAGATTGATGGAGAAATTAAATTATTTATTATTAATGTTATTTTAGTATTTGTTTGTTTATTTGCTGTGCTGGGTCTTAGTGGAGGCATGCAGGATCTATTAGCTGAGGAACATGAACTGCCAGTTGTGGCATGTGGGATGTAGTTCCCCAATCAGGGACTAAACCTGCTCCTCTACACTGGAAGCACAGAGTCCGAGCCACTGGACTACCAGGGAAGTCCCAGGGAGTGTGATTCTGAGGGCTGGAGACTTGGTAAATAAGTTTTGAAGCTGTTGGAATTACCCATAAGCCTCAGGAAGAGTATGAAAACTGCCAAATGAATGGCACAAGTGAAATACTGCTGAAAAGTCTTCCTTTCAACTAGAATGGGAAGGTATCTAATGTGGACCTTAAAAAAAAACAGGTAGGTGAAAGGGTAGGGGGAGGCCCTTGGAGCAGGAAGGCACAATGTTTATTGTGGACACTGAAAGGAGATCCTCCAGGCTGAACAGAGGGACAGGTGAGTACTGAGAAACAGACTGGAAAGGTAAATTGTAGGGTAGCAAGGCCTTGCTTCCCTCATAGCTCAGTTGGTAAAGAATCTGCCTGCAAGGCAGGAGACCCCAGTTTGATTCCTGGGTCAGGAAGATCTGCTGGAGAAGGGAAAGGCTACCCATTCCAGTATTCTTGGGTTTCCCTGGTGGCTCAGCTGGTAAAGAATCCGTCTGCAATGCAGGAGACCTGGCTTTGATCCCTGGGTTGGCAAGATCCCCTGGAGAAGGGAAGAGCTACCCACTCCAGTATTCTGGTCTGGAGAATTAGTCCATGGGGTCACAAAAAGTCGGACATGGCTGAGCAACTTTCACTTTCACTTTATGAATATCAAGGTAAGGAATGTGGGCTTTATTGATAGATCACAGAGAGCTACTGTAGATTTTTGAACAAGAAAGTGAAGGTGTACTTCAGAAGGTGAACCTAGGTAGGGATGATGAATGCAGTGGCGAGTCTTGATTGAGGTGGTAAGCCCTGCACTAGAGTAGTGACCAAGGGAGGAATGTCCTTTTAGCACATTACTCACCATTTCTTTACAAATTTCATTACAGATATTTTGCTCTTCCAATAGCAGTAACAACAGGTAATTGCACTCATGCTTAGGGCTTTTCCTGGTTGAGTAAAATTTCAATTATGGGTGTTGTTAGGGAAGATAAGAAATGGTCACTTTATATACTACTTGATACACTCTTCCAATCTTGGGGTTCAGGATTGCCAAGAGTCCCCCAAAGATATTTCACTTCTTCTGACCCACATCTTCCACTCTCTCCACAGAGATTTTATGAGTGGACATCACTGAGGCAGAGCATGAGTCAAGAGTCAAGAGACCTGTACTCTAATTTTTACTTCTGAAAAAGCTATAATCCTAGCCAAATTTCCTAAATTTGGAGCTCAGTTTCTTCTGAGAAATTAAGATAATTCCAGATTCCTTAATTATTTTGTTTCTTTTACGCTCCTTGGGAGGAAAAAGTCATGTTGGTCTTGCAGCTCCTCCTTTTATTATCAGCTGGAAACATGAATATATGTAACAATATCTAATATATAACAAGGTGACTGTTTGGGACAAAGAAGTCCAAGCAACATTTTGGGTCTAATCAGAGTCACTTCTTGATAAGGGAAAGACTTCTCTCCCAGCTCCTGAGTTGACCCCTTAACCTCAAACCCTTTCATCAGTACCAGCTTCTAATGCTCTGAGCAACGAAATTCCAGTATGTTCAGTCTCCAGCATACATTCAAAATATGGGTATCATTTAAAAGAAAAAAAGAGCAAGAAGGCTACATACTTCCAATTCCAATGGAAATTAAATGGAACAGATTCCTTCTGCATACTTTTTTTTTTCCCCTGAGCTGGTAAATCGCCATTCTGAGGAGAGAACCAGCTTTCTTCCACACACCCAAACAACAGCTGATTCCACCTCCCACCCTGCTTTCCTTTTCTCATCGGTGAAGGAGGCAGAAGCTAGACAGCTTAAACCTATACACACTTTCCCAAAACCCCACTTTCTCTCACAGTCCATGGTGGCAAAGAATTTCAGCAGAGTCTCACATTGATTTACTTAGGTTCTTTATCTGAATGATTTTCAAAGTCTGTCTCAAATACAGAGGCGAGATGATACACAGATAGAGCACTGGACTCGAAAACAAAACGCCTGATACAGCAGCCGCAGAGAAATGTTAACTCAGATCCATTCAACTGCCAGAGTGCTGTTAGCTGTCCGCCTTCAGTGACATAACCTTAGGATCTATCACCTTCCCAGGTGGCTTAGACAGTAAAGAATCCGCCTGCAATGCAGAAGACCTGGGTTCAGTCCCTGGACCGGAAAGAATCCCTGGAGAAGGAAATGGCAACCCACTCCAGTATTCTTGCCTGGAAATTTACATGGACGGAGGAGAGCCCATGAGGTCGCAAAGGGTTGGACACGACTGAGTGACTGAACTGTGAGGCAAGGACTTATTTATTTATTTGGCCACCCACAGCATGTGGAATCTAGTTCCCTGACCAGGGATCAAACCTGTACCCCTTGCATTAGAAATGAGGAGTCTTAACCCTTGGACTACCGGGGAAGTGCCCAGGAGGGGTTCTTTTTGCCAGCCAGGTGGTGAATAATGCCGTTCCCAAACTCCATCTTATAGTCTGCTTTCTCAGACCTGTCCTGGAACCAAGTGAGTCAGTTCAGGTGGTCTGGTAAGCAGATGCTGAGACAAATTTAGGAGTGCACGAGATTGATTGGGTAGTATCCCAGGTGGTGCTAGTGGTAAAGAACCCGCCTGCTAATGCAGGAGATGTAAGAGAGGCAGGTTCGATCCCTGGGTCGGGAAGATAGCCTGGAGAAGGGCACAGCAACCCCACTCCAGTGTTCTTCCCTGGAGAATCCCATGGACAGAGGAGACTGGCGGACTACAGTCCATAGACTTGAAAACAGTTGGACATTTGATGAAGTGACTTCGCAGTTCAGTTCCGTTCAGTTGCTCAGTCGTGTCCAACTCTTTGAGACCCATGGACTGCAGCATGCCAGGCCTCCCTGTCCATCACCAACTCCTGGAGCTTACTCAAACTCATGTCCATTGAGTCAGTGATCCCATCCAACCATCTCATCCTCTATCATCCCCTTCTCCTCCTGCCCTCAACCTTTCCCAGCATCAGGGTCTTTTCAAGTGAGTCAGTTCTTTGCATCAGGTGGCCAAAATACTGGAGTTTCAGCTTCAGCATCAATCCTTCCAATGAATATTCAGGACTGATTTGCTTTAGGATGGACTGGTTGGATCGCTTGCAGTCCAAGGGACTTTCAAGAGTCTTCTCCAACACCACAGTTCAAAAGCATCAATTTGTTTGGCACTCAGCTTTCTTTATAGTCCACCTCTCACATCCATACATGACTATAGGAAAAACCATAGCTTTGACTAAATGGATCTTTGTTGGCAAAGTAATGTCTCTGCTTTTTAGTACTCTGTATATGTTGGTTATATCTTTTCTTCAAAGGAGTAAGCATCTTTTAATTTCATGGCTGCAATCACCATCTGCAGTGATTTTGGAGCCCAAGAAAATAAAGTCTGTCACTGTTTCCACTGTTTCCGTATCTATTTGCCATGAACTGATGAGACCAGTTGCCATGGTCTTAGTTTTCTGAATGTTGAGCTTTAAGCCATCTTTTTCACTCTCCTCTTTCACTTTCATCAAGAGGCTCTTCAGTTCTTCTTCGCTTTCTGCCATAAGGGTGGTGTCATCTGCATATCTGAGGTTATTGATATTTCTCCTGACAATCTTGATTCCAGCTTGTGCTTCATCCAGTCCAGCATTTCTCATGATGTACTCTGCATATAAGATAAATAAGCAGGGTAACAATAGACAGCCTTGATGTACCCCTTTTCCTATTGGAACCAGTCTGTTGTTCCATGTCCAGTTCTAACTATTGCTTCCTGACCTGCGTACAGATTTCTCAAGAGGCAGGTCAGGTGGTCTGGTATTCCCATCTCTTGAATAATTTTCCACAGTTTGTTGTGATTCACACAGTCAAAGGCTTTGGCATAGTCAATAAAGCAGAAATAGATGTTTTTCTGGAAGTCTCTTGCTTTTTCAATGATCCAGTGGATGTTGGCAATTTGATTTCTGGTTCCTCTGACTTTTTTAAATCCAGCTTGAATATCTGGAAGTTCCCAGTTCATGTACTGTTGAAGTCTGGCTTGGAGAATTTTGAGCATTACTTTACTAGTGTGTGAGATGAGTGTAGTTGTGTGGTAGTTTGAGCATTCTTTGGAATTGGAATGAAAACTGATCTTTTCCAGTCCTGTGGCCACTGCTGAGTTTTCCAAATTTGCTGGCATATTGAGTGCAGCACTTTCACAGCATCATCTTTTAGGATTTGAAATAGCTCCACTGGAATTCCATCACCTCCACTAGCTTTGTTTGTAGTGATGCTTCCTAAAGCCCACTTGACTTCGCATTCCAGGATGTCTGGCTCTAGGTGAGTGATCACACCATCGTGATTATATGGGTCGTGAAGATCTTTTTTATATAGTTCTTCTGTGTATTATTGCCACCTCTTTTTAATATTTTCTGCTTCTGTTAGGTCCATACCATTTCTTTCCTTTATTGTGTCCATCTTTGCATGAAATGTTTCCTTGGTATTGCTAATTTTCTTGAAGAGATCTCTAGTCTTTCCCATTCTATTGTTTTCCTCTACTTCTTTGCCCTGATCACTGAGGAAGGCTTTCTTATCTCTCCTTGCTATTCTTTGGAACTCTGCATTCAGACAGGTATATCTTTCCTTTTCTCCTTTGCCTTTCACTTCACTTTTTTTTTCAGCTATTTGTAAGGCCTCCTCAGACAACCATTTTGCCATTTTGCCTCACTGAACCTTAAAAAAAGAACCCCTCCTGGATGGTTTGTGGAGTACAGATAGATAGTCTCTGAGACAAAAGGGCAATCCAACTGCTAAAACTTTCACTGATGATGAAGCAGGAAAATATTCCTATGTTGCAACAATTCGGACATATGTGGTAGGCGGAGGGATAGCAGTGAATCCAAGGACAATGGAATGGGCTGACTGTTATTAAGTAGTGTTGAGCCCTGCCAAGAGATAATGAAAAGCTGAGAGCAGTTACCAAACACTGAAAATTGACTGTGAAGGCCAAGAGAGCCTCTTTGATGGGTTACAAAGAGGCCCTTATCTATTGCAGTGGGGGAGGAAGGAAAAAAGAAAAAATGCTGAAGACCAAACTCAGGACTTAAGAATTCTGGGAGGCAGATCTGTACTCAAGGTCAGGATCCTAGTTCGGAAAACCCAGGACCCTGACGCACTGAATGGAGGTATCTAGGGGATTCCCTCAAAGATTCTTGACTCCCTACAATCTTCTCAACTCCTCGGCGCCTTAAGGGGGGCCCACCCTTTCCTATTAGGACCTAGCAGCCCCTCCATGTGGAAAGATACTGCAGAGGCCTACCCCCGCCACCACCCCTACCCCCTCAGAATTTGTCTCCATCTCCTCTCTTGACTGCCAGGATCTTACTAGGGTTAAGTTACAGCATAGTCCAGTGAGAACATACTGGTCCTGATGAGGGAAGAAAATGACATACCCCCAAAGTAGCTGTGGCAACTGACCAATATGAGCTGTAAGAGTTGGGGAATATCTATAGAATTGGATTTTTGATGGTGCTTAATCAAGGGGCTGAAATACAAGACTGGGTAAGGAAGAGTTTATTGACTGGGACCCCCCCTCCCCTCCTGGGATAGAATATAACTTCCTCTTAAGGCCCTGCCTCAGTGGCTCCTAGGAACATGGAGGATATGATAACCTTTGCTGAGTGAAGTTCAGTTGCCTGGACTGCCACAGCAATTGGGGGAAGAAAGGATTAAATGGCTCAGTAAAATGATCATGCCAGAGTCAATGATAAGAGACCAGAAACCCTACCAAAGGATGTTCCATGGAAGGTCTACGTGGATGCTAATTCACTCCAGTCATGTCAGACTCTTTGTGACCCCATGGACTGTAGCCCACCAGGTTCCTCTGTCCATGGGATTCTCTAGGCAAGAATACTGGAGTGGGCTAGAACAGTCCATTTAGCAGCGTCATCAGGAATGTGCTGGTGAGAGGAGGAACGCATTACTAGGAAGCTCAGTGTTGGTTTTCTTCTGCAAACCAGGGCTAGCAAGAGGAGATGCTGCCACAGCCTGCCTCTGCAACAGCAACAGGGATAATGGGGTCCCAAAGCAATAGAGGCCAAGTGGCAACATTTACCTGCCAGTAGGTTGGGGGTTATAATGATCTTAATGACTAGCATTGAAAAAGCAAGAGAGTTCCAGAAAAATCTATTTCTGCTTTATTGACTATGCCAAAGCCTTTGACTGTGTGGATCATAATAAACTGTGGAAAGTTAAAAAAAAATAAATAAATAAACTGTGGAAAGTTCTGAAAGAGATGGGAATACCAGACCACCTGACCTGCCTCTTGAGAAACCTGTATGCAGGTCAAGAAGCAACAGTTAGAACTGGACATGGATCAACAGACTGGTTCCAAATAGGCAAAGGAGTACGTCAAGGCTGTATATCGTCACCCTGCTATGTAACTCATATGCAGAGTACATCATGAGAAACATTGGGCTAGAGGAAGCAAGAATCTTCCAGCAAGCTGGAATCAAGATTGCCAGGAGAAATATCAATAACCTCAGATATGCAGATGACACCACCCTTGTGGCAGAAAGTGAAGAAGAACTAAAGGGCCTCTTGATGAAAGTGAAAGAGGACAGTGAAAAAGTTGGCTTAAAGCTCAACATTCAGAAAACTAAGATCATGGCATCCCGTCCCATCACTTCATGGCAAATAGATAGGGAAACAGTGGCTGACTTTATATTTCTGGGCTCCAAAATCACTGCAGATGGTAATTGCAGCCATGAAATTAAAAGACGCTTACTCCTTGGAAGGAAAGTTATGACCAACCTAGACAGCATATTAAAAAGCAGAGACTTTACTTTGTCAACAAAGGTCCATCTAGTCAAGGCTATGGTTTTTCCAGTGCTCATGTTTGGATGTGAGAGTTGGACTATAAAGAAAGCTGAGCACCAAAGAATTGATGCTTTTGAACTGTGGTGTTGGAGAAGACTCTTGAGAGTCCCTTGGCCTGCAAGGAGATCCAACCAGTCCATCCTAAAGGAGATCAGTCCTGGGTGTTCATTGGTAGGACTGATTTTGAAGCTGAAACTTCAATACTTTGGCCACCTGATGGGAAAAGCTGACTCATTTGAAAAGACCCTGATGCTGGGAAAGTTTGAAGGCAGGAGGAGAAGGGGACGAGAGAGAATGAGATGGTTGGATGGCATCACTTACTCAATGGACATGGGTTTGGGTGGACTCCAGGAGTTGGTGATGGACAGGGAGGCCTGGTGTGCTGTGGTTCATGGGGGGTCACAAAGAGTCGGACACAACTGAGGAACTGAACTGAACTTAATGACTAGCAAGGTCATAGTGACAGCCCAGGAGCTTGAAACAAGGAGTTGTGCAGGTGGGTAATAGAACATGGCATCCCTCGAGACAGTCAAAACAAGGGTATTATTGAATATATGTAATCACAAGAAAGCAAACATATATGAGCAAAAACTCAAGATGGAGGTCCCAGTAAAAAAAAAAAAAATCATTATCCCTTATCTAGTTCCCCAGCCTCAGTCAGTTTCCAGATCCAGAATTCACCGATTAAAGAGATGCCCATGTCTCCAAGACTGGCAACACCGCAGTAAGTATATATTGTAGTGATTCCCCAGTCTTTCCAGAAAGGAACTTATGACTATTTACTCAGGTGACTGTAAATATAGGAAAGAACCCCCAGGTTTATTGAGGACTGTGGGACACAGAATCTCAGTTGACGTTGACACCTGGAGACCCAAAGCATCATCCTTACCCCACTGCTGGGGTGGGACCCTCTGTGAGTCAGGTGGTAAGTAGAGTCCCAGTCAAAGTCCAGGGTCCTGAGGATCCACTCTATCTAGTCTCGCGGTGTGGACTGTGTGGACATCCTGCGGAGCACCCTTTGGTCTACTGCCTTGATGACATCATGCTGATGGGTCAGGATGAGCAAGAGCTGCACACTAAAAGCCTTGGGAAAACGCATGCACTCCAGAGCGTGGAAGATAATCCCTACAGAAATTCAGGGGCCCACCATATCAGTCAAGTTCTTAACATTCCAGTGTTGAAGAGACATGCCAGGACATCCCTTCCAAAGGAAAAGACATACTACTTCATCTTCCATGCCTTATCGCAAAGAAGGGATCACAGACCTGGGAGGCCTCTTCAGCTTGTGAAGACAATCCTTTCCACACTAGGAATAGTGCTCTGGCCCACATACAAGGTGACAAAAAACTGCCAGCTCTGAATGGGGCCCAGAACAGGAAAGGAGTAGCCCCCAAATCTTAGTCACCCACACTGTTATAACAAAATGCCACATATCAGGTAGCTAATAAACAACAAACATTTATTTCTCATGGTTCAGAAGTCTGGGAAATCCAGGATCTCAGTATTTGGTAAGGGCTTCCTGATTCTTAGATGTCTGTCTTTTCACTGTGTCCTCACATGGAGAAGCACGGAGGCGTCTCTCTTGGACTTCTTTAATAAGGACACTTAATACCATTCATGAGGGCTCTACCCTCCTGGCCTAATCACCTCCCAAAGACCCCACCTCCTAACACCATCACACTGAGCATGAGGATTTCAACGTATGAATTTTGGAGGGACGAAAACATTCAGACAATAGCACCCACTCACCATCACTCTCAGTGACTCACTGGGGACTTTGCACTGACTGTTTCTGCAACTCTGGGCTCTGCAGGGTTTGAAGTTCTAATCCCCAGAGGGTTATAGTCTTCCCAGAAGGGTAACATTGAGTTTCATGCTATGGCTGCCACCTGGTCACTTTGGATTCCTTATACACAGGGAGCAGCAGGCAAGAAGAGAAATGACCATGTTGTCGGGGGTCATTGGCCCTGATTAGGGAAGAGGTAGACTGCTGCTACCCAGTTTGGGAAGGGAGGAATATGTGCAGTGACCAGGCACATCTTGGTTCTCCCTTGCCTAGTTTGACCTTGAATGGACAAATGTAGCAATTCTGACCTGAGAAGGTACCCCACACCCCTCAGGGGCTAGGGTTTGGGCTGCGCCACTGGGTAAGCCACTGAGACCAGTAGAGGTAATGGCTGAGAGCAAAGGGGATTTGGAGTGGAGGAAGGAAGCACTGAGCACAAGTTGCAGCCCTGAGACCAGCTGCAGCAATGGGACTGCGCGCTATTGCACTAACCTCCCTTGTCTAAGTTTCTCCTGAGGAGGAGAGGTCCAGGGAACGCTTACTCAACATGTAGGGAGAAGTGAATCCTCATGACATAAGGGGTGGACTGTAGTAGCCATGGAGGTGCCCCACTTGGATTCCCTTCGGGAAAGTACTTGTATTCACCTGCCAGAATGCAATGACCTCACAGCTTCCAGTTGAAGTACCTTCAGGATTCATTATTATATTCAAGCTGAGACCAGATTCTTCCCAGACAGCCCCCAGGAATGACTGAGCCCAATGTGGGTACCAGGACTGACCAGTTCTGCTCCATGTTGTTCAGTTGCTCAGTTGTGTCCGCATCTTTGCGCCCCGAGGACTCCAGCACGCCAGGCTTCCCTGCCCTTCACCATCTCCTGGAGCTTGCTCAAACTTGTGTCCATTGAGTCAGTAATGCCATCCAACCATTTCATCTTCTGTTATCCCCTTCTTCTCCTGCCTTCAATTTTTCCCAGCATCAGGGTCTTTTCCAATGAGTCAGCTCTTCACATCAGTTGGCCAAAGTGTTAGAGCTTCAGCTTCATGGAGCTTCTGCTCCATGAGACTCCTCTCACTGGCCATCTTTGTCCCAGATCTCCCTGCTGGGCCTGCTGAGATTGTCAGAGCTGCACCATGATTTGGGATTCTCCTCGCCCAATCCTGCTTCCTCGCTCTGTATCTTTCACAGGTATTATCCCCAATAAACTTCTTCTATTGTTAATTTTGTCTTAGCATCTGTTTCCCAAAAGACCCAAACCAATACACCCAGGCAGTAAACTGTATTAACAAGAAAAATTAAAACTACATATGTATATATCACATACTATAATTACAAAGATTTTTTACATAGATAAAACCTGGAAGAAAACATAGAAAAATAAAACTGATTGATCTATTAGAGTAATAGGACTGCAAATGAATTTTTTTAAACCTGTCCTTTACTGTTAATATTGTTTATAGATTACACAAAAATAAGGAGAAAATAAGAATAATGGTTCTGAATCTACTTTCTGCCTCTTAAAACCTATGGGAATTTGGACAACTGAGTTTTTATTTCCCTGTCTGTAATATAAGGATCATAATTGTGAAAATAAAATGAATTTAGGATTATGAACACACTTGGCTATTATACACCACCATGAAGTTTGCAAAGTGTTGTTTGTATTGGTGACTGGGGCCTCATATATAAGGAAGTTGGTTAACCGATAAATGTTTGTTAAGAGTCTGTTATGCATCAGGTATCATTTGTGTTAGTTTTCTGTGGGTGCTGTAACAAATTAGCACAAATTTAACAGCTTAAAACAACACAAATTTATCATCTTACAGTTCTAGAGATTAGAAATCCTAAAATCATGTTGTCACGGGGCTGTATTCCTTCTAAAGGCTAGTAGAGAATCTATTTCCCTGTCTTGTCCAGCTTCTAGGAGCTGTCTACATTCTTTAGCTCACGGCCCCTTCCTCCACCTTCAAAGCCAGTCCCTCTCCCCCTTTCTGATAGCTACTTCTGTTGTCATGTCTCTTCTGATACTGATCCTCTTTCCCTCTTATAAAGACCCTCGTGATTACATTGGGCCCACTTGGAAAATGCAGGATATTCTCCCTACTTTTAAATCCCCATCCTTAACTTAAATCTGCAAAGTCCCTTTAATGACATGAGGTAGCATACTCAGGAGTTCCTAGAATTAGGACGTGACCATCTTTTGTTTGTTGTTTAGTCACTAAGTTTGCATCAAACTCTTTTGCGACCCCGTGGACTACAGATATACAGTATTGAACAAGACAGGCAAGGAAAGAACCCTGCCCACCACTCCCCCTGGGACTTACGTGTGTGTGTGTGTGTGTGTGTGTGCACGCTCAGTCATGTTTGACTCTTTTCAGCCCCATAGACTATAGTCCACCAGGTTCCTCTGTCCATGGGATTCTCCAGGCAAGAATGCTGGAGTGGGTTGCCATTTCCTTTTCGAGGGGATCTTCCTGTCAGGAGAGTGCATAATTTCCTCTGTTCAGTCTTGCCAAAACAAAGATTTGAAACGAAGAACCAGGGTTACAGCTCAGAGTTTTATTTGGTAAACAAAGGATAATACACCCAGGAGGCATAAGGGCAGGCCAACCCTGGAAGGAGAGGCCCCAGCCTGTCTTGGCTCCCTCTTTTTATACCTTTTGCCTCCTCCCCCTGAGCCTGTCCTGTGCAAATTAAGACTAGCATAACAGCTATCAGTGATCAGGAAGGGGGAGTGTTTGTTTCACCTGAGGTTCCCATTCTGGGCCCACAGATTTTTCCTTTGCTCCCTTTTCAACGACTTTTTCCTCTTGTCTTTTAGGCACCACCATTTTTGGACTCCTGTTTCCTGTTCTAACTACCTAACATTCCCAACCCAGGGATTAAACCTGCGTCTCCTGCATTGGCAGGCAAGTTCTTCACCAGTGAGCCACAAGGGAAGCCCATTTTGGGGAAGCCATTATACTACATTATTGTGGCAATACAGTGTCGAAAACAGGAGGTAAGATCCCTGCTCCCATGGAGATTCTCTTCCAGTGTAGGGGAGACAGAAAATAGATAAATTAATTGATGAAACACTGATAAGTGCTATGAAGACAATTTTAAAAGGGCATCAGGATGGTGACAAGTTTTGGGGAGTGATCGGACCAAAAGCAGGAACTGGCTTTGGAGCCGCAGCCTGAAGGATTAGAAAGCAATTATTAGCACCCTTGGCTCTTTTCCCTCTAGAGTCCCTTGGAGATTTTTGGTGAATTGGGGGGCCTTTTAGTTCAGGAAGTGAGTTGATGTTTACCCTCCTCACTTATGAATGAGCTTTATTAAGCAGACCAGTTCCAACTCACAAAGTAAATATTGATTTGTTACCCCCACCCCAGGGATTTTTATTCTCTAGGCTTTCTGAATTTCAAGTTGAGATCAAGAACCAACCTGCCTCTTTAGGGTTAAGAACAGCACCCAGCACTGTTTCATGCATATTGTCTGGCATAAAAACCCTAAGACTGCCAGGTGATGGCAGAGACCACAGTGGGAGTAATATCAGTCCTGACTCGATTAAATTTAATTCCTTTGGAAATGATTTACAAAACCTCTTCAGAAAAGTTTAAAGTAAACTGGCCTCAGCCAGGATTTGGTTCACCGCTGAGGCCCCAGATCCATCTATGTGGTGAGTTGTACCGGTGTCTCTCGAGTTCTGTAGTGTATCAGGAGGATGAAGAAATGTGACCCTTGGCAGCAGCAGAGTGGCAGAGCAACTGGCCTTCCTAGGAAAAAGCCATCTTTCTCTGCAGGCTGTGAAAGAGAGGGTCTTCTACAGATTGAAGATTACCAGGAGAGCATGACCTCAAGGAGAATTACAAAAAGTTTACAAAAAGAACACAACACTCTCACCCCCAGCTAACCAAAAACTTTCTTTCTCCTCTTCAGTTTTTCCCCTGAGAGAAGGAATTCCTTTATCCTGGGATGTACCTGGAAATCTTACAGTGATTCTCTTTGTATCTTGTCTCCCTAGATTGACCTTTATTTTCCCCTCAAATAATTTATTTCAAAATAACTTTCTCTTGGATTGTAAAGATAAATTAGATGAATTTATATATGCAAGTAAATATATATGTGTATATGTGTGTGTGTGTTAGTTGCTCAGTCGTGTCTGACTCTTTGTGACCCCATGAATTGTAGCCTGCCAGGCTCCTCGGTCCATGGGATTCTCCAGGCAAGAATACAGGAGTGGGTTGCCATTCCCTTCTCCAGGGGATCTTCCCGACCCAGAGATCAAACCTGGGTCTCCTACACTGCAGGCAGATTCTTTACCATCTGAGCCACCAGGGAAGCCCCATGTGTGTATGTATATATATATTATATATAATTCAAACTCTGTGATTGAAATAATTTTACATATAAGATTCTGTTTTCCTTTTTCTTAATAGCTTGACTGAGGTATAATTGACACACAGTGAACTGCGCACATATAAATATACCATTTGACTATATGTACATATATATATAAACACATACACACACACACATGTCTGTGAAATCCTCACAATCAAGAATAAGGTAAGAGGGTTAAAAAAAAAAAAGAATAAGGTGAGAGGGTGAACGTACCCATCCACCAAAAACTGGGCTGTGGGATAGGGTGGGGGTAGCTGTGTTCTCCCTAGGTTTTAAACTCTTCTTATCAATTCGTGCTCTTGAGTAATGAGACAAGATGAATCATTCATAAAAATTTTTTTCCATAGAAGCAGGCAGACAAAAACAACTTCCCACCCACTTGGCAGATGATCAGTAGTTCATTAACCTAAATCATGTCACTGCACTGTCAGTCCCCTTTCTTCATTGTGTAGGGTATTCGGCTGGAATGCAAGGGCTGGGAAGAGTGCCCAGCTGGTGTCCCAGGCCAGTTCTTGGCTTCCCTGCATGGAAGCAGGAAGGGATTTTTGCCCCGAGTTCCCTGCCAGATTTGCTTTCCTGCAGTCCATCATCATTGGGTACCTTATTATTCAGTTTAGGGCCTCAGGTATAAATTCCTTCTTCCCTCTGGCTCCTCAGTTTTCCTCATGGTCTCAGAGGAAGAGATATTTATTTATAGTTGATTCTAAAACCAGCCTCTCCTCTTAGTGTCTAGACTTAATAATTTCTGTTCCTTTCCACCATTCAGCAATATTTATGAAAACCCACCAGGTACCAGACACTGTTTTAGGCTCCTGGAATATTAAAGAAGTCAAAACAGACAGAAACCCCTGCCTTCATGAGTTGACATCCTAAGTGAAGTAGGACAACTAAAAGCTAGAAACGTATTTCCACTAATTTCCCTTTCTTCTCTATCATCTTCAATAATTCTTCCCTGTGATACGTTCCTTATGGCCTAAAGATGTATAGGAGAAATTTAGCCCCATTCTTTCACAGATTGAAGCTGCTGTCTTCTTGCTTTCCTTTCTGTTTACTATGTCTGAGTCAAGCACTTTATTTTACGCGAGGGTTCCAAGTCCTCTCATCCCTCCTCTGCAGGTGAGTTCAGAAACTGAAGGCTTTTCGCAGTCCTCCCTATACTGAATGCCTTCCTGGTGTTCCACATTCCTTTCTCCTTGGGTTCCTACACCAATGCTCTGTCCGTGATCTACTCCAGCTCCTCTCCTGCCTCCTACGCGGGAGTGACTTCCCCGTCCCCTGACTGTGGACAAGGTTCTTTCCTCTGCCCCCTACTCTTCTCTCTCACTCTCATGCTTCCTACTGACACCTCCAAAAGTAGACAACATCTCTCCAAGCTCTGTTTTAGACACTGGCCTCTCATCAGTGTATGACATCTGTACTTCTAAGTTGCTCCAGGATTTCTGCACATGTGCCTCTCCCCTTTACTTAGGACACATACAAACGAGGTGCGCTAAATTCCCCAGCAACCGGTTCTCCTACCCAGCTTCCCGGCCTCTGCTAATTATAGTCCTCCTTCTCTCCAGTATCAGGAGCAACTCCAGGCTTAGAATTGTACTAGAGACTAGCTGCTAAGAAAACTAGCCAGCTACCCTGATTCAGGGGATAAACAAACAAACAATTATATAAACAAACAAATAAAGCAAATTTACGGGAAGATGTGGGGGTTAATCCTAATCTTAGGCAAAGGAGTCTAGAAAACAGTCTTTGATTTCAAAGGAAGACTTAACCAATACTAGGTTGAAGTCAGAGGGCAAAGAAGGAATGTGCAGGGTACTGAAGTGAATGTAGGGGAAGTGGAGGGTGGCTGAGAGCCTCAGAAAAGGGGGATTTGAAGCAGGAAGAGAGGGAAGATAGGAATCTAGAGTCAGTTATTTGCTGATCCTCTATCCTGGGACGGGTAGCTCAGATGGGATTTTGCTCCCATTAGTGAACTGATGTGGAATGACAGACAAAAATCAGGAAACTCAATTGTCACAGCCAAGAAGAAGCTAAAAAAGACATTACCACTGGTATCCTGGAATAGAAAAAGGATATGAGACTAAAAACCAAGGAAATCTGAAGTAAATATGGACTTTAGTCAATAGCAATGTGTCAATATTGGCTCATTAATTGCTATAAATACACCATGTTAATGTAATATGTTAATAATAGGGAAAATTGGGCATAGGGTATCTGAGAACCATCTCTTACTTACTATCTCTGCAACTTTTCTGTGAATCTAAAATTATTCCTAAATCATTTATTAAAAAATAAAAGCAGTAAACTCTAATGAATTCTTGATTTCGAAACTTCCGCTCCCTAAGCTCATGGTGAAGGACCTATCACCGAGAGAATCCCTGTCAGGGAAGCCTGGTAAAGACACTATTACCCCCCAGACCTAGAAACACTACTGTTGTCTTTGATGTCTTCCTCTCCCGGGCCCTTTACACCTGAGCTATCATCAAGTAATATTGATTAAAAAAGGTTTTTTTTGGTTACACCACTCAGCTTGCTCGCCCCAGACCCCAGCAGTGAAAGCTCACAGTCCTAATCAGTGGACTACCAGGGAATTTCCTGTTTGAAATTTAAAATATCTCTCATCTAGAAGTTTCAGTGTATAACACAAAAATCTTCATTTCTGTTTTGGAAAAAACAATGCTGCAAATAAAAGCAAAAGACTCATAAGTCAGGATTATTTATAATTCATATAACAAGCAAAGGGTTAATTTCTTTAATTTATATAAAGTACAAAAACAACCTATTAGGAAAATGAACAAAGGATAGCAACGGGAAATGCAAAAACAGAGAAAAAATGATTAACAAATAAACATGCAGAAAAAAATGTTCTGCTTCACACATGATTAAATACATGCAAATTAAAATAACTACAAAATGCCTCTTCAGTATGTTAGCTGCTTGGTCATGTCTCTTTGCAACCCCATGGACTGTAGCCAGCCAGGCTCCTCTGTTCATGGAATTCTCCAGGCAAGAATACTGGAGTGGGTTGCCATTTCCCTCTCCAGGGGATCTTCTCAACCCAGGGATTGAACCCAGGTCTCCTGCATTGCAGGCAGATTCTTTACCAGTGAGCCACCAGGAAAGCTCAAAATACCTCTTCTGATGATTAGATTGGCAAATTTTTTTCCACTATTTTTTTGTTTTAGAATGGTATTGTTGTTGTTTAGCCGATTAGCTGTATCCAACTCTTTTGTGACTCCATGGACTATAACCCACCAGGCTTCTCTGTCTATGGGATCTTCCAGGCAAGAATACTGGAGTGGGTTGCCATTTCCTTCTCCAGGGGATCTTCCATTCTTTACCTCTGAGCCACCAGGAAAGCCCAGATTAACAAATTTTTTTAAGTTTGGAAATTTGTGGAGTTGGCAAGCTGTATTTAAGAACATAAATTCTCAAATTTTCTTGGTATGAGTGAGAACTGGTACAAACTTTTTAGAGAGCAACAAGGCAATAATGATCATTATTTGAAATACAAATAAACTTCAATGTAGCAGCAATTCTACTGCTAGTTTAGTGTATGAATATAACTGGATGATATGCCAAAGCATGTGTGTATGTTTAACAGGGGTGGTTCTTTCGGCATAATTCCTAAAAGCAAAAATTCATGAACAAAGTATTGTCCAAAGTAACTGGAGACTTGAAAAATAAGTCATGATACATCTATACCACAGATGTTAAAAAGATGAAAGTAGATTTCTATATGTCTATATAAAAATACCACCAAAGATTGAGTTTTTGAAAAAGGAAAATATAAGAAGGAAAAAAAGAAGGGTATTTATAATATGACCTCTTTTATGCAATTAAATATGCATACACAAACATAAAGACAAGACTAGCTACATAATTTGTAACCTAGTGCAAAGTGAAAATGACATGAGGCCTCTTGTTCAAAAGTTAAGAATTTAAGGTGGGGGGAAGGGATAAATTAGGAGTATGAGATTAACAGATACACATTACTATATATAAAATAGATAAAAACAAGCAACAAGGGTTTACTGTATATTACAGGGAACTATATTTTATATATTTTAATAACCTATAATGGAAAATAATCTGTATTTTATATAAAATAAATATTTTATTAATTTTATTTTATATAAAAGTATCTATAGTATATATATAACCAAATCAGTTTGCTGTACCTTTGAAACTAACACAATATTGTAAATCAACTATAATTTTTTTTTTTAAGTTAGGAATTTCAGGAGAGTAACAACAGCAGAGCATTAAAGCAAGCTCAAGGCCCTTCCGAATGCAATCTGGGTGGCTGGACAAGTCACAGGGCTGAGAAACTGATCCTCTCTCTACATTTGGTTCATCCTTATGATTTGCCAGTTCTGTATTTGTCAATTTGCCTCCTTACTAAAATTTAGCTGTAATTCCTCAATCAGTACTCATAAGGCTTTCATGGTCATTCCCAGACAAGTCCAGAGCAACAACAAATCTGAGTCTTGGGACAGTTACGTTCCCAGTTGAGGTCCAACAGGGCAACACTCTGCCTCTTTTTCAGCTCTCATCCTGCCAAGCGTCCTATCCACGGTCTGTTCAATGCCGTGTTTTCCAGGTTTGTCTTTGTGACTTCACTGTTTTCAGTGGCCCCCAACGGTACTGCTTAAGTGCTTCCAGGTGCAAGAAGGCTGAGCTGTGCCCTACAGAGAAAGCAGGTGTTAAACAAGCTTCCTTCAGGCAGGATTTAGAAGGCTGTTAGTCACACGTTCAATGTTAATGAAACAATAATCATTAAATAAGGTGTCTTTCGACAGAATCACACACAAAACAAGGTTATGACTTTATTAGTTGAAAATGTTCTGATCAGAGGCTTGCAAGAACCCTCCCTGTATTTCCCCCCAGGAGCAATGGTATTTGCTAATTCAATGTTGGAGGCAACATTATAGCACGTAACCTCCTTGAAAAAAGAGAGTCAACTGTTTATTGATAGCTATGTGCTTAAAACTCATCTGAGATACACAAGAAACTGTTAAAAGTGGTTGCCTTTGTGAAGCTAGACTGGAGTTGAGGAAGAGAAGGGAGATTTTGTTTTTCATTTTATGCCTTTATGTACTATTCGATTTTTTTAACTTTAAGTATGCCATCCTATGCTGTGCTTAGTCGCTCAGTCATGTGTGAATCTTTGTGACCCCATGGACTGTAGCCCACCAGGCTCCTCTCCCCACAGGGATTCTCCAGGCAAGAATACTGGAGTGGGTTGCCACGCCCTCCTCCAAGAAACCTTCCCAACCCAGGGATCAAACCCAGGTCTCCTGCGTTGCAGGCAGATTCTTTACCAGCTGAGCACCAGGGAAGCCCAAGAATACTGGAGTGGGTAGCCTATCCCTTCTCCAAGGGAACTTGCCTACCCAGGAATTGAACTGGGTCTCCTGCATTGCAGGCAGATTCTTTACCAGCTGAGCTACCAGGGAAGCTCAACTTTAAGTATATCTTACCTTTATTTTTTTTTAAATAAATTAAAAACCATATATCTCAACCAACAAAGACTGACTGTATAGCACAGGAACTCCACTGAATATTCTATGATAACCTAAATGGGAAAAAAAATTGAAAAGGAATAGATACATGTATATGTATAACTGAATCACTTTGAGAGACACCTGAAACTAATAAAACATTGTTAATCAACTATGCTTCAATATAAAATAAAAATTAAAAGAATAAATAAAACCTTATATTTCAAAATTTCCCCTCATCTCCTCCATGTCTAAAGCAATATTAAATTAGGTTCTCTTCTCACCACCTCAAGCCAGAATTTTTGTAACGGCCTCCTAATTGTCCTTCCTTCTAATTTTCTCTTCTCCAATCTTCATCTGCCAGATGAATCTTCCAAATACACCACATTCATCATGAAATGTTCCAACCATTCGTCATCGCCCATTAAAGCAAATCTAGCTTTCAGAGTCTTATGTAATCAGACCTCAACCTTATCTCTCCCTGTTCCCCAGTTCTACTGTCTGACCATCCCTTCTCACCCCCACCTCATCTGTAGCACTGACCATGCCAGTTTCTGCCTCCATAGTTTGGCCTGGATCCAAGCCACATCTCTGTCCATTATTTGGTTCCACTAAAATAGTGAAATTTCTTTTCTCCTATGATTTTTCCTGTTTTTGAATTTTTATGGTGCTAAACTACAAAAGGAGTGTTTCATTTATATGTTATCTGTAACTGTCGAATTGTATATATTTATTTAAACAACACATGTGTTTATGGACTTTCCTGGTGGCTCAGCTGGTAAAGAAGCCTCCCACAATGTGACAGACCTGGGTTTGATCCCTGGGTTGGGAAGATATCCTGGAGAAGGGAACAGCTTCCCACTTCAGTATTCTGGCCTGGAGAATTCCATGGACTGTGTAGTCCATGGGGTCCTAAAGAGTTGGACACAACTGAGTGACTTTCACACTATGCATTTATACTATATGTCAGACACTATTTTTTTACATATATTACCTCATTTAATCTTCATGACAATCTTATAAAGTAGGTGTTATTATGCGTGTGTGTTCCTTGTGGCCACCTGGACTGTAGCCCGCCAGGCTCCTCTGTTTGTAGAATTTTTCAGGCAAGAATACTGGAGTGGGTTGCATTTCCTCCTCCAGGGGATCTTCCCGACCTAGGGATCCAACCTGGCCAACTGCATTGCAAGAGGATTCTTTACCACTAGTGCCACCTAGGAAGCCCAGGTGGTATTATTATTCAGTTGCTAAGTTGTGTTTGACTCTGCAACACTATGGACTGCAGCACACCAAGCTTCCCTGTCCTTTACTATCTCCTGGAGTTTGCCTAGATTTATGTCCATTGAGGTGGTGGTGCTAGCCATCTCATCCTCTGCCGCCCTCTTCGCCTTTTGCCTTCGATCTTTCCCAGCATCAGAGTCTTTTCCAATGAGTGGGTTCTTTGCCTTATGCGGCTAAAGTATTGGAGCTTCAGCTTCAGCATAGCCCTTCCACTGAATATTCAGGGTTGATTTCCTTTAGGATTGACTGGTTTGATCTCCTTGCTGTCCAAGGGGCTCTCAAGAGTCTTCTCCAGCACCACAATTCGAAGGCATCAGTTCAGTGCTCAGCCATTCTTTATAGTCCAACTTTTACATCCATACATGACTATTGGAAAAGCCATGACTATATGGATTTTTGTCGCAAAGTGATATCTTTGCTTTTTAATACGCTGTCTATGTGTGTCATGGTTTTCGTTCCAAGGAGCAAGCATCTTTTAATTTCATGGTTGCAGTCACTGTTTGCAGTGCTTTTGGAGCCCAAGAAAATAAAATCTGTCATTTCTTCCACTTTTTCCCCATCTATTTGCCATGAAGTGATGGGACTGGATGCCATGATCATGACCACTCCAGTATTCTTGCCATGAGAACTCAATGAGCAGGTGGTATTATCACCCTTCTTTTAAACGTGGAAACCAGAGCACGGAGAAGTTAAATAAGTTGCTCAAGGTCACACGGCAAATTGTAGAGACAGAATTCACACCCAGACAGTCAGACTTCCCTGGTGGCTTAGCTGGTAAAGAATCCACTTGCAATGCAGGTGACCTGGGTTCAATCCCTGGGTTGGGAAGATCCCACGGAGAAGAGAACAGTGACTTACTCCAGTATTCTGGCCTGGAGAATTCCATATAGTCCATGGGGTCACAAACAGTCAGACATAACTGAGTGACTTCCACTTTCAGACTAACTCTTAACTATATACAATTCTGTTTTCTGTTAAAGAGTCATGCCCTTAACCATATACAGTTCTGTCTGCTGACTGCTCAAATGGATAACTGTATGACAAGTTCCTTGAGGGAAGGGATTATATCTTCCATTTCTTCTCTTGAGAGCCCCATATCATGCTTAAGAAGGTCTTATCAACTGCTTAGAGTTTCCTGAGCCTCACTTTTATGGGAGGCTGACACTCTTAGATCTAAGGATGGGGACTTGGAACTGAGAAGTCGAGCTAAGCATGCTTCCCTTGAACTTGCTTGCTGCCTTCCTTCTCCTTAAATTCCCCATCTTCCTCCCATGGTGGGCTGAGCTAAGCCCTTGGCTGGCTTTAGCTCTCCCCATTGGACTCCTCATCACTTCTTATCAAGACCTCACAGTGAATCCTGTGGCCACAAGATGGTGAGATGGATGTTGGCTCCATGGGGAAGACTCAAGGTCACACAAGAGCAAAAGGCAGGATTTCATTCATCCATCCAGTCTCCTGCCCTCCACCCTGCAGCCTACCCACAGGCTTCAGCAATACGTGAACCGTGAACTTCCAGATGTTCAAGCTGGTTTTAGAAAAGGCAGAGGAACCAGAGATTAAATTGCCAACATCCATTGGATCATCAAAAAAGCAAGAGAGTTCCAAAAAACATCTATTTCTGCTTTATTGACTATGCCAAAGCCTTTGACTGTGTGGATCACAATGAACTGTGGAAAATTCTGAAAGACATGGGAATACCAGACCACCTGACCTGCCTCTTGAGAAACCTGTATGCAGGTTAGGAAGCAACAGTTAGAACTGGACATGGAACAACAGACTGGTTCCAAATAGGGAACGGAGTACGTCAAGGCTGTATATCGTCACCCTGCTTATTTAACTTATATGCAGAGTACATTATGAGAAACGTTGGGCTAGAGGAAGCAAGAATCTTCAAGCAAGCTGGAATCAAGATTGCCAGGAAAATATCAATAACCTCAGATATGCAGATGACACCACCCTTGTGACAGAAAGTGAAGAAGAACTAAAGAGCCTCTTGATGAAAGTGGAAGAGGAGAGTGAAAAAGTTGACTTAAAGCTCAACATTCAGAAAACTAAGATCATGGCATCCAGTCCCATCACTTCATGGCAAATAGATGGGGAAACAGTGGAAACAGTGGCTGACTTTATATTTCTGGGCTCCAAAATCACTGCAGATGGTAATTGCAGCCATGAAATTAAAAGACGCTTACTCCTTGGAAGGAAAGTTATGACCAACCTAGACAGCATACTAAAAAGCAGAGACATAATTTTGTCAACAAAGGTCCATCTAGTCAAGGCTATGGTTTTTCCAGTGGTCATGTATGGATGTGAGAGTTGGACTATAAAGAAAGCTGAGCACCAAAGCATTGATGCTTTTGAACTGTGGTGTTGGAGAAGACTCTTGAGAGTCCCTTGGCCTGCAAGGAGATCCAACCAGTCCATCCTAAAGGAGATCAGTCCTGGGTGTTCATTGGAAGGACTGATGTTGAATCTGAAACTCCAGTACTTTGGCCACCTGATGCGAAGCGCTGACTCATTTGAAAAGATCCTGATGCTGGGAAAGATTGAGGGCAGGAGGAGAAGGGGACAACAGAGGATAAGATGGTTGGACGGTATCACCGACTCAATGGACATGAGTTTGGGTGGACCCTGGGAGTTGGTGATGGACAGAGAGGCCTGGCATGCTGTGGTTCATGGGGCCACACAGAGCTGGACACGACTGAGTGACTGAACTGAACGGAACTGAAAGTGCATGGAGAAATGCATAGCTTTAAGATTCATGTAGGCCTGTGTTTGCAGCTTGGCTCTGCCACTTACTGTGTCACCTTTGACAAGTTACTGAAGTTTTCTGAGCTACAGTCAGGCATCTGAATGTGATTATGTTATTGTTAATAAGGCAATTGCTAAGAGTAGGCACCAGCTTCTCTGGTGGCTCAGTGGTAAAGAATCCGCCTGCCAACACAGGAGATGCGGGTTCTATCCCTGGGTCAGGAAGATCCCCTGGAGGAGGAAATGGCAACCCACTTCAGTATTCTTACCTGGAAAATCCCATGGACAGAGAAGCCTGGTGGGCTACAGTCCATAGGGTCACAGAGTCAGATGTGATTGAGCATGCATGCAAGAGTAGGCACTGACTACACGCCAAGCACAGTTCTAAGTATTTTACATATGGGAACTGTCCAATCTTCATAACTCTAAGAGGAGGTGCTATTATTGCGTTTTCTTCATCTTACAGATGAGGAAACTAAGGCACAGAGAGGTGAAATAACTTTCCCAATGATGCACAGTTGGACAAGGAGCAAGCTGGACAACCTTTATAGCACTATCATGAAGCTATGAAGAGGTAACATGCATGAAATATCTGATGTATGAGGACTCTGTAAATATCTCCTCTGTATCAGCTGGGATTAGTTTGGGTTTCCCTGGTGGCTCAGATGGTAAAGAATCTACCTGCAATGCAGGAGACTCAGGTTTGATCTCTGGGTCGGGAAGATCCCCTGGAGAAGGGAATGGCAACCCAGTCCAGTGTTCTTGCCTGGAAAATCTGTGGACAGAGGAGCCTGGTGGGCTACAGTCCATGGGGTCACAAAGAGTCAGACACAACTGGGCAAGTAACACTTTCACATAAAACAGAAAATCTTAGTAAGAGTGATTTAAACAAACTGAAATTTTAGTTCTCTCTTATGGGGAAGAAGTTCAGAATAGGCATGGCAGGCCCAGGAGGGTGACTCCTTCCTAGTAGGGACTCAGGCTCCTTCTACATCTCTTCTCTGCTCTCCTTAGCCCATGGCTTCCATCCTCAGGGTTGCCTCCTGGTAACAAGATTTGCAGCTGCAGATACCACATCCATTCTAAGCAGCAGAAATGAGTCTGAGGCAAAGGGGAGACCTCCCAGCGAAGTCAGCCGTCTTTAAAGGTTGTTCCAAGAAACCACCTCTGATAAGCTAGGCTTATGGACACTTTGAATAATATAAGGGCTCTCTGCCAGTAAGGAGGCATGAAAGACTGGGTACTGACTAGCAGTCTCCTCTCTCACAGCACTGACATGGCCCATCCAACCCTACACACGGACATGTCAGAGTCCTCTCATTCGACAGTCTTCTGAGATCCAACTTTCATTTCTTCTGTTCTTGTGTCAGCTTCCTGTCCTATCTTCCTCAAACCCTTCTCTTTTTTTTCCCCTTCTTTCTTTTTTTGGCTGTGCCAGGTCTTTGTTGCAGCATGGGTGATTTTCACTTGTGGCATATGGGATGTCCCCGACCAGGGATCGAACCAGAGTCCCCTGCATTGAGAGCATGAAGTCTTAGCTACTGACTCATCAGGGAAGTTCCAAACCCTTTATTCTTAGGTGGGTGACAGACAAGAAAGAGCATCTTCATCCTTAAATGATCCAAAGGTTAAAAACCATTCATTCATTCACTTGACAAATCGTCACTGAATACCAACCCTTCGTCAGAAACCACATGAAGCACTTGAGATATGCAATGAAAACACATGTTCTAGGGCCTCATTTAGCTTATAGTCTAGGGGAGAAAAATATATTTTTTAGAGAGATAACTACTCCTTACCAATCAATTATGATTCTCCTGAAGAAGGGGTGCATCACCAAGCTGAGGAGAATCAAGAAAGGTTTCACTGATGGAGTGACATTAAAGAGAGAACTGATGGACAGGTGGGAGTGGGCCCAGGAAGGATGCAAGTCCCAGGAAGGATGGCACATCCCAGGCAAGGAGGCACGTCAGTACACAGAGTGTGCCGGGAAGACAAAGCTGGACACGGAATGCCCAGGGCGCGATGCCAGGAGATGAGGTCTAAGAGGTAGGAAGGGACTGGAATGTGAATGTCCTGATGGGATTTTTATCAGCAAAGTTGACTCAAGCCTGTGAGTGACAAGGAACTATTGAAGTATAACGGCGAGAGTCACATGTTAGATGGGGTTGGGGGGTGGGTGAGGACAGAGGTAGGGGCCTCTGTTAGGGGGCTATTTACATAGTTTAAGAAATGATGAACTGGGGACTTCTCTGGTGGTCCAGTGGCTAAGACTCCAAGTTCTTAATGCAGGGAGCCTGGGTTCGATTCCTGGTCAAGGAACTAGATTCCACATGTCGCAACTAAGAGTTTGCATGCCACAACTAAAAGATTGAGTGTGCTGCAGCTGAAGATCCCAAATTCTGCAACAAAGATCAGAGATCCTGTGACTGGGGGCTGGGACCAAGTGCCCCCAAATACATATATATTTTTTAAAGGAAGTGATGAATTAAGACATAGTTGGGAGAATGGAAAGAAAAGTTTGAGTGTGAGAGATGAACACAGTCAATAAACACAACATTGTTCCTTCAGGCCTTAGCAGTCAAATCCTTCTCAGTTCAGTTCAGTTCAGTTGCTCAGTCGTGTCTGACTCTGCGACCCCATGAATCGCAGCATGCCAGGCCTCCCTGTCCATCACCAACTCCCGGAGTTTACCCAAACTCATGTCCATCAGGTCGGTGATGCCATCCAACCATCTCATCCTCTGTCATCCCCTTCTCCTCCCGCCCCCAGTCCCTCCCAGCATCAGGGTCTTTTCCAATGAGTCAACTCTTCACATGAAGTGGCCAAAGTATTAGAGTTTCAGCTTCAGCATCAAATCCTCTGGATGGTAACTAATGCCAATGGCCATCAGTGGTCTCTAGGTTGATGAAAGTAGGATGGATACGCTCCACATCGCTCACCCTCATCCTGGGGACTCAATCCTCTATGAAAATTTTCTTTGGCAACCCACTCCAGTATTCTTGCCTGGGAAATCCTGTAGACAAGAAGAGCCTGGTGGGCTACAGTCCATGGGGTCGCCAGGTCGGACATGACTTAGCAAAAAAATGACAACAGCCCTACTTCTAGATTCATAAAAACCTCCTAGATGTTTCCTCCATGCCTTTTGCAGGCTTTCATTAACCTGGGTTCCTAAATGGCTACAGGGAGAAGTGCTGCTCTGCAACCCTCAGTTCAGTCGCCCAGTTGTGTCTGACTGAGACCCCACGGACTGCAGCACGCCAGGCTTCCCTGTCCATCACCAACTCCCAGAGCTTGCTCAAACTCATGTCCATCAAGTCAGTGATGCCATCCAACCATCTCATCCTCTGTTATCCCCTTCTCCTGCCTTCAATCTCTCCCAGCATCAGGGTCTTTTCCAATGAGCCAGTTCTTCGCATCAGGTGGCCCAAGTATTGGAGTTTCAGCTTCAGCATCAGTCCTTCTAATGAATATTCAGGACTGATTTCCTTAAGGATTGACTGATTTGATCTCCTTGCAGTCCAAGGGACTCCAACACCACAGTTCAAAAGTTATACAACCCTAGAAGCAAGAAATAAACTACCGTATGTGAGCTATGTTCTTTACTTGGATCTTTCTATTATAGCAATTATCCTAACTAACACAACATGCTGCTACTATTTCTTTTACGAGAGTAGTTCTGCTCAGAAAGAAATTCTCAGTAAATCTTTGGAGTGGGAGGTTAAGAACAAGCTGTTAGTGTAGGCTGCGGTACAGCCTCTGGATGCACATGGAACAGTGGTCCAAGTTAGGAAAAATGTTTCAGGCTGTGCAGGTCTCTTAACACTAAAGTATTTCTGTAGTTGGTCCTCACGCTGCAGGATCTCATTTCAAAATAAAATTCCATTTGGGAAAAAGTTGGAGGTTTCTCTTAAGTTCAAATATTAAAAGGGTGTAGTAGAAAGAAGTACATGGAGCTGCCTTGTATGCAGCATCTGTCTATTCAACAAAAGCCTGCTGATTCTGACTCTGAACACCCAAGCCTTTCCTGGAGGAGGGCCTCCCTCAAGCTAGGCTTGGGATGGGGGGCGGTGAGGTGGGGCATCTTCTATAACAGAAACATCTTTTCTCAGCTAAGATTCTCCCTCACTTGTCTTGTGCTGGTGTTTGTTATGCCTTGACAGCAGGAAGTCCTTTCTTTTTTTTTTTTAATTTTAATACCTATTTATTTATTTATGCCTGCTCTGAGTTTTTGTTGCTCCACGTGGGCTTCACTAGTTGTGGCAAGCGAGGGCTACTCTCCAGTTGTGGGGCGTGAACTTTTCTTTCCTCCTTCTGTAGTTGCAGAATCTCTCCATGTTCTCAGTGGAGGTAGAAAGAGCACTGGCAACTGGCAGCGTGGTCTATGTCAGAGACATAAACAGAGAGATGAGTACGCAGACAGTCATAAATCCCCTTTCCTAGAGGTAAAAGGGAAGAGCCCATATGCCTGGGTTGGCTGTTCCTTCAGACAAGAGAACTGGTCCTCAAAAAAAAAGTGTGTGGTTAAGGAAACTGCCAGCTTTTAGCACCCCGAAGGTTTATTTAATTAGGTAATTCATTTATTTATTTACCTTCACTGACGCTGAATAATTAACTTGCCTCACTGCCCTACTGCCAGAAGGCAGCAGCAATCCACCTAAGAAAGGCACAGCTACGGGCAGGTACCTGGGTTCTCCCTCTGACTTGTTTCAGATCACCAGAGGAGGATGCTGTGTATGTAGCTGCATCATTATTTTCCTCTACAAAACATGAAAGGGGATTGCTTTCCTCCCAGGAGAGAATACGTTTGCTTCTACAGAAGTTCTCTATAAGAAGAGTTAACTGGAGGCCATGCTGAAATAAAAAGCATATTAATTTTATCCTGATACAAGGTCAATCTCTTCTAATTTTTAAAATGAAGAACTTGGGACTTCCTTGACAGTCTAGTGGTTAAAACTTTGCTTCCAGTGCAGGGGCACAGGTTCATTCCCTGGTCAGGGAACTAAGAGCTCACGAGTGCGTTTGTGCTAAGTCACTTCAGTCGTGTCCAGCTTTTTGCAACACTATGGACTGTACCCTGCCAGGCTCCTCTGTCCATGGGATTCTCCAGGCAAGAATATAGGAGTGGGTTGCCATGCCCTCCTCCAAGGGATCTTCCCGACCCAGGGATTGAACCTGTGTCTCTTAGGTCTCCTGCACTGGCAGGCGGGCTCTTTACCGATAGTGCCACCTGGGAAGCCCAAGATCTCACGTGCCGAGTGGCAAATAAACAAATAAAATGAAGAACTTGAAGTACATAACTACAGCACACATTTTTTTGTTTGTTTTTGTCAGCTGTGCTGTGAGGCTTGTGGAATGGGATCTCAGTTCTCTGACCAGGGATGATCCCAGGCCACGGTAGTGAAAGTCCAGAATCGTGACCAGAATCCTAACCACTAGGTCACCAGGGAACTCACTATAGCACTAAAATTTAAGCCTGTTTAAATTCTATATTGTAATAAACTAAAGCATGAGCGAGAGAGAGAGAAAAGGAAAGAGGTAAACAAGAAAGAAAAAAGAAAATTGAGATGATAAGAGACTAAGAAGTGATAAGAGGAAGAAGGAAGTGAGAGGCAGATGGTTCTTCCAGAGCCAGAGAGGGAAAAGACAGAAACAAGACAGCGAAAGGGAGATGTGGGGAGAACTAAACAGTGAGCAGAAGCCTTGTGCCAGGTGTTTTATGTCCATTATTTCACATTTTTTCAATGTGCATTCATCATACAGTTAAGGTTTGAAGCAGGGGAATGATATTATCAGATGGACATTTTTTAAAAGTATTGACTTATTTATTTTTGGCTATGCTGGGTCTTTCCCGCTGTGCATAGGCTTTCTCTAGTTGTGAGCAGGAGTTACTCTTCACTGGCTCAAGGTGAGCAGGCTTCAACAGTTGCAGTGCACGGCCTAGTTGCTCTGCAGCATGTGGTATCTTCCCGGACCAGGGATCGAACCCATGTCTCCTGCATTGGCAGTCAGATTCTTAGCCACTGGACCACCAGGGAAGTCCCAAACGGTCATTTTTTAAAGACCACTGTAGCTGCAAAGAGGGCCATGGGTGAAGGCAGGCAGACAATTTTGGAGGCTGTTGTGGAAATCAAGGAGAGAGATGATGCTAGCTTGGATTAGAGTGGCGGCAGGAAGAATACAGAGGAGCAGAGAGAAGTATGGAAATTTTAGGTGGAAGACTAAAGGAACTAAGCCCTTTCTATATGTTTCCATTGTACCTTACACTTATCTCATCGTTGCCTTTATTACATCTTACTGAAATTACCTCTTTACTCATCTGTGTTTCCCTTTAGACCTGGGCTGCCCAACATCACTAGTCATGTGTAGAATCTGAGCAGGGCAATGTGAGATGTGCTCGAAGTGTAAAATACACACTGAATTAGAACAACAATTCAAAATAAAGACTGCAAATATTAATAATTTCTATATTGCTACATATTAAAATGATACATATATATATTTGGTGGGCATAAAATACATTATTAAAATTAATGTTATTGGTTTCTTTTAAATATCTTTATGTGGCTACCAGAAAATTTTAAATTACATGTGTGGCTCACATTCTGTTCCTACTGAACAGCACTATGAGAGACTATAAGAACTGAGGTTTCTCCAAGGCCTACCACTTATTTAAATAAGCATTGAATGAGTAAATAGATTTGGCCAGGTCACATTCAAATTCTGACTGCAGGTATGTATTAATGATGAAGGCTTTCAGTGTTGGTTCATATTGTTAACAATGTTGGCTTCACTGTTGGCTGAAAAAGAATGAGTTTTCTAAACCAGTTAGACCCAACATTGCCCAGAATTTGGCTAAAAATTTTAGAATACTTCTGCAATCCATCTACTTGTCTTAGATATTCGTCTACTAAAGAACACAGTTCACTTTTGGCTCAGTCTCTCTGGAAACCATGTGGCACAGGCATGGTCCCCTAATTGAGGACCATCTTAAAGCAGGCATTCTAAAAGCAATGACTAAAACGTGAAACAGAATACCTACACATCGCAATCTGTGAATCTCTTCTGGAGTTGTGACTTCATTTTCACTCAGGAGTTCAGCACCTCGCCAAATCTGTGCTTCTGTGGAGCTCAGGGACTTGAGCCAAAGGAAATGAGCACAGTGTCCAGCCGACTCTGGTCGCAGCCAATTCAAGTGGAACACTTAGATGTCTTTTGAGCACATCAGCACTGCTCTTGTTTTATTCCCCTGCAGCTTTACATGCGCTGTGCTTCGCTGTCAAGTCACATCAATCAGAAAGAACAATTTTACGAGCCAGTAGGGGTCTGGCATGTTGTATCTCTCAGAACCCTTTTAATTAATTCACTAAAGTCTTTAAGGAAACAGCTTGGTAAATCTCTTCAGCAAGTTTCCACTGCTTAGCAGTCTGACAGCATTAAAATAAACTAGAGCTCCATGTTCTGTTTTAACCTTTTCCAAACATGCTTACTACTGAATATAGCTAAGGGCAGAAACACAAAAGAAAATTCAGCCTTAATTCCTCCATGGAATCATGTGACTTGCAGAGCTCCCAGCCTACACTCTCCCAATGAATGATGTAATGGAAGCTGGGGCCCACTAATCGCTTTTGACATGAATAACTTGAATAACGTGTAGAAACCTTCTCCCCCCCTGATTTGTGTCAAGTGAGCTTAGCTTTTCCACATTTAAGTAAACTTCTCAAGCTCTATACTGACAAGAGCCTTGTCAGTATATATATACACATTTCTTCCCCCTAACATTTTAAGTAATCCACATTCCAAGGTCAAGAGAGCCTGCATCTGGTGAAAGGGCTTTAGGGCAGACACCTCCACGCTAAGCTTCATTGATGACGGCTTCGCGTTACAGGATCCCCATCCTGATATTTTCCTTACGCATAGAGTAAGGAACATGCCATGTTCATTCATTCAACCAGTATTTACTGTTTGCCATGAGCAAAGCACTTTGGAGAATATCTAGATAAATAATAAATAGTTATCATTTAATGAGTCCCTATTATAGCCTAGGTATCTTAAAATACACAACACTGCAAAGAGATTAACTCCATTTCACTGCAAAATAAAACAGGGTCTCTAATTTGAGGAGTTTACATTTCACAAAGATTTCTGGTGTATAGCGTGGTATAGACGTGTGTGTGTGCGTGTTCTGGTGTATAGGGTGGTATAGATATGTGAGTGTGTGTGTGTGTGAGTGTGTGTGTGTGTGTGTGTGTACTCAGTTGCACCTGACTCTTCTTGACCTCATGGACTGTAGTCTTTCAGGCTCCTTTGTGCATGTAATTTTCCAGGCAAGAATACTGGAGTGGGTTGCCATTTCCTACTCCAGCGGATCTTCCCAACCCAGGTATCAAACCTGCATCTCTTGCATCTCCTGGACTGGTAGGCGGATTCTTTACCACTCTGCCACCTGGGAAGCCCGATATAGACTATATGTATACATAAATGCTGTTTCTGATGAAATTTAGAAGTATGTCAGATTATTTAATCCATAATACCCAACAGTATTCTGAACTAAACACTCAAATGTTTGTTGACACACCAACCAGGAAAGAGAGAGGCTGTGTTCCATCCACATTAAGAACTGCGTGGCAAAAGATAATTAGAAATGCATGCAGCAATAAAGCAAAATTTCCTAAATCTGAATGAGAAACTAGGTAAATTACCTACCCATCGAGATTTTTCAAAAATAATCTTAATTAAACCTGGGCTGAGTTGTGATCTTACCACTTTTTTAGAAGGGCCATTTATTAGAATGAAGTAAAACAAAACCTCAAAGTCATAACCCACGGAAATGTTCATTACTTACCAGGGTGATGTTTTGGGGAGTCGACCTCCATTGGCAAAATTACTGTCACACCGAAATCTTATTCTAAGTATCTGGTGAGGGCAAATGAGAGCCTTGGAGCCTGATCTTTCCAAATGTAATTTACATCTAAATTAATTTGAGAGAGAGAAAAGAAAGACTCTATGTTTAAAACTCGCCTTTTAATTTTTCCTCCAGGTCACCTCTTCTGCACTCTTAATATGGCTCCCTTCACGGAGTCGGAGGCCAAAAGAGCATCATGACAAAAAGAAATGATCCAAAAAAAGACGAGTCTTGACAACCCCAGCCATTCACCGGGTTCGGGAGACCAAGGCCCCGTCCTCAACTCCCCGGCCGCCAGCGCCCCCTCGCGGGCAGCGGCTGCTCAACCGAGGAGGGCCGGCAGCCACTGCCCTTTGGGAGACTTCAGGGCTATCTTCTCCCCTGCGCCCCGCCTCGCGTACCCCCGCCCCGTCCCGCCCCCGCCGCTGGCGCCTCCGCACCCGTCTGCAGCCCAGCCCCGGGCGTTCGCCGCTCCTGCTGCTCCTGCCGGCGCTGTCCGCACACCCACCCACACGTCAAACGCCCTCTTTTCCCCTGAAAAGTTTCTAGACGGTAGGGACTATTTTCTTCTAATGTAACCTTCCACCAAACTGGAGGGAAAAGTTACCCGAGGCCTGGGAGGGGTCGGGGTTCTGGGGGCGGGGGATGGGACCTGGGTTTTTAAAAAGAGGTCTCTTTTCCGGGAAAATAAATGGTTGGGCCTCCAAGCCAGAGCTTTGTTTGCTTGGTTAGCTGAAAAAGGTGCTTGATGATGCTGAATATTTAAGATAGAATTTTTCTTAAATTAACATAAAATATATTGCACCAGATAAATGGTTCTTGTCTTCAGACCTTGCAGTTCTTTCTGTTGATTCTCCTCTGAACCCTTCTTCCCCCAGGCTCCTAAATCCTTAACTTCAGCTATAGAGAAAAACAAGATCCCCTGGGAATGACTTCTTAAATCCTAGAGACAAAAGTCAAACCTAGAAACTGCTGTCCTGGGAAGCTGGCTGAATTCTATCCATATTCTGGATGGGTAAACTCACCTGCAGAAATATATAGTGAAAACCCACTAGGCCTGTATTTTTTTCAGATTTTAAGTGGCAAAAATCAGTTTGGTAAGGAGTTTTAGGAAGGGAGGGAGAAAGAAAGGGAAAGAAAGGAAGGAGCCGGAATAAAAGAATAGAAAAATATGACATACTACGAGCCAGTATTCTTTCATGAAACCAGTCTCATGTGTGCATGTACAGGGTCAAGAAGTAGAATATATTTTTTACTGTGTGTTGTGGTCAAAACAATGTCTGAAAAACTACTGTGATAGACAATGGAATTATTTTAAGAGACCTAGAAAGGGTTGAAAAGTCATCTACTTCATTCCTCTATACTTAGGCAGTGTTTCCTTTAAGGAGTGTGTGTTAGTCGCTTACGCCTATCCAACTCTTTGAGACCCCATGGACTGTAGCCTGCCAGGCTCTTCTGTCCATGGAATTCTCCAGGCAAGAATATTGGAGTGGGTTGCCGTTCCCCTCTCCAGGGACTCTTCCAGGGATGGAACCTGGGTCTCCTGCATTGCAGTCAGATTCCTTACGGTCTGAGCCACCAGGGAAGCCCCCATTTAAAGAATAGGCCAGACTTAGTTATTCTTCTTGCTTCATTCTTCCCATCTCAATATATACTATTAATGGCTTGTGAATAATTTGTGTCTTGAAAGCTATTATTTCAGTAAAGAAAGCTTTAGCTTAAAATATGAAGGGAATTCTGCCAAGTTCCTCTTTTCTCTATGGCTCTTCCATTACCCTGTGACCCTGGGGCCATGGACACATTCCACGTCTGGAAGCACTGTCGGAAGTGCAGACCTGAAAGCCTGGGTTACTAGAATATCATGTGGTCAAATATTCCTGTGGATCTATTTTTTAATATATGTTTACTTGAAAGTAAACATTTTTCTCCTTTCCCTAATTGTTTATTAAAATATTTTTATTGTCCTATGTAAGTCATATGAGAGCCTGAAGCACTTGAATTTGACTTTGTCCCTTCTCAGTGGGGGAAGCTTGCTTTTGTGCTAATCAGGGCTATGGTCTCTGGCTGAAATTTCTGTTTTTACCCCCATTACACACACTCGCTTCATTCCTGCCATTTTCATTCGTTCAACATTTGGATCAAAAGGCTCACATGTACATGTGGGTAAGGGTGCTGATGGCAGGGGAACACTTTTATCATCAACAGTGGGCCACTGGCCCAGTGATAACAGTAAAATAATAATAATGATTATTATTTAAAAAAAAAATAATGATTATTATTAACACATATTTTTCAACCCTTTCCTGTGCTAAGCAAATTACGTGCATTGGGTCTGTGAATTCTCCTAATAACCCTATCTCATAATTGAAGAAACTGAGCTTAGATGCGGGTAAGTAATGTGCTGGTTTGTGAGTGGCAGGACTCTTTACCTGGTCTCTCCTTTCATTTTTTTTTCACTGACTGAATACTGAATCTGAGTGTTTTCCTCCAAAGACCTCTTCCCTAAAAGGCAGTTGTGACACCAATCAGATAGATTATGTTCCTTGAAGTCATGCCTTGTTAACTGGCATCTGAAGTACACCACAGATTTTATTTACCAGGCAAGAGGGGGTCATTGCAAACGTGGATGGAGGAAGGGGAGCCCTTGGGTAAATTGTTTACAAAGCTGTACACAGATGTGTTTTGGGAGAGAAGAAAAGCAAATACTGTGAACTTACTTAACTGGTTTTATTTCCTGTACATGTTTGTCATGGGTCAGGGTTGCTATTCAGCTAGTTGTTCAACATTTTGAGTACCAATCCTGCCAGTAAATCTTGGTGTTTGACCTGTAGGGGTCATGGGAGTTCTTGGAGCTCTTTGAGGGAGAGCAACAGGGGATGGGGAGAATTTTTGTGCAATTAGAAAAGTAATCTTTTGAAGAATAACATGCTTTCCTTTTTCCCTTTCTGAGAAAATGACTTGATCCTCAGTTGGCCCTTGACATTCATCTGCCTAGGGGAGATAAGGATTTGTTACAGAAGGAATGAGGGGTAAATAACTGAGATATTTGGCTTCTGACATTCAACATGGGATTTTATAGCAAGACACGAACTTTCTAAGCCAGGTTAGTGGCTTGAAAGAGGATTTCCTAAATTCCCTTTAAAAAAGAGAATTCCTGTGCCTCCCTGAAGAGCCCCGCTTGGGGAACTTAATTCAGTAAGTTCTCCCAGACGGTATGGCAGCCAGGCCCGATGCCTGCTGTTCAGTGGCCGCAGGACATGAAGCCAAGGCAGGCGGGCAGGCCTATGTTTTTGGTCCTGGGGGAATGATGGGAAGTAGGGGAACAAGAAATAGGCGCAAGGGGGAAACTGTCAGATGTGTGTCCCAATCTCTCCCCTCCAGGCTTCTGTGTAGAGATGACAGGGGTGCATCATAGAATTGGAGGGAATGGCAGAGACTGGTCCTACTTGGGCCCTCGTAAGGAGGCCCAGGATGCTCTGTTCCCCTCTGTGACACCATGCAGAAGTGTGGTCAGGCAGGAGGCCTGGAGATCTAGCTTTCCTGGGAAAGCCACAGTGAGAGCCACAGTGATTGACTGGCTGGCTGGTGGCTGGAGGGGTGAACTTACGGGAGAAGGTGACCCTGGAGTGAACATTGCAGAAGGAACCACCGCCTTCTGCTTCCCTGGGCCAGGGCGCCATGGGCCTCGTAGACCCACAGTCACAGGCTAAGAAGAGGTGGAGGGAGGGCCGCGGGGCCTGAGCACCCTGAGGGAGGCCACCTCACAGATCGTAGCCGTATGGTCTCCAGCCACAGATTTCAGCTGCAGACACCAACAGGGCAAGGAGTGGCCGGGTGGAGAGGGGACATGGCCCCAAAGGCCAGAGCAGTCAAAGGACACTACACCTGAGGGGTCTCTGGGTTCTCTCCTTTGTCATATGGTTGATAAGCCCTGCTGATACACTTGGAGAGATGCTGGGAAAGAGGGTGAAGGTGTGAGAATGCTGAGAAAAATGTGAGATTGCTGAGAAATGTTATTTTCATCCAGAGAATAAGTGTTACCTAAAGGAGTTATTTAAATTACTGATGAGGCTTAACTTTCTTTTTTTGCTTTTCTTTTAATTATTTTAATAATTGTGAAATATTTAAGAAATAAGAAGTCATGTAAAGAACTTCTGTATCTACTACCACTCAGTACAAAAGACAGAAACATTACCAATACAGTTGAAACTTCCAGTATACCACTCCACAAATGTCACTTTTATTAGGTTGAACAATATGAAATTGTCAATATTTGACTGTTTTTTACCTACCAAAAAACCCCAATAATTTTATATGAGCTTGATATTTAACCTTTATGAGTTTGATCAGTACCTTGATCATTCTGTTGCCCGCTTGGAATGTTTTTCTTCCTTTCCTTCACTTATTTACATCCTACCTGTGCTTTAAGACAAGATCTGAGCGCTAATTCTTTCACGTTTTCACTGAAGACTTGAACCTGCATAGAGCTATCCGCCCCCACCAACCCAGAATGTACTGCCTATCTCTGGCAGCATTACTTTATTTAAAAAAAAATATTTATTTAGGCTGTGCTGGGTCTTAGTTGCAGCATGTGGAATCTTTAGTTGCAGCATGCAGGATCTAATCCCCTGACCAGGGATCAAACCCAGGGCCCCCTGCATTGGGAGTATGGAGCCTTAGCCACTGGACCACTAAGGAAGTCCCTCATGTAGCATTATTTTATATGTCATATTCTTTCATTGTCTGGACTGCAAGAATTAGCACCTAGCGATATTATTTTGCCTGTTATGCTGTTTTGTTAGTTAACACGTGGAAGAAATAACAGGATTTGACTCAATTTTTATTGGATTAAAGACAGTATATAGTTTATTTCTTGGAAGTTATGATTTGCAGTAATTTTATAAAAGATGTTTGAGCCCCACACCCAAACTAGTTAGGAGAGACACCTTAAAGGGAAGAAATCTGAGAAAGAATCAGAATATGGAGCCTATCATCCATGAGTGTAGTTAAGTTTTATCATGTCCCATTAAATACTTATGGGATAGGGTATCTTAAGAACTAACAATAAAAGCCACCATTTATGGAGGAACTAACATAACTCAGGTGCCATCCTAGGCATTTTATATACTATCATCTCTATAATACAATAACCCTACAATGTAGGGAATATCAAGCTCTATCAAGTTAACCATACTTATTTCCATTCTTAGCCATAAAAATGTCCTGTGGTAATTTCTTTCTTCTTTTTTTAATCCAGTCTTTATACCAATGTATTTATCAGTATAGTTAGGCCATGCTGAATTAGCAAATTAATCAAATCTCAGAGGCTTAGCACAGTAAATGTTTGTGGTGGTTCTGGTGAAACCCAGTGTATTTTGAAAAGCTCAGTAGTTCAGGCCTTCTCCCTGGGGTGACTTAGGAATCTTGGCTGTTTCTATCTTATGTTTCTACCATTCCTCTAAGTAGGAAAAGAAGAGCCACACCAGCCTTTAAGCAGGCTGGGAGTCACCCATCACTTAACACCCATATTCCCATTTGCCAGGACTCAATGTTGAGGCCCTACCTAACACTTGCAAGGGAGGCTGAGAAATGCAGAGAGAACATGAATATTCAATAAGCCACAGCCAATGAATCAGGTGGAGTGGAGCCAGGTATCCCAAGAGGGTCACTTTATTTGTAGGATTGGAGAATCAGAGATAACCTCCTCAGTTCCAGTGGTATCAAGTTCAGCGGGCTGAGGTAGCTAGATTATCTGACCATCTTTCAGGTTTTAGAGGTGCTTGGACTTTCACAGATATTGAAGAACATTTGGGGCAAAGGTAAAGGAAGACATAAAATAACAGTAACAACAATAATAATAGTAAGCCACTTAGAATAAGAAGGAACTCTATAATAGTTCTTTGGGCACATGTGTTCATATGATTATTGAGAGGCTATCATTTCTCTGGGAAGACAGGATGTGAAGCATCTTGTTCAACGAACCCTGGGCCTGAGGTGCTTTCCCTGGGGACCATGAACAGACATGGGAATGGGCTTTAAACCTCAAAGTGTTTGCAAAATTTTGTGTATATGCACAAACGTGCATTTTTCTGGTAGAGATTATCCATAGCTTTCATAAAGATTTTCAATAGCTTCATAATGCATAAAACGTTAACATTTACTTTTCTAAACTAGGAATAGGATTTCTGAATAGGAGAAGCAGAGATCAGAGGCTGTCAGGAAGCAGGTGCATAGGAAAGAGGAAATTCATATTCCCACCTGACTCATAGTACTAACACACCAATGCATTTACATGCAAACCTAGAAGTGAGAATTATTTCCTGGCTGAATGAAGGTTAAATAATTTTCCTTCTTTAAAATGATTTTAAATTGGTGAATCTTGGCACTTTCACATTTTCAAATTTTATTACCTTTATGTCTCAGGCAATGGGAAAGGCATTAAAAATGCCTTTTTGGCTATCACAGGAGATGGTCTCCTTGCTATCTCTAACTCTTACTGTATATAGCCAACAATTAGAAGATAATCCAAAAAAATCTGACCACTTATCTACACCAGAAAAATTTTAAACTTATTTCTGGAGGATACCTCAGTCTCCTCAACTGTAAAACAATGATATTAATCCTCATGTCCTTCAAAAGGATGACTTAAGTTTTTTTAATGTCCACAGTTGTGTCTGGAAATTATTACAACTATAATAAAAAACAAACACTGCTAAATTAGAAAAAGAATGTATCTTAGACCAAAAACATTTTTAAATTAAATTTTGCTTTGCAATCTCTTATAATGAACAAGCCACATAACAAGTGTGTCCATGAAGTGGAGAAGGAAATGGCAACCCACTCCAGTATTCTTGCCGAGACAAGTCCATAGACAGAGGAGCCTGGTGGGCTACAGTCCATGGGGTTACATGACTGAGCATGCATGCTTGAGGGTGGAGGGAGATGGGTTGGTAGCAATAAACTGGTAAATCTAAAAAAAAAAAGAAAAAAAGTGTGTCCAAAAGTAATCCAATTCATTTTTCCATGAAGTTTTATGGAATCAGTTTAATTACTCGATTCTCATACCTGCTCACCTCCATGGCAACAACCTAGATGGAACAAGTATAGATTTGCTTCTTGGTATCTCTTAACTAATATTAATTTAATTCTAAATTTAACTAAGTTATTATCTCCCATGAAATCATATAGCAGCTCACAAAGAAGTCTTCATGACTGATGCAGTTACTGCTCATGCATTTCTTGAAAAATGTTTTGAAGACAGAGACGTTCCATTACTTCTTGTTGGAAGAGAATGAGGAATTCTGCTTTGAGAAACCCAAAATGAAAACTTCCTCCAGCTATTTCTCACCTCCTGAGAATTTTCTGAGCCCCTAGGAAAGAACTCAGAGCCTGTAAACACAAGGAATTACCAAACAATATTCATAAGTACAATTTACAGCAGCCTCCAAGATCCCATTTTTTATTTGAAACTGGTCAGATACAGCTCTTCACTTGCCCTTTATTTCACGATGATTTCCCTGTCAAGCTAGACATTTCGTGTCTCCTCCTCCTACATGTTGGCTTCTTTAGACTTCTAGGCTCAGTGCAATCAGTTGTCAATTTTTTTGAGTTGGGAGATGCTCAGATGGTGAAAACTGCTGCCACTGTTTTCCTAGCTCTTCCAAAATGAGTCGCTCCCTTTGAGCTCTTGGTTTTGACGACCCCGAGTGTGTTCTATAAGAGTGGGATGCTCATTTTTAAGGAAACCTGGCATTGGTCCCCACGAAGCTGCTTTCTGCCTGGACTGACCTCACTGTCCTCTCCAATCCCCACCCTGACATGTACCAGTCACCCTCACACTGAACCTGAGCGGTCAGTGATTGGGTCTGTACATTGACAGAACGACAGCAGAGGGGCACCCAAGGCTCACTACTTCTGAAGACATGTTGAAATCATTTGTGATCTCTGCCTTGACAGTCTCCAAGCTACAGGTGTTTCCAATTTTCAACTCGTGGCAGAAACCATAAGCCAAGGAAGCAAATAAGTGTTTCCAAAAACTGTTGAAAAGAAACACCCTCCTGCTACCTAACTGTGAAATGCCCAACTTGGGACTTCCATTAACTTTTGACCTTCTTTCTTAGAAACCCATATGGAGAGGATTCAATTTTTCTAAGTTGGTTACTGAAGACTGGGATAGCTTTTTAGCAGCAGTATTAGGGTCCCAATTTCTTCAATACAAAAACTGAGTTGGCTTTCAGACCCATCCCCAATATGTTATAGAGGCCTACGTGAATTCATTCCTAAGGATTTGATCCAGGCTATTTGTTCTGCTGCTTTGGTTTTTCCCGTAATCATCAAGATGGTTCAAATATAGGAGAATGACAAGTATCAATTATATTATTAATATTTCACTCTAGAAATTTGTGTGTTAGCTGATGACACAATGTTCCAAGACTGTCAAAATTAATATGGGTTTTCCCTCTTTAGCTAGGGGAATACATTTCTGGAAATGGAAGTGCTAACTATATAGTTTTTTTCAAGATGCTGCTCTGGTGTTGCAAGTGTTCTTCAAATGCTCTGAGGTTATAGATGTCTCTACCCCTGATTTCTTCTAGCTACCAGTCATTCAACTGTTGATCAATCCCCCTAGGCTGTGGCAGAGCTAGAATATCTTTTCCATTGTCAAAGGACTTACTCCATCCCTTGATGATCTGTTGATCTTTATCCTTGTTTCCTGAATTCTTTCCTCAAAGGTGTCCCCAGCCCCTGCAAAACTCCCATTTTAACATTCAGCAGAATATTTTTCCTTTATTTCTTTGTGGCAGGCATCATCACTCACACACATTTTGTTAGCCATTATGGGTCAAAACTGTCTCCCAGGGCACAAACTAAATTACAGAAAAATAGGTCACAAAGAAGTAAACAACATACTCCAGAACTCACTCAACTGAAGCGCAGCTCCACAGTTCCCACCCTGGTCCAGGCCACCATCATCTCTCACCTGCAAATTGCAATAGCTCACTAACCTTGCCCCTACCAGTTATTCTCTCCAAGTGGCCAGAGTGGTCCTTTAAAAACATTAGTCAGGCCATGTCACTCCTTGGCTCAAAATCCTCCCATGACTTTACTTTCACTAAGAATAAAACCTGAACTTGACTTCACCTTCTTTAGGTCTGTGCTCAAATGTCACCTTAATGACGAAGCCTTCTCCAACCACCCCTACTGCTGTACCACACCCCCACTTCCTTGTCCTTCCCTTTTCCTCACCCCTAGCACTTACACCACCGTATCACTCTTATATATTCATTTATTTTTGTGGTAGATTGTATTCTTCAAGATGACCACAACAAGATTTCGCATTCCACACACTTTTCTTACAATGTGATGTTTCTGCTACTTCCTTTGAGAGATGTTTCCCATCCCTCTTGAACCAAGGTGGGTCTGTAACTGTGGTGGAACTGATGCTAGCCTCAGTGACCTCTGAGGCTAGGTCACAAAAACCCATACAACTTCTGCCTGGTCTTTTTGGGACCCTCAATCTTGGAACTCAGCCATTATGATATGAGGAGGCCTAGGCCACATGGAGAGGCCAACTGTTGACTGTTCTGACCAACAGCCCTAGATGCAGTCCAAGCCAACAGTCATCATCAACTTCTAAACTTCTGAGGAAGCTTTTGAGATGACTTCAGCCTCAGCCACTGCATGAGACTCCAAGTGAGAACTTTTAAGCTTAGTCTAATGACCTCCCAGAACTGTGAGGGATAAGAGTACAACTGTTGTGCTAAGCCACTAAGTTTTGCAACCATTTGTTATTCTATAATAGATATTGGAACAATTTACATGTATATTGTATGTCTCTCCTCACTAAAGTTTCATGAATTCAAGGATTTTGTTTTCTTTGTTATTGCATTCCCAGCACCTAGAACAGTGCCTGGCATATAGCAAGTACTCAAGAAATATTTGCTGAATAAATGAATGGATGCATAGATGCATTTTCAGTAAGGTACTCTAATGGTTATTGATCAGTGGGAGATGGTACAATCTGCTGGGTTAGACCTCACTGGCATAGACCTCATTGGCATAGATCATAAGTTGGCCCTTAAGAGCATGGCAAAATATTTTTCAGCAAGAATATTTCAGAGGCAAATGACATTATAATGAATTATAGTAATTTTGGGGAGAAAACATAAAATAGGATTAGAGCTTCATGCAGAATGTCTTTTGACGATTCATTCCATAACCCCACCATGGGCCTTTCCAGATCAGGTCTGGAAAAGCTTCAGAAGTATTTTCAGAAGGCTCAGTGATTCTTACAATTCAAAGAATAAAATTCTTCCCATGAATGACTAGTTGAAATCACTCATGTTTCTGGTTTGAAATGGGAAGATGAAAATGGGTGGTGGTGCATGCATATGCACAGGTGCTCAATCTGGGATGCTTCCTTCTACTGCCTATTTTCATAGTCTGGTGGTTTGGAGTGTGTACAAGAGAAGGAATAAATATGGTTCTGCATCCACCTAGTCTTGCACCAAGTACTTTGATTTAGCATTTGGTTTAGAACAAATAGTTGTGTATTGCTTAAAGAGCAATAATATCCTCAAATATCCAAAGAAAATACTAAAATTTTATCACCTCAGGAGGTAATAAAGGAAAAAATTTCTTAAGTTACTTGGGAAAGAGGTTACTTTTTGTTTGAGGAAGAATAACAGGAGGATAATCTTGACTGGACCAAACAATTTCTTTGGGCCAATCCATCTCAGCCTTGATTGGAGCAAAAAGCTATTGGGGAGTCTACAGTTTCTTTGAAGATCTACGACGAGTCTATTCATCTCAAAGCAGTTTCCATACATGAATCACCTTGATAAGCAATCACGTGTGGCTTCCAGAATCTAGAAAGGTTTACGGTAAAAACAGCTTTTAAAAGCTCTTCACTTAATGCTACTTGACTGAAATGTCTCTTGAGGTACAGTGAGTGCCATTTTGATGCCTTTGTTCCAATGACAGTCGTTGGTGCCATTGGGCCTCACCATCTGGCCTATAGCATGATGTTGTCCTCTTGATTAGGTAGAAGCCTTGGGTGGAAAGTGTGGAGATTCTCAAAATTTTCCCAGGAAGTGCAGGGAAGTATTTTCTTTGGAAACCCCATCGTTCTCACCAAAATCTAGAGATTGCTTCTAAAGCTAATTATTTTCCATTTCATTTTTTAAATTATTTATTTATTTGCAGGCCCAGACAAACTTGACTAGAAAAGAAGCCCGGGCATGAGTTAGTATGAGTCCATGACGTGCCACGCACTCCAACCAATTGAAAAACCACGAAAGGGGGAGGGCGGAAGTGACGAGCCGTATCCCTCCGCGGAGCGAGAGGGTCGGTGGGGGGAGTCGGCGTCTCTCTCCCCCGCGCCAGCTCCCGTACACGGAGCCGCATTCCTTGGCCCCCCCGCCCCCCTCCCTCGGGGCCCCCCCCGCCCCCCTCGGGAAAAAAATCCACCCCAAATCACTCGAACCCGAGGGAGGTTTCCTTTCACCCTCGCGGAGACGAGATTTCAACGGTTCCCTCTTCTCCGTCTCCCCCCCAAGCCCCCGTCCCCTCCCCTGCTCCCACCCCCTTCTCCCGGCGCCGGGTGCAAGGTCCCTTTAAGGCGACGGCGCCTTCCTCGGGTCAGACTACCGGCGGCGACGACCACGGGAGGTGAGTGAGCGAGCGAGCCTTCCCTCTCCCCACCCCCTTCTCCCGGGGGTTCCGTTATCTTTTTGCTCGGCGAGACGTTCCGAGGCGAGACAATGAGAGGGGGATGGGGCGGGAACGCGAGGAGTGGGGGCGGGGGCCCGGTGGCGCGCGCCCCCGCCCCCCTCGAGTGGCGGCGCGGTCCGCGGCGGCAGCCGGCGTGGGGTGCGGCGCGCGGGCGCGTGTATGAGTGCGTGCGCCCCGGGAGCCGCGGGAGCCGCGCGGCGGGCCGGGCCGGGGAGGCCCCTGTCTGCCTGCCGGTCGCCCCCGCCCCCCGGCGCCCGCCGCGGCGCGCGCGCGCACTCGCGCCCCACGGTCCCGCACACACCCGACGTCCACACGCACACCCGGCGCGAGGCGTCTCGGAGGAGTGGGCGGGCGCGGGTGCGGGCGGCGGCCCGCTGGGGAAGGGGCGGAGGCGCGGGCGGTGGCGAGACGGCGAGGCGCGGCGGGAGGGGCGGGCGAGGGGGCGAGGCCGCGCCGGGGAGGCCGGCGGGCCGACGTCCCCCGGGGGTGGGGGTGGTGCTCGGCCCTCCCCCGCCACCCCCGCCGGGGAACTAGTGGGGCGCTCTTTTTGAGCGCGGGGAGGAAAATGAGTGATTGCCTAGCCGCTCCCTTGTGTTATGTAATCCCGCCTATAGTACATCCGAAGCCTTAGTGCGCTGCAGTTAGTTTACAAAGTCTCCTCCCCTGGCTCTAAAATTTCTTCGGGATGGCGCCGTGATTTATAAAATGGGATGGGGCGGAAAAAGCTTATTTTCGTATGGTTATATCCTGCCGCGGTGGGCGCCATGTTTATCCCAGGGACTATTTTCTCTAGATTCTTAGCACCTTCTGAAAAGGAGGGATATCGTTGATCCACCTGCTTCTTCTGCTTTCGCAAGTTGTCCTGCTTTCTCTCTCGTCAGACGCGGGATTCCTTCAAACTGTTAATAATACAGGACGTTTCTCTGCTTGTCTAGGATATTTTCGGCTCAGAAAAAGGTAGAGCTGGAAAGAATCTTCTAAGACATTTAGTCCAAACTTATTTTTCGAGATGGAAACTGAGATACAGGTGTCCCATCTCGGAATAGCCGTCATTCTATTGCAGACTGTGGCCCAGCCCTCTACACTCCTTTAGACACCTCCCACCTCCGCGCTAAACCCCAGAGACGTGCAATTTTACTTTCAAAGGAATTTTTCCATCTAGATGAAGGGAAACGGCGGGGGCGGAGGGCTGCTGCTTGGCAAACGACGTTGAATTTTGAGACCCGTTGCTTTTGGCTCTGGAATTTGGATTCTGAGTTTGAACTACTTAGCACAATCGGTCTTAACTTCAGGATGCATAAAAAGTACCTTGCAGGTCGCTAAAAGTGCTGTTTGCGGGATACCTCAGCTACAAGCATATTTGGATGGGATGCTGAGGGGGGCGTATCGTCTGTACTTTTTTAATCTTCAGTCCTTCAGCTGAAACTGATTAAGGTAACCACGGTATTAACAGTTATGGTTCTAGTATAAAGGTGCCCAAACTATCATCTTCGAACAATTAAGGGGCAATCTGTGCCCTTGATTTCCTCCCCTTTCTATATTACGGTTATAACGTACCAGCTATGCTGAAGTATCTCAAGATAGAATCTCTTGGGATGAACATGATTTTGTGTCCACCCCACCTTGTACCAGTGGTAAATCTGGAAAAGCAGTTCCCAAAATGTGGCCTACTAATTCCTGGGTTCCCCTCAGGCCCTCTCAGGAGAGCTACGAGGTGGTAACTGTTTTCAAAATAATACTGAGACCCTGGTTAGCTTTTTCACTGGCATTTGCACTGATGGTCCAAAGGCAACACTTAATAAAACTACTGTGGGAAACAACTACCATGCTTACTTGAGAATGTCTTTGATGAAGCAGTAAGAATAATCATTAAGTTTCAACCCTTCAGTACACGTATTTTTAATTTGTAAGAATCCGTGACCAAATGGGAAGTGTGCAAAAACCACTGATACTGCCTACTGAGGTAAATCTTTGTCATAAGGAAAGGTACTTGTGAGATCTAGCTGCGAGTTGCTTGTATCCTGGACCATCATTTTTACTTGGAAAGAACGACTGACAAACTAGTTTTTCACACTTGAGCGTTTGCCAATGGTTTCTTGAAAGCAAATGAAGTGAGCTTGTCACTTCAAGGAAAACAATTGACAGTATTTGTTCTCAGTGATAAAAATTTGAGAGCGAAAGTTAGAATTTTTAGAAATTTGATATCTCAAGTTTAACAACTTCTGGTACTTAAAAGACTTTCCTTGCAAGTCAGTGTTAATGTCTGATTTTTTAAAATATATTTTATGGTGAAATGTCTCAGCATTTGAAAGATAGGCATAATTCAGTAAATCTGTAGTTTCAAATGACTTTTGCATAACTCAAGTCACTGTGAATAATCTTCAAAATTCACAATACATTGATGGAGTTTAATGTAACTTTCATCAGTAGGGTTTCAGATTCCAATATGCAACTATTGTTTAAGAAACTTTTGTCTAGTTTTAGTACTGTTTCGATACACACATCTATCTGAAAAGGTTTTTAGAACGCGTTTCCCTTTTTCTGTCTGTGTGACAGCAGATCTTCATTATATACATAACCAAAACAACATAGAAGAGCAGACTGAATGCAGAAGCAGGTTTGAGAATCAAACTGCCTTCTATTAACCTAGACATGAAAGATTTCCGAAAATGTAAAACAACATCATTTCACTGTTTTGGGGGAAAATAGTCATTTTTAGTTGAAAATTTGTTAAATATTTTAATTATGTTATCATGTAATGGGTTTGTTGTTTTTTAGTGTACTGATATTTAAACTTTTTACATTTTAATTTCTAAAGTAAATATCAAAAGATCTTTTCCACAGTAATAAAAGCTCTTTGAGATCTTTAATAATTTTAAGAATGTAAAGGGGTTCTGAGACCAGAAACTGGGTCTGTCCTATCCTTCTGCTCCTGAGGTCATCCAAATCTGTCTCCCATTTAGAAACTTCTGGAGAATTCAGAGATGTTAGTTGGAGTTAATAGTGGAAGAGGCAGTGAATTGGGAGAGAATTGCACAGCAAAAAAAGCTTAGTAAATATCCCAGACCAGCTGTAACCTTGGGCAAGTTGCTTAAACTCTCTAAACCTCATTTGACCTGATCTATAAAGTGTATTACTTAGGACATAGTTAGGAAAATTCATTGTGGTAATGAATGTAAAGCGCATAATAATGCCTGGTATTGTATGACAACAAAATAAAATATATTCCAAATGAAGTTTCGTCTTTTTTCTCCATATATGTCTTTTTGTTGTAAGTGGAGATTTCTGATTTAAATTGCAAATCCTAGAGCTGGTGGTGTCTTTGTCATAGTATCAGTATGATAAGACTTTTGGCAGTGTGGTTTGTGATAATAAACCATATCCACAAAAACATTTTTACATGTAACTCGGGAGGAGAGGAGAAAGAAATAACATTTTGCTAGCTTTGGCAGAGTTAAATGAAATTGAGTAGAAATGGAATTTAGACAAACATGTCAATGAAGAACTTCTCTTGGGAGAGAAACTGAATATTGAACGCTTTAAAAATAGGAAACTCAACTGCTCACTACAGTTGTTCAGTAAAGAGCTCATAGTGAATATATACGGATTCTTCTGGATAGGAAGTTTGCTGCCAGATAAGTGGGAACTATTTTATGTTTAGGAATATTAGACATTATTAAGAGTAAGAACCCATTGTGAAAGTTATATGTGAGGTTCTACAATAGTTCCTGTGAAGGATAGAATGGGTAAATAAAAGCTTCTTACTACAAGTTCAACAATAATTTGTTTCATAGCCATACTAAGTATTCAGCCCTATAGATTTTCTGTAATTAATCCCTTTTAAAGGAAAAAATTGAGGTAACTAGACCTTTGTTGTTTTCAGCCCCTAAGTTGTGTCCAGATTCTTTGCAACCCTATAGACTGCAGCACGCCAGACTCCCCTGTCCTTCACTGTCTTGTGGAGTTTGCTCAAATTCGTGTCCATTAAGTCAGTGATGCTATCTAACCATCTCATCCTCTGCTGCCCCCTCCCTTCTCCTTATGCCTTCAACTTGAATACAAATGCAAATTGTTTTGAGGATTATTATTGTTTATTTCTCACCCAGGAGCAAGAGAGAGTAGTATTCTAAATTTTTTGTTTGTTTTTAAAACATTTTTTCTGTTCCACATGTTCTTTTTATCTTGATTTATGGGTGGGTATGCACTAGCAGTGGAGAAGGCAGTGGCACCCCACTCCAGTTCTCTTGCCTGGAAAATCCCATGGACGGAGGAGCCTGGTGGGCTGTGGTCCATGGGGTCACTCAGAGTCAGACACGACTGAGCAACTTCACTTTCACTTTTCACTTTCATGCACTGGAGAAGAAAATGGCAACCCACTCCAGTGTTCTTGCCTGGAGGATCCCAGGGACGGGGGAGCCTGGTGGGCTGCCGTCTATGGGGTAGCACAGTGTTGGACACGACTGAAGCGACTTAGCAGCAGCAGCAGCATGCACTAGCAGTGAGTTGAAAATGTTAGGTACTGAATTCTTCATTCATGAAATTACTTTAGCACTATAAAAGAATTAGACAAAGGAATCCAGAACTTCACAAGCCAAATCGGGAGAATTTTGGTAGAAAACAGATGTTTTCTTAATCTTATTTGAGATGAAGATAGGTAAACCTTTCTGCCCATTAAATACCTCAGAAGTAGACTGACAGTTGTCAGACTGAGGAATTCTTTTTGCTGCTTTTAAATAAGATTGCGTAGTCTTTTTGTATCTTGCTTTTCAGTTGCATAGGTTTTTACTCATTAGCTGATTTTATAGGACCATATTTGCTGGCATTTAAGGTAACAGTTCAGTCCTCCCTAGAAAGGTATGTATCTGGTACACCCATATTATGGTGGAAAGATAAATGCCAAAGACTTAAAATCACTAGTAGTCCTGTGTAAGTTGCAGTGTTGACTAAAATTTACTGAGTACACGGAAGTCATGTTACCAGTGAGGTTACTACCGCAGAACAGAGAAACCAAATAGTTACCAAGATGTCAGATGATCAAGATGTCTTGATTAGTGGAAGATGGCAGTGTTCATCTCATCTTGCAGTACCTCCTTGGTAATCTGTGCACCCCAACTTAGTTTTATTTTTTCTAGTATTATTTAATTATTGTGCAATATATTAAGAATTGTGTATATATAATCTATGTGAAAATTACTCTTAGAAATGAAAGCAAGTTAACAGAAAATTCAACCCACAAGGCTACCGGTTTGATTTAATAGCAAAAAGGAAATGGCATAATGCTAGAGGTATAAAATATCACAACCAAAAGATGATTCGGTAGTTTTACCCCTGTTTTTTTCTTTTTCTTTAAATTTCAGCTTTATTGAGGTGTAACTGACATAAAATTGTAGGATATTAAAGTGTACATCATGGTAATTTCATACATAAATATTGTGAAACTATTCCCCCATTCAGTTAACACACCCATCACCTCACATATTTAGGTTGTGTATGTGTGAACATTTAAGTTCTACTCTTTTAGTGAATCTCAGTTATACAGTGTTATCAACTGTAGCCACCATATTTTGCATTAGATTCTCAGACCTTATTCAAGAAAATTTCATGCATGTAAAAAAAAGGTGAAAGAATACAAGGAGAATCTGCAATGAACCCACCACCTAGACTCAATGATTTTTAACATGCTGGCATATTTGATGTCTATAAGAAAACACCAAAACATGTATTTGCTGAACCACCTGAAAGTCATGATACTTCCACTGAACCATTTGCTAAGAGTAAATACATTCTCCTACATAACTAATACTGCTACCCTTTCTAAGAAAAGTAAAATTTCCAAATATAATCTTATATCTAGTCTATTTTTAAATGTTCTAGTTGTCCCCAATATGTCATTTGTACCTTTTTTATGAACCAGAATCCAGTGAAGTTTCACATGTTGCATTTTGTTATATCTTCTCTGGGTGTGTGCATGTGTGTAACTGTGGGTGTGTGCTTGACATTTTTAGTGTGTTAGTTTTATAAAGTATTCTGCATTTGTCTGATTATTTTGTTTTAAAATGTCCCATTTTCTGGATTTATCTCATTATTTCTCTGTGGTACTACTTATTCTTCTATTGCTGTACTTCCTAAAAACTGGAAGTTAAATTTAAGTGCTAGATTTGATTCAGGTTAATGTTATTGTCAGTGGCTTTTTTTGTTGTTGTTGTTCTAACAAAAGAACAGCTGATGACAAGTAGAGTTTGGATTATCGGCTCACATTTTTCTATTTAAACTTGTTATTGTCATAACCTTTGGCTTTGAGATATAGAGCTACTTCTGTAATTTTAAGTTCAAGCACAATAAGACTTGGAGAAAGACCATAGTAATAAGTTTGCATTTTGTCATTTTGGTTCGCCACCCTCTGAGAAAATGATCTGAAAGTTGAAGAGGCAAGAAGAATTGATATGTTTAGCAAAAGCAACCCATAGAGGAATAGAATAGTAAAGAGGTCAAAACCAGAAATTTTCAAAATGGAGATTTGGGGACTTTGGAAAATTATTTTCACAGGGATTATTTACCACAGTTAATACTGATAATGGGGATTACTGATAGTAACCATGAATTTAGAGAACTAACACCATAGTGCTGTGCTAAAGTTTTC